>NC_135373.1:119021218-119621218 GCF_049243985.1 Paroedura picta | reverse complement strand
CCCTGAGACAGACACCCTGTGAGGGAAGGAAGGCTGAGAGAGCCCTGAGATTACTGAAGAAGAAGAAGAGTTGGTTCTTATATGCCACTTTTCCCTACCTGAAGGAATCTCAAAGCGGCTTACAGTCGCCTCCCCTTTCCTCTCCCCACAACAGACACCCTGTGAGGGAGGGGAGGCTGAGTGAGCCCTGATATTACTGAAGAAAAAGAAGAGTTGGTTCTTATATGCCGCTTTTCTCTACCTGAAAGAGTCTCAAAGCGGCTTCCAGTCGCCTTCCCTTTCCTCTCCCCACAACAGACACCCTGTGTGGGAGGGGAGGCTGACAGAGGCCTGATATTTCTGCACAGTGAGAACAACTTTATCAGTGCTGCGGCGAGCCCAAGCTGGCTGCAGGTGGGGGGGGGGGGCGCAGAATCAAACCCATGGGCTGTTCTTAACCACTACACCATGCTGTCTCTCTTTAAACTTTTACAGGGAGAGTATGGGTGCCACGAAATGCAATCTGCCCTGAGTTCCCAAAGATAGGGAACTCCCTATCCATAAATCCCTTAAGAAACAAACTTTTAGGGGCTGAAACACGACTCCATTGTGGTCTTTTCCTAGCGGTTCCTTCCAGTCAGGTTTTGACCCACCAAGGTGAACTCTTTTCCATTTGTTACCGGGGTTTGTGCTACTTTGCCCTCTTTTGTATTTTATAAGAATAAAGGTAAAGGTAAAGGTATCCCCTGTGCAAGCACCGAGTCATGTCTGACCCTTGGAGTGACGCCCTCCATTGTTTTCATGGCAGGCTCAATACGGGGTGGTTTGCCAGTGCCTTCCCCAGTCATTACCGTTTACCCCCCAGCAAGCTGGGTACTCATTTTACCGACCTCGGAAGGATGGAAGGCTGAGTCAACCTTGAGCCGGCTGCTGGGATTGAACTCCCAGCCTCATGGGCAGAGCTTCAGACGGCTGCCTTACCACTCTGCGCCACAAGAGGCTCTTTATAAGAATACACAAGGCCTTTATCACTGATACACTTTCCCCTGTGGCTAGTTTCAGAGGTTAGCTATGTGGGTATGGGGTAGAACAGTTGGATATAAGGGTACACCTTAGGGCAGGGGTAGTCAACCTGTGGTCCTCCAGATGTCCATGGACTACAATTCCCATGAGCCCCTGCCAGCATTTGCTGGCAGGGGCTCATGGGAATTGTAGTCCATGGACATCTGGAGGACCACAGGTTGCCTACCCCTGCCTTATGGAACAATGAGATCTGGGGAGTATAGGCTTTCAAAGGTGCAACTGAATTCAAAATCATTATTTCCTCTCTTGGTATCTGAGGTCTATAAAACAGACTCCTAGACAATGAAGTACAAATTCTCATCAGTGCAGCTAATAAAACCTGCTCCCCCTTGAACTTGGGGATTTCACCAACAGCTGTCCTGATAGTCCCTTATTTACACCGTCTCCCAACATCAAACCAACAGAGAGCTTTCTTTCCAGCCAGAAGTCGTGCCCTACCCTGAGCAATTATTTAAGGAAGATTCCAAAAAGGGCCACATTCAGACCGATAATGTCCATGTCAAACAAGCTACATTGAGACTGTCCTGCACGTTCTATTTTACTGTCCTTTCCATACAAAGATCCGTGTAAAAAATCTGAGCCCCATTTTGATAAATAAGTTAGGACTTCCCGAACTTCTTAAGGTTTCCTCCCTTTTGGATAATATCGACACAGAAATGTGGCTAAATTTTTGCAGAGTGCCATGAAATTGTGTCAGGACCGCTGTTAAGGCCAATTTATTGTGTGCTTATACATTCTTTCTGGGTTCTCTGCAGTTACATTGTCGTTTTAGTTCATTTGTTTTCGTGTCTCATTTTAACTGCGTTGAAAGGATTTCGATCTCATGATTCGATCGTGCTCTTTTCCCTCAAAATCTAGCAGATTCATACAATGTTGGCTTGAAGCACCAGAACTAATTTTGAGTCCAGTAGCACCTTCAAGACCAACCAAGTTTTATTCAAGGTATGAGCTTTTATCTTAAAGGTGTCACAGGACTCAAAATAAGCTGCAGCAGCTCTTGAGGGTCAGAAGTCTATGGTGGACTTGGGTCTTTTTGTCTCCGATGGACAAACTATTCCAACGTTGATGATACAATCAAGCCAATATCTGGGTGAGGTAGACAGCATAGAACTGCAACTCTCTCAGAATCTATAAATTTGTGTCACAGAGTTCCCACAGGTACAGGTGGGTACAGGTATTGGTCTAGCTTGAGTCCAGGGGCACCTTAAAGACCAGCAAATTTAATGCTGGTTATAAGCTTTGGTGCGCATGCATCTGAAGAAGTTTATGCCAATAAAGGTACTCCGACTCCATGTCTGAAGAAGGGTGGGTGCAGCCAAAAGCTCATTCAAGCGGATATGAAGTCAGTTAAATCAATGGACACAAATCCCTAATGTGAGCATGGTGGGGAAAGAAAGGAAGATTTTATGTTGAATGCAGGTGTGTAACGGGTATAGAACGTGCTACTTCTAACTATATTTAGAAGGCATCCTCGCACGCCATCAATGAAGAAAAGGGACTGAGGCTAGAGAGCTGGGACTGCTCAGCCTGGAGAAGAGGAGGCTGAGAGGGGGCAGGATGACTCCCTTTAAGTATTTTAAAGGTTGTCACTTGGAGGAGGGCAGGGGACAGTTCCTGTTGGAAGCAAGGACCTGCAGTAATGGGTTTAAAATACGTGTAGAATGGTACCAGGTAGTTATCATGAAAAAAATGTGTTCACAGTCTGAGTAGTTCAGCAGTGGAATGGGCTGCCTAAGGAGGTGGGGACTCCCCCTCACTGGGGGTCTTCAAGCAGTGGATGGACAGATCCTTTTCCTCGATGCTTGAGGCTGATCCTGCCTTGAGCAGGGGGTGGGACTAGATGGCCTGCTTGGCCCCTTCCCACTCTAGGATTACAGGAGTCTAGTGCAGCAGTGGAATGGGCTGCCTAAGGAAGTTGGGAGCTCCCCCTCACTGGTGGTCTTCAAGCAGCAGCTGGACAGATCCTTATCCTGGATGCTTTAGGCAGATCCTGCATTGAGCAGGGGGTGGGACTAGAGGGCCTGCATGGCCCCTTCCCACTCTAGGATTCCAGGAGTCTAGTTCAGCAGTGGAATGGGCTGCTTAAGGAAGTGGGGAACTCCCCCTCACTGGTGGTCTTCAAGCAGTGGCAGGACAGATCCTTCTCCTCGATGCTTTTGGCTAATCCTGCATTGAGCAGGGGGTGGGACTAGATGGCCTGGATGGCCCCTTCCAACTCTACTACTTCAAGGTGCTCACGCAAGTTGCAGATGGGTCGGTGAGGATTTCATCAACAGAGAACCTTGCCAAGATATCAGACGAAGGGAAATCATCAACCGCATCCTACGGCCTTACCTTCCGGTTCATTCTTGATCAGCTCCTCCATCTTCCTCTGCTTCAGAGTGTCCACGACATCCGCCAAGCTGCCTTTGCGCCTCTCCGGGGTCCCCAAGGCCGTGCTGGATAAGGATTCTCCGCTTTGACGCCCACCTTCTTCTGCCTTCGAGGGTGAGGTAGATGAGTTGTGCGGGGCGAACGAAGACATCACTTTATTGCCATCGACTTCCTGGAAGGAGAACGAGACCAGATGAAACACCTCTTTAAAACACACACACACATCCAGACCCACCTGAGCACGTGTGCCACCAACAAAGCAAAAGAAGCCATCCTTTGTACTTGGAGTTTATCGCTGTTTGCTCCTCCGTTGACACCTTTAAGAGGAGGGGGGAGAGGAGAAGGAGAAAAGAAACCGAGCTTCAAAAACCGCGGAGAACAAAGCCCTTCCATCAAGGATAAACTAAGATTACAGGCTGAAGTGAAAAAAGATTAATGTTCAGGAGAGAAATTATATATACAGAAATGTATGGATGAGGAGACACTTATTTTAAATGAGAATGGGTAACATTCGCGGCCTTTCCAGTCACACCGGTATGGATTACCTTTAAATGTTTATTCCTTTACGGGTTTTGATGTTCAACCTTTGAGGGTTTTTCCTTTGCCTGAGAATCATTCATTTCCCTCTTGGTTCCCCCCCCCCCCCTAAGTGGCTAACGTCAGGGCAGCAATTTGCTCACGGAAAGGAAATAATTATCCAATAGTAAGCGTTTGGTCCAAGACAGCGACGGGACGCATCTCCCCGCAATGAATCAATCGGTGTTGAACATCTAACTTTTCCTTATGGATTGGATTGTGTAGATAGTTCTGGTTTATTGTTTTTTGATGCCTTTCTATCTCCTTAATATGAAAGGCTCTTTTAAAAACAAGGCTTCTCAGACAAGGGTACTCCCTAACGATGCTTGCAGGTGACAAGTCTAATGACCCAGGTGCTGTTTTCTCCCCACAAAGGTGAGATCCAGCTCTCATTAAAGTCCCCGAGAATCTCTTCTTGGTGGATTTGACACCCAACAGCCCCGTTCTGGTTTGTCTGTCTGGCAGGGACTTTCATCACAACTTTACAGGTTTCAAACACATTTCCCGCCCTTCGGTTTCTGTTTTTTCCCCCTCCCTCTCCTTCCTTGGATAATCCATTTTCTTGATCTTTGCTTACTTGAAGCAATCTCTTTTGTGGCTGGGCATAAAAGGAGACTAAATGGTGTGGTGGTTAAAGCGTGAGACTAGAAGAAGAGTTATACCCCGCTTTCCAATAAGTCTCAAAGTGGCTTACATTCGCCTTCCCTTCCTCTACCGACAGCAGACATGCTGTGAGGGAGGTGATGCCGAGAGAGCTCTGAGAGAACTGTGCAAAAGTCACTAGCAGGCCTTATGAGTCTCAAAGGAGCTTACAATCACTTTTCTCTTCCTCTCCCCACAAATGACAGCCTGTGAGGTAGGTAAATCTGAGAGATCTCTGAGAGAACTGTGATGGTCCCAAAATCACCCAGCAGGCCTCATGAGTCTCAAAGCAGCTTGCAATCACCTTCCTTTCCTCTCTCCACAAAGGACACCCTGTGAGGTAGGTAAGTCTGAGAGAGCTCCAAGAGAACTGTGATTGTCTCAAAACCACCCAGCAGGGCTCAGGAGTCTCAAAGCAGCTTGCAATCACCTTCCTTTCCTCTCTCCACAAAGGACACCCTGTGAGGTAGGTAAGTCTGAGAGAGCTCTAAGAGAACTGTGATGGTCCCAAAATCACCCAGCAGGGCTCAGGAGTCTCAAAGCAGCTTGAAATCACCTTCCTTTCCTCTCTCCACAAAGGACACCCTGTGAGGTAGGTAAGTCTGAGAGAGCTCTAAGAGAACTGTAATTGTCCCAAAATCACCCAGCAGGGCTCATGAGTCTCAAAGCAGCTTGCAATCGCCTTCCTTTCCTCTCTCCACAAAGGACACCCTGTGAGGTAGGTAAGTCTGAGAGAGCTCTAAGAGAACTGTAATTGTCCCAAAATCACCCAGCAGGGCTCATGAGTCTCAAAGCAGCTTGCAATCGCCTTCCTTTCCTCTCTCCACAAAGGACACCCTGTGAGGTAGGTAAGTCTGAGAGAGCTCTAAGAGAACTGTGATTGTCCCAAAATCACCCAGCAGGGCTCATGAGTCTCAAAGCAGCTTGCAATCGCCTTCCTTTCCTCTCTCCACAAAGGACACCCTGTGAGGTAGGTAAGTCTGAGAGAGCTCTAAGAGAACTGTGATTGTCCCAAAATCACCCAGCAGGGCTCATGAGTCTCAAAGCAGCTTGCAATCACCTTCCTTTCCTCTCTCCACAAAGGACACCCTGTGAGGTAGGTAAGTCTGAGAGAGCTCTAAGAGAACTGTGATTGTCCCAAAATCACCCAGCAGGGCTCAGGAGTCTCAAAGCAGCTTGCAATCGCCTTCCTTTCCTCTCTCCACAAAGGACACCCTGTGAGGTAGGTAAGTCTGAGAGAGCTCTAAGAGAACTGTGATTGTCCCAAAATCACCCAGCAGGGCTCAGGAGTCTCAAAGCAGCTTGCAATCGCATTTCTCTTCCCCTCCCCACAACACACAGCCCTAACAGGACCACAAACTGTCCCAAGGTCACCCAGCTGGCTGTATGTGGAGGAGCGGGGAATCAAACCCAGCTGTCTACGTTAGAAGCCACTACACCAAGCTGGCTCCTATGATATGGGAGATCCAGGTTCAAATCCCCACTTGTACCAGCCTAAGCTCACTAGGTGACTTTGGGCCAGGTGTGTACTCTTAGTCAACCCTACCTCACAGGACCGTTGTGAGGCAAAAAAAAAAAAAAGGAGCAGAGAATAACATAAGCTGATTTGGGTCCCCAAAGGAAAGAAAAGAGGGATCTGGATGATGTAAATAAATAAAAAGACCATACAACTGAGGGGGAGGGATGTTGCCTACAAAGACTAGGACCACAGTGGATTTGGTAAGTCAGTGTAGTGTAATAGTTAAGCATGTTCAGCTAATATCTGAGAAAGTTGGGTTCCCCAAAGAGTGAAGGACTAGAAAAGATCTCTGGGAAAAATGGGTTTCAAATCACCATTTGCTCATTTCTCCCCTTCTCCTTCCCCCTTTCTTCCCATCCTTTTGGGGGATCATAACGCAGCACAAGGGAGTTCTTGCATCACCATCTAACTGACTGCATTTTGACAAATGCCCCATTTGATTGCAATTATTGGCTGGTGACGCACACAGAAGCATTGGCAATTTCATACCAGGTTTGTTTACAGATTCTAACATTTTCAGGCTTAAATGTAGAATCATAGAATCATAGAGTTGGAAGGGGCCATACAGGCCATCTAGCCCAACCCCCTGCTCAACGCAGGATCAGCCCAAAGCATCCTAAAGCATCCAAGAAAAGTGTGTATCCAACCTTTGCTTGAAGACTGCCAGAGAGGGGGAGCTCACCACCTCCTTAGGCAGCCTATTCCACTGCTACTCTGAATTTTTTTCCCCCTGATATCATTGTACTTGTAGTTTAAACCCATTACTGCGTGTCCCTTCCTCTGTAGCCAATGGGAACAGCATCCTGCCTTCCTCCAGGTGACAACCTTTCAAATACTTAAAGAGGGCTATCATGTCCACTCTCAACCTCCTTTTCTCCAGGCTGAACATTCCCAAGTCCCTCAACCTATCTTCATAGGGCTTGGTCCCTTGGCCCCAGATCATCCTCGTCGCTCTCCTCTGTACCCTTTCAATTTTATCTACGTCCTTCTTGAAGTGAGGCCTCCAGAACTGCACACAGTACTCCAGGTGTGGTCTGACCAGTGCCGTATACAATGGGACTATGACATCTTGTGATTTGGATGTGATGCCTCTGTTGATACAGCCCAAAATGGCATTTGCCTTTTTTACCGCTGCACCACACTGCCTGCTCATGTCCATTGTATCTTGATCATGCACAGCTCATATGCAATTTTCATGTCAGAGATTTGAAAGTTTGAAGAAGGGGGGGATCTCAGAGGGTACAGGGCCATACAATCCACCCTTCAAAGCAGCCATGTTCTCCAGAGGAACTGATCTCTGTAACCTGGAGGCCAGGGGTAATTCCAGGGGTTCTCCAGCCACTGCCAGGATGTTGACAACCTTAGTGGTAGAGCCTTCACGTTGCACCCAGGAGGTCCTAGTTTCAATCCCTCATATCTCCAGCTACAAGGATCAGGTACCCGGTGATGTGAGAGACCTCAGAGAGCTGCTGCCAGTCAGAGCAGGAAATACTGAACTTGTGAGGCAGATTCCTGTAATCAAGCGGCACAGGCCAGGTTGCATTGACGTTACCAAGAGTAACACTTACTGTATTTACATCCCACCTTTCACCCCGACAGGGACCCAAGGAGGTTTACATCATTCCCCTCACCTCCGTTTTATTCTCACAACACCCTTGTAAGGTAGGCTAGGTTGACAGTGTGTGACTGGCCCAAGGCCATCCAGCTGGTTTCCATAGCAACAGTGAGGATTTGAACCTGGATTTCCCAGACTGCAGCCCGACGCTTTACCCACTGCAGCCCTGCCATGTAAAGCAGAGAGAACCCCCCTCTCCATTAGGGTGGCTATACCCACCCGCTGATAACTCATTTTAAAAGCTCAGACTCTGCTTTTCCACAGTCTGCTTCTCTTTCCCGCCATAATTGGGCGAGGGAGAAAATCCCAGGCATCGGAAAGCCTTATATTCTTCAAACAAAAAGCCAGCCTGTCCCAAAAGGCAGAAATCAGAGAAACAACCTGCTTGTCTTCCTAGGCTCAGGTGTCCGGGATTTGCAAACTTGTGGCGAAAGAAATCTAAGGGGGGAAGCTCTCTGAGCCGGCGTGGATCTGAAAACCTGGCGTTCAACAGCAGGCTTGTTTAAAGATTCAATCAGTACTAGTCTTGGGTGGCTGCTGCTTCCCTAGGTGGATAATTTTTATTTATTTCTTTGATTTAATTTATTTATAGCCGGCCTTTCCCCCCAACGGGGACACAAAGAGGCTGGCATCATTTCCCACTCATCTGTGTTATCCTCACAACAACCCCGTGAGGTAGGCTAGGCTGAAAGTACATGATTGGCCAAGGTCACCCAGCGAGTTTCCAGGGTAGAATAGGGACTGGAACTTGGGTCCCAGACCCTAGCCCAGCATTTTAAGGATTACACAGTCAAGGCGCTCTTGAAGTTGGGATGATCCCCAAATCCTATTAACGATGATCACAAAGCCCTTTTCATAAAAGGCCCGAGCACTGGTCTGAGTTGAGATGCCAACTCTGGTCTGGGGGATTCCTGGAGATTCAGGAGTAGAGTTTGTGCGGAGGAATCTGGGAAGGAATTTACGTCAGATCTCTTTTATGCCACAGGAATCTATTTTATACCTCTCTGAACCTGCCACTTTCTCCAGGGGAACAAATGTCTACATCATTGTAATTGTATTATTTATTTATTTGTTTGTTTATTAGATATATATCCCGCCACTCCCATGAGGCTTATGGCGGTCGCAATCAATAAAATCCCATCTAAAACCCCTAATACAATAAAATCCATCTAAAACCCAACCAACCCCAACCAAGTAGTGGGTTTGGGGGGATTTTATGATGGTTTGGGGGATTTTATGATGGTTTTATTGGGTGTTGTAAATTGTTATGCTGTTTTATTGTTAACAGCCATGAGCCAGCTTGCTGGGAGCGGCGGTCTATAAATTGAATAAATAAATAAATAAAAATAAATAAATAAATTTTAGAAGAACTCAAGGCACCACCTGGAAGCTGGTAACCCTTGTTACAAAGGTCCACACTCTTTGAAGCCTTGCTCACCTTCTCCTACTCAAAATTATTCTTTTTTGCATCATAAACAAAAGAAAAACAATAAAGAGATGTTTGTAAAACTAGCTACTTGTTAAGAAGAAGAAGAAGAGTTGGATCTTATATGCCGCTTTTCTCTATCTGAAGGAGGCTCAAAGCGGCTTACAGTCGCCTTCCCTTTCCTCTCCCCACAACAGACACCCTGTGAGGGAGGAGAGGCTGAGAGAGCCCTGATATTCCTGCTCGGTCAGAGCAGTTTTCTCAGTGCTGTGGCGAGCCCAAGGTCACCCAGCTGGCTGCATGTGGGGGAGTGCAGAATCGAACCTGGCATGCCAGATTAGAAGTCCGCACTCCTAACCACTACACCAAACTGGCTAAGTATTTCACAAAATGTATGCCCTGCCATTCTGCCCTCCATCCATTCTGCCCTCCACTGAGGCCGCTAGCAAATTAAAATGCACATAATAAAATCACATCTTGAAAACCAAGCGAAGAAACCACCCCTATACCATTGATACGGCTAAAATACATTTTACACACTGAGAGCATCAGGGAGATCACTGAAGGAGAAAAGGACCAAGCCGACCAACAAAAAGTTCCAAACCGATTCAAGGCCCCCCACCCAAATGCCTTTTCACTTGCGCAAGTGAGCCTTTCAGTTGCATTGTGCATTGTGCGCATGCCCTGCCCTCAGTCCCCAAGACTTAGGTTTGCAGACAGGTGCATTCATGGGACTTTTACAGATATGCAAAATGAGCCCCACAGAAACGCAGCTTGCAATATTTCTGCAATGGATTTTGACCTCCCAATGCGGGTTTGGACTCTATGGACCATGTCACGGATGGTGTAATAATATAAAAGCCAACCTGAGTTTGTTTTAAGGTTCTTACTTAGAGGAGGGCAGGGAGAGGTTCCTGTTGGCAGCAAAGGATAGGGCCCACACTAATGGGTTTAAACTACATGAAGAATAGTGCTGGTTAAATATCGGGGTGTGTGGGGAGAATCACAGTTGGAGTAGTTCAGCAATGGAATGGGCTGCCAAAGGAGGTGGTGAGCTCCCCCTTATAAGCATTCTTTAAGCAGCAGCTGGACAGAGACCATTCATTCATTCATTCATTCATTCATTCATTCATTCATTCATTCATTCATTCATTCATTCGTGTTTGTTTTCTACCCTACCACCTCTCAAGGACTCATGGTGACTTACAAACAAAACCATAAAACCCTCTTAAAATCCAATAATAACCCCCAACAGTACCACAAGATGGCGGACACTGTCTAACTCCGCTAAAAAGCCACCGTAGGTGGGGTGCCCAGATGTGAAGCGGGGACCTGATACCATGGAGAGGCCTGGTTGATCTTAAGCCCTGGCCTCACCCAAAGACCTGGTGGAAGAGCTCTGTCCTGCAGGCCCTGCAGAAACGTGAAAGCTCTGACAGGGTCCTCAGCTCTTCCGGGTGTTCATTCCATGAGGTGGGGGCCGGGATCAAAAAGGCCCTGGCCTCGGTTGAGGCCAGGTTAACTAGGTTGGGGCCAGAGACCTCCAGCTGGTTGCCAATAGCAGAGCGAATGCTTTAGGCTGATTCTGCATTGAGCAGTGGGTTGGATTACATAGTCCGTAGGACCCCTTCCAACTCAAGGATTCTATTATTCTAAAGGTAAAGGTAAAGGTATCCCCTGTGCAAGCACCGAGTCATGTCTGACCCTTGGGGTGATGCCCTCTAGCGTTTTCATGGCAGACTCAATTCGGGGTGGTTGGCCAGTGCCTTCCCCAGCCATTACCGTTTACCCCCCAGCAAGCTGGGTACTTATTTTACCGACCTCGGAAGGATGGAAGGCCGAGTCAACCTTGAGCCGGCTGCTGGGATCAAACTCCCAGTCTCGTGGTCAGAGCTTTCAGACTGCATGTCTGCTGCCTTACCACTCTGCACCACAAGAGGCAAAACAAAAACAATATCACATTTTGGGGGGGGGGGGGTTGACACACACCAAAAGACAACAGGAACTTCCACAAGAGCATCAATGAGTGCATTGGCTGAATGGGATGAGCACATTTTATGGGTCACAATGATCACAGACAGGCCAGGCACCTGCTCAAGGTACAGCCCTTCCTTCCCCTCCCACTCCCTTTCCCGGAACATTTTCTCCCTCCTAAGGAGCCATTCACCTGTTCCCGTTTGATTACAGTTCAGCCTCTGGCGGCCTTAATCCTTCTAACAGTTTTACAAGGCCAGCAGCTGTTCCCAAGAGCAGGGGGACTTGGGAGATTGTTAACTTCCCTCATGAATCTGACACTAATGCTACGGCGGCTCACCGTACAACACGGTTTCTTCGTCCAAAACGTATCCCCGGGGTCACTGTTCTGTTGCGAACTTGCCTCGTACTCACCACAGTTCCTGACACGAGGCCTCCGTTCCCCACTCCTAAAGGCGGGAGGGAATTTTCTTAGGTCTTGTCAAAGGAGGAAACAATAGCTTCCTTCTCCCCTGTGGCCACCCCCTCACTTACTAAGAAGAACGGAGATTGACCCAAGCGAGGACTGTTCCGAATCCATGCGGAAGGTGCTGTTCGAAATGCCATGCGGGCTTTCCGTCTATGATGGAAGACCCTCCCCCCCTTTCAAGGTTTAATGATAAAACAGGCCTCTGCCCTTTGAGGATGAGGTCAATCTTCCTTTGTTAATCTTGATGAAGCTTTGCTTAATCTAGCCCCCTTGTCACCTTTGTGATTGACAGGTAAAGCCATGCCACCAGACAATGGACTTTTATCCCCGCTCCCAAAAAAAGCCCAGTTTCTCTGTCGCACAATTAATCAGTGGGTCTCTCCGTTTCTTTCCCGGAGTGCGAAAACTGGGATTTTTTTGTGGCAAGGCTTCAACAAAACAAGGGAGATATTTGCTTCCATTCTCTCTTCCTCTGTACGCGTTTAAAGGTCTAACACGTTTCTGTTGGGAGATCTTTTCTTTTTCTCATCTCGGCTTCCGGAAACAACATTAAAATGCCACTTCGAAGCACATGTCGGCTATCAGATAGAATCATTCCTACTGCTGATTTTTTTTTTTTTTTGGTCATTGTTTGAGCTCAAACTTTATAGATTTAGGTTGACTCATGCCAACAATCAACCTAGCGATCACTTGCAGGAGCCAAGAAGAAAACGAGGCAGATGGAAACAACTGAAGGAATGCTAAAGCTTTTGAAATTAAGGAGGAGACAACGCCCCCGCCTAGATGGGAAACAAAGCATACCCTACGTCAGGGGTAGTCAAACTGCGGCCCTCCAGATGTCCATGGACTACAATTGTAGTCCATGGACATCTGGAGGGCCGCAGTTTGACTACCCCTGCACTACGTGGTGTCATCAAAAGCTACCTTATAAAGAAGAAGGAGGAGGAGGAGGAGATGGTTCTTATATGCTGCCTTTCTCTACCCGAAGGAGTCTCAAATGGGCTTATATTCGCCTTCCCTTCCTCTCCCCACAACAGACACCCTGTGAGGCAGGTGAGGCTGACAGAGCCCTGATATTACTGAAGAAGAAGAAGAGTTGGTTCTTATATGCTGCTTTTCTCTACCCAAAGGAGTCTCAAAGCGGCTTACAATTACTTTCCCTTCCTCACCCCCTAACAGAACTGCTTTGAGGTGGGTGAGGCTGAGAGAGCCCTGATATCACTGCTCGGTCAGAACAGCTTTATCCGTGCTGTGGTGAGCCCAAGGTCACCCAGCTGGCTGCATGTGGAAGAGCGGGGACTCAAACCCGGCTTGCCAGACTAGAAGCCGCCACTCTTAACCACGACACCAAGCGTCAGACTTTTAGTATATTAAGACCAGTAGAGATTATTCTGATTGATGATGGCTCTCTGGGATCTTATATCACGTCTTCTACAACAAACACCACATTTGTGTATGTGGGGGGAGGTTCTTTTGGGGGAGGGCGGAGCTTGGGGAGGATGTGATCAACTGGCCACATATGTTCACATTGACACACCCTCCCTCCCAAAATGGTCAAAGATGGGCCTGGAGAGGATGGGAAGGGGAGGGGCCCCAGGGTGGGCATGTCCACAGCTCTGCTTCCCAACCATATTCTGCACGATTACATCACTTCTGGGGTTTCTCCAAGTCTGAAGAATGTTTCAGGGGTTTCTCAACGGTAAAAAAAAATTGAGAAAGGCTGATTCAAGCAGCACTAGCAGAGCATCATATGTATTGGAGTCACATTCACAACAAGCTTAGGGAGAAGAAGAAGAAGAGGAGTTGGTTCTCATATGCCACTTTTCTCTACCTGAAAGAGGCTCAAAGCAGCTTCCAGTCGCCTTCCCTTTCCTCTCCCCACAACAGACACCCTGTGAGGTGGGTGAGGCTGAGAGAGCCCTGATATTCCTGCTCGGTCAGAACAGTTTTATCAGTGCTGGGGCGAGCCCAAGGTCACCCAGCTGGCTGCATGTGGGGGAGTGCAGAATTGAACCTGGCTTGCCAGATTAGAAGTCTGCACTCCTAACCACTACACCAAATTGGCTCTGAGCTGCTGACCATGGCTTGATCTGTTACACCGATGAAAAAACCTAGACCCCCAAGGTTGACACTTGCCAAGGCCATACAATATCAAGGGGCAGAGAGGAACTAATCTCCCAAGCAGTGGAATAGGCTGCCTAAGGAGGTGGTGAGCTCCCCCTCACTGGCAGTCTTCAAGCAAAGGCTGGATACACACTTTTCTTGGATGCTTTGGGATGCTTTGGGTTGATCCTGCGTTGAGCAGGGGGTTGGACTAGATGGCCTGTGTGGCCCCTTCCAACTCTATGATTCTATGAAATTACAACTTCAGCTTTCCTATCCGCTGCTGCACCAGAGAAGCAGTTTTACTGGCGAAAAGGAAGAGACGTTTTCCTTTTTCTCGCTCAGAACTGTGTTCACATAACATGTATTTCTACCACCGGAAGGTCGAATAAAACAGTCGACGAGAGGCTGATCCTGAAGTTTATGATGTAGGAAAGGAAGTAGCCGAAGCAGCCTAACCCATGTTTTCGGCAACCACCCAACAGTTATTTAGGCTCTGACAACACAAAACTGGTTCAAGACATAGCAGGAACAGAGAAAGCTGGTGACATAAAAACCATCAAAGCCCAGTAAACCGGTAAGATAAGATGAAATGGAGGGAGAGATGATCCTCGGGGCAAAACGTCCTGGATGCCGCAAACCATTAGGAGGACAGACCTTCACATTTCACTCAGAATTCTCCAGACACCCAAAAACAAGATTGCAGAGAATTTCTTTTTATTCGTCCTGGGCCTCATAGCTATGCATCAACACCGAATTTGTCTCACACTGCAGCCCTTGAACATGGGCGATTCCTCCAATGTTTGTGGTTCCATGCCAAGGATTGTAGATTTTAATAGATGGATTGTCTCATCGACATTTCCTTTCCCATTTATGATCGCATCACACCTCCCCGTTTATGTCAATGACAGCAAGGGTTTATTTATATATTTATAAATAAAATATTAGCGGGTATAACATTAGGCTCTCAGTCCTCTTGCGGTTTAATGTCCTGTTGAGCGCAGAATGGAGTTAAATTATAAGATTCTTTAGATTAGAGGACGCTGAATGTTATGGGAGGGGCATGTTCTTCGTTTCTTCTCTCTCTAAGGCTAAACAGTGTTTGCAGGCTCTTCGGTGTTTTGAAAACCTGCCAGATTTATGCCATCAGAGAAAAACTGCAGAGCTTTAATACCTGCTGAAAGAGAGCCCTCTTTTAAATCGATGCCGTTGTCCGATCAACGTATTTGCATTAATTGTTTCCATTCGTTATACTTCCGACAGTCTTAATATCTCCTCTGCTGCTTCGTGCTTTGACCATTTTGTTCTCTCTTTGTAAGGATGGGAGGATTAATGACTTCTTAGTTTATTTTTATCCCAATCATTCTTGGAGCTCACAGAGAAGCGTACACAGGTCTTCCTTTTCCCATCACAACAAGCTCGTGAAACAGGAAAGGTTGAGAGAAAGACAGTCCGTCCTAGATAGCTTCCCGGCAGAGTGTGGATTGGAACCCAGAACCTAGTATGAATCTTTAATCACTAGATCAGGGGGTAGTCAACCTGTGGTCCTCCAGATGTTCATGGACTGCAATTCCCATGAGCCCCTGCCAGCAAACGCTGGCAGGGGCTCATGGGAATTGTAGTCCATGAACATCTGGAGGACCACAGGTTGACTACCCCTGCACTAGAAGAAACTGGCACTCAATAAGTCTAAGGTCAATTTGTGTGTGTGTGTTTTCCCTGCTATCAACTGATGTTTCTCTTAAATCTGTAGCAAGACTAAGGCAGGAAAATGAAATAAGCTTATCAAATTATGGATGGAATGGAGAAAGCAGATACTGAGAATTTTTTTCCTCACTCTCCCATAATTCTATGGGGTACATTTTGGGAAGGGGCCATGACTCAGTGGAATAGCCTCTACTGGGCATGCAGAAGTTCCCAGGTTCAATCCCTAGCATCTCCAGTTCAAAGGACCAGGTAGGAGGTGGCATGACAGACCTCTGTCTGAGACCCTCAAGAGCTGCTGGCAGTCTGAGTAGACAGTACTGACCTGAATGGACCAAGGATCCAATGCTGTATCAGGCAGCTTCACAGGTTAGGACTGGTGCTGTGGCTCAGAGGAAGAGCCTCTGTTTTGCATGCAGAAGGTCCCAGGTTCAAGCCCCAGCATCGCCAGTTAAAAAGGACCAGGCAGTAGGTGATGGAAAAAACCTCTGCCTGAAACCATGGAGAGCCATGGGAAGGGACTGTGGCTCAGGGGTGGAGTAACTGGTTGGCATGCAGAAGGTCCCAGGTTCACGCCCCAGCATCGCTACTTAAAAGGACCTTTGCATGAGACTGTGGAGAACTCCCACCAGTCTGAGCAGACAGTACTGACCTGGATGGATCAATGGTTCAATTCATTATAAGAAAGTTTCATGCAAACTAAAACTTGGGCGTGCCGAAGGAAACTGATGGGCTATACATTCATGGTGGACACAAGGAAGGACTTGAAGTACTTCGTCAGGCAACCTGTAATTTTTGTGGTAGAATTCACTGCTAGCAGACATGCAAGGACCACTGGCATGGAGGGCTTTGAATAGGGATTAGACGAATTCATAGATTAGAGATCCTTCCATGAACACTAGCCATGATGCCTGATAGGAATTTACACATACCGGATTGCCGCATCTGAATACCAGTGCTGGGAAGCAAGATGGGAGGAAGTGGTGGGCCTCTGTCCTCTGTCCTGTTGGCATCCCATGACAGCAGGTTGAGTACTGACAGACTAGTATGACCACTGATAAGGTCCATCAGGACACATGTACTGAGGATTCTGCAGAGTCAGTGGAGATGCATATTGGAATGAAGATGATTATCATGATGATAGTATTGTTATTGTTGTTATTGTTGGGTTGGTGACCAGCTGGGTGACTTTGGGCTCACCACAGCACCGAGAAAGCTGTTCTGACCCAGCAGTAATATCAGGGCTCTCTCAGCCTCACCTCCCTCACAGGGTGTCTGTTGTGGGGAGAGGAAAGGGAAGGCGATTGTAAGCCACTTTGAGACTTCTTTGGGTAGAGAAAAGCGGCATATAAGAACCAACTCTTCTTCTTCAGTAATCTCAGGGCTCTCTCAGCCTCACCTCCCTCACAGGGTGTCTGTTGTGGGGAAAGGAAAGACAATTTGTAAGCCACTTTGAGACTCCTTTGGGTAGAGAAAAGTGGCATAAAACAGAGCCATGGAAAAGAAAAAGGGCAGCCCTTGTGACCTGCTTTCAGAAGCTCTGTGACTGGTTGTTGGGTCCCAGGCCACAGAGCAGGAAACCCGGGCCTACCACAACCCCCCTGCCAATACAGAACCAAAAACTATAATATCCCCAACAAGCAGGCATCCGGTCACTACTTAAAAGCTTCCAGTGATGAAAAAACCAACAATTCTCAGGGGAGACTGTTCCAGTGTCAGAGGCATCTCTCAGTCAGGAATTCTTGCCAGAATCAGAGAGTTGGAAGGGCCCCCCAGGGTCATCTGGTATAAGCCCCTGCAGAATGCAGGAAGCTCACAACTACCTGCCCACCCACGGTGACCCCAATTCCATGCCCAGATGATGCCCCCCCCCCAAAAAAAACCAGAAGCCTTGAACAGTCTGGTTTGAAGGAAATTCAGCTTCTGACCCCAACATGGTGATCTGTATTTCCCTGGGCATGCAAGAAACGGCTACAAGAGCAAAACTTGGACACAATGCCTTATGCCCAATCACTCACAATCTCACTAAGTTTGTAAAATCAGCATTTCTGTCCTATGGCTATCTAGCCTCTGCTTAAAAACTTGCAAGGAAAGAGAACCCTCCTGAGGAAGCCTGTTCCACTGAGGAACTGCTCTAACTGTCAGGAACTTCTTCCGGATGTTTAGCTGAACGTTCTTTTGAATTAATTTATCCCTTTGGTTCTGGTCCAATCCTCAGGGGCAACAGAAAACAACTGTGCTCCATCCTCCATGTGACAGCCCTTCAGGTACTTGAAGATGGCTATCATATCAACTCTTTGTCATCTTGTCTCCAGCCTAAAGAGACCAAGCTCCCTCAGCCTTTCCTCATACATCTTGGCCTCCAAACTCCTCAATGTTCATTGCTCTCCTCTGGACACGCTCCTCATAACTTTCTTCTCTCATAAAAGCCAGTGTAGCGTAGATGTGAAAAGTGTCAGAATAGAAACCGGGAAACCCCACTCTGCTGTGGAAGCTTGTGGGGTCACCATGGGTCAGTCCCATTCTTGGCTGAACCTTTATCAAAGGCTTGTTGTGGGGATAACATTGAGGATTTGGGTCCCCGCTGGGGAGAAAGGCAGGATATAAGCAAAGTAAATAAAACTCCTCCAGATAATGCTGTAAACATACCCATTACTGCAGGGAAACGCTAAAACCCGAACCTGACAACATCATATTTAGCATCTTTACATGTAAGCTGAATCAATCAACCGGCCGACGCTAACTTCCTGCCTACGGACCACCCGCAAACACATTACAGACCACAAATTACAGCTCGATCACCAGCCTAGACTTCAGCGCAAGCTTTGTTTCTCCTCCCGAAGCTGTTCCTCCCCCCCCCCATCACCTTCCCACAAACAGACCGAGCCTGGAGTCATCGCTCATTGACCAGAGCCTGCTTGTGGGTAATTACAAGCCAGAAAGCTACGAACGTAACTGCCCATCTGAGGCCAGTAATGAATGGATAGGCAGGGCTGTGGATGCAGTCTTGGAGGTCCCCATTGGGGAAAACACACACACACACACAAACTTTGAATGGATTCCCCAGTTAGAAAGTCTGGGGAGGATGCATGGAATGATTCGTTTTCTGAGTGCGAGTCACATTGACCATGTGCGGAAGAACCTCGCCGGTTTCTCTGCAGCCTGTTTTTTCTTCTTCTTTGAGGCCTCATCAGCATGAGCCCATGTTCACATGCTCCCCTTTTAAAAAGGGCTTGAAAGGGACCAGCACTGAGATGGACTTCGGATGGGCTAATCAACTCAGATGTCTGCAGACCAGCCTTTTTCAACGTTCTGACCAAAGAGGAAACCCTGGGCTGAATCTGCACGGAGCTTTTATTCCAATCCCAGGTCGATTCAGTCCCTGCCGTCTACACTGAATGCGATGTCCGCTTTGATTTGGAGCGATTTAAATTTTTCATCTGCAACAAGCAGGATTCATCCGGAGTGACCATAGCTTTTCCCCATGATATCCTGGATATAACCCTCAATATTTGAAAAATAGGCATCAGTAAGCGTGCTGTAGAAAAGCCCTGATTGGCCAGGCCATCAGTTCCTGGTTCTCAGGTTGAAGGTTTCTCTTAAAGGGGAAGGCCTAATTTCTTTCAGCAGACACTCCAGAAGCCCTAACTTCTCTCAACAGAGATTTTCCTCTTGGATTTATTCCCCCTCCTCTGCTGTCTCCAGTCCTCTCCTTGCCCCCACCCCATTCAAGAAAAGAAAGAGGCTCGTGCTGTGCTTGGCTCCCCCCCCCCAGAACACTTTCTGTTTCAATGGGAAGGGGGGATAGAGGAAGAATCAAGTTCAAATCCATCTGAATTCTGCAGGATCCACAACAGAATAAACAAAGTAAGTGCAGAATCAGCCCTGTAAGGTTTTTCAGGCTTTGAAGACCCATGTAAGTCAGATGTGGAAGCCAGACAATCATTCATTCATACATTCATTCATACATTCATTCATACATTCATTCATTCATTCATTCATTCATTCACTCATTCATTCATATCACCATTTCCATTGTGGAGGAAGAGATTTAAGGCTTGTACAGCAACAGGGGAAGTAAGCTATAATGAAGTTTAGAGATGTCAGCAGCCTTCCAACCTTCTGGGAAAATACACAGTCCCTGGGGAGCTCTTCTGTAACCCCAGATTTCCCCGGAAGCCTGGTTAGGAATCCCTGCTCTAGACCAATAGTTTTCAAGTCCCTTCGAAGACTTGGGAGTGACGATAGCCCAGGATTCAGTGATTTCTAATCACCTGCTAGTAACATGGCACCCTAGTCAAGTGACAGGAAGGGGAGGAGCCATATTTTATGAATTTAGGCAGATTGGGAGTGGGTGGGCAGGAAGGGATGTGCCAGTGTTTGTCCCTTGTGGCCCTTCCTTGCATACCCAAAGAATGACTGATCGCCACTGTGGGATGGGAGGTGAATTCCCTCCATACCAGGCTGGATCATGGAGATTTTGGGGCGGGGGGATCACTTGGTCATGAAACTGGGGTCAGCATATCAGATGGACTATGTGGGCTTTTTAGGATGGGTGTATGTTCCCTCCTCGGTCATCCCAAACTGCCCTTCGCTTCGTTTGACATTGTGCCTCTTCTTATCATTCTTTTCTGAAGACCGAAACCGCTCTACCTCTGTGTAGATTTGACATCCTCTTAGCCCATCCTCCTGCCGGCATTTAGCCCTGCCGTGTGCATGTTTAGCTCTTGAAAATCTTTTCTTGCCAAATGAGTTCTCCTAGCCCTTTCATCATCTCCCCCCCTTCTCGCCTCTGAAATTCTTCCAATTTGTTGACATCTTTTGAGGTGCCTGGGAAGGCAATATTTTGCATGCAATCTGACCAGAAGCTATGAAAAGTGGGACAATTACCTCCTTGTTACCTCCCTCTTCCCTTTCCCCATCGATGGCGGAAGCTTACATCTCATTTGCTCGGTCACACCTAAATATTTTTTTCTCCCCCTCCACTCTTGCTCCTTTGCCAAAAGCCTCCTTTCCCTTTGATTATCTGTGTTTTGCATTATCTTTGCTTATCTGTATTAAGCTGTAATTTGGCAGGCACGGCCTCGTTTCGTAATTCCCGAGGATAATGTATTTTTAACCCCTCTCTCTATTATTTCACTCTTTAGAAAAATGCAGAATTTAAAAGGTAACACATCCCTTTCTAAATCACCTTCCCCACTACCAAAGGAAGCCAGCCGTCTCTCATGGTGATAAGATAGATGATGTGATGATATCATCAAATACTTGAAGGGTTGGAGCAGAGTTGTTTTCTGTTGCCCGAGAGGGTCGGACCAGAACGAAAGGGTTGAGATTAATTCAAAAGAATTTCTGGCTAAACATCCGGAAAACGTTCTTGACAGTTAGCGCAGTTCCTCAGTGGAACAGGCTTCCTCGGGAGGTGGTGGGTTCTCCTTCTTTGGAGGATTGTCAGCAAAGGCTAGAGAGCCATCTGACAGAGAGGCTGATTCTATGGATTTAGTCAGATTGTGAGTGGATGGGCAGAAGGGATTGTGTTTGAGCTTGGCTCTTGTGGACCTTCCTTGCATGCCCTGGGAAATGACAATTGTCAGTTTGGGATTGAAAGGTGAATTTCCTCCAGGCCAGGCTGGCCAGGGATTCAAGTTTTTTTTTTTTTGAAGAAGAAGAATGGGAAGGCGATTGTAAGCCGCTTTGAGCCTCCTTCGGGTATGGAAAAGCGGCATATAAGAACCAACTCTTCCTCTTCCTCTTCCTCTTCCTCTTCCTCTTCCTCTTCCTCTTCTTCTTCTACACACTCACTTGGAGCCAAACACCCCCTGACCGAAGACCAGCTCCAGGTGATCTGATGACAATTTCATACCTGTCTGTTGCTCCTCAATTATATTCATTTGACATAACACCATCTGACTATTCACATGTTTGATTTTATATAACTGCTTGGCGGTTCATGGGGTAGGTGGTATAGAAATAAAATAAAATAATTATATATAGAAGAAGAGTTGGTCTGTATATCCCACTTTTCAATGCCTGAAGGAGTCTCCAAGCAGCTTACAGTCGCCTCCCCTTCCTCTCTCCACGACAGACATCCTGGGAGGTGGGTGGAGTTGAGAAGGCTCTCACAGAACTGCTCTGTGAGAACAGCTCTAAAAGAGCTGTGACTAGCCCAAGGTGACCCAGGTGGCTGCATGTGGAGGAGCAGGGAATCAAAAGGTTGGACTCTACAGCATTGTACCCTGCTGAGATCCCAGGCCTGGCTCTGAATCTCTCCTCATCCTGAATCTGGCCACTTTACCCCATTTGCCAGAATAGTTAGCTGGGGTGCACCCAATAATCCTAATGAAGAACTGCTTCAATTGAAGACCGATACAGCTTTAATGCTGCTAGACTGCCACAGAGTGGGCAAGGAGAAAGAAGGGGAGACGGGAAACATACATCGCAAAAGCCCTGGCAGTAGAGCAGAGAAATTTCACGTACTTGGTTGTTTGGGAATTTTTTTTTTTTAAAGCACCTCCTTGTGACAGGGATGTATCATTTCACAACCAGCGCTTGGCTTGGAACAGTCTGGTGCTTCCGGTCGTCAGATCTCTGAGAACAAAGCTTGGGGTATGATCCAGCCAGGTATCGCTGTGCCTAACAGGTCTGAACTGATACACATCGAAGGTTCTGCAAAAACTCCTCGGCAATCCATTCATTATACTTAGCAACATCAAACAGAGCAAAATAATTAAAAAGTTCCTATTGAGAGCCTAGAGACCTTGAACACAGTTGGGGGGGGGTGAACACAAAGGCAGAGAGTTGCTTACAAGAGCTAAGCTTCATCTATTTCAAATTTCTGGTTGCTGTTTTCCTGCCGTCTCGTTTGGCGGTCCGGTGGGGATTTTCACCCCCTTCTGATTTTTTTTTTACCTTAATGGCTGTACGCAGAATATACTTGACGCACAGATGCAGAGGGGGGAAAAGGTCCAGATGGACTTAAGGAAAAATGAACCGTTTCTCAAGGGCCGGAATATGGGGTCAACGTTGCTATCAAGTGGCCCCCGACCAATGGTGACCCCATAGGTTTTTCAAAGCAAGAGACATTCAGAGGGGATCTGCTATTGCCTGCCTATCCTGGTCTTCCTAGGTGGTCTCCCAAATATTGACCAGAACTGAAATTGCTTAGCTTCTGAGATCTGATGAGATCAGATTAACCTCGGCTATCCAGGTAAGGGCAATATCTCTTTATCGCAGGAGAAATTAGTATGTTCTCTGATCCACAATTTGTGAAGGGAGGGACATTTTCCAGCCTCTGTTGTCCTGGAATATCAATTAAAAGAGTTGAAGGGGTCCTAATATTTGCAGCAACAGAAGTAAAAAAGAAAATCCACCTGGGTCCAGTCCTACATAGTCTTTGGATGGGAGGCCTTCAAGGGAATCTCCGCAGAAACAGGCATTAGCAAAGCCACCTCTGTTTGTCTCTTACCTTGAGAATTGGTTGCTATGATTTGGCTGTCTCCTGATAGCCTTTTCCACCACCTCATCTCAGAATTACAAAATCACAGAATCATAGAGTTGGAAGGGGCCACACAGGCCATCTAGTCCAACCCCCTGCTCAACGCAGGCTCAGCCCAAAGCATCCTAAAGCATCCAAGAAAAGTGTGTATCCAACCTTTGCTTTGGGCTGATCCTGTGTTGAGCAGGGGGTTGGACTAGATGGCCTGTATGGCCCCTTCCAACTCTATGATTCTAGGATTCTATGATAAGACTGCCGGACTTCTCCTACCCTCCTGAGTTTTAGTTCTTACACTTATCTAAATCAGGGGAGAGACCCACCTTCATGTTCTAATCCTGGGTTAGACTTGCACATACAGGCCATTAAACATGTGTTTGGATGATCGCCCTTCGAGGCGAGCCCTTGGTCTGACCCTAAGCGGATGACCCTATAATGGCACATTTGCAAGAACTGTTCCGACAATAACTGCCCGCTAAGTGTTGGGGTCAACTGGTCATGAAGAACGAGCCCAGCGCTGCCAACAAAAAAACAAATAAAGCGACTGACACTCCATTAACCTTCATTACTGCAGTTATTTATCAACACATAAAATGGATCCCCAACAAGGAATGGATAATGCTGGAAAGGAGAAGAGGTTAATGGTAATGAAGACAAAGTGATGCCCATTAGCAGGGCAACCTTCCATTACACCTCCCCAAAATTTCTGAAATTTCGCAAGCTGTAGCAAAGGCTTTCCTCCTCCTATTTCATGACTGCACCATCGACAAAAAGGGAGTCTGCAACCAAGAAATCAGAAGATCGAGACTGGGGAGGACAGCCCTGAAGAAGCTAGAATGGAGCCTTAAGGATGCTTTGTTGGCAACCAAGATCTAGATCGGGGTGGCCAAACTGTGGCTCTCCAGATTTCCATGAACTACAATTCCCATGAGCTTTAGGGGCCCTAGGGGCTCATGGGAATTGTAGTCCATGGACATCTGGAGAGCCACAGTACGGTCACCCCTGATCTAGATCATTCATGTGATGGTATCTCCCATTACTACATGTGAAATCTGGACAAAGAAAGCAGACAGGAAGAAAGTTGATTCCTTTCAAATGTAGTGTTGGAGAAAAGTGTTGCAGATACTGCGGGTTGTCAGAAAGACCAACAAGTGGGTTCTAGAGCAAATGAAGCCTGACCTCTCCCCCTGCAAGCTCAAATGACTTCACTGGGGCTATCATAGTTGGGTCACGTGATGAGAAGGCAAGAGTCACAGGGAAAGATGCCAGGAAAGCTGAAGGCCGCTGGAAAAGAGGAAGGCCCAACAAGGGATGGATGGATTGATCAAAAGAAGCCAGGGCCTCCCATTTGGAAGACCTGAGCAAGGCTACGAACAACAGGAGGTTTTGGAGGTTATTAATTTATAGGATCACCATAAGCTGGAAGTGACTCAATGGCTCTTAGCACACACACATCCAGAAGATGTAGGCTTAAGAACAGGCCAAGCGTCTTGGTCAGGGGTAGTCAAACTGCAGCCCTCCAGATGTCCATGGACTACAATTCCCAGGAGCCCCCTGCCAGCGAATGCTGGCAGGGGGCTCCTGGGAATTGTAGTCCATGGACATCTGGAGGGCCGCAGTTTGACTACCCCTGGTCTTGGTGGATCAGACCAGTGGCCCAGCTAATTCAGCATCCTGCCTCACGGAGCGGCCAGGCCATTTCTTTTTGGGGGATCCAACAACAGGGCAGAGAGTTCGAGGCCTTCCTCCGATGTCCCCTCCTGACACCGGTATTCAGAAGTCCAACACTCAAATATCCGGTAAACAAGTTACCTGTGCAGTTCCCAGCAAGATATAAGCAAGCAACACTTGAATGAACTGTCAGGAAGGGAAGGGATAAACGAGCCGCCAAAATGGTCAGGAGCAGGGCTGAAAAAGGAAGAAGGTCTGGAACCTCATTAATGCACATGAACAGATTCAATCGCCCTTCAGTCCCAGGCCTTGGTAAGAGGGAAAAGCTGCTGGAGCACCCATGCAGTGAGTTTTAAATACCCTGAACGGTCTCTATACCATTTGCATAGAAGCTGCCAAAAACTTCCCACACTTGATCCGGCCAGCCCCTAGATAACATAGTTTGATCTCCTGAGGTCCCCACCTTCCCTGGCTGTTCTGCAAGGCAGGGAATGTCTCCTCCAGCCCTCTTCTCTGCCCACGCTGCAAAACTGGCCATTTTGAGGTCAATCTTGGCCGTGTTTACACTGAATCAGACTTTCGGTCCATTAAGGCTAGAACTGTCTACTCCAATCTTGCTCAACTTTTTTATTGTGAAACCCGTGAAATTTTCTTAGAATCATAGAGTTGGAAGGGGCCATACAGGCCATCTAGTCCAACCCCCTGCTCAACGCAGGATCAGCCCTAACCATCCTAAAGCATCCAAGAAAAGTGTGTATCCAGCCTTTGCTTGAAGACTGCCAGTGAGGGGGAGCTCACCACCTCCTTAGACAGCCTATTCCACTGCTGAACTACTCTGACTATGAACATTTTCTTCCTGATATCTAGCCTATATCGTTGTACTTGTAGTTTAAACCCATTACTGCGTGTCCTTTCCTCTGCAGCCAACGGAAACAACATCCTGCCCTCCTCCAAGTGACAACCTTTCAAATACTTAAAGAGGGCTATCATGTCCCCTCTCAACCTTCTTTTCTTCAGGCCTTGAGAAGTGGCACAATTGTGCAGAATATGGTTGGGAAGCAGAAATGTGGACACACCTACCTGGGGCCCACGTGGCCATATTGGGAGGGGGTGGCAGAGTCAACATGACCATATGTGGTCACATCACCCAAAAATGTTTAATGAATTTAAAACATATTAAAAATTCACTACCTCTCACCTATTCAGGAAACCCTTCCAGGACCGTCAAAACATACCAGGGTTTCATGAAACCCTGATCTAATCCAACTGCTAACACCTCTCTAAGGGCTCAGGTGGGGGTCTTTCATATCACCTATTAACTAACCCCTTAAAGAGAGATATTAGGAATCAAACCTGAGATCTCCTGGAAATCCTTTGATGATGGAACCCCAAAACTGCAACTAACGTTTTCAACTTTGCCCTGGTTTAAAAACCAACCAAACAAGACCCTTGGAAACCTACTGGTAAGATTTTGATGAGAATGAAGGATTGCTTTAAAAAAAACAGTTCAAAATGTGTTTAATTTTGAGCGATACTTCCCCAAACCAGACAATTCCTGCTTCCTTCCAACAAGATTAGCTCAACCCTGTAGGAGGTAGTTAAAAAAGAAGAAGAATATTTTCCTCTTTCCTCATAGATCGCTTCCCCCCTTTTTAATCGAGAGTCTTGTTGGCTTTCCAACAAAACCTTCTCAAAAACCATCTGGAATTCCTCTGCCAAAGGTTTGGTCTTCTAAATATCAGTTTCCTTTTTAAATACACACATATATATATATTTCATTAAAAAAAAGACAATTAAAAATGTAACTGCGGCATCCGACAGCTTTGGAAAGGAAATGCCGCCCTCCGTGCTGGAAACAGCGAAAATATCAGGATGATTCTTCCTGCCGTTTGTTGCTCTTGTACCTAAAGAATTCATGTGCTCTGAAGAACAGGAATGAGTCTTAAATCTATATCCCCGGTATCACAGAAATGAGATTTCAAGGTAGCTTAAGAAATAACTCAACATGGAGAATTGAAAACGAATGCCACATCCAAGTCACTAAAACCAATTTATGATACCACGAATGACAGCTAATGAGAGCCTCCATGTTCAGAGGTAGTAAACCTCTAAATCCAAGAGTAGAGGAAACATCAGGGGAAAGCTTCAGCCTCTATGACCTGTTGTTCCCTCTAGAGGAACTGGTTGGCCACTGTGTGAGATGCTGGACTTGATCGACCACCGGTTTGATCCAGCAGGGCTCTTCCGATGTTCTCAACCTCAGAAGCAGCCAACTTTTGGATCCCAGAACCAAGAGGCAACATTAGGGGAAGGTCTTGGCCGCTATGACCAACTGTTGGCCATCCAAAGAAACTAGGGTCTTTCCCATCACCTCCACTGTGAGGTCCTTTAGCTACAGATATCATGGATTCACCTGGGGGCAGGCAGTCCTGCACTTGCAGTAAACACTGGGGGTGTTGTGGGGAAGACAGAGCTTCAGGAGTATGTGATGTCACTTCCACGTGACACTCTAGGAAATACCCCTAATCTCTATGACAAAACGAAATGAAACATAGAGACTGAAGGTTCAAGGACGTGGCAGATTACAGTGGATGAGCGAGAGGGTTGTGAGTGTCCGGCATAATGCAGGGGGTTGGACTACATGACCCAGGAGGCCCCTTCCAACTCTAGGATTCTATTATCCTATGATTCTATGACTAGAGAAACTCCCACAGCATCATCATCCATGCCATCCCACTCTTCAAATTATGCAAAAGTGTCATTGGGTTGGTTATAGAAACAGGCTTCTCTATAGAAACACGGTTATAGGGTTATAATCTTCTGGTATGTTATAGAGAAGGGAAGGTTAGAGAAACAGACTTTTCTATTTTGCTTGGCTTTCCAATGCTATCACAGCAGCTTTTCTAAGCTTTTTTTTTTTTAAGTCTTGGGGATGTTTTGGCTGAATATCTTATCTCGAATTTATTGATGGATGTCTTATCAGGAGTTATGTTGGTTTTTCTTTTAATGGTCTTGTTCACTGATTCTGAAGTCTTGGAAATAAATATATTCTCACAGACCTACAAACCATATAAATAATTTATTTAAAAAATCCAGAGCGGTAGCCACGTTAGGGCATTGCAGCAATTCTGGATAAGATTGTGTGGAATTAGCACAGGGAGCCCTGAGCCTTTGGGGAGTGTGGGATATAAATAAAATAAATAAATAGTAACAATAATAGTAATCATCATTATCATCACATCACAATAAATAATGTTCTTATTTCAGATGAAATTCCTGTCTGAGCCAGTTTGGTGAGCCAGCACTGATAAAACTGTTCTGACCAGGCAGTGATATCAGGGCTCTCTCAGCCTCACCCACCTCACAGGGTGTCTGTTGCGGGGAGAGGAAAGGGAAGGCAACTGGAAGCCGCTTTGAGACTCCTTTGGGTAGAAAAAAGCGGCATATAAGAACCAACTCTCTTCCTCTTCCTCCTCCTCCAAAGAAGCCTCATTTGCATCCTCTTTTTTTAAAAAAAAAATCTATATGAGGATCATTCTATGTTTTTGTGTCCTAAATCGGGAGGGGGGGAGTTTACAAATAAATAAAACCCTCATCATATGACACTAAAACATCATGAAAACCAAGCATTGCAGAGACCTTAAATAGGGAATGGGAAAGCTGCAAACAATTGGCATTCCTTAAATTACACAACACAGATTTCCCCACCAACCTATTGCGGTGATTCTGCCTTGCCCTCGTTATCTAAAGGTCCCTTCACAATAGCCGTGAAATGTTAGATTTGTAATGCATGAAACATAAATCCAGGCCTGAAGGGTAAGAGGGATTTCTCAGGGACTTTTCTCCAGCCGGGTCAGTCCACAAAGCAAAAGAAAATTCAGGGAAAGTTAGACATTAAAGATCGCTTTGGAAGAGAATCCGGAAACTTCGATAGGGCAGTAGCTAGGACACAAATTCAAGGTTTGCTGTAATGGTCCACAACCCCTATTTGAGCCTTTGGGGAGGGTGGCATATAAATATAATGAATGAATGAATGAATGAATGAATGAATGAATGAATGAATGAATGAATGAATGAATGAATGAATGAATGAATGAATGAATGAATGAATGAATGAATGAATGAATGAATGAATGAATGAACGAACGAACGAACGAACGAACGAACGAACGAATGAATGAATGAATGAATGAATGAATGATGCTGGTTACAGCCATGTTTTGGAACCCACTACAAAGAGCTGGAATAGACTTTAAATTGTTCATTTTTAACACCAGATTTTTGATGAGATCGAACACTTGGGCATGAAACAGGGGTCACTATAGGTAGGCAGGTATGTAAGATCCAGCATGCATTTTTTGGTTTATTCAATTAGATTTTTATACCGCCCTTTCCATATGGCCCAGGGTATACATGGAACGTTTTAGTAAACAGAGAACATTAATTAAATAAAGTCACAACATAACAGTAACAGTTCTAGCAATAAATAAATAAGTTTAACAGCTTACCATAATTTACTCATTAAACATTTCAATAGAACAGCCTCTAGGGAGGACAGAATTGTTCAGATTATGGAGGGTATGGCTTTAGGGGGACTGCCAGATGTTTTTTAGGTCAGATGTTTTGAGGTCAGATTAACCTCAGTCAAGTGCCTGGTGGAGGAGATGCCTTTTGCAGGCCCTGCGGAATTCTGAGAGTTCAGCCAGGGCCCTGATCTCTTCATTGTGCAGGGGGTTGGACTAGATGACCCTGGAGTTCATCTATGATCCTATGATGCTATATTTGAAGGATTCTAGGATTCCATATTCCTTAGGATCCTACAAATCTGTATTTGAAGGATCATTTCAATCTGTACATACCTGCCCATGCTCTAAGGCAGGGGTAGTCAAACTGCGGCCCTCTAGATGTCTATGGACTACAATTCCCATGAGCTGGCAGGGGCTCATGGTAATTGTAGTCCATGGACATCTGGAGGGCCGCAGTTTGACTACCCCTGCTCTAAGGTCTACAGTCGGTATTGTGGGAACATAAAATTAAAGAGGGGTTGTTACTACGCCCCCCATCTAGGCTCCACCCACGCGCCCTCTCCCAACAGCCTCAGCTTAGTTTAAATACAGCATGAACCTGGCTTTATATTAAGTCATCCAGTTGGCCTATTCAGGTCAGTAATGTCTATTCTGACAGGCAGTGGCTCTCCAGGGTCTCAAACAGAAGTCTTTCGCATCGACAGGAATTTGCTCCTTTTCACTGGAGATCCTGGGGATCGAACCTGGGACCATCTGCTCTATGATCCACCACGGAGACAAGCAACTGCAAGGATTTACACTGGAGCAACAACCCCCCTAATTTTCAATATATGCTGCAGATGTAGTCTGAAGTTGCAGAGACTGAAGAAGGAAAGTTATCTTGGGGTCACAGTGGATAGCTCAATTAAAATATTAATTCCAGGTGAGGCACTGAGTAAACCCCAGGTGGGGGACAATCAGGAAAAGAACTGAAAATGAAACAGTCATAATGTCCTCAGCTCTATGGTGTGGCCTCATTTGGGGGTACTGTGTACAGTTCTGGTGCATATCTTCCAAAGGATATCTTAGCAAAAGGTTGCTGCAGAGCTGGAAACAAGCGCAGAAGAGGACAGATAAGACAGTTAAAAGGTTGCAGCATATTTCCTATGAAGAAAGGTTGAAATGTCTGGGGATCTTAGCAAACGGGGGGGGGGGGGTACCAAGGAGGGCAAAATTGTGCCCGGGTTGGAGAAAGTGGGTGAGGATGTTGTTGATCCTCCCAATCCCATAATGCTAGATCCAATGAAGTAGATGACAAACCGCTTGAAGACTAAAAGGAAACTATTCAAGCAAACCGAGCCTTTGGGGAGGGTGGTATATAAATATAATAAATAAATATTAATATATAATAAATAGTAAATAAATGGTGGGATTTGCTGAAGTGATGGCCATGAGCACGGATGGCATTCGAAGGGGCTGTTCGGACATATGGGTAGAGGCTTGGTGTGTAGCAGTTAAGAGCATCAGCTTCGGATCTGGAGAATCAGGCTTGATTCCCCGCTCCTCTACACGCAGCCAGTTTAGTGACTTGGGCCAATCACAGCCATCTCTTAGATCTCCCCCAGCCCCACCCACCTCAGAGGGTGTCTGTTGTGGGGAGAGGAAGGGAAGGTGCTCTTAACCACAACACCACACTTCTGGAGAGACGTGAGGCCTGCTGGGTGACCTTGGGCCAGTCCCAGTTCTCTCAGACCTCTCTCGGCCCCACCTGACTCACAGGGTGACTATTGTGGGGAGATGATGGTGAGCCGCTTTGAGATTCCCCTGGGCATTAAACACTGGGTTAGGTAAAACCAGCTCTTCTTCTTCAACACCAATACTAGGAGGCAACATCAGGGAAAGGTCTTGCCCTCGATATCCCTCCTGATGAACCTTCAAGGCAGCTGGTTGACAACCAGTGTGCTGCTAGACTAGTCTGATCCAGCAGGTTCCCTGCAACGGGGATGACTAAGGCACGTTCATAACAGCATGAAGCTGATGAATTTTTCCTTTCAATGATAATGGTCCCCAGGGTGGAGCCAGGGAGAAAGAAGAAAATCCAAGCCAGGGCAGGACCCTAGTGAGTCAGTGGCAGAGACTGGTAGTACCTCGCAGGCAAGGGGAGGGACAAGGTGGAAGCCGATGAGTGAAGGGAACAGAGTAGGAAGAGCAGCCAGAGAAGTCGGCTAAGGTAGAACCTGCAGAATGGAGTCTACTCTCGCTGTTCACCTGGACACAACACAATTGTTGCTGGCCCCACCACTAAAATATCTCCTTAATGCTGGGAACTTAACCTACACAGGAGCCAGGCCATTTCCATGTTCTTCCACGATTCAAGATTCCTGTAGACCAATCGCCAGGGATAAATATTTGTATTATAATAAATACAGATCGATGCGATTGCCTTTCCTGAAGCCTGTCTCTGCCCCCAGCTGTGCCATGCATGCTCTCGTCCAACATGTTTGCACATCTTTTTAAAGGATAGTTTCAAACAGTGTTGTTCTGTGCAAACTTCCTATGGCTGCCTTGGGCTGCGAGAGCAGAAGTCTGTGTGATAAACTTACACAAGGGGCGGTTCTTCTATCTGTCTGTCATTACATTTAGAGGCCACCCCTATGGAACCTGTAGTCTCAGGGCAGTTTGCAGCCATTTGCGTAAATACAATCAAAAACAATTCAAATCAACCATTCAGATATCATTGGCTGGACCAGACGGTAGACATGGGTTTGCATGTAGCCCTGCACAGAGGACGGGGACTGCAGGAACTCTGTCGACCCCCATTTATGCTATTTGTTTGGAGCTGGCAAGACACGAGAACGCCGATGACAAAAGATCCCTCATTCATTTCAAAAGCAGTGACAATGTATATTAGCTCGTATGCATATATAGCATTCAACATGGTACCTTCTGGGGATAGTTAAATCTGAAGATTGGGGCCATGCTGAGAGAAGGGAGATTTTTTCCCCCTGTATTTTTAAAAAATTCAGCAAGGGAGCACTGCCTGTGCCTGAGCAGACCACACAACCTTTATTGTCTGGGCAGGACGGGGTGTGTGTGTGTCTCTCCCTGATGGATCTTTAAAAACCCCTGATTGCTCTGCACAACTCTGCTCTGCCTTCCCTCCCACAGCTGTTTCCTCTAGTGAAAACAGCATGGGAGTGAAGGAAGAAGCCCTTCCTTGCCCCTAGCAATTCTTAGAGCCACACTGAATAACATAGCAGGTGTTACGTTTGGGAGACGAGGGGTGGGGAGAGAGAAAGATAATGTTATAGTGGGATTCCTCCTCACCACATGTCCCTTGTGGGACCCCACTTATAAAAACACTTTCTATACAAATAAGATTACATAAACAAAATACCCACCCACCCACCCATCACCAACCCACCCACCCACCCATCACCAACCCACCCACCCATCACCAACCCACCCACCCACCCACCCACCCACCCATTCATCCATCCATCCATCCATCCATCCATCCATTTGTAACCCACCCCTTCTGGGCATGTCCACATAACCAGCTAGACAACTAGAACTGGAATACAAGAGATCTACAATTCAGTTTTCTTAAATCTTTTTTTTTTAATTAAGATAGTGCCAACCATGAGTTGGATTGTGGTCCTAGCGCTAGGGAAGACAGATGTTAAATCTTTGCCTCCCTCCCTGTACCTTCTCCCCTATTTTAAGGACTCCCCAACAGCTACATTATGCTGAGTAGAGACAAAATATTGAAACGGGAAAGAAGACTAACATGCTTGTGGTTTATCAAAAACGCTGGCCAACGTTCAAATATGCCATATGCCAAAAAGGGACAATGGAAGGAAACGAAGAAGCATGTGCAAAAGAGAAAGAAAAGAGAAGTCTCACCAAAATTAGATTAATGTTTTTCTGACACCACCGGCACCCCCCTCCTCTGAAAGTTGTCCAAACAAAAGTGTAATACCCTGCCGTGATTAATGGCACAAAAGCCCAATTAGCACCTAGCTCTTTTCACCTCTGTGTTAAAAGCAACCTCTTCCCCCTTCTTCATTTCATCCACCTACTTGTTCCTTGTGACAAAACAGCAAACCTTTCCCCAAAAGGCCTTTAGGGCCTTAATGGTGGAGGCAGAAGACAGAAACAGAGAGTGGGAGGGGTGTTCTCAGATCCCTGGTAGAGGCAAGGGTGCCCCCAAGGCTATTCCCAGTAACTGATCAGCTGGCTGCTTGGGGGGGGGGGCTTAATCAGGAGAAAGAAGGTCTAAGGCTTGTTCCCAGCATCGCACAAAAATGATATATTCACACCAGTGGCATCTGGGTGACAATCCGGTATTTGAGCAAAAACTCTATGGTAGAAGCTAGTTTTACCATTGAATTTATGCCCAAATACCAGAGTGACGCTCAGGCACTGCTGGCTTGATGACATCATTTCCTGTGTGGCACCAAGGACATTGCTAGGACTTTCTCTTCCTAAATCCCTGTCCGTCTCCCACTGGTTGCCAGAAGGGACCTGGCAAAACAGAGAGAGAAAGAGGGAGGGAGGGAGGAAGGGAGAGTCTTAAATACTCTCTTTCCTCTTGGCTGCAATTTCCACAGATGAAGAGGTCAGCCCTGTTTAACAGTGTGCTGCCATGTTAATTTAGTATGACAAGATAAAGCAGTAATCTCCCCTGGAAGAGCCTGTAAACCGCCTGGTATCCAGGGGCATGCTCCAGTCCATTTGTGCTGTATATCAATTCCTACAATTGCCTTGACAAAGTCCCCTGAGTTTCTGTCATGTAAATCTGTCTCCTTGTCCCCTCTCCCGCTCTCTCGCCCACTCAAATTGGCTTGCCGGTCAGACGGGAACAGATCCACTGGCTCTAAGCCCCGCGAATTTAGCATCTTCGGCCTAGCAACGCACATTCCCTCCCCGCCCCTCCCGAGAAGATGTTTAGGACTTTGATAATCCATTGATCCCGCTTCTCTATCGGCTTGTATTTTTTCAATCTGTCATGTTAAGTTGTCAGAAAGGGGGCGATTAGACCGATGTTTCATGTTTCCAGATTTGCGTTCCCGGGAATGCTAGTTTTTCAAAAGCCTTTCTTGCCAGGGTTTCTGGCGGAAGATTATCCCTAAGAAAGCTGATGTGAATATTATTACTGGCATAAACCTGGTAATAAAAACCGTAAAGTGTTTTAGGTAAAGACATTTGAGAGATATTCGGGGTTATAGACATAAGAGTTTAAAGCTGGATAGAATTTTGAACGTTTTTTTTTTTTTTTACAGCTGTCAGCTGTGCAGGGTCCCCCCCTCCCCTTCCCCAGCATGAAGATAAATAAAATAAAATAAAATCATGCAGAAAAAACAGTGGAGTATATCGCTATTGAGTTCAGCCTCCAAAGCAGCAATTTTGTCCAGGGGAACTGATCTCTTTAGTCTGGAGATGAGCTATCATTCCAGGGGATCCCAGCACCCCCCAGAGTAGCGATCCCCAAGCTGTGGGCTGCGGACCACATGTGGTCCGTCGACTAATTGGACGTGGGCCCCGAAGGACGCCTTCTCCCCCCCCCCAGCCCTTTACAACACACTTTGGGTGTCCTTGTCTCCCATCACTCCCAGATGGGACTATCTCGTTGCAGAGAAACAAGCTCAGGGTTCCCATTGATTTGTCATTGTCAGGAGTTAAAATTTCCATGAAAATAAAATGTTCCTTATGTTCATTGTTGTGGTGTGTCTGTATCTTATTTTGAAGGGATGTTTAAACATTACCATAGCAATCAGAGAGCGTTAGGGCAGTGGTTGAGAGTAGAGGAGTAAACTACCCCCTCCCCACCAGGCCTCAGTAAAATTGTCAAGCGTTGAGTGGTCCCCGGTGATAAAAAGGTTGGGGACCACTGCCCCAGAGGACTTGCATTCCTGTCCCTTTGATTTTTGGAGTTCCACATTTCTTCCTCTTGTTTCTAAAGGGGATCTGTTTGGGATCCCCCACTGCTCAACTTTTCTTCATAGTGCCATACAGCAGAGTGCTGATTGTCACAACATTTTATTCCTTATTAACATTTCCCTGATTCTGTATAACTAATTTGCATTGGGGGGAGGGCACTAGAAAAATGCATTTTAATGTAATATTAAAAGTAGCTGTATCAAAATCCTTTTCTGAATGGAATTCTGCGAAGTACCGGAGCAAATGCGTTTTATAGATGCATGCAGGTATTCCTGTGCATGTCCCCCTCCACAAAAAATTCCCCCCAAGAAGAGCCTCTATGTAATCATGCTTACAAACTTCACATATAATTTTCCCTGTAGTGATTTAATTCATTTATTTAGTTCAATGTTACCCTACATTTCTCCCCAATGGGGACTCAAAGTGCCTTGCATGAACCTCCCCTAAAAGTGTGTGACTGGCCCAAAAATATTCAGTAAGCTTCCACAAGTAGAGCAAAGATCTGAACCTTGGTCACCTAGTTCTTAATTAAGGAAAATATGATAAATTGCACAGGCTCTAATTTCCGCTTTAGAAATTTTCTTTGTGAATGAGTGGAATGCAGCAAAGAAGGAACTCCCACAACAATCTGTAATATGTAACCATAATAAAGCTGGTAAGGGGTGCTGGTAAGGGGTGCTGGGACTTTCCGCCTGACCACCAATCAGGTTGGCTGCCCTGGCTGCCCCATTCCTGATTGGTCATCCATCCAATGATCAGCCAACCAGGAAGTATGTCCCACCTCTGGTCTCATTCCCCTACAACTTCTTCCCTTTGAAGTTCCAGCCCAGTAAGTAGGAGCTGGGTGGGAGGGCAAAGGGCTTGGGACCATGGACCGGTAATGTGAGGGGGGAGGAGGGAAGGAGACACTGCCGGTGCTCCCACCACCCCGAACATCACCAATCGTGCTATTGCCAAGCCTTGGCCGAGCTGTCAAGGTTGCGGGAGAGGGAGCTAGTGCTCTCCCCACCACCAGCTTGGAAAGGCTTGCTGAGGCCCCTCCAGGTCTTTGCTGGCGCGTTGTATTCAGGGATACAACTTTTCTGTTAGTAAAAGAATGAAATGGGGAGTATTTGTTCTAGGGACACAAAGACACACTTCAGAGTCGTGTTTCTTCAGTTGGAACACTGGGCTACGACTATTCTGAAACCTGCCATGAGCCAGCTTGCCTGAGAGCGACAGGTAACAAATCGGATGGATGGATGGATGGATGGATAGATGGATAGATGGATAGATGGATAGATGGATAGATAGATAGGTAAAGGTAAAGGTAAAGGTATCCCCTGTGCAAGCACCGAGCCATGTCTGACCCTTGGGGTGACGCCCTCTAGCGTTTTCATGGCAGACTCAATACGGGGTGGTTTGCCAGTGCCTTCCCCAGTCATTACTGTTTACCCCCCAGCAAGCTGGGTCCTCATTTTACCGACCTCGGAAGGATGGAAGGCTGAGTCAACCTTGAGCCGGCTGCTGGGATTGAACTCCCAGCCTCATGGGCAAAGCTTTCAGACGGATGCCTTACCACTCTGCGCCACAAGAGGCTCTTGATAGATAGATAGATAGATAAAAATGTTGGTAGATTGGGTTCAAATCTTACCGGCCTGGTTTCTCAGCCTAACCTACTATTAGGGGCTGTTGTCAGAATAAAGTACTGAAGTCAGAAACATACCATCTGAGCTAGGGTTGTGTGCGGGTGCATCCCAATTGGCCGTTCCAGGCCGATTCGGATGCCGCCGCATACATCCCTAATCTGAACTCCTTGGAAGGAAGAGTGGATTAAAATTAAAAAATTGCGAGAATTAGATTGCCATGTAAGCTGTATGTGGAAACATCAAACATAAATAGTATTTTTTAAAAATTGATTTAATCCCTTAAATGTCAAATTATTTTTATGTCACATTAAAGGTCTCGACAAGACAAAACTGTTGTTTTTTTTTTCAAAATGCTGAAATCGTCTGAAAATTCAGCGGACATATCGGAATGTACAGCTGGAGTGTTAAACTTGCTGCCTCGTGTGGAGTCCGGTTCACGATCGGTGAAAAAGGGATATAAAGAACCCAGCTCCGCTCCTCCTCTACACCTATTCTATGCACTGTACTCAGAGTGGCAATGCAAAATAAATTAATTTGACATTACAGTATAATAGCCCCTTTGATGGAAAAAAGCAGCAGAAAATGTCTATGTACCAACTATGAGCCTTTCTCTACCAGGGTCTCATGAAACCATGGGGTTTCTTGATGGCCTTGGAAGGGTTTCCCAAATGGGTGGAAGTTAATTGTTTGCTTGTTTATATTTAAATTTGTTATAAATTATGACCACATATAGTCATGTCAACACTTCCCCCCTCCCAAAATGCTACTGATGGGCCTGGAGGGGCTGGGAAGGGGAGGGGGCCCCAGGTGGGCACAGCTCTGCATCCCAACCATATTCTGCACAATTGCACCACTTCTGAGGTTTCTCAAATCATCCACACAATGCTTCTTCCACACGATGCTTCTCCTTCATCCAGTGCATCTGACTTCAGAATCAGAACCACACAGAGTTGAAGAAGACCACAAAGCATCATCCCATCCAGCCACCCATCTTCTCAAAGACGTTAAAAAGTGCTTCTCCAATCTTCTCCTCTAAAAGCCCAAGGAAAGAGACTCCACCATCCTTGGAGGCAGATGATTCCATCTACAAACAGCCCTTACTGTCAACAAATGCTTTCTAATATTGAAGTGGAACTTCCTTTCCCATAATTTGAACCCATTGCTCCTTGTCCTTGTCTCTAAAACTGCAGTAAACAAGTTGGCCCCCTCTTCAACAGCTCTCCCTTTTATGTAGTTCAACACAGCTGTCCTCTCACTCCCTGCCCTCCTCTTCTCCAAGCAACACAGAACCAACTCTCTCAACCTCTTCTCTTAAGCATGGCTTCCAACTCCTTTTACATCCTAGTCGCCCTTCTTGGAGCATGTTCTGATTGTCAATATCCTTCTTGAACTGAATACAATATTCCAAAGGAAGTCTAACCAATGAAGAATAGAGAGTTATTACAGCTTCCATCTCATGACTTCTGGGGATGCGGACTGTGAGTTACACAGTCCGCAAGGCACAATTCCGTATATTAGCAAGGGGCTCATGGCTCAGAATAATAATAATAATAATAATAATAATAATAATAATAATAATAATAATAATAAGAAGAAGAAGAAGAAGAAGAAGAAGAAGAAGAAGAAGAAGAAGAAGAAGAGTTGGTTCTTATATGCCATTTTTCTCTACCCAAAGGAGGCTCAAAGCGGCTTCCAATCGCCTTCCCTTTCCTCTCCCCACAACAGACACCCTGAGAGGGAGGGGAGGCTGAGAGAACCCTGATATCACTGCTCGGTCAGAACAGCTTTATCAGTGCTGTGGCGAGCCCAAGATCACCCAGCTGGTTGCATGTGGCGAAGTGCAGAATCGAACCCAGCATGCCAGATTAGAAGTCCGTACTCCTAACCACTACACCAAACTGGCTCTCAGTGGAGAAGCATCTGCTTGGTATGCATAAAGTCCCAGGTCCAAGCTCTGACATCTCGTATTAAAAGGACCAGGCAGTAGGTGTTGAGGAAGGTGCCTGAGACCCTGAAGAACTGCTACCAGCCTGAGTAGACAATACCGACCTTAATAGACCAGTGGTCTGATTCACATGTAGTCACATGTTAAGTGTCTTCTCCTAAAATGCTCCTGGCTTAGTAACTGCGGCACGAAAAACTGGCTTCAGTCCCAGGATGTCTATTTACCTGTGTTCTGGACCACGCTTCTCGGAGAGGAGGAGAAGGAGGGTCCCTTACGCAGCCTCATCGGCGCCCAACGCACCTTCATTATATTTCAAAGAGCGGAGATTAATTATTAACGGGATTAGACTGTCGAATCATCAAAAGGGTATCATGTCGCCGGAGCAATGGCAACAATGAGGGGATGCAAAGCTTTTTTAATTGGCCCTTGTTCCAAATTATCAGCAAAGCGCTCCTTTTCCAACTTGCTCCTACAGCCTATCTGCAGCTTGCAAAGCGATAATCCTGTTTCCAGAGCTCTTTTCCCCTAAGGGCTGGCTTGAGTTTTTTTTTTTTTTCCAAAGCGCCAGGAACGGAGGCTGAAGCCATCCCCCCACCCCCCCTAAAAAATTCTCCTCCCAGGGATAATGATAGCATTGTTTCAAGATCTGTGGCAAAGTCATCCCCAGTTAATTTAGACACAAATGCCCGTCAATGGCTTTATCTTGTGATGTTCGCTTCACAGAGTTCACGGAGGTTGTCGGCCTTACTTAGCACAAGGGGATCCTTCATCTCCTCGCGTGCACGCCGCACTTCGCCGGCAACGAGAAACACGGCACTTAACTTTGTGGCGACGTCAAGGCAGGGAGGGGAGAAGGGAAGAGAACGGTTTTTGAAAAACTCTTAATTGGCTGCACGAAGCAAGTTCTTCTTCTTTCGCCCCCCACCCCTTTCATTTCCAGAGGGCTTCTGGTTAGCGTGGGAAAGGGGTTCTCCCTTGACATTCAGGAGGACGCCTCGGTGGGTGTTTCCCGCCACTTTAACTGGGACTTCAAGGAGAAGGACCATTCACGGTAAGTGATTCAATGGTCGATCCCTTGCTGAATGGCAAGGAGGCCATAGATGGTGCAGGTGTCAGAGTGGGGTGGGCGCATAATCTGAGCAGGACGTACGTGCGCAAATCAGGAGGGCTCACTCTTTTAATCCAGATCAGCCATTTTCAACCAGGGTTACTACTAATCCCAGGGCTACTCCAGGGACCACGGAGGGATTATTACGGATGGGGGGGGGATTTATCAGGGGGGTTACTGTAAACTGCCATGAGCCAGCTTGGTCTGGGAGTGGCAAAAAAATCACTGAATCATGGAATAATAGAGTTGGAAGGGACCTCCTGGGTCATCTAGTCCACCCCCCTGCACCATGCAGGACACTCACAACCCTCTCACATCCACTGTAACCTGCCACCCCCTTGAACCTTCACAGAATCAGCCTCTCCGTCAGAAGGCTATCCAACCTCTGTTTAAAAACTTCCAAAGATGGAGCACCCACCACCTCCCGAGAAAGTCTGTTCCACTGAGAAACCGTTCTAACTGTCAGGAACTTCTTCTGGATGTTTAGATTGAATTTCTTTTGAATTAATTTCATCCCATTGGTTCTGGTCCGTCCCTCTGGGGCAAGAGAGAACAACTCTGCTCCATCCTACCTAAATGCAGAACTATAATTTGTCCCTATTGAACTTCATTTTATTCAGTTTAGCCCACTTCTCGAGCCTATGAAGATCATCCTGTATTCTGTTGCTGTCTTCAGTTGTGTTTGCTACCCCTCCCAGTTTAGTATCACCTGAAAATTTAATATCTCCTCTAAACTCTCATCCAAATCATTTATAAATATGTTGAACAACACAGGCCCCAGGACAGATCCCTGGGGAACTCCACTTGTCACTCTTCTCCAAGAGGATGCTGAGCCATTAACAAGTACCCTCTGGGTACGATCTGTCAACCAGTTATTAATCCACCAGAGATAATCAGGATCCATACCACATTTTACCAACGATTAAACTATTTTAAAAAAACTAGCCTGGGGGAGAATCAGGAGGACAGAGTGGCTTTCTGCTCATCTTATGGTCTTCGGTGGCCTTGTTGAATTCATACGCAATGGAAAAGGAATTGGAGGGGAACAGGAATGGTTTAAGGATTTGCAGGGCCCAAAGGATAAGAGAGAGTTTAAAGGCTTAGCAAAGTACAAGGGAAGTGGGAGAAGCCATACTGGGAGCACAGGAAGTCTTAATCACTACATCATGCTCTTAAGCTCTGCACTGGTTGTCAATTGCTGTCCGGATCCGGTTCAAGGTTCTGGTTCTAACCTTCAAGGCTTTACGCAAGTTGGGACCCACATACCTGAGGGACCGACTATCGCCCTATGCCCCTCGCAGGGCCTTGCGCTCTGCGGGTGCAAACCTGTTGGTCGTTCCCGGCCCTAGGGAAGCACGCCTGGCCTCGACCAGGGCCAGGGCCTTTTCGGTCCTGGCCCCGACCTGGTGGAATGAGCTCCCGGGAGAGCTGCGGGCCCTGCGGGATCTTTCAACGTTCCGCAGGGCCTGCAAGACGGAGCTCTTCCGCCAGGTTTATGGTTGAGGCCGGGGCTGATAATAGATCTATGCCTCCCCCGGGGACTCGGGTTCTGGACCCGAAGCAAAACATCATCAGGACCTCTTCTCCACCCGCTAGTAGTGGGAGGGAGGGAGGGGAAGTTGAGCTGCCGTTCTTGCCATGCCGGCAATATTGGCAATGTTATTATTGTTTTTATGGGGTTTTAATGGGGATTTGTCATATTGTTACCCGCCATGAGCCGCAAGGGAGTGGCGGGCTATAAATCTAATAATAATAATAATAATAATAATAATAATAAATAATGGAGGAGCAATTCTAGATTCATGGACCTATCGCCATTTCCTCAAAGCAGGCCAAAACATCTCCAGATCCCCCACCTCCCCGCAAGGTTTCTCCGTGACTTTTGCCAGGCAGGAAAGGAGAAATCTGCCACACAATCAGCGATTGAAAGACTCTGACAGACTTCGAGGCCTACGTTTCCAGCTGGCTGGTTGCTACACAATGTTTCGGCTGCCCAAGTGAACCGGGCGTTTGCTCGTATTGACACGAGAGGCCCAAACACAAATATTTTCTGATATGAAGTCATGCGATTGTCTCCCTAGGTGCGCGCCTCCGTGGCCGAAAACAATGGGAAACGTAGGGTTCCCAGCACATTCATAAAACAAAAGTGTTTGCTTTTCAGGTGATTATTTTCTGCTTAACTGATTTCAAATGACTCTCTTAAAAGGAGCCAGGGCTTCATGCGGAGTCGTTCCTCAACAACAAGCAGCTCACCGACTCCACCCAGCCTCGCCAGGTGCCCTTGTGGACTCTGAACTTTCCAGTTACCCCGAGCATCGCGCTGCCAAGACCTGCCGAGGCTAGTCCGGGCCACTTCTCCGCATTGTTCCTTGGTCATGATCATCATTTTCTATAAAGGGCATTTAGGCAAACAATCCCAAAAGGCAGAGCCAAAGAGCTTGTATTGCAATCCCCTTCTGCCTATATTTTTCTGTAAAAATAATCTCAAATCACAACTCACAATGGGACGGTGGTTTGGGAGACAGCTCATTATGGACACAATAGTATTGGGGGAAGCTGTTCCCAAGGAGAGGAATGGGAAGGCGACTGTAAGCCGCTTTGAGCCTCCTTCGGGTAGGGAAAAGCGGCATATAAGAACCAACTCTTCTTCTTCTTCCAAATTTCAGCCTGGTGGAAGTAGGGTTGACAGCCTCTGCCTGGGGCCTTATTTAGGGTTACCAGATCTGGGTTGGGAAATACTTGGGAGACTTTTCAGGGTGGGGTTTGGGGAGGAGAAGGACCACTAGGGTGTAATGCCATCGAGTCCACTCTCTAACGCAGCCATTTTCACCTGGGAACTGATCTTGGTCATCGGAAGATGAACTGGAATAGCAGGAGACCATGTTGTGTCAGTTCTACCATGGACAACTCTCCAAACCACACGTGATCTCCAGATGGCAGATGGAATGCCTGAGAAAGCAGGGGGGAAGCAGTTGAAGTTGCTGAACCATGGCTGGAATGCTGAATGGCGATTCAGCCACCACTGATTCGACCCACTTAAATTGCAGGGACGGGTGTTTCAGATCAGATAAGGGCCGAAAAGTACCTGAATCAGCATTGATTTGGGTATTTTCCTGCTTATCCTAAGGAAATTGCCCACCCCTAGTCGCAACAGACAAGCCACTCTTGCCCCCCCCTTGACATGATCATGGCCTTATGATTGATGGATGGATTGCATAGCATCTGCAAAGCCCAGAGACCCTAGGTTTGTTTGGCTGTCAGGCAAGAGGTGGTTTGCTACTGCCTGGCCCCTCATCATGACCTTGGTATTCCTTAGAGGTCAATCTTCCAAGTGCTTGCCAGGGCCAACCCTGCTTAGCTTCCAAAATCTGATGGCATTGGGCTTTCACTGGCAATTGAGGTCAGGTCATGGACGTGGCCTACCACACTAAGCTGTTTTAGGGCTTGCTGGGATCACAGCTGAAGTTCTTTGATTGCTCTAGCTAGCTGTATATTATTGTGATGACCACACATGGGGCGAAAGACGAGAATGTCATGGACGTCGTGAAGCGATGATGACAGTTCTTGGAACCCAACAGGTAGACATGATGATAACTTCTGGCCTTCCCACCATACTCAACCCATTCATTTAATTCTTGAGCTCCACCACAATAGACACAAATGAAACAGAAGAAGGACCAAACCTACACTCAATATCACGGCAAACACCAAGCACACAGAGAACCCTTAAAATCTAACTATAAACTAAAGCATCAGATGTAGCAAACCTAGCATCTGGTTGAAACTTCAGAGAGCTGCTACCAGTCATAAGAGACAATGCTGGGTTAAATGGACTTCCTATACATATGAGAAGGCAGCTTGATGCGTTCATGGGAGAAACCATTGTCACTGAGAGGTGGAGAACACATAGGGGCAGAGTCCATCCTTTGCAAGTAGAGAAGTCTCAGGTTCAAGCTTGGCCTCACCATGGAAAGGTCTCAAGTAGGGGTGTCGACATCCAAATGGTGGATAGGGATCTCTCACCATGACAACAGATCTCGAGACTACAAGGGACAGGTTCATGGAGAAAATGGCTGCTTGATTCCCTGCCAAAGTCACTCCCTTCTGCCAACCCCACCTTCTGCGGGCTCCTTCACCGAATCTCCAGGAGCTTCCCAATCAGAGTTGGCAACCCTGTCCTCAAGAGCAAGGATAGGAAAGACCCTGGAGCAAGGATTCCAAACCAGGGTCCCAGAGGATCCTGGGGTTATGCAAGAGCTCCCCAAAGGTTACACAGCCTTTCCCAGAAGTTCGGATGGCTGCTGGCATCACTAGATAAATAAAATAAATCAATAAGATATCACTGGAGCATGTTTCTCCTATTGTTCTACAGGCCTAGTCTATTTCTCCACAAGGGAAGTGGTAGATGATTCATTGATTGGTTCATTCCTGCATTCTTACTTCCATGCCCACTTCTCTGGAGGGGACTGTCACCACTTCCGGAGTTACTCAAAGTCTGAAAAATATTTCAGGGGTTCCTCCATGGCCAAAAGTTTGAAAAAGGGTTGTTGCCACTTAGTAGAGACGGTACCAAGGTAGACGACTCAAGCGAGATCCTTAGAGTAAGGCAGCTTAACTGTACCACGATATATTTCTGGTAAGGGATTGAAGGAGGAGCTGGTCTCATGGCTTAAGTGCCACTCAGTGCTTAACACCAACTCAGGGCAGCTATCCTGCCCCTGAGTGCCTCCTCCTCCAACCGGCTTCCCTGTCTGTTCAGCAGCCAGCCAATCAACTTCCATCCCTGACCACCCCCCCCCCCTTCTCCTTCCACTTCCCTCAGAGGCTGCAGATCCCTGCTGCATGAGAACTGCCCCTGCCGGTGAGTTCCCTTCCTGTGGGCCTCCAGCCTGCAGCCTTTCCCGGTCCTGGGGGGAGGATAGGCCATCTACAGAGTTCTTCCACCCCATCCACTCCCAATCTAGCGCCTGTTGTATTCCTGAACGCAACGGGCTTTGTCCCTAGTCTGTACTATAATAACATGGAAGTGTACTATATAATTTCTGCGCTCTCTTGATTGTACCTGGATTGTCTTGTTTATTCAGATGGCCCTGGGGGTAATTTTGTAAAACAATGCAAGTGTAAAGACTGAAAGAGAAGGGGGGGGGGACTATCAGCTCCAGCTTACAAACCTGAAATTATATTTATGGAAACAGCTTTGAAGTGCAATGTTGGGGGATGACATTTAGCACCTAATGTTTGCAGCAAAGTAATTCCATCATAAGATAAATATCAATTTCGACTGGAACGGCGGGCGAGGAAAGACATTCAAACAAGACAATGGAAAAACTTTCCGTCACCCTTTCTTTTAACCGAACCGGCTTTGTTCGGGGAAGCCTGTCCACGGCTCCTGGAAAACAACGGCTTCAAGCTAAAACCCAGAAGCTCTGTGTGTGTGTGTGTGTGTGTGTGTGTGTGTGTGTGTGCGCGTGTGCACAGAAGCGCATAATTATGCAACGTGCTAACTATGCCGTATTGCCACGCCGCGCATATGGCATCGAAGCGAGCCATATCTGAATCTTTCGCAAATCTCTTTGCCGAGCTCTTTAAAACGGCGCACATTCCACCTCGTTCAAAAGTAATTACACTTTTGTCTAGGGTGTAGGAGACGGCTCTCCCCAAACAATGAAAAATTCTCATTATTAGAGCTGGCACAATAACCACGCTGGTGTTCACAACACTCGGCATTGTCCCGCCACCATTAGAAAAAGAGGGGAGGGGGGACGATCCTAAGCTGGAGGCACAAAAGGTATGCGGGAAATCTGCAATCCTCCCCCACAATGGCTCTTTATGGGAAATAAAGCTCTATTATGGCACACGGAGCTGGTGCAGCATAGGGGAGCTAAACCGCTGAGCTGTAAGCCTGGAAGGCTCCGGTGTGAAACGGGAAAGGGCCGTCAAGTCGCAGCTGGGACTTGTGGTGACCCCACAGGGTTTCCAAGGTGACGCTTGCCATTGCCTCCCATTGTGTAGCAATCCGGGACTTTTCCAGGGGTCTCTCATCCAAGTACTAACCAGGGCTGACCCTACTAAGCTTTGATGCAAGAATTCCCATGCAGGGGTCCGTGGGAGCTCAGGAGGAGGTGGTGGTGTTGAGGGCAAGAGCAGCGACCTTTAATCTGGAGAACTGGGTTCGATTCCCCACTCCTTCACATGAAGCCAGCTGGGTGACCTTGAGCCAGGCACAGTTCTCTCAGAACTCTCTGCCCCACCTACTTCACAGGTAGGAAGAGGAAGGGACGGTGATTGTAAGCCACATTGAGATTCCTTTGAGTAGTAAAAAGCAGGGTACAAAAAACTTGCTCTTCTTCATGCCTGCATCCTGGTTGCAGGTCTTCTGGGGTCATCGGGGTGCCCCCTGTGGGAAACAAGATATATTAATTAGATCATTATTGTGAACCGGCTGGGCTATTCTCACTGGATGTACCTGGCCTTCACCTTAGACAGCCCTTTCCAGCCCTCGCTGTGGCCCAGAAGAAGAAGAGTTGGTTCTTCTATGCCGCTTTTCTCTACCCGAAGGAGGCTCAAAGCAGCTTACATTCACCTTCCCTTTCCTCTCTCCACAACAGACACCCTGTGGGGTGGGTGAGGCTGAGAGAGCCCTGATATTACTGAAGAAGAAGAAGAGTTGGTTCTTATATGCCGCTTTTCTCTATCCAAAAGAGTCTCAAAGCAGCTTACAGTCGCCTTCCCATTCCTCTCCCCACAACAGACACCCTGTGGGGGGGGGGGGTGAGGCTGAGAGAGCCCTGATATCACTGCTCGGTCAGAACAGCTTTATCAGTGCCGGGGCGAGCCCAAGGTCACCCAGCTGGCTGCATGTGGGGGAGCGCAGAATCGAACCTGGCATGCCAGATTAGAAGTCCACACTCCTAACCACCACACCAAAGTGGCTCACACACCGTGAGGCCAACATTCTAGCGATGCGCACGTGAGTTTATCGGTGCTGTGCGATCTCTTTCGTTATTAGATAAATCAATGCACATATGCGTTCCCTCACACACCCTTTAGCCACCTGGCAGGTTATTCTTCTCAAAAGGCACTTCACCCAGGAAAGAAGATTAAGAGACATTACATATGGCTCTGAAGTGGCAACCGCTGCGGTTTAACCCGTTACGCCATACGCCCCGAACAGAGGGGAGCTCTACCCTCTAAAATGCCTCAACAGCCTTTTGTGTCATAAGTGCTCATGAACCCCCCCCCCCACACACACACACAGAGAAAAGGTTTAAAATAAGCTACACAGTTGTTGTTTTGTGAGACCACCAGATTTAGGAACCGGGGAGTTCGTAAAACGGCGACAGGAAACACGCCGATACACATTTCGTACCGGAGGCTTAAGCCGGTGTCGAAAAATATCCCCAAAATCGTAATAAGAAGGGCGGACCTACACGTTCCATTGCAAAATAGCTCTGTCAGCCATCTTTTGGGCTCCGTACAGAAAGCATTCACACCTAGGCTCAAAGAGTAAGGGGGAGACTCAGAGAGGCTTTTAGCAGTCCAGATCAAAAAGACAAAAACAAAACGTACTTGGTGAGGTTGTTTGATTCCGATGTAGCAGGCGGGGATTTGTCAGGTGTAGCTTAACCAGTACAGAGAGGCTTGCACTTTTCCCCCACTTCTGCCTGTCAGTCAACACACAAAGCTTCATGCTGAGGGGAGGTGGGATTAAAAATCCCAAGGTGAGAATTTTTAACATCAGTTGCACTCCCATCCCCAAACGCACGTCATTACAGCACATCTTACTCCCTGGGTGTGGATCCGTACCGAAAAGTGTTTTGTTTATTTTCAGAGAAGAAGAAGACAAATGCTCACTTTTCACAAGCTTTTTTTTTCCAGCCACTCATTTAATCATCAGATAATAAAGTTTATAAATTTGGTCGCCCACTATTAAGTTTCCACGCACTTTGGATAATGCCCTCTCAATGTGCTTTTGCAGCTGCATTTATCCGTGCAAAACAGGAAAGGCTACTTTGGGAATGCATTGACAGGGCATTATCCAGCCTGCACAGAATGAACCCCGTGTTCCAACCAGTGCAATGGGAGAACCAAGGAAAAACAGGCTGTGGTCAAATGGCTCATCGCTACGGGAAGCAAAAGAGGAGAAATCGAGGACGCGGTTCTCAATTTGTCAGAAAGCAACCCTGATCTTGAAGAAAGTGGTTGGAGAAAGGGCGGAAGCCTGTTCAGCATCTTGTTTTGTGTGGGGCTACCTCAGGTCGCAGCGTGGGACGTTGGAATAGGTGCGGCTGCGGCGGGCGGCGGCGACGGCAAGTCTAGGGTGTCTTGCGGCAGCAGGTGGTGGCGCGGGCCACTCCTGGTGGCGCAGGCCAGCGGCAAGGAGTCAGGTTGGTGGTGGGGCTGATGGGCTGCCATTTTATGGGAGCGGGTGGCGGTATGCGTCCGATGGTCACAGTCCCCGGGGTGGGAAAGGAGCAAGGATGCCGCGTCTTTGACGCGGCATCCCTGCTCCTTTCCCTAGGGTGAGGGGAGGGCGCCATGAGGACTCACAGAGTTGTAAGGCGGCTTGTCCTTCGGCGCAGTGAGTCCTCTGGCAGCTGGGCAAGGCCAGGGCAAGCCGGCAATGGGGAGCCACGCGCGGCTTGTCCCTGGATGGACAGTCGGAGGGCCCAATCAGGAGCCGCTTCGCGGCTCCTGATTGGGCCCTCCGAGTTTTTATACCGGACAGGTCCCGCCCTAACTCCTTCCCAACAGCCCTTACTCAGTTATTTAGTCTGCGGTGCACTGCGCCGCGGGATGGTTTAAAGATAGTTAAAACTACAACTAGGGATGACATAGCTGAGAGTTCACAGAATCTCACTTGGGCCAATCACTTTCTCGAACCATGAACTACCTCATAGGGGTGTTGTGAAAATAAAACAGAGGAGGCTAGATTCCAATCCGCTGCCTGACCCCCTTGGAAGAAGAGTGGGGGGGGGGAAACAACTTTGCAAGATGATTTCTGCAGAGCAGACTATATAAGTAGAAGATCAGCTGTTTTTTTATGAATTGATTTTTACTACTTAAAGAGTCTCATAGCATGGTACAATCGCCTACCCTTCCTCTTTCCACAAAAGACACCCTGTGAGGTAGGTGAGGCTGAGAGAACTCTAGGAGAACTTTGACTGGCCCAAGCCCTCCCCCCAGCTGGCTGCATGTGAAGGAGTGGGATTCCCCACTCTCCCTCCAAACTAGGGATCCTCAGGCCCCAACTGATGAGTGACAATCCTACTCCAATAGCGGTCTTCTAATGTTCTGAGATATCTGTGGATTACTGCAGTATGGTGCTTGGCAACACACACATTATGTTATACCGAGGTGGAAGTGAACCTCACCAAACTTCACACTAAAATGTAGAGTTAGGCTTCTGGCCTGACCAGGTAGTCTATCTATGTATGTATTTTTAGCCCATAGTTCACAGTTGCAAGGAGGTTTAGCAGAAGAAAAACACTGCAGTTAGGTCAACGATTTCCCATCACTTCAACGTAGTCCATATGTGCATGATGGCCACCCGATGCATTGCCCAAAAGGAGAGGTCTTTAGGAGAGCCAAGCTATGGCAGAGGCAGAAAGAAGGAGGACAAGAGTGCCTGCAGGAGCAACTTACCAAAGTATTCTGCTGAGAGGTGGGGGTTCTATGGCCACAAGTCTCTTGCGTCAGCAGGGAAACGGGCTGAAATTCCTCGGAGTGAGCCTTGTTGGGGAAACTCACATGCAAAGGGAGGTGAAAGGCCTGAAGCCCGTCACTCTCCTCTTCTTCCACTTTCTGTCTGCCCGTCACCATGGCTACCTCTCCATCTGCTTCCCCATACGGAGAGGCTGGTCGCTTGGAAGACATCCTGGAAGGAACAAAAGAGGAGGGAAATAATGAAACCTCCACATAAATCCTTAATGCCGTCATTGTGTGGTTAGGGGCCATTGTAACAGAAATGCCTTTTTTTTTCTTCTTGTGCCGGCGGAGAGCAGGAAGCCGTCCAAATACCACTGCAAAGCATACACAATCAGGAACAATGGCCAAGCAGGTAGCTGCAGAACAGTGCCTGTTTGTTGTAAGAATAATACGCTAATATAACTCTCTCTTGTATTCCAGCTTCTTAAACACATTCATGGGGGGGAAAAAAGAAAAAGGGGGGGAAATTACCTAAGAGCACGACATAATGAAACACAATTCCATTTTATTTTAGAGAGAGGGGGAAAAAAATAGTGGGTTCTCTTGAATACTTTGCAAAAGCTCGCGAGGGAACGAACATCCACCCTGAGAGCACCACTGTTCTCTTGCCCCTTTTCTTCCCCTTTCGAAAACAGCACATTTTCAGCAATCGCGTGAAAAGGGGAGAAAAAAACCCACACGCACACGCAAGCTGTCAAAGCTTAAACTTTTGTGCGATGGAAAAGTCGCGGCCACATTGTTTGCAGGGCTGTGGGCAAATATGCCCTCTGTGTAAAATGTTCAGAAATCTTCCCCTACAGCCCCCAAAGAGCATTATGGCAAAGCTGCCAAAATCTGCTCAGGGCCCATGGCTTCAAAGAGATAAAACTGGTGTTGACCAGGCCCTTTCAAGCCCTGGCATGGTGGAATGCTCTGCCTGGAGAGACCAGGGCCCTCCTGGACCTTAAACAACTCCAGAGGGCCAAAAAATGGAGCTGCTCTTCCAGGCCTAAGGTTGAGGCCAGGAAATCATCTCTTGGGTTACTCCATCAGCAGTCAGAAAACCCCAACAACCTCTGCTCAGCCTTCATAAGGTAACTCGATAAGAGGAGGTAGTTTCTAAGAAAAGCCAGTATGGTGTAGTGGCTAAGAACAGTGGCCCCTAATCTGGAGAACCCGGTTTGATTTCCAAGAATGTCATTAGGATACAAAGCCATTGTGTCCACCTTCCAAAGTGGCCATTCTGCCTCACGTGCAAGTTCAGATAGGGCTGGGCTACCCAGAGTCATCTGGTCAGGGCACAAGTGGATATCCCTGGGTTCTTCAGGGCTATACTATATGGACAATTACTAGCTACTAAGCATGTGCACACACACCCCCCCAATCGAACCATTTCGGATTTGGCCTGAAGCTATTCAGTTCGAATCCGAATCGCACAAATGGCCCTTCACTTTTTGGAGCTTGGCCAAATCCCCCCCAAATTGGGTTTTTTCTCTCTGTGTGCACATGCTCCCCCTTCCCAGGCTTGAAGTGTGGATAACTCTCAAGGGAACAGCAGTTCCCCATCAAGATAGGATGGCCAACAATGTGCTTAGTCAGTCCTGATTTTGTTCCCCACAAAAGCGTCAGGGAGTTTGATTGCTTAAGGAGCTGCCTGGCCACAAAACACAGCTGCCTGCCTTTGTATTTATTCACCGGAAATATTTATCCGCCCCCTTTCTCCCACACAGAACTCTCGGCCAGGCTTTCTCACCCAGGGGTTTGTGAAACCCTGGGGTTTCTTGGAGGTCCTGGAATGGGCGGAAGTTAATTTTTAATATATTTTTGAAAACTGTTAAACGTTTCTGGTGATATGACCATATATGGTCATGTTGACCCGCCTGCCCACCCCCAAAATGGCCAGTGATTAGCCTGGAGGTGGTGGGAAGGGGAGAGGCCCCAGGTGGGCGTGTCCACAGCTCTGCTTCCCGGTCATATTCTGCACGATTGTGCCATTTCTTGGGTTTCTTGAAGTCTTAAGAATGAGAGAGGCTGCTCTAGGCAGCTTCCCATAAACATAAAATACATTGACAAAATAATTTGATGGGTCATGGATGTGGTTTAATAGTCAAAACTGAGATGACTCCTGTTGGGTCAGACCAACGGGCTGCCTAGAATAGCAACTTATTTCACACAGTAATTGGCCTGAAGATCTCCAACTATCACAACTCACCTACGAACAACATAGATAAGATGGGGGGCTCATCTGGGCATGGATTTGGGGTTACTGTGGGTGGGCAGATAGTTGTGAATTTCCTGCATTCTGCAGGGAGTTGCCCTAGATCAGGGGTAGTCAACCTGTGGTCCTCCAGATGTTTATGGACTACAATTCCCATGAGCAAATGTTGGCAGGGGCTCATGGGAATTGTAGACTATGGACATCTGGAGGACCACAGGTTGACTACCCCAGCCCTAGATGACCCTACAATTCGATGATCCTGTGGAGAAAATGGCTGCTCTGGAGGTTGACCCTTATGGCATCTTCCCCTGCTGAAGATCTCACCTCCCCAAACCTCACACTACCAAGCCTCCCCCCTCCCCCCCCCCAAATATCTTCAAACATTTCCCAACACAGAATGGGCAACCCTTCCTCAGAGGTTCACTGCCTCTAATATGGCAGCCTCCTTCGGTCACCACAGCCAGGAGCCATTGATAGACCACTCCTCCATGAATCTGTCTATGATTTGGATCCAGGAACCTGTCAATGAAATGAACACAGGACATGGGCCCGGTTAGTCTCCGTGTCAGGGTTACGTGGCCGTCTTTCTCAGTGGAGGGTTTCCTTCATAAATCCTTGGGCCTCAGAACAGAATTCCAACCCCAAGATGCCCTGCTGCTTTTCTCTTGGTTCCTTCTCCCCAGGACAGTTTGATTGGCAATTCCTCATCTTAAGGAAGGTGCGGAGCGGCCCGCGTTCAGGGGGTGCTGTCATTCCCCGCACAGCCCCCCTGAAATCCCCACTCGAGGGCTTAGACCATAAAATGATGATACTCTAATCTCGTTACAGCCAGAGGGGGAAAAAATATTTCAGAAATATTTCAAAAAAATCCACAAAGACACTTACAAGGGTGGGGGAAGATGGGAGCTTATCCGTGTCTCTAAAAGTGACAAACATGGTCTTGTCAGGAGGAAAAGAAAGAGCGGGAGAGAAAAGACCAAGGGTTCTACTTGGTAAGTTGTTGGGGAATTAATTAAGGGATTCATCAATCATTATCCAGTTAACACCCCATCTATATGTATATGCAGCTGAAATCCCATCAACCTTACAGCAGTCCACTGGTTCGCAACTCAGGAAGTCCTTCTCTTCTGACTATTTATAAATGACTTGGTATAATCTAGCATTAAGACCTGTTATTATACAGCGACATTAAAAAATACCCCCCCCTACATACACACACATATGCACACAGAGGCCTGCCTATTTATAGATAATTATAGCGGGTACACTTACGAGGGGGGGAAGGAAAAAATCCCAATAGAAATATAGACAGCATTTTCCTTCAAACTCTAGCTTTGCCTTTTTGACAGTTTTGAATCTGTAGGATGTAACAAGATGAGCAAAACTGTACATCTTAAAAAAAAACAACTACATCTTTAAAAAAAACCCAACACTTTCTCTCTCTCATATTTTTACCTTCCTCTCTGTAACAGCAGATCGTTAGTTTCTCAAGGAACAATGATGCCCAGATTATAGCCAACTCTCTGGCTTTGAAATCAGGGAGAAAAATAATCGACTACTGAGTTCCAGCAGCTGTTTAACAGTAAATCTTTTTAAATTCTAACTTGTCAAGATCCAGGGCCCGGTTTATTCACAGGACCTGTCCCTCCAAAAAAAGGGTAGAGAGAAAGACATTTCCACCTCCCTCTCTGATAACTAACAGAACTTGAAACTACCCAATCAAACCTAAAAAGGGTCCAGAGATATTAGACAGGATGACAAAGTGGAACCTCGGTATTCAGAGGTTGTATGCCCCTGGAAGCTAGTTGCAGGGAAATGGGTTTTTGTGAGCTGGACATCTGGTTGATGATGCTGGACTATATCTATGATTGGTAGTTCTCTATGCAAGGGTATCCTCAGCACACATTACTGATGGCGAAGAAGATGGTTTTTATACCCCGCTTTTCACTACCCGGAGGTAAGTAGTTTACAATCGCGTTCCTTCCTCTCCCAGGGAGGTATGTGGGGCTGAGAAAGCTCAGTCAAAAGTGATCTGCAAGAACAGCTCTGTGACTAGCCCAAGGACACCCAGCTGGCTGGATGTGGAGGAGTGGGGAATCAAACCCAGCTCTTGAGATTAGAATAGTGCCCATCTTTGATTATTTTAGCCAGATCCATGGAAGGGGGCTAGCTATTGGCCAGCAGCTATTGGCCAGCTCAGCAAAATAGAGCCTCCACAGTTAGAGGCTGGGTAAAAGATACTAGGAGGATCTTGGTGCAATTCTCCAATGCAAGTCTTGGATGTTTTTTTATGCATTTTGATTCCCGCATGAAACTTCTACAACAGGCTTTCTCATCTAGGGTTTAGTGCAGCCTTCTTCAACTATTTGACCATTGAGAAACCCCTGAAACATTCTTCAGGCTTCCAGAAACCCCAGAAATGGTGCCATCATACAGAATATGGTTGGGAAGCTTAGCTGCATACGTGCCCACCCAGCACCCCTCTCCTTCCCATCTCCTACAGACCCATCATTGGCCATTCTGGGAGGGGAGGGCAGGTCAACATGTGTGGTCATATCACCAGTGAAATGTTTAACAAAGTTTAAAAGTCATGGTCAACATGTACAAACATGTACTTTTCCTATAGAGTGGGAGAGGCCAAATTGTGGCTCTCCAGATCTCCATGGACTACAATTTCCATGAGCCCCTGCCAGCATGCATCTGGAGAGTCACAGTATGGCCACTCATGTTTATGGAAGAAGGCTGCAAGATATTAAGTGAAAGACAGCTTGGGGGGGGGGGACATGAGAGTGATTTATAAAATTATGCATAGAGTGGGGAAGGTGGATAGAACTACCCCCCGCCAACCTCTTACACAGTCCAGGCTAGCCTGATCTTAGGGCTGCCAGATGTGGGTTGGGAAATACCTGGAGGCCGAGCTGCAAAACCAGGCAATCCCTACCTGATCTTGTTACATCTTGGTAGCTAAGTATGGTCAGCCCTGGTTAATATTGGGATGAAAGACAACCACGGAATACCAGGGTGGCTATGCAGAGACAGGCAATGACTCTTGCCTTGAAAACCTTATGGGGTTGTCAAGGTCAGCTGAGACTTGACAGGAAATGGACATAATGCTAGAACTGAAGGTCACCCAACGAAGATGGGTGATAGATTCCAGAATGGACAAATGGAGATCCTTATTTACTGGGTGGACAATTAAGTTGTAGAATTCACTGTCATCTGGTAGTATAGATGGCTTTACAACAGGATTAGACAGATTTATAGGGGAAAGCACCATTGGTGGACTTTAGGCATGGTGTTAAAAGAGAATTGTGGGGATGGGACTCAATGGTGGAACATCTGCTTGGCATTCCGAAGGTCCTGGGTTCAATGACAGGCATGTCTGGTTAGAAGGACAGAGCAAGCTGTCCAAGACTCTGGAGAGCTGCTGCCAGTTAGAGTAGCTGATCGACCAAGAAGATGGACCCAGTTGAGAAGCTGATGGACCAAGAGTCCAATGCAGTATAAGGCGGCTTCATGTCTGAACCTCCATAATCAGTCAACAAACTCTGAATACCAGGACTGGAAAAGGCCTTTTGCAGCTTTGACCTGTTAGCTTTTTAGGGCAATTCCTGGGCTGCTGTACGAAACTAATTTCTGGAGAAGATGGATCACTGTCAGATCTACCAGACTTCTTGCATACTTATGCTGACCCATACCAAGTTAGAAAACAGATGAATGGATGCTCTTGCACAAAATGAAAAGTTGGCCTCTCTGGGGGGGGGGGGAATCACAGGTGGCATGGTATCCCACAATGGTATCTAGCATATCTGAAGGACCAACCCTCTGAATATGTCCCTTGAATATGTCCCTTGCTGGTGATCCCTGGCCCCCAAAAAGTATAACTGGCCACAATCAGAGCCAGGTGGAATGAGCTGCCAGCAGAGATCTGGGACCTATCAGAGCTGTTAAAAGTTTTGAAGGGCCTACAAAATGCCTCTCCTCCTCCAGGTGTATGATTGAGGCCAAGATAGGGCACACAGTAGCATCAAAACATGCCTTCCTCCCCTCCCCTCTACCTTCCCATCACAACCACAGGACTCTGGATAGTCGGACCCCAAACTCAATCTTGTAATTATGTTTAGTGGGATAGTCGGAGCATTCATATTTTAAATTGAAATTATTTTATTTACTTCTTGTTTTACTGCTTTAAACAAGGGATGGATTATTATTATTATTATTATTATTATTATTATTATTATTATTAGAAGAAGAAGAAGAAGAAGAAGAAGAAGAAGAAGAAGAGTTGCTTCTTATATGTCGCTTTTCCCTACCCGAAGGAGGCTCAAAGCGGCTTACAGTCGCCTTCCCTTTCCTCTCCCCACAACAGACACCCTGTGAGGGAGGTGAGGCTGAGAGAGCCCTGAGATCACTGAAGAAGAAGAAGAGTTGGTTCTTATATGCCGCTTTTCTCTACCCGAAGGAGTCTCAAAGCGGTTTACATTCACCTTCCCTTTCCTCTCCCCACAACAGACACCCTGTGAGGTGGGTGAGGCTGAGAGAGCCCTGATATCACTGCTCGGTCAGAACAGTTTTATCAGTGCCGTGGTGAGCCCAAGGTCACCCAGCTGGTTGCATGTGGGGGAGCGCAGAATCGAACCCGGCATGCCAGATTAGAAGTCCGCACTCCTAACCACTACCATACTGGCTCTCTATTAATATGTTGTCAGCCGCCCTGAAACTTCTGCAAGGGAGAAGCGGCCTACAAATCAGCCAATCAATCAATCAATCAATCAATCAATCAATCAATCAATCAATCAAATGAGGCTGCAGCACCAAAAATGTAATGGCTGGGAAAAGTTTTAGACTTCCCAAATAGTATTTTAGTTCCTTAAAAAAGAAGAGGGGGTAATTCTGATTTTCTAATCATTAAAAAACGAGACTGGGAAAAAATAAATAAAACAACACCCTGAGTTTCCGCTGTCAATCATTTCAAGACATAATAATCTGTTAATTATTAGTTTCTCGGAACACATCAATCATGCGCCCTTTCTTGAATGCGTGCATGTTATTCAAAGAAGTGGGAGAAAGTATCAGACAAAGGGAAATGAAGGGACCCCGAAAGCGTAACACCTTTCAAGTGAGTAAACAGTTAGCCAAGGAGCACCCCAACAACAAACGCCTCTGCTGAGCTGAGATTCAAGAGAATAGTCAACGGGCCTGGTGCAAAAGCCTCCAGAAATGACAATCAAAGTAAATTATATCGCAATGGTTTGGCATATTGAGGGAGGCTGCATGTACTGGAGGCGGGGAGTATCGTGTCCAGATCACGGGAGGGGATGGTACCGCTTTACTCTGCTCTGGTTTGGCCTCATTTGGAGTACTGTGTTCAGTTTTAGGATGTAGACAAACTGGAGCGTGTCCAGAGGAGGGGGACAAAGACGGTGAGGGGCTTGGAGATCAAGACGTATGAAGAAAGGTTGGGGGAGCTTGGTCTGTTTAGCCTGGAGAGGAGACGACTGAGAGGGGATCTGATAACCATCTTCAAGTATTTAAAAGGGTGCCATGCAGAGGATGGAGCAGAGTTGTTCTCTCTTGCCCCGGAGGGACGGACCAGAATGAATGGGATGAAATTAATTCAAAAGAAATTCCATCTCAACATCCGGAAGAAGTTCCTGGCAGTCAGAGCGGTTTATCAGTGGAACAGGCTTCCTCGGGAGGTGGTGGGTTCTCCATCTTTGGAAATTTTTGAACAGAGGCTGGAGAGCCATCTGACAGAGAGGCTGATTCTGTGAAGGTTCAAGGGGGTGGCAGGTTACAATGGATGAGCAATATGGTTGTGAGTGTCCTGCATAGTGCAGGGGGTTGGATTAGATGACCCAGGAGGTGCCTTCCAACTCTATGATTATATGATTCTATGGGGTTGGAAATGGCTGTTGAGTGGCAGCCAACTTCATAGGTTTTTCAAGCCAAGAGAGGATCTGGAATAGTTTGCTGTTGCCTAACTCTGCACCCTGACCCATGGACTTCTGTGGTGTCCTCCCACAGTACCACAGCCAACCTGGCTTCGCTTCCAATTTCTGATTAGACTCGAAAAGGGAAGGTGATTGTAAGCTGCTTCGAGACTCCTTCAGGTAGAGAAAAGTGACATATAAGAACCAACTCTTCTTCTTCTTCTCCTCCTCCTTCTGATCTGGCCCTGCCTTCAACACTGCCCCTGCTTTTCTGCCCACTATTTTGAATCTATCGAGGACAAAAGATTTCTTCTGAAAGAAGACAGCTTGGCATGGTGGAGAAAGACTTCCTCTAAAGAAGAAATGTCTTTCTTTTCTGTTCTTTTCCTTTCTTCTTCTTTTGTTGTTGTTGAAAAAAATCTGTTTCTTTTGGAGAAAGGTTTGGTGGAAGGGAATGATAGGATCCAACCCGCCTAGTACATTTTGAATCTGCTGTGGGATGGTAGGTGAATTTCCTCCAAGTCAGGCTGCATTCTGGAGATGTTTGGTGGAGGGATCACTTGGCCATGAAATTGGGGTCACTGTGGGTGGGCAGGTAGGTGTGAGTGTCCTGCATAGTGCAGGGGGTTGGACTAGATGACCCTGGTGGTCCCTTCTGACTCTATGATTCTATGAATCTGCCTTTCCTCTGGAGAGCCCAAAGAGGTATAAATGGCCCCCCTTTATTCATTTGGCTTTCAAAACAACCCTGTAAAGTAGGTTACACTGAGAGACAATAAGTAGCTTGGAGTCTCACAGTGAGCTCCAATAAGTAAACACTGCATGTGGTGTGACATCACTTATGAGGGAGGGGGAGAACAGAACTGATGTCATGTCAGTTTAGGAATCACCAGAATCTCTATGGCAAAACCAAAGAGTTTGCAGCTGTTCCTAGAACAACATAATGTTCCATGTTTTCCACAGAAGTGACATCACCCCATGCATGTGACTGGGTTTTTAAATAAAAATTCTCCCACCACAGCTTAAATTGGTGGCAGACAACTGAGGTTATCAACTGGAGTCTCCTGCTATGGTGAGGACCCCAGCAACTTGACGGTAAAGACATCCACACAAAGATGGAAGCTGAGGTTAAAATGTCAACGAAGAAGGACTTCGTTCTTATATGCTGCTTTTCTCTACCTGAAGGAGTCTCAAAGTGGCTTACATCTGCCTTCCCTTTCCTCTCCCTACAACAGACACCCTGTGAGGGAGGGAAGGCTGAGAGAGCCCTGATAATTCTGCTCGGTCAGATGAGCTCTATCAGTGCTGTGCCCAGCCCAAAGTCACCCAGCTGGCTGCATGTGGAGGAGCGGGGAATCAAACCCAGCTTGCCAGATTAGAAGTCTGCACTCCTAACCGCTACACCAAGCTGGCTATCAAAAAGATGCTCCATCGAAATGCTGCCCAAGGAAGGACAGCAAGTTAAATGGAAAGCAAAGGAGTACACCAGCCATGTGGCCTGGTTTGCAGAGCAGCCAGAGAATGTGGGGAGTAGAATGAAGAAGAAGAGTTGGTTCTTATATGCTGCTTTTCTCCACCCGAAGGAGGCTCAAAGCGGCTTCCAGTCGCCTTCCCTTTCCTCTCCCCACAACAGACACCCTGTGAGGGAGGGGAGGCTGAGAGAGCCCTGATATTACTGAAGAAGAAGAGTTGGTTCTTATATGCTGCTTTTCTCTACCCGAAGGAGGCTCAAAGTGGCTTACAGTCGCCTTCCCTTTCCTCTCCCCACAACAGACACCCTGTGAGGTGGGTGAGGCTGAGAGAGCCCTGAGATTCCTGCTCGGTCAGAACAGCTTTATCAGCTCTGTGGCGAGCCCAAGGTCACCCAGCTGGCTGCATGTGGGGGAGTGCAGAATCGAACCCAGCATGCCAGATTAGAAGTCTGCACTCCTAACCACTACGTCTAACTGCTGAAGTTGTAGCCGGCACTGCAGCTGTTCTAGACCACAGGTTGTGCCTTCCAGTATGGAATGCTCCTCTACATGAAGAACATCCTGAGCATAGGAAACCAGCCCAGCCGGGACGTGTTTTTTATTCCTTTCTGTTTTTCTCTTTACAAGGAACATTTACGAGGAGGGCATTTCCAAGCGCGAACCTCCTCGTGCGGTCGGATGTGATGCAGCCCCTTCTGTTTCCTAAGTGCTTTACCACCACCATCTTGTGTGCTTAGATCAGCCAGAATTGTCAGTGCTCAGGCCAAATTCAGGAAGTGTTGTTTGGCATGTTCCTTTGCTAAAATCGGAGACTGGGCATGCTGGTTCAGATCGGCATTTTGACGCCGCCCATGAGCCGAGGCCTGTAGGCCATAATCTCTTTCCGATGTGTCCCGAGAGCCTCAAATGCTCCCTGTTTCTGCCCAGCATCCAAGTGATCAAACGATACATGGCAATAGAAGAAGAAGAAGAAGAAGAAGAAGAAGAAGAAGAAGAAGAAGAAGAAGAAGAAGAAGAAGAGTTGGTTCTTATATGCTGCTTTTTTCTGCTCGAAGGAGGCTCAAAGCAGCTTACAGTCACCTTCCCTTTCCTCTCCCCACAACAGACACCCCGTGAAGTAGGTAAGGCTGACACACATCCACACCAAAATATATCTCAAACTTACAGCTGTTTATCTGAGTATAGACAGAAAGACCTTTTAACCAGTCCTTACTAAACACAGCCTATTTTGCCCTTCTTTATAGAATCAAAGAGTTGGAAGGACCCATGAAGACCATCTGGTCCAACCCCATTTTCAGTGCTTGAAGACTCCCAGTGAGGAGGAACTCCTGAGGCAGCTATTTTACAGTCACAGAGTTAGAAGGGGCCATTCAGACCATCTTGTCCTACCCCCTGCTCAATGCAGGATCAGCCTAAAGTATCCAGGAGAAGCATCTGTCTAGCTGCTGTTTGAAGACCACCAGTGAAGTTCCATCTATAAGTATATATTTTCAATTGCATCCATTAACTATAGTGGTTGCCTTTGGGCCTATCACATGCTTTCAGCCTATCCTACTTAGCAGAGTTGTTATGAGGATAAAATGGAGAGGAGAATAATGTAAGTCATTTGGGGTCCCCATGGTGGGCAGAAGCAACGGCAGCCAAACTATGGCTCTCCAGATGTCCATAGACTGCAATTCCCATGAGCCCCTAGCAGTCTATGGAAATCCAGAGAGCTACAGTTTGGCCAACACAGCCTAGGAAATAGTCTATGGAAAGTCCCTGCTTGAAAGGCCATCCCTAGACAAACCCTCTAAGGCAGAGGTAGTCAACCTGTGGACCTCCAGATGTCCATGGACTACAATTCCCAGCGAATGCTGGCAGGGGCTCATGGGAATTGTCGTCCATGGGCATCTGGAGGACCAAAGGTTGACTACCCCTGCTCTAAGGCAGGGATGGCTAAACTTTGGCAGGCAGGGGCTCATGGGCATTGTAGTCCATGGACATCTGGCGAACCACAGTTTGGCCAACCCAAAATGTAAAATAAAATAAACAAGACTTGCTAATACATATTATTTCTGCCCAGTGAGGGAAGAACAAACAGCTATCACAATGAATTCACTTTCTGTAACAAAAAAGGGGAAATTCCTGCTTAACTCCATTGCAGCTGGAATTCCTATAGTACGTAATTCTTTTCCAACTCTTTTTGACTACATTAATTCTGTCTTCCTTCTTTAAAGCCTTTTATCTCATTCCCATCATTTCATTAGCCGCCCTTTCGACGACAATCCTTTGCTATTTGACCACGAAAAAACGAAACAAGAGAAAGCCTACCTCTAGCTGCCACTAACATGTAAAAGAAAGCAAGATTTTCACTCTCTGAAACAACTCTGAAATACACTAAGAAATAAAGTAATGGGATCAAAGGCCAGTTTATTCATAAGAATCAGACCGAGTCATATATTGTATCTGTGACTCAAAGACTCTTGAGTTATTACGAAGTCCACTAGCTATAGCATTTTAATCAGAGCAGAAGTAAATGATGCTACTCATTTTTCTGACAGCTTTTAAGCAACGAAGCTGCCCGTTTTTAGAGCTTTGGGTGACTCCATGCTGTATGTGACAGGCAAAATTTTCTCTCAGTCACCCTCTGGTTTCTCATGGCACAGGAGGAAAAATTTAGGGTCAAACAACACATTTGTGTTTTTAATGAGTTGGGTCTGGACTCTCCAGAGCATGCACACAGCAACTCTAGGGAAAGTTCTCAAACAATTATTTCCCCATTTTTGTTGTTCCACATGCATAGAGTGTTCCCTGGGGAGCCTGGATCTGACTCTTCAAAAATACAAGCATGCCATTTGGTGCTAAGATGTACCTTGCAGCAAATGACTCTTGTGCTGAAATCTGGAGATCCCGTAATTCGGCGCAGGGACGGAAACGGATCTATTTGGGATTGTCCCTCAATCCCTTCTCCAAAATAGAGCGAACATAAGAAGCGCTCAGAAAATTTCAGAAACGGCTTGACCCTAGCTCCATGGCATCTCTGCAAATGCGGGACATCTGTAATATCGCCCGCTATAGCCTAAAAAGGATGTTTTGTTCTGTATGAGGGGACAATAGTCTAAAAGAAAGGTAATTCTGTTTACGAATACCGCTTTTTTGCAGCAGGAGAGATAGGGCAGAGGGACTACCTTCACAGGTACACTGCTGCCTTGTACAAACAAAATGGGTTTTATCTTTCCCTTTCATTTGTTCTTCTTTTCTTTCAACAGGCAATCGTTTTATTCCCCAAACGGGCAATTAAAAGCCATCACGGCGTCTATCAAATAATCATGTATATTTCTTATGATTTAAAAAAATCAGACATTTGGGGGTGAAACACTATCCAGAGGGAGACTGTCTTTGAAGAGGATTCATTAACTCCGAAACACAACCATCAATTCTCCCACCTACCAGACGGATGTCCCAGCCACGGCCCCCACGAGCAACACCCGTAAAACGTTTTGGATTGGAAATTCCGTCCAAAGCCAGTCTTAACCAACTTGCCACTGAAACTTTTCACCATGAAATCCGGAGGGCGGGGGAATTGGGGGGGGGGGGGTCAGATGTTAGATGCTTGGTGCACCCAAAACTCATAGTGTTAAGGAAAGTCATGATTTCCACCCTCCTTACCAAACAGTAGCCGTTCTTTCCAAACAGCAGTTTTGATTTCGGGGCGATGAACGACTTCTTTTTCCTCCCCCTGAATGCCAGCCAGCTAGAATGGGCAGCTCCCTTGCCGTCCTTGTTTTCAGACACACAAATCCAACACTTTACACAATCGTTCTCACCGAAACTAGCCCCATGGCTGCAAACCCACCCCCTTTCTTTATTTTATTTTTCCAAAGGAGGGGTGGACACAGCGGGACATTTTTAAACCGGCATTATTCTCTCTCAAAAGCTATTTCTTTCCTTTCAGTAGTTCTCGGTAGGCTGAATATATATATTTTTTTCTTTTCTTTTTTTAATGATAAATTTAAATATCCCGGAGCGGTATTAAAGTTCGGGTTGGTATGAATAATAAAGGCAGGAAATTTTTTGCAATATTAAAGTTTGGAAGACAGGTTTCCGCGGAACGTGCGTGTACACAATGCGTGTGCGATGATCAACACAAACATCGTAAAAGCGCACACAAACTCCATCCCGGGATCTTATTCGGGATTACGCTACGCTGCGTTAACATTTCGGGGCTTTTTCAAGGTATCAATGGGGCTTTTTAAAGAGAAATCGAGTAGAGTGACATATTTGAGCGCATATTTTAGTGCTGTGTACAACTCTGCATATGCCTTAAGAACAACATTTGTGTATGCATTTACATGTGTCTGTTTTCGAGCCTTAAATATAGAGACAGTGAAACATCAATGCCAAAATGCATCAGTATTCATGCACGGGAGAGAATGCTTGGTTGTGTCTCATGCAGATCCCATTACTGCCTGCCATAAATCTGTCTTCAAACATTAGCAGATCTAATGAATCATTTTCGCCATTGCTGCCCCCCCCCCCCCTATTTCTTTCGGTTGAGGAGTCAGCTAGTGGAGCACAACATCAAAAAGGCCAAGCTGCAACCTGGGAAGCCAGCAAGGGGAGCCTCTGCCAGAAAGACTTTAAGCGGCCATGGACAAATACTTATTTATTTAATTTATATACCGCCCCTCTCGGATTTGCCAACTCACAGTAGCAAACAACATAATCCAGTTACAGCCATCAAAGTATAAAATCAATTAAAAAGTTTCAAATCGCCTTTGAAAAAGTTATTTGCACCAGTGGTATGCGGTATTTCCATCATTGTAATGCACCAAAGAAGGACGAGGTGTCAAAGGGAGGGGGAGGACAGGGGGGGGGGGCAAAGAGAGAGGCCTGATAGTTAATCTAATGTAAGTCTTATTTGGCCTCGACCATTGGCCCTGTAGTTGTGAATTTCGTGCATTGTGCAGGGGTATTGGACTAGATGACTCAACAGGTTCCTTCCAAATCTATGCTTCTATGTAGAGCTCTGTCTTGATCGACATACATTTGACACCTGCAAAAGGTATGTCACCTCTCTTGCAGGACTGTTTTACAGGCTTATTAAGGTTTCTATTTATTATTTTACTTATTTATTACTAAATTCATTACCTGCCACTCTCAGGATACCATATTGTGGCGGGTTACAACATTAAAATAAGGTGACCAGATTGTCCCACTTTTGGAGGGACATCTGGGGGTACCCGGCAAATTGTACTTATGTTGAAATTATATATATATATATTACAATATATATATTACAATACTATTTTTGCGTTCTATGAAACTTTTTGTTGCTCCATATAGACCAAATTTTTAATCAAGAACCTCCTGGTCAATGGTGTCCTGCTTTACCAATGTTAAAATCTGGTCACCTTACATTAAAAACCCTATTAAAACCCCATTAACATTACAAAACACTGTTAGGGAGCATGAGGCAGGCAGCAAGGATCTGATCAGAAGCTATAGTTGAAAAAAAAACAACAAAGAAATTGAACCCACAATCATGATGCAATGACATGGAAGAAGACAGATCAGCAGGCCAAGATGCCCTTACAACAAAACCCAATCATGCTGGACTGGAGCATTAGTCATAGCAGATTGCCCCACCTCTTCCTGCACCCACACGGGGGAGCATTTGACCTGGTGCACCTCATCCGCCTCCAATTTGTGCTCCTGCATGGGAGCTGAGGCAGGGAAGTTCCCAGTGCGTAAACGGTCTTTGGGAGCAATCCTAAAATCAGGGGATACAAGTTGCATAAATTTCGAATGTGAAACCAGCATGAGATCTACTTGTGTGTTTGTGCATGTCTTTTCCCCTTTATTAACCAATACGAAGGGAGTATCTCATCAGTACTGAGAAATTACATTGTATATATAGGTTAGGATTATATTTTGAAGAGGGCATGCACCCCGACTGACTTTTGCAAACAAGCGATCGCTATGACCAATCTCATTTTAAATACCCTTAGTATTTAAGCTGTGATTGTTGCTACTAACTAGGAACATACCTAACCTTCCAAACCCAAAAGAGGACGTTCTCATTGTTTTTTTTAAAGATCCCAAAAGAGGATAGACACATTAAAAAGGGCCTGCAAAAGGGAGCTCTTCCACCAGGCATTTGGTTGAGACCCAGTGGCCAAATACATCTACAGGACCCCTGCTCGCTCCCTCCCCCCTAAAAAATCCACCCATGTGTTCTGCTCTAGACCTGTTCGCATGGTTATATTTTGCACCTGTGTTACAGTTTAATGTTAATATTATTAATGCTGAATGAAAGTTGTTATGTAAACTAAGTCCTATGTACCATTTCTGCGTTTTCTGTAAACCCCCTTAAGCCTCAGGGGAGGGCGGTATATAAAAATAAATAAATAAATAAACAAGAGGACATGTCCTCTTAAAAGAGGATATCTGGTAACCCTAATGTAGATCAAGTTAAAGAAAATCCCACCAATGTCCTTAGTTTCCAGTTGGAAGTCCACATCTTATGAATCTGTGATTCTGGCGAATGAAGAAAACATAAGTTAAGAGCCAGTTTGGTGTAGTGGTTAGGAGTGCGGACTTCTAATCTGGCTTGCCGGGTTCGATTCTGCACTTCCCCACATGCAACCAGCTAGGTGACCTTGGGCTTGCCACGGCACTGATAAAACTGTTCTGACCGAGCAGTGATATCAGAGCTCTCTCAGCCTCACCCACCCCACAGGGTGTCTGTTGTGGGGAGAGGAAAGGGAAGGCGAATGGAAGCCGCTTTGAGCCTCCTTCGGGTAGGGAAAAGCGGCATATAAGAACCAACTCTTCTTCTTCTTCTTCTTAATTAAAACTTGGTTTCCCTTTTACTGAATGTTGGCAACGCGAACTTCATTCCTTTTAATTATAATATTTATATTTGTCTTGCCGTAGAGGAGTTAGCCCAATTGGCACACGACGATGATATATAGTGTATTTCTGTGTGCTCCAAACATGCTTTATGGCTTTAATTTGAATTACCTATGTATCGATTTGAATTCTCTAACTACGGTTTATTAAAATGGGTATTTACTTAGAAGTAAGTCCCACTAGAGTCAGTGAGATTTACGTCTGTGAAAACAGGCTCAAGATCTTACGGTTGGAACATGTGTGTCAATAAACTATAAATATTTTTTTTCTATTTAATGAAAATGGATTGGAATGCAAAAAAAAAAAAAAGTACAGTCTCCGTTGGCCTTGTGTGAGTTTCACGTAATCTCTGCGAAACGCTTTCTAACAAAAGACTTGCTATGTGTTAAGGCAGGAAGGCAGAGGTTTTGGATTCTCTGATGGAGACACCAGCTGAGTTTGGGGGGTACCTTGGTTGAGGAGCGAGTTAAAGTTCACAATCATATAGCGAAAGACCAATATTCTGATGGAGTTGAAGTCCTGTGTTGACAAGCCACTGCAATGGACAACCTTCTAGACCGTTTACGCACTGAGAACTGCCCCAGCTCCCATGCAGGAGCACAAATCGGGGGGTGTATGAGGCGCACCAGGCCAAATGCTCCCCCATGTGGGTGCAGGAAGAGGTGGGGCAACCTGCCACGACTAAAACTCCAGCCCGCAGCCCAGCATGAATTCTCCAGTGCATAAACGGTCCTATGCATGTTTACGTGGAAGTTAAATTCCACCCAAATCAGCTAAAACTCTGTGAAAAACTGCTGCGGATCTTGTAGCAATGCCAACTTTCAGCTCAGAAGCTAGAACTAAATTATCAGCAAAGAACCCCGAGGGTCCTGTGGGACCTTCGGACAGGGGAAAAGCCCCCAAATCAGATGAAGAACCATAGAAGATGGCAGATCCACTGTATCCTCCATGCTCCACAAGCAACCGCTGTAGGGGCATCACAGTACCAACACAAATCTAGGCGGGCAAAGAGGCTTTTGGAGCTGGGGGTGAGCAGAGTTCAAAATGAAATTGTACCTTGACCTCCTCTTTTCTCGTTCTTATCTCAAACCCCATCTACCCCGACCTTGGAATCATGGAAATGAAAAGGGATCAGCCTTAAGGACTACAGGGATGGGAGATCAACAAGGAACTTGTGATACGGAGGCAGGCAATGTCAAACCACTTTGGAATGTCCATTGCCTTGAAAACCCCACGGGCATCACCATAAGTGAGCTGTGACTTGACAGAGCGAAGAAGAAGAAGAAGAAGAAGAAGAAGTCCTCATACACTGCTCTTGCTCCTCACCCTAACCCAAAATTGCTTTCTCTTCGCCCACGCCATCCCAAGCCACAAACTGTGGGGCTCTTCTGAGATCCAGACCACATTGTATCCTCCTCCTCCTTGGTCTTCTCTTCACCTTCTAGGTCCCTTGGCCACAAGACACAAGAAGAGGACAGGAATTGCTCCACAACTCCCCTACCAAACATGTTCTATAGCAGCTTTTGCCAAAAATCCCCATCCTTTTTCTAAAACTTTCTAGGAACGGACCTTCGGTGGCTCCAGAGCCAGGGGGAGCCTCACTAGTCACCATCCTATATTATTTACACCTTGGAGAGGGGTCTAACATAATATCCAGTTTCCGTCCAGCTTCGAATACACAGATGTCTTGCCTGTGTGTTCTTTTAAGTGGCGACTGTTTCACAAGCTTCCCCACGCTGCGTGTGTCCTCTCCTATCTGACCCGTTCATTTCAAAAGAACGTAGCACGAGCGAGATTCTGAGTATATAATAAAAACTGTATCGTGATATGGCCTAAAATGGGGATTTGAAAGGACTGATCTGGCCAAAGTTATAGACCTGGGTTTTAACGGCAGGAATCTGAGAGCACCGTCTTAACTCTCCCAGTTCACCATGGGACTTCTACGCTGCTTACTTTTGGCAGCTTCGTGGCACGACTTATTTTGACTGTGCCTCTTCTTCACCAATCCGATCCAATAGCTAGCTTGAATGATTGGGCTGCCGTGGAGAGGTCGGGGTTATGCTAGGGATGGCCAGACAAGTCCAATGTAGAAATTTGAGACAGATGATAGCTTTTTAAAAAAAAAAAAAACCTTTCTCTGCTACATATATTCCAATTTTCTCCAGTCCCTGCATGGCAAAAGGTATACATGACCCTCTCGGACTGCCACAGTGAATAACGTCTTCCTGTTCCTTTTCTTTCCATTTTGCTACTTCTTTACGTTGTGCTTTCAGCTATAAGGAACTGGGTAAGCAGTTTGTGTACATGCTTTTGAACGCTTCATAATTCCCCCATGAAGACTCCATCAAAACGGGCTTCCTTGGATCCCCCCCCCCCACTTTTCTAAGAGAATAATCCTTTCTATTCTAGTACCAGCGTAAAGTTTGCATCCCTGACACAAGCAGACAGAGGGCCCCGGTTCCTCGGGCTCTGACTTCCTCAATCCAAGAGGTAAAGAAGCATGGATATAGATTTATTTTCAAAGTACACCTGGCAGGCCAGCCATGAATGTTCCAAGGGGGGCCCATGCAAGCATGAGAAAGAAAGAAAGAAAGAAAGAAAGAAAGAAAGAAAGAAAGAAAGAAGAAAGAAAGAAAGAAAGAAAGAAAGAAAGAGGGAGGGAGGGAGGGAGGGAGGGAGGGAAGGAAAGAAAGAAAGAAAGAAAGAAAGAAAGAAAGAAAGAAAGAAAGAAAGAAAGAAAGAAAGAAAGAGAGAAAGAGAGAAAGAGAGAAAGAAAGAGAGAGAGAGAGGGAGGGAGGGAGGGAGGGAGGGAGGGAGGGAGGGAGGGAGGGAAGAAAGAAAGAAAGAAAGAAAGAAAGAAAGAAAGAAAGAAAGAAAGAAAGAAAGAAAGAAAGAAAAGAAAGAAAGAAAGAAAGAAAGAAAGAAAGAAAGAAGGGAGGGAGGGAGGGAGGGAGGGAGGGAGGGAGGGAGGGAGGGAAAGAAAGAAAGAAAGAAGAAGAAAGAAAGAAAGAAAGAAAGAAAGAAAGAAAGAAAGAAAGAAAGAAAGAAAGAGAGAGAGAGAGAGAGAAAGAGAGAGAGAGAGAGAGAGAGAGGTAGAGAAAACTAGAAGATAAGGACTGCCAATTTCCCATCAAACCAATCCGAGAAGAAATACACAGAGGAGTATTACATAGTTTTACATCATTAGACACCCTTCTAAGACCACTGACTTCGATGGACTTAGAAGACGGCAGTTCATGTTAAGGAAGGCAGTGCCAGGCTCCCGTATAAATCACATTCTAAGGCGTCTAAACTATGGAGACCCCTCTCCTTCCTCCTTACCTCCAGCTCTCAGTGAGTCTCTCCCTCTCGCCTCCCCAAACGTGAAGCGGTCCTCATTGTAAAAACTGCCTGGGTCTCTTGAAAACCCGCTGGGGCCCAGAAGAAAAGGGAGGGGTGGGCCGAGGTGACCACATCTATTCCTCACACCGGGAAAACACGAAGGAAGCCTGCCAGTCCAGCCTGCAAAGGTACTTTGTCTACCTCCATGTCTGTTGTTCGACAGCAGTTCCCATAAAGTCCCACAAAGGCCCAGCTGTATAAACCCGAGGTTGTCAAAGGAGGGATGGATCAGCCAGGGAGGGGTGTCTCATATGTTGACCACTGGCTGAGCTCACTAAGGATAAAGGAGCCTTGATGGAGGGAATAATCGCCCATTGCTGTTTGTTTATTTTAAGTCTTCGACCACAGCTTGGAAAGTCCACCCCCCCTCTTTCTGCTCCCTTGCTTCCCCCCTCCCCACCTCTGGCATCCCCCCACTGAGAGACCTTTGTAATCTCCAGTGCGGCTCCCCCCCCTCCTCCCCTTTCTCCACACTGGCCATTTTAGAGAGAGAGAGAGAGAGAGAGAGATCCATAACACATCTTAAAATAACCACCTGGCACCTTTTCACAGCATCGCGGCTGTCCGCCCCCTTTGAAATCCAAAACACTTTCCCTTTTTCTTTTTTTCCTTTCCCCAAAGCAGTTGAGGAGGGACAAACAGCAAATGCCGGGGTCAAGTCGGACCGGTGCTGTTTTCCCCACACACCGAGAAAAAAAACTCCCCCGGCAGACGTGGAGGTCCGGTTGATACATGCATGCACCACGTTTAATTCGGTGACTTTATGCTCTGCGATTGGGGGTTAAGCCTGAGATGAGATGCACCTGAGAAGGGGGCATAAGGAAAAATAGATGTTGTTTCAGAGGAGGAGGCCAGATTTCTCCCTGGCCACCTACGGAAAGCGGTGTGCATGTGTGCATGTGTGTATGTGTGTGTGTGTGTGTGGGGGGGGTAAGGCTGCCATATCCAGATTGGGAAATCCCGGGAGATTTCAGGAGGGAATCTGGGGAGGAAAGGAACCCCAGTGAGGTCCACAAGGCCACAGAATCCACTCTCCGAAGCAGTTTACCAGGGGAACTGATCTCTCTGTAGTCATAGAACCATAGAGTTGGAAGGGGCCAAACAGGACATCTAGTCCAACCCGCTGGCTCAACCCCCTATCCTCTGCCATCTAGGCCAACCCCTTGCTCCATCCCCTAGCCTCTGCTGCCAATAGGAGCTGCTCCTTGCCTTCGTCCAAGAGACAACCCTTCAGATACTTAATGAAAGCAATCATGGCCCCCTCTCAGCCTCCTCTTCCCTAGCCTGGGGAGTGGCAGGATCTCTCAGTGGGGTATGCCATAGAGTGTCCCATGCAAAACAGCCTTTTTCTCCAGGGATCTGATCTCTGCAGACATGGAATCATAGAGTCATCAAGTTGGAAGGGGCCATACAGACCATCTGGTCCAACCCCCTGCTCAATGCAGGATCAGCCTAAAGCATCCAGGAGAAGGATCTGTCCAGCTGCTGCTTGAAGACCACCAGTGAGGGGGAGCTCACCACCTCCTTAGGCAGCCATTTTAGAGTCACAGAGTTAGAAAAGGCAATACAGGCCATCTAGTCCAGGGGTAGTCAACCTGTGGTCCTCCAGATGTCCATGGACTACAATTCCCATGAACCCCTGCCAGCGTTTGCTGGCCTGAACTCATGGGAATTTTAGTCCATGGACATCTGGAGGACCATAGGTTGACTACCCCTGGTCTAGATGACACCAGAGAATACCTGAAGGGCATCAAGTAGGGAGGTAAGAGGAATTAATGAAGCATCTGTCACACTGGAAACAAGCCACACGTCAGGGAGCTATCTGGCCTTTTTATTTTTTTTAATGGTAAGCCACTTTTGATTCTGTCCTAGAACAATGTTGCTTCTAATACAGTAATAGAGACGGGTCTTTGGCTGAGATGGAAAATTAAGTGCAGAACGAGCACCCAACACTAACAAGTACACGGCAGCCTGAAGCAGAGAAGCCATCCTACACAGTTCCCCATCAGGTAAGAGCCGGGATTTCGGAGCGGTGAGATTTCCCACAAACATGCAAGTTCCCCAAGCAAACGCAAAATCTGCAGTTGGACAGAGACGGCAAGAATCTCAGCGAGACGCCCTTTCTTCTTGAACTGAACAAGTTTCTCGGCTGCCGGATTGGTGCCTTAAATAGATGCTCTAAGCCTCTTAAAATCTGCCAGGAAGGTGTCACTCAGCACCTGTTGGATGGCAGGCTGTATGCACAGTTTCTGTACAGACTGATGCAAACTCCAGTTTCTGAAGGTCATGTCACTCCCTGACCAAATGGGAGACATTCTGCTATGTTTTCGGCAAGCAACTATAGAACGGCTGGCAGGATCGACAGATGTGGGTTGGGAAAAAGCCTTGAGGTTTTTGGGGTGGTGTGGGTTTGGGGAAAGGCAGGACCATAGCAGGGCACAAGGGCATAGAATCCACACTCCGACACAGGGGAATTACTCTCAGTAGTCTGGAGATCAACTGATTCAGGAGATCTCCAAGCCTCACCTGGAGGTTAGAAAACGAAGACCAAACAATCCCACAAAGCCACAACCTGAAGAAAAGGAATGACAATGCGGCCGTCCCATAAAGTCTCTTTAATGCAAAGAGAGGTATCTCTGGTCAATTTCTTAGAACCATTTTTTTTAATGGAGCCCAGCTAAAATGAGATCCAGATTCGTTTTCAAAATGTGCCACTTTCATCAGTCGCTTGCCCCATCCATTACGCAGTATTTTATTCATTTATAATTCCTAATTCAATAGCCCATAAATCTCAAACATCATCATCATCATCATGATTATTATTATGACATTTATTACCTGCCACTCTCAGCAAGCTGGCTCGTGGAACAATAAGACCCCAATAAAACCCCATTAAAACAACAACCGATAGAAAAAGCCCAACATGGCGGGCAAACTATCTTTCCCATAATGGAACACCTGCCTCCGGGCGCCAGAGGGCTAAGTCAACAACATCCTCTAAATCAGGGGTAGTCAAACGCTGGCAGGGGCTCATGGGAATTGTAGTCCATGAACATCTGGAGGACCACAGGTTGACTACCCCTGCTCTAGATGGTCGAAGGTGCCTTCCCTTCCTCTCCCCACAACAGACACCCTGTGAGGGAGGTGACACTGAGAGAGCCTTGAGAGAACTGGGACTGGCTCATGGTCACCCATCTGGATGCATGTGGAGGATGAGCAGGGAATCCCTCCCGCCACTCTTGAGGTTAAGAGTGGCGGCCTCGAATCTGGAGAGCCGGGAGGGAATCAGCCTGGGGTCCAGGGGTTTCTCAACAGTAAAAAAAAGTTGAGAAAGGCTGTTCTAGGACTTCTATTCCTCCTAGGCTTTATGGTATACCATAGACGCTGCTGTTTCCTCCAGGGGAGCCGATCTCTGCAGTCTAGAGGTCAGTTGTAATTCCAGGAGAATTCCAGCCATCCTGGAAATTGGTGACTCTTATGTCTAAACTTTGGGAGGAACAAACTCAAGCAAGGCTGCCAGTATTTTGGGGATGAAAAAAAAAATCACTCCCCCCCCATCATCCCAGAGACATGCTCTTCCAAGAGTTTGCTGTGCTTGTGTTATAGTTCTAATAAAAGCAGAGCTCAAGTCAGCTAGAAACAGGCACCGGAACGAATTCCCTGTCAGCACAACACTGACAAATGGACTAGAAGCTGCTTAAACTTTGTTTCCTATAAGTGGGGGATTCGGGGCCAGACCTTAGCTGTCTTTTACGATTTGCTTGGCAGAAGAGGAAAACAACGGACAAGCTGACATGTCAATTCAGGGCCAAACGGCAAGTGTTGGATGCATTTGGTGCAGAAGTTATAGATAGAACCTCACAGGAAGAAAGAGATGAAAGGTGCAGTATTGAGGGGAGGGGGTCAATGAAGGAATAGTGAACCTCACTGTACCTTATGATTGGAGTGGGGAGGGAATGAAGGCCATTTATGATCTGGAAAAGAGGAACATAAAGGTGCAAATAAAAAGAGGAGCAAACAATTACATTTTTAAAAATCCTGCATAAGAATCTAAGAGCCGTGCTGGATCTGACAAGTGGTCCATCTAGTCCAGCATCCAAAAAACACAAGAAGAGCCCTGCTGGGTCAGACCAGTGGTCCATCTAGTCCAGCATCCTAAGAACATAAGAAGAACCCTGCTGGATCAGACCAGGGGTCCATCTAGTCCAGCATCCCAAGAACACAAGAAGAGTCTTGCTGGATCAGACCAGTTGTACACCTAGTCTGGCATCCAAAAAACATGAGAAGAGCCTTGCTGGATCTGTACAGTGGCCCATCTAATCGGGCATCCGAAGAATACAAAAAGAACCCTGCTGGATAAGACCAGTGATCCATCTGATCCAGCTTCCTAAGGACATAAGGAGAGCCCTCCTGGGTCAGATCAGTGGTCAATCTAGTCCAGCTTCCTAAGAACATAAGAAGATCCCTGCTGGGTCAGACCAGTGGTCCATCTAGTCCAGCATCCTGAGAACATCAGAAGAGCCCTGCTGGGTCAGACCAGTGGTCCATCTAATCCAGCATCCTAAGGACATAAGAAGAGCCCTGCTGAGTCAGACCAGTGGTCCATCTAGTCCAGCATCCTAAGAACATAAGAAGAGCCCTGCTGGGTCCATCAGGCCAGTGCTCCATCTCGTATCTGTCTAATACATTGGTCAAACATTTCCTCAGAGGGCAATAGGCCCCAGTGGCCAAGGCACTTTCTTGACATTTTCTCCTGGCACTTGAATCCAGAGCATTACTGCCTCTGAAGATGGCATTTCCAGAAGAACAGGGCAGCGGAGATGAATCTCCCCTCTGTTTTGGCCTCAAGACAACCTTCTGAAGGAATTAAATCTGATAGTGACTGGCCCAGGTCATCATGACCGTATGGAGATCTGAAGCTGGGCCTCCCCATCCCATGTCTAGTGCCCTAACCCCTATTCCACACTGCCCCCACCAAGGCGCTGTTGGATAGTACACAAAACCCGGGAGTATTACTTCTTCTTTAGGAGACTGTCTTCACCACCTTGAACAAAGTCAACTCACCTTGAGGTTTACAACAACAAAAAAGGAAAGAATGCAAAGAATGAGATGGATCTATGACTCATAGGATAACCTAAATGTGAAAGCAGACTGGCCAAATCTATCTACCTGAAACCCTTCCAGGCTGAAGCCCCTCTATCAGAGAAAGTTCCTCAGACACCAGGGCTGATTCCTCAGGGCAGGGTGAGACCAGATCACAGGACGTCTGCATCCTTAAAATGATGCTTTTCACACAAAAAGGAAGGGTGTCAAGGTAGAGAGAAGCTGAAGGCAAGCCCCCCCCCCTCCCCTTTACAGTCGCACCTCTGTTCAAATCCCCTCTTTGTTCCCTTATGCCATTCGGCCTTTACCTACCAGCTAGAGAAACGGTAAAGCGAGCGAAATGTGGCATTAAAGAAAATGACGGAAAGTTGGAATGGAAAAGAGCTCCCTGCCAAAACCTTTCTTGGAGAAACTAATCTGACAGGGTGAAAGAAGGCCATTATGTAGAGATCTAAAACTTACCTCAGCTACCAATGACTCCGGCAGATTGTTCAAGCCATTCCTCTAGGGCATTTTTTTTTTTCGGGGAGGGGAAGGGGGCCCGGTTAAAATGCTACCTTTCAGGTTCACAATCCCTCCTTCCTAAAAACACAAGCTTACCAAGGCATGTAAGTATCTTTGCGTTTTATCCTGTCCCCCCCCCCCACCACCACCACCCTGTATCAATACAAGCATTCCTGAAGTGTACGGATCTTTCTTTTAAAAAATTAAACCATAATCTGAAGTCTTAAATATTTAGGAGGATTCCCCAGAGGAATGCTTGCAGTCCTACAGCATGAATCTAGCTGTGTAAATCTATCTGCAAGGCAGACAGCGGCCTGGAGATTTATAGCTGGGGGTCCCTGCAGACCACTTTAGGGTGACAGCTTCAAGATTATAGGAATCCTTCTATTAAAGGGATTGCAGAGGAAAGGAGGGGAGGAAGAAACTCGGAGGAGCACGCCACAGTGAGGAGGAAAGTTGGGAAACCGTTTGCCGATGCTCTGAGTTTATGGAGGTTTCTCTCCTTTACCCAGCTGCGCATTTTGGCCAGGTGGAAAGTTCTCTTTCCATGATAGCTGCGTGTTTTGTGCATCACTTCCCTCATTGCTCCTCTTCAGCTGGAGGGGGGAGTGTTTTCTGAACAGCAAATGCATTGTGCAGATGGGGAAGGGGCAGGAAGAAGATTTCTTTTTCTTTTCTTTTTTTTTGCCTCCTCAGGAAGAAAGAGAAAGCTCCGAAAGCAGACTTGAGCCTGCCCCTTGACATTTTTAAAAGCACCTCTTGCAACACCTCTCCTTCCTGTCATGGGATTATTTTCCTCACCTAGTAAAGATGGACTCTAATACTGGCACAAACCCTGACCACATTCCATGACAACAGTTTTCTAGTCCAGCATCCTAGGAGCATAAGAAGAGCCCTGCTGGGTCAGACCAGGGGTCCATCTAGTCCAGCTTCCTAAGAACATAACAAGAGTCCTGCTGGATCAGACCTGTGGTCCATCTAGTCCAACATCCTTAGAACATCAGAAAAGTCCTGCTGGATCAGACCAGTGGTCCATCTAGTCCAGCATCCAAAGGACATCAGAAGAGCTCTGCTGGATCAGACCAGGGGTCCATCTAGTCCAGCATCCTTAGAACATCAGAAAAGTCTTGTTGGATCAGACCAGGGGTCCAGCATCCTAAGTACATAAGGAGAGTCCTGCTGAATCAGACCAGTGGTCCATCTAGTCCAGCATCCTTAGAACATCAGAAGAGCCCTGCTGTATCAGACCAGTGGTCCATCTAGAGCAGCTTCTTTTTTTCACACAGGGGCCAACCAGTTGCCCCAGAGGTCCAACAAACAGAGAACAGAAGCTTACATTTTCTCCTGACATTGTCTCCCAGGGCTGGTTTCCAGAGATTTGTTGTCCCTGAATATGAAGGTTCCTTAAGTCACCATGTTTAGTTGCCACAGACAGAACCATATCTCTCCTTAGGCCTGCACTGTGGGTAACCTCACGCCGGTCGCTCTGTCAGCCTAACCTACCTCGGGGAATTGTGATGAGGATAAAGGGCAAGCTAAGAAAAAAACCTAGGCCATCCTGAGCTCCGTGGAGGAAGGAAGGATAATGAGGGATCCATAGAATCATAGAATCAGAGTTGGAAGGGGTCACACAGGCCATCTAGTCCAATCCCCTGCTCAACGCAGGATCAGCCCTAAGCATCCTAAAGCATCCAAGAAAAGTGTGTATCCAACCTTTGCTTGAAGACTGCCAGTGAGGGGGAGCTCACCACCTCCTTAGGCAGCCTATTCCACTACTGAACTACTCTGTGAATTCCCCCCCCCTGATATCTAGCCTATATTGTTGTACTTGTAGTTTAAACCCATTACTGCGTGTCCTCTCCTCTGCAGCCCACAGAAATAGCATCCTGCCCTCCTCCAAGTGACAACCTTTCAAATACTTAAAGAGGGCTGTCATGTCCCCTCTCAACCTCCTTTTCTCCAGGCTGAACATTCCCAAGTCCCTCAACCTATCTTCATAAGGCTTGGTCCCTTGGCCCCAGATCATCCTTGTCGCTCTCCTCTGTACCCTTTCAATTTTATCCATGTCCCTCTTGAAGTGAGATCTTCAGAACTGCACACAGTACTCCAGGTGTGGTCTGACCAGTGCCGTATACAATGGGACTATGACATCTTGTGATTTTGATGTGATGCCCCTGTTGATATAGCCCAAAATGGCATTTGCCTTTTTTACCGCTGCATCACACTGCCTGCTCATGTTTAGTTTACAATCCACAAGTACCCCAAGGTTTCGTTCACACACAGTGTTACCTAGAAGCGTATCCCCCATCCAGTAGGCATGCTTTTCATTTTTCTGACCCAATACAAGGGCTACACCTAACAACTTCTCATATGCTTTAATGACTCTTACTCTCTCTGCATACACAGTACTAAGGTTCTCAAACTCTGACTTGGGAATGCATGGGAAGGCTTTTTTTTTGGGGGGGGGGACAGGAACTTAGGGAGGCCAGGATTTAGGGAGCAGAGGGAGCTTAGCCAGCCTTAGAGTTTACACCTCCAACAAAGTCCTTCTCTTCTGGGGATCTGATCTCCATGGAGATCAGCTGTGATTCCAGGACCTACTTGGAGACTGGCAACCTGAACCAAACCACAAACAATTTTCTAATGTTTTTTTTTTTTAAATCAAGATCCATTTGTCTTTTTGACCAGCCAGTAGCCTAGACTTTACTGTGAGGCCGCCCTTGATTACAGGATGATTGTAGCATCCTGTCTGGGCCCAATCAGAGCAGATGTCCCACCCCTGAATGCCTCCTCCTCCAACCAGCTTGCCTATCTGTCCACTGGCCAGCCAATTGCCTTCCGTCCCCCACCCCTGATCTCCCCCTCCTCCTTCCACTTCCCTCTGAGGCTCGGAGGCTGCAGATCCCTGCAGCGTGAGAGCTGCCTCTGCCGGTGAGTTCCCTAACAGCTGCCTGCAGGCTTTCCTGGTCCTGGAGGGGAAGAGGGAGGCTGTCCACAGAGGTCTTCCACACACACACCCAATCTAACACCTGTTGTATTCCTGAATGCTGCAGTAAATAAAGATGGCCCCCTCTTCAACATGTCTACCTTTTACATATTGTATTGCCCCTTGCCCAACTCTTCTCTAAGTGACATATGCCCAGCTCTCCCAACCTCTCCTCCTGAGTCACAGATTCCAGCCCCACAACTATCCCAGTCACCCTTCTCTGAACACATTCCATCAACTCATGAAGCCATCATGCACTGAGTCAAAACACTGATCCGCTCTGACTGGTAAGCAGCTCCTGAGGGGCCAGGCAACAAATTGTGAGAGCCCTAGTGTCGCCATGGATGACACCAGGTCCCCTCCAAGTCCTGAAGAGGGCGCATCTGTGTGAACGTTGAAGTCACCCGGGATTAAAAGCCTTGGAAACTGTAACACCCAGGTGGCCGCCCAGGCAGGGCAGAGCATCCGGTGGCGTGTTGGGCGGGCGGTATATCAGCCAGATGGCCAAGCTCTCGACTGAGTCCTATCCAATACCGACACACTCTGCTCCACTGATTTCCAGCACCAGGAGAGCCCTGTAGGAGAAAGCCTACTGAACCAAGATTGCCACCCCCCCTCCCCTCTTGTGCGTCCGGCATTGGTGAAGGACCGAGTAACCTGCTGGGGCCAGTTCTCTCAAGGCCACGTCCTCTCCATCTCTCAGCCAGGTCTCTGTCATGCAAGCAAGGTCAGCCTTCGACTCCGCAAACTAATGTTGCAGAGTCGTGGCCTTGTTCTTAATCAGCCTTGCATTGCACAAGACCAATGTTGGACTCTTTCCCTATCCTCCACCCTCCCATCCCTGGGGATGGGATGGAGGTTAGAAGGGAATCGAGGGCACCAAGAACATCGGCCGTGTCGCCACAGCTGGGCCCTACATGGGACACCAGTGCTCCCAACCCTTCTCTTGTCCAACCTCCTCCCCCAACCATAGCGCCCTCTGCCCATGATCATTGGAATCCCGGCCCCATTGGCTGCCCCCCCCCAGGACGACCTTCCCGTTCCATACTCCCTCCACCCCCCTGTAAATGGAAAAGGTAAAGGTATCCCCTGTGCAAGCACCGAGTCATGTCTGACCCTTGGAGTGACGCCCTCTAGCGTTTTCTTGGCAGACTCAATACGGGGTGGTTTGCCAGTGCCTTCCCCAGTCATTACCCTTTTACCCCCCAGCAAGCAAGCTGGGTCCTCATTTTACCGACCTCGGAAGGATGGAAGGCTGAGTCAACCTTGAGCCGGCTGCTGGGATCGAACTCCCAGCCTCATGGGCAAAGCTGTCAGACGGCTGCCTTACCACTCTGCGCCACAAGAGGCTCTCCACCCCCCTGAGAGAGCTCTAATTCACCTACCCCCACCTCTTCCTAAGCTAGATCCTCCTCCCCCCAGCTGCACTAACCCACCCTAACCCTCCCTACCCACTATCTATGTTACCTCCCAACCCTCCCCTTCTCCTCCCAGCCTATCTAGCAGCTGGCGGGGTGGGTCAGACTCCAGGAGCAAGATCCTGCCTGTTTCCAGGGGTTCTCTCTGCTCCCTTTGGTCTGGCTCCCCAGCTGAGCTGAACCTAGCTCTAAAAAAAAAAAAAAAAAGAGTTGGGCCGGTATTAGACTGTGCCCGAGCCATCATGTGATCAACCCCCTTCTGGTATATTTCCGTTCCTTGAGATCTGCCTGATTCTAGACCAACCCAGTGATTCCCTGTGTGAGAAATGAGGTTACTTGTTAATTATTACCACCATGGTAATATTGTAGAGTTTTACACGCATTTTATGGGGAGATTGTTTTATACTATTGATATTGTTGTTTCATTGTTATGGATTGGATCTGTATTTTACGTGCTTGTAAACTGCTGCGAGCCGGTTCGCTGAGAGCCTTGGTCATACAAATCCAAATAAATAAATAAACAAACAAATAAAAGGAAGGTAATGACCAACGACCCCTGAAAGTTTATTTTCTTCAAAACTCTTCCAAGGGGTCGCTAGCCAGCCCTTTGCCTCCCACCCCAACTCAGGTTTAACCCTATATATATGTATTATGAAAACATCAGTAGCTGTTTTGATATCCCTGTTCCGTGCCTCCCCCATCCTTAAGCGGAGACAGATGCCTGAAGAGGAAATACGGTGCCTTGCCAATATGGTACTCCATTCTGGTGCCAACAGGACTCCAATTCTTAATCCATTAAAGGCATAAACTCTGGAGGAGGGGCTGCACACCAGCGGTGGTGGGGAAAAAATTCTTTGCACCAAGGAAGCGCTGCACTGTCATGAGCACACAGAGCAGAAGTGCTGTTTGTGTTCAGCATTTTGGAGGGTGCTTTCGGGGGGGGGGTGATATCTAACCTCCTTTTTCAGCTTTCTTCTCACTGAAATCCATCCTTCCGAGCACCGATTTAAAATCCCAGGTGTTTAAATTGTTCCCATTCATATTGTTATATTGATACTGATACCGTTCCATGCAAATGTTCCACAATGTTTTCTGTAAACTGCCCAGAGCTGTAGGGAAGGGCGATAGAAAAAAGATCTGAATGGAATGAATGAATGAATGAATGAATGAATGAATGAATGAATATAGGAATATGTACGGAAATTACACAAGATGAATGTGGAAATACGCATTAAGCCTGTCTGTGGACTACACTGTATTCATAATAATGTGTCCGTTATGTGTTGTTAAGTCACTTCCGACATAGGGTAACCTATAGCTGTTAGTTACCTCCAAAACTTCCTCTTCTTAGCACCTTGACTCAAGTCTTGCAAGGGGAGGGGTGTGGCTTCCTTGCCTGAGTCAATCCACATGTTGGGTTTTTACCTTTTCCTACTGCCTTTGACTTTTCTGAACATTATTCTCTTTTCCAGTGGATCTTGACTTCTCGCAATCACTGTTACACTCATAAATAAATATGGAAACCTCCTAACTCTATAAGAGTACTAGAAGAGGTGTTCCATCAGGAATACAGTGAGTTGTTGTTATGTGCGAAGTCATGTCCAACCCATCACGACCCCATGTGGACAATGATCCTCCAGGCCTTCCTGTCCTCTACCATTCCCCGGAGTCCATTTAAGTTTGCAATACAGTGAGTGGGGTGCCACAAATAAAATTGTGGACAGAATACTGAGAAGCCCTGGGTTCAAATCCCGCACTCAGCCAGGAAACTCAGTAGGGTTGCCAGCTTCTGGGTCAAAGGGGGGAGGGGGAGACGTCCCAGAATTACAACTCCCAGACTACATAGATCACTTTTTCATTATTTATTTAGTTTAAAGATATTGGTTCCACTTACTTCACAGTCAGTGCAAAATTATGTTCTGTCCCCCCACCCTTTACACAGGTTCATAACTCAGGAAACTCAGTTTTTATAAAAGAAAGACATAGGGGACAGGTTTAACCCTGTGCTGTCCAGTTTTGGATCTATGCTCTTGATTCAAATGGGGGTTTCTCACAGCAAGGGTAGCCAATGTCCAGGTGGGGTATGGAAGATCTCTTTAAAAAGCCATGTTGGATTGAGCCAATGACCCATCAAAATCAACACACTGCCATACAGTGGCCAAAACTCAGATGCCATCAGGAGGCCCACCAGAGGAGCCATAAGAACATAAGAGAAGCCATATTGATCAGGTCAATGGCCCCTCCAGTGTCACACAATGCCCAAAACCTAGATGACATCAGAAGGTCAACCAGCAGAGCCATAAGAATGCAAGAGAAGCCATGTTAAACCAAAGGCCCAACCAGTTCAACACTCTGTGTCTCACAATAGCCAAAACCTAGGAACCATCAGGAGGTCCAGCAGTCGGCCATAAGAACAAAGGAACCATGTTTGATCAGGCCAATGACCCATCCAGTCCAACACTTTGAGTCACACAGGGGCCAAAATCTAGAGAGCCAGTTTGGTGTAGTGGTTAGGAGTGCGGACTTGTAATCTGGCATGCCAGGTTCGATTCTGCGCTCCCCCACATGCAACCAGCTGGGTGACCTTGGGCTCGCCACGGCACTGATAAAACTGTTCTGACCGGGCAGTGATATCAGGGCTCTCTCAGCCTCACCCACCCCACAGGGTGTCTGTTGTGGGGAGAGGAATGGGAAGGCGACTGTAAGCCGCATTTAGCCTCCTTCGGGTAGGGAAAAGCGGCATATAAGAACCAACTCTCCTTCTTCTTCTAGGTGCCATCAGGTGGTCTATCACTGGGGCCAGAACGCCAGAAGCCCTCCTACTGTGCTCCCCAAGCACAACTAATACAACGAATCTCCAGTTTCCCTGGAGAAAATTGATGTTTCAAAGGATGGACTGTATGACATCAATATTCTACCAAAGTCCTCCTTTTCCTAAACCTTCTGTCTCCCAGGCTCCACCCTCAACCCTCCAGGTATTTCCAAACCCAGATCTGGTAACCCAAAAACTCAGTAGGCCAGCTATCCGCTCTCCCAGCCTAGCCCACCTCACAAGGATGTGATGAAGCCAGAGTGGAAGAGGAGAGGTGAACGTGATTACGCTGATAAATTAATTGACTTGTGATCAAGGTAGAATATTTCAATCTGTTTCTATCCACTTCCCCCTCTCATTGATAAAAAAAAGAGGCTATTTGTAGACGATGGCTGTTCTGACCCAGCAGACGGAGTCAACTATAAATCAAAGGAAGTAACTAAAATATATTATCCGGTGCCTGTCCCGGCGCACCACACGGACAGCTCTATTGGCACAATACCAAGATCCAGCTGCGGAATCTCAATATTATTCTTTGTAAAGGAACAGTGAAAGGACTACTGTCAGGATGCCAATGAGATGCTATTCAGCTAGGTATATATTATGTTAAGAACATAAGAAATGCCTGGCTGAAGCAAAACCCCATCCAATCAGGATTCCAGAAACAACCGTCCAACTGTCCCAGGAGATTCAAAAGCACGTTATGGTGGAGATGGTCATCTACTGCTCTTTTACTGGAAATCGGTCATTACTCAGAAAAGCCTGTGTTGTGAAGTGACCTGAATGCTGAGCTAAACCAGGGGAATTATAAAATCACTAGGGGCCAAGCTTGTGACATTCAGGAATACAGTAGGCGTTATATTGGAGGGGGGTGGGATGGAAGAAATCTGTGGACGGCTTCTCCCTCCCTCCAGGACCTGGAAAGGCTGCAGGCTGGAGGCACCCGGGAAGGGTGGCAGGGTGGCAGGGGCAGCTCTCATGTGGCAGGGATCTGCAGCCTCCGAGCCTCAGACGGAAGTGGAAGGGGGCGGTCAGAGGTGGGGGACAGAACGCAATTGGCTGGCTGCTGGACAGACAGGAAAGTCGGTTGGAGGAGGAGGCACTCAGGGGCGGGACAGCCACCCTGAGTGGGTGTTAAGCACTGAGTGGCACTTAAGCCATGAGACCAGCTCCTCCTCCAATCCCTTACCAGAAATATATAGTGGTACAGATACAGATGGTTAGATATGGGGACAACGTAATATAATACAGTGCTTATAGACCCTAAATACAAACATCTTTATTCATGGAGCCAAAGCAAGAGACATCCATATTATACATACATTCTCTCTTTCTTTCTCTCATATATGCAGTGGTTCCCATGACCCACAGGATTTATTTGCTCTATAACAGGAATTCTCAACCAAGGTTTCATGAAACCCTGCCCCTCCCTCCCAAAATGCCTAATGATTTCCCTAGGGGTGGTGGGGAAAGGAGTGAACTGGGTAGGTATGTCTACAGCTACGCTTCTCAGCCATATTCTGCACGATCGCGCCACTTCTAGGGTTTCTCACTGTCTGAAGAATGTTTATCAATGGTTAAAAAGTTGAGATAGGCTGGTCTAGAAATTCAAGTCCTTCAGTTTCCGTTGGTCCTTCATTGCAGTAAAGCAGTGGATTCAATGAGACATTCCTAGCTTTCACAGCCACACCTCGTGAGTACGGATCAACCAGGGCATCCCTACCATTGCTATTTCTCCCAACACTACCTGGCAAAAGTTGTGTCAACAGCCCCCAGCTGTCAAGGCTCTGAAAACTGGTTTTTATCCACTTTGCTGAATTGTTTCCCTGCAGCAGCTTTGGCTCTTTGGGGAGAACGCCAATTTGTCTATGGGTTGAAGCAAAAATTAAGCACTTGGAGCTATAAACATTTCCCACGGCTGGCGCAGAACAGAAGCAAAGGAAGCCAGGCTAATATGGCCATCCCGTGTGATACAAAGAGAAACCAGGGCTTGAATGGGTTTGCAATGACAAGAAACAGTTTTTGTTGAAAGACCCAGGCTTACAAATCGTTGAATGAATATTAGACTGCACAGACCTCTCAACTTCAGCATTCAAAATATAGAAGCACGAATACTACAACTATTATTCTTAGACCACCTAACTCCCTATGCCCCTCACAGGGCTCTTGGCTCTGCGAACACTGATAGGTTGCTGATCCGTAACCTGCGTGGAGTTTACCTGGCCCCCGCCTGGTGGAATTAGCTCCCGGAAGAGCTAGGGGCCTTGCCGGAGCTAATGCAGTCCCGCAGGGCCTGTAGGATGGAGCTCTTCCACCAGGCTTGGGGATATTTTGGGGCATGACAGCCCCCCATTATACAATATCTACATCAACCTGGGAATGGCAGCCGGGGGATGGGGGGATTTACGTTTAGGTTTTAGTATGTTTTGTGCCTGTCTTTCTAGTTACAACTCTGTATTTTAAATTTGTTGCTAGCCACCGCGATCTGGTTGGGCCAAGAACAGCACCCTTTTAAATATAATAAACAAATAAATAAGAAGACAAGAGCCTCTTGTGGCGCAGAGTGGTAAGGCAGCTGACATGCTGTCTGAAGCTCTGCCCATGAGGCTGGGAGTTCAGTCCCAGCAGCCGGCTCAAGGTTGACTCAGCCTTCCATCCTTCCGAGGTCGGTAAAATGAGTACCCAGCTTGCTGGGGGGTAAACGGTCATGACTGGGCAAGGCACTGGCAAACCACCCCGTATTGAGTCTGCCATGAAAACGCTAGAGGGCGTCACTCCAAGGGTCAGACATGACCCGGTGCTTGCACAGGGGATACCCTTACCTAAGTAAAAAGACTGTCCCAAAGAAGGTCCTAGATCCAAATTTTTTCTCTGTCATGTAGCTTACTTGATTCATATTTATGCAGTCTTCTAACATTTTCTTAATATTAACTTCAGATTTTGGAATGTTTAATTATGGCTAATGCATCCATATGAATGCACTGATAAACAAATACCATGCATCTTGTATGGCCCCTTACAACTCTATGATTCCATGATTCACTTGCAGGTCGGTCCCACGTTTCAGTGTGACAAAATATCACAATGACATAGGCTTAGTCGCTACAGGAGAAACTTTTAAAAGAACCATGTGATGTCATTTCCTGGGAATTCTGGAAGCGATATCACTCCTCTCTAGGAATGACCAATAACTCGTTGGTTTTACTGTCGGCACTTTGTCTTCTAAATCTCTAAGAACGCATAGGCATTTTGCAACTAAAGTTGCTCTCAAGGAAACAGAAAAAAAATTTTTAATCAAGTCTCACAAGATCACACTTTGAGTCCTCCATATGTCTACTTTTGATAACTTCAGTTTTTTTAAATATATCCCTTTTTAACAACTGCAAGCTTGCCAGTGCTCACAACTCTATCACCAACTCCCACAGTTCCAGGCTGGCCTCGAACTTAACAACCAGCCCAACTGAAAGTCCCTTCAACTACCCCGAAAATAAAAAAAACTCAATTACAAAAGGAAATAAAACCCTGAAAATTTTCATCAAACTTTCTTGAAAACCAGAACGGAAGAAGTAGCAATCATTCAGCATGAAGAGTATCTAAAATATGGTACCTAAGAGTACCTAAAATTATTTATTTTATAAATGAGCAATAAAACAAGAAAGAAAATCATCTAGAGAGCCCAGAGCTCCTGAGATGAAAACAGACTCAAGAAATGGCCACAGGGTACGGATGTCAGGCTCCAGGTGGATCCTGGGGATCCCCCACAAATTATAATTCACCTTCAGAGTGCAGAGATCAGTTCCCCTAGATGAAATGGATGCTTTAGAGGTTGACTCTCTGGCATTGTACCCCACCGAGGTCCCTGTCCTCCTCAGACTCCATCCCCAAATCTCCAGGAACTTCTCAACCTGGATGTGGCCACCCTACCCCTTCATCCCCACTGGTGGCTAGAGGAGACCTGGACATCTTACCTCAGACTCACCTAGAGTTCCCAACCAACCATGTGGAGATGGTAGTGGGCACCAAACTATCTTCTGCCTTTCTCCTTAGGCCTGCTTTCCCAGACAAGATGCTAGTGGGAGTTCCCAAACTGATAGTCCAGGTGAGCCCAATCAGATCTCAGAAGCTAAACAGGGAAGGCCCTGGGAGATATTTGGACAGGAGACCTCTAAGGCAGGGGTAGTCAACCTGTGGTCCTCCAGATGTCCATGGACTACAATTCCCATGAGTCCTGCCAGCGTTTGCTGTTTTAGCAAAGAATTATCATATGGCTGCCATTGGATGTCGTGACTCGGTTTAGTAATTTAACGGTACTAATTTTTGCTTTATATTCCCACTGCCATGATGGTAGCTCTTAGTCTGAGGAAGAGTACTTGCATTCGAAAGCTCACACCTTGAATAAAGCTTTGTTGGTCATAAAGGTGTCATTGGACTCTGATTTTGTTTTGTTGTGCTGCTTCAGACCAACACGGCGACCCACTTGAATCTAGATTACTTCTGTACGCCCCTGGCCCTTTACATAAAACAGTCGGTAAGGGTCTACCTAGGACTGCCAGACTGGGGGTTGGAAATCAAGGAGAAGGGCAAACAGCTTGGCAGGGGAGGTGCCATCCACACAACAGCCTTGCGGGGTAGATCGAGATAGAGCATTTGCCTGTCTGGAGCAGCGGAAAAGAGCGAGATCGGCATGGTGGGACAAGAGGCAGAGCTGAACTGAGAAACCCTGGGGAAAATACAATTTATATACAATCACGAACAATGGATCTTCACGCCATTGGTCAGTTTCGGTTTAATTTCTGTGAAAGAACCCTTGCATAATTTTATGGTTGAGGGGTCACCACAACACGAGGAACTGCATTAAACGGTCGCGGGAGGTTGAGAACCACTGGTGTAATTTCAGGAGAACTCCAGGTTCCAAATGGAGGTTGGCAACAGTGACACATACTCCTGGAGTAAAGAGTAGAATGGAAATTGAAAGGGTACAGAGGAGAGCGACGAGGATGATCTGGGGCCAAGGGACCAAGCCCTATGAAGATAGGTTGAGGGACTTGGGAATGTTCAGCCTGGAGAAAAGGAGGTTGAGAGGGGACATGATAGCCCTCTTTAAGTATTTGAAAGGTTGTCACTTGGAGGAGGGCAGGATGCTGTTTCTGTCTGCTGCAGAGGAGAGGACACGCAGTAATGGGTTTAAACTACAAGTACAACGATATAGGCTAGATATTAGGGGAAAAAATTTCACAGTCAGAGTAGTTCAGCAGTGGAATAGGCTGCCTAAGGAGGTGGTGAGCTCCCCCTTACTGCCAGGGCCATTTCGCACGGGGATCTTTGTTGCAAATTGTTTGCGGAATGAAAAATCGCCATTTAAAATAGTGGAATTCGTCGTTTTGCACACCTGGCTTTGTAGTGGAATCAGTTGCGTTTTTTAGCGTTTCCCACAGGCTTCCGGTCTCGGCAGAAATCGCTAGAAAGGAAGCGCTATTGCCAGGCTCGTCCCGCCCCTGGCCGTCAAGCAGCCAATGGGCAGCCGTTAGCATGCTCCCAAACAGCCCCTCTCCCTTTAAGAAAAGTTTTTAAAAAAAAAAACAGACCCATAGCAACGAATCTGTGTAGATTCGTTGCTACGGAGAGACCCATCCAGCTGCCTAATGTGAGCTGTCGTTTGATTGTATGATCGTTTGCACGCTGCCTCGAGTGATAAAAAAAAATTCCCCCCCCCCTTCTCACGGGCTCGATTTTCGGCTGAATTTATGTGTAAAAAATAAAGGGACTTTATTTCAGCAAACGGGCTTTTAAGTGGTTTGTGCTTAGTGACTAAAGGTGAAGGACTGAAGCCAGGGAAGCCTCTAAACAGAAAGAGGCTCGCCGGTGCGTTTATCCCCGCTCGCTCCGAGAAAAAAAAATGGCGATCGCTTCGCCGGAAGTTTGGAGGAGAGAGCCAGGGGGAGGGACTTTGAAGAACCAGCAACAATGGTAACGCACAGGTCTTTAGCGCTAGTGTTGCAGATTGGTTGCAGGAGTGTATCGCTATCCGGAGGGTGAATCCACTTTTCTGGATTTCCCTGAAAGCGCTAAAACGAAGCGCTTATTGCTGATCGGTTTCAGGAGTGTTGCAGATTGTCTACGACGTCATGGGTAATGCCAAATTAGTAGCGTTTTCAATTAGCAACCATTGTGCTATTTTTAAGCCGTGGGAAATGGCTCCCAGTCTTCAAGCAAAGGTTGGATACATACTTTTCTTGGATGCTTTAGGATGCTTAGGGCTGATCCTGCATTGAGCAGGGGGTTGGACTAGATGGCCTGTATGGCCCCTTCCAACTCTATGATTCTATGATTCTATGAAATACCTCCTTTCCAGAGACAATGACCACCTTTCTCGTCCCGATCTCTATGACCCACATTGTTGTGTAGATACTTGGTTTGACTTCCCACCAAGGAGTCCCGCCACGTTAGCACCTCTCCTATTAATACACTTCTTCCCTCCTTTCACCTCTCCAGTGTTCACTGTCCTCAACATCTGCCTTTCTCAAAAGCCAGCTTATAGCCCAGCTTGGACAGCACAATGTAGCTGCCTGTTTCACCAAGCGAGGCCTTTAGACATTCAGCGGTGGGGCGTGTGCGTGTGTGTATAGTGGGAAAAAGATGACCATTTGTTCCCCCCTCCATCAATGGTCTTAGGCAACTGAGACTTAGCAGTATAAATCAAATCAAATAGCCCAAGGACCTGGCTAGAACCTACAGCTTTTCATTTAAAAGAGGGGGGAGAGAGAGACAGAGAGAGAGAGAGAGGACAATCGGCAGGTTTGTTTCAACTATAAACTCTCCCTTTGGCCCTCCCCTCCCCTCCCCACGTTGACGGCGCCAGAGGCCTTCTCCAATTTAACCTGTTGTGGGAGTCCTTTCGACTTCAACCACTGGTTGGAGACTGTTACAAAGAAGGCATGCCATAAATATGAGCTTTTACTGTGCACTGAAGGGGGGATATAGAAAGAAGAAGAGGAAGAAGAGTTGGTTCTTCTGTGCTGCTTTTCTCTACCAGAAGGAGTCTCAAAGCGGCTTACAGTCGCCTTCCCTTTCCTCTCCCCACAACAGACACCCTGTGAGGGAGGTGAGGCTGAGAGAGCCCTGATATTACTGAAGAAGAAGAAGAGTTGGTTCTTATATGGCACTCTTCTCTACCCGAAAGAATCTCAAAGCAGCTTACAATCTCCTTCCCTTTCCTCTCCCCACAACAGACACCCTGTGGGGTGGGTGAGGCTGAGAGAGCCCTGATCTTACTGCTCGGTCAGAACAGCTTTATCAGTGCTGTAGCGAGCCCAAGGTCACCCAGCTGGCTGCATGTGGAGGAGCAGGGAATCAAACCCAGCTAGGCAGATAAAGATGTCCGTGCTCCTAACCACTACACCAAAAGGATTTTTTTTTTCCAGAGGGATAGATGGAAATTGTTGACGCTGCTCAAGTCACCTCACGTTGCCAAGAATGTTATGGACACATTCACGCAGAATTGAACAACTGGAGGAGGAGGAGTTGGATTCCAATTCCCCGTATCTCCCATCCTTTGATGCAGAAGCTTGATCCCTATGCATCTATTTTACTGGCAGTCAGCTAAGCTGTTATTTCCTGTTCACGAAGAAACTCGGTTCATCATATGGAACATGAAGAAGTGTTCTGCCAATAAACTGGTTAAATAATATCGGCTCAGTTGCTATGGGAAGGCTGTGTAACGTATTGGATGAATAAACTAGCATTCGCTCGCTCTGCTGCTCCCCCCCCCCCCCCCAGGATCACAGTTTAGAATTTCTGTGATTCAGGTCACTAAATCGGATGTTGCTGACCTGGGCTAACTCCAACCAAATCTGAAATTAACTGAGCGCACATATAAAGCCGACTTCTACTGAATCAGAACCCTGGCCTGTCAAAATCAGTATTGTCTGCCCAAACTGGCAGTAGATCCCCAGGGTTTCCGGCAGGGGCCTTTCATATCACCGACTGCCGAATTAAAAGACGCTTGCTCCTGGGGAGGAAAGCTATGGCAAATCTAGACAGCATCCTAAAAAGCAGAGACATCACCCTGCCAACAAAAGTGTGTTTAGTCAAGGATATGGTCTTCCCAGTTGCAATGTATGGCTGTGAAAGTTGGACCATAAGGAAGGCCGAGCGTCAAAGAATTGAGGCTTTTGAACTCTGGTGCTGGAGAAGACTCTTGCGAGTCCCTTGGACTGCAAGGCGAACAAACCGGTCAGTCCTAGAGGAGATCAGCCCTGACTGCTCCTTAGAAGGCCAGATCCTGAAGATGAAACTCAAATACTTTGGCCACCTCATGAGAAGGAAGGACTCCCTGGAGAAGAGCCTAATGCTGGGAGCGATCGAGGGCAAAAGAAGAAGAGGACGACAGAGAAGGAGGCGGCTGGATGGAGTCACTGAAGCAGTAGGTGCAAACTTAAATGGACTCCGGGGAATGGTAGAGGACAGAAAGGCCTGGAGGATCATTGTCCATGGGGTCGTGATGGGTCGGACACAACTTCGCAACGAACAACAACTGCCAAATTCTTCAATCCTTTGCCCTTGTATGAAACAGACATGTTTCCCTCAGTGCTTTCCCAGCTCGGGCAAGAAGCATCGTGGGAGAGGCTTAGTTACAACCTCCTTGAAGGGCCCACATCCGGCCTGTCCTCCGGCAACTGTACCGGCGCCCAGTTGAATTCCAGATCGGGTTCAAGGTTCTGGTGTTGACTTTCAAGTCCACTTGCAATCCCGACCCCCAAAATGTGCTTTCCTCCACCAATAGAATCTGGTAATCCCCAGCCCTAAAGACATACACTTGGACAAGGCCTTTTTGGTCCTGGCCCCAAAATGGTGGAATGAGCTTTGGGAGAGCTGTGGGCCCTCGCAGTTCCGAAGGGCCTGCAAAACCGAGCTCTCCTGCCAGGCGTTGGATTGGGGCCAATGAATGACAAAACCCTGTGAACTCTCCCCCCTGAAAAGGAGGGGAGGCTGTATTGTTCGATCAATGCAATAACTTTCGATGGACCTTTCGATGGCTTTACGCTCTGCGAGTGAGAATTTGCTGGTTGTTCCCGGCCCAAGAGAGGCACGCCTGGCCTCGACCAGGGCCAGGGCCTTTTTGGTCCTGCCCCCCAACATGTTGGAATGAGCTCCCGGGTGAGCTGCGGGCCCTGTGGGACCTTGCTGTTTTCCGCAGGGCCTGCAAAACGGAGCTCTTCCGCCAGGTCTATGGTTGAGGCCAGGTTAGTGCAGGAAGAGCACTTGGGGTCCCCCTGTTTGCCAACAACGGTCACCATAAGATGTGTCTCTCCTCTCTCTAATAGATGAATGGGGGGGGGGGGGTTGAAGGGACCACCATCTTATCTACCTGTTGTTGATGATTATTGTTGTTGTTATAATCCTTTTATAGTCCTTGTTATAGTCCTTTTGATGGGTTTTAGTTGGACATATGTGAACCGCCATGAGCCTTCGGGAGTGGTGGTCAATAAATTGAAGTAATAATAAAATAATGAATAAACATGATGTCATGCCGGGAGGGGCGGTACAGAAAGGGGACAAAGAAAGCAATGAATCTTTCTCACCCAGTAATGGTGAGAAATTGCAAATCCCCTCCCACCCCCTTCCAAACTGTAATTTACAGAACATTAAATAAACACAGCCAATCAGAAATCACATTCCCAACAGTCGCCAGCCGGACCTAAAAAGTTCTACGGAGTCCTTATCATTTTTTTTTAACTGACTTCACAAAGTCTTTGAAGAACTGGACCAAAGAGGCAGAGAAAAAGGGAAACGCTGACCTGTTTATGAGGCTCAAGATCCATAGCAGAGAACTGTGATTTGCAAAAGAGGGGGGGAACCACAGTCATGGCAACACAGATCTCAGCGGAATGTCGAAAACTGACCAGTCGTGAACTCTCTGGAGGCATACGATGCATCCCCCCCCTTTACTTGGTCAGATATTTGCATGACCATCTGTAGACAATTTAAAAGATTTTATGTCATTTATCACTGTTCTGAGCCTCCCTGAGTCCTCTGTGCATGGGCGGCATGCAAGTGATAAAAAAACAAACAAGCACCTTTTGAAATAGGTGAGACTGAGAGAGACTTCCCAGAGAATAGGTGAGACTGAGAGAGACTTCCCAGAGAACTGTGACTGGCCCAAGGTCACCCAGATGGCTTCATGTGGAGGTGCGGATGATCAAACCTAGTTCTCTAGACTAGAGTGTGCCGCTCTAAACCCTGGCTTTCTGTAAAGCAAGGCCTGTCCAAACTGACTCTACAGGATTGTCACTTGGAAGAGGGCAGGGAGTGGTTCCTGTTCGCAGCAGGGGAGAGAACCCATAAGAATGGCTTGAAACTACATGGGAAATGGAAATGGGTGGATATCAGGGAGGAGGGCAATCACAGTCAGAGTAGTCAACAGGAGGAATGGGCTGCCTAAGGAGGTGGGGAGCTCCCCATCTCTGGTGGTCTTCAAGCAGCAGCTGGACAGATCCTACTCCTGGATGCTTGAGGCTGATCCTGCATTGAGCGGGGGGTTGGACTAGATGGCCTTTGTGGGCCCTTCCAGGCTAGGATTCTAGAAGTCTAGTTCAGCAGTGGAAGGGGCTGCCTAAGGAGGTGGGGAGCTCCCCCTCACTGGGGGTCTTCAAGCAGTGGCTGGACAGGCCCTTCTCCTGGATGCTTGAGGCTGATCCAGTCTTGAGCAGGGGGTGGGACTGGATGGCCCCTTCCACCTCTGTGACTCCAAAATGGCTGCCTCAGGAGGTGGGGAGCTCCCCCTCCGAAATCAGTCTTCAAGCAGCAGCTGGACAGATCCTTGTCCTGGATGCTTTTGGTTGACTCTACATTAAGCGGGGGGGGGGGGGACTTGTAATAGATGAATTTATTTACTTATTTATTTATTTATTTATTATATAGATTAACTGCCACTCCCAGCACAGCCGACTTGTGGTGGTTTACATCCATTTAAAACACCACATAAAACAGAACCCAGCCAAGTTTTAAAAAGCCCCAGATGGCAGAAAAACACTATTTACAGGATACTGCTTTTCCCACCCCCCCATCATGCACAACCGTCGACCCCTTCCAGAAAGAGAGAGAGAGAGAGAGAGAGAGAGAGAGAGAGAGAGAGAGAGAGAGAGAGAAAGAAAGAAAGAAAGAAAGAAAGAAAGAAAGAAAGAAAGAAAGAAAGAAAGAAAGAAAGAAAGAAAGCTGTATGAAACAAACTGTAGCTCTCCAGGCATCGATGGACTACAATTACCATGAGCCCCTGGCAGCACATGCTGGGAGGGGCTCATGGCAATCGTAGTCCAGGGACATCTAGAGAGCCTCAGTTTGGCTACCCTCGCCCTAGGCGTTAACTGGCAACCACTGGGGTCTCCAATTCATTTCCGAATTCTGCTTTCCATCTCTGGACCTCCAAACAGATTGTGAGTTAGGATTCACCAATAAATTCTGATCTGATTCAACTGCCGTCCGAAAATCTTTGAGTAGGTTTGCTTAATATTAAATATAGTTCTGAATCTCTGCACGGGGTGGGAGAGGAAGACAATGGCACTGGCTTACCAGTCTTGCAGCTGCTGTCCTAGCAATGTTTTCTTTTCTTTTTTAATATACACAAAGTTCATGCAGATCTAAAATCAGCAAACACCACACCCGTGGGAGGAGGTGGAAAGTGGAACCTACAAGGGACCGGTGCACCAGTCGGGATGATCCTGCTTGTTAGAGAAAGGGGAAGGCATCTCTCTAGCAGGCCTCCATACATTGAGCATCTGCCCTTATTGAAACATCTAACTTCTCGGAAATAAAGCCTAAAGACAAGGTATCAGATTAGAAGTGGCTGCCAGAAGATGTAGTGATGGCCAAAGGCGATCTCTGGCCCCAAAGAGGTATGTCTGGCTTCAACCAGGGCAAGGGCCTTTTTAGTCTTGGCTCCAGCCTGGTGGAATGAGCTCCCTGAAGAGCTAAGGGCCACTTCCGCAGGGCCTGTAAGACGGAGCTCTTCCGCCAGGCACTTGGTTGGAGCCAATGAATAGCAAGACAACTCTGATTAAACATCATTTGGGCTCCCTTGATATAGATACCCCCCCTCCCAACGAAAACCAAATCCTCTTAAATGAAAAAGCCTGGCTATACAAGCTGGTAGAACTGTTTTTGAGATGGCTTTAAAGTTTTAATTATTTATTTATTCAATTTATAACCCACCTCTTTTGAACGACTCAAGGCGGGTGACATCTGATATTAAACCCAGTAAAAACCCCTACCCCATAAAACACAAATCTCCAGCTACAAGATGGCTAAAAATTGTCCCTCTACCCACAGCCAATCCCTGAGGGAGGTCACAAGATGGTACAGTGTAGCCTGGCGGGGGTGGGGGGGGGAGCTAGATATTAGTCCTGGCCTAAATAAAAAACCTGGCGGAAGAGCTCAGTTTTACAGGCCCTGTGGAACTTTGCCAGCTCCATCAGGGCCCTAAACTCTCCCAGGAGCTCATTCCTGCAGGTCGAGGCCAGGACCAAAAAAGGCCCTGACCCGGGTCGAGGCCAGGCTTATATCTCTGGGGCCGGGACCACCAGAAGATTAGATTCTGCAGAGCTAAATGCTCTGTGAGGGGCATAAGCAGATAAGCAGTCCCTCAAGTAAACAGGGCCCAAGCCCCACACACATCATACCAGGGGCGCTCAACTGCTGCCAGCACCCTGGTGGCAGCGCCATCACTGCTGCCACCAGGACCCCGGGCCAAAGAAGGACGACCGCCCTGCCTCAACCACCGGTCCCTCGTGCCAGAGGTGGACTTGCCCTGCCCACGTGAAGGTGCCGCCACCCAACTCATGCCGCTCTAGCCCTCCCCTCCCACCCCACCTTCCAGATTCATGGTAAGGCAGTAAGACAGACAACGGGAGGGTCATCCCTGCCTCCCGGAGCAGCCCAAGAGCCAAGCCCCGCTCGCACCTGCTCTACTCTGATCCTGTATTGAGCAGGGGGTTGGATGAGATGGCCTCTATGGCCCCTTCCAACTCTATGACTCTATCTTGGTTGTCTGGAGATTCATTGTAATACCAGAAGGCCTCTGGGAGGCTGGCACCCCTACGCAGACCCTAAACCAACACGAAATATTATACGATCTCGGGGTGAAAGGCCAGCTGTGGTGGGGCCACTCAATAGTTCTCATCCACGGCAGCTGAGACAGAAGGGGGAAGAGAGAGGCTCCGCTCCAGCCCATTGCTCATGTTTTCCATATCTTGACTCATGCACGGGCGTGTGCAGCTGAGAAGGAGAATCCCGGCTTAACCCTGCATTTCTGTACAGACTGGCTGCGGGAGAAGATGAGCATCCTGAAAAGAATGTGCCCAGGATCCGAGAAAGGGGCGGGCAGTCCAACACGTACTGGTCAAGGTCTAGCCCCGACAGCGATTGTATAAATAGTGTAAATTTATCCAAACAGAATTATTAGCATATTGTAAACATAAGAAGAGAGGAAGAGAGAAGAAAGAGCTGTTAAAAAAAATAAATACTTGCTGCTTTTCACTACCCGGGAGAGTCTCAAAGTGGCTTACAGTCACCTTCCCTTCCTCACAGGTAGGTGGGACTGAGAGGAGGAGGAGGAGGAAGAGGAGGAGGAGGAGGAAGAAGAAGAAGAAGAGGAAGAGGAAGAGGAAGAGGAAGAAGAAGAAGAGGAAGAGGAAGAAGAGGAAGAAGAGTTGGTTCTTCTATGCCACTTTTCTCTATTTGAAGAAGTCTCAAAGCGGCTTACAATCTCCTTCCCTTTCCTCTCCCCACAACAGACCCCCTGTAAGGTGGGTGAGGCTGAGAGAGCCCTGAGATTACTGAAGATGAAGAAGAGTTGGTTCTTATATGCCGCCTTTCTCTACCCAAAGGAGTCTCAAAGTGGCTCACATTCGCCTTCCCTTTCCTCTCCCCACAACAGGCACTCTGTGAGGAAGGTAAGGCTTACAGAACCCATTTATTACTGCTCTGAGAGAGCAGCTCTATCAGGACTGTGACTGGCCCAAGGAAACCCAGCTGGCTGCATGTGGAGGAGCAGGGAATCAAGCCAAGCTCTTCAGAATAGAAACCGTCGCTTTTAACACCACACTGGCGCTCACTTCCTGAGAGTTAACAGGGAAACGTAGACTAGCAGACTCTCACATGACTGTCATTTTAACACACATACGACCGTCACATGAGAGCCGGTGTGGTGTCAGATGTGGGAGCCACAGGGTGCCGGGTGACCTTAGGCCGGTCACATCCTCTCAGCCTGCAACCGACGCAGCAGCGGGGCCAAACCCATCGGCGTCTTGAGGTTCATTCCCTGGATCTTCTGATCCCCTCCTCTTGCCGGGAAAGGCCCGAAGCCCGTCCTGACCGAAAGCGATATATTTCCCTCAAAGGGGAAAGTGCTAAATCTCAGGTTGTCTTTGTTCCATTAACTCCATCCCGATTTCACACGCTCCGGTAGCACTCCTGCAACAGAGGCGGCTATACAGCCCTCTTCCTAAGCAAACATGGTCTGTGTTTCCATAAACCACCTGGGGTGGGTAGGGGCCACTGGCCTAGACACTTGGCCGTTTTGAGAAGGAGAACTGAGAACCTTTTCTTCGTGGCAGAATGGGGAGGAAAACTGCCCGTTTTTCGGGGGGGGAGAGAGACCGCCATCGAAGGAGGAAGAGAAGTTCGGCCCTGGTAGTTATTTTCATAATTCAGCTGGAGGAGGAGGAGGAGGAGGGGGGAAAAACCTTACTGGCTTTTATTAAAACACACACACACCTCCCTGTTATTTTTTCCCCCCTGAGAGCAACAAAAGGGATACCATTCATAGACTTGGACAGAGTTTTCTTTCATAGGTGGAGAGCCCCTACGGACGGCTGAAGCGGAGCCCCGAGAAAATGGGCCACGTGGAGTTTGCACACAGGGCGGGCGTAGAAGAAGAAGAAGAAGAAGAAGAAGAGTTGGTTCTTATATGCCGCTTTTCCCTACCCGAAGGAGGCTCAAAGCGGCTTACAGTCGCCTTCCCATTCCTCTCCCCACAACAGACACCCTGTACACGTCTGCTTGGCACATGGCCCCCCCAGGATTCGCACCCGGCACCCCGGACGTTAGCCCTCGAATCGGAGGCGCAATCCTTAGCAATGCTGGCAGCGACACCGTGCGCCACTCTCCCCGGCGCGTTCCACTAATCTCTCCCAGATGTTTAATTAAGGCAAAAATAAAGGGGGAAAAAAGACAATTCCAAATTGGGAACAGCGCTCCAGGGAAGCAACCGTTCACACGTTATACAGAAATAACCGGCTTGGCTAGTCACTGAGAGAAGCGGCTAAACTCAGCTCTCTGGGTTTTGTTTTTTTTAAATCATAGAATCATAGAGTTGGAAGAGGCCATACAGGCCATCTAGTCCAACCCCCTGCTCAACGCAGGATCAGCCCAGAGCATCCTAAAGCATCCAAAAAAGTGTGTATCCAGCCTTTGCTTGAAGACTGCCAGTGAGGGGGAGCTCACCACCTCCTTAGGCAGCCTATTCCACTGCTGAACTACTCTGACTGTGAATTTTTTTCCTGATATCTAGCCGTGTAAAACCCCAAAAAAAAATTCCCCCCTGACATGGATAGCTCAGGGTTAGCCAATTTCATCAGCTCTCAAAAACTAAAAAGGATCGATCCTGGCTAGCATTTGTATGGGAGACCTCCAAGTCATATAGAATCATAGAGGTGAAAGGGGACATCCAGGCCCTCTAGCCCAACCCTGTGCTCAGTGCAGGATCAGCCTCAAGCATCCATTAAATTATCTGTCTAGCCACTGCTTGAAGACTGCCAGTGAAGGGGAGCTCATCACCTCCTTAGGTAGCCATTTTAGAGACGCAGGGTTGGAAGGGGTTAGGCAGGTCATCTAGTCCCACCCCCTGCTCTGTGCTGGATCAGTTTCAAGCATCCAGGATAAGGTTCTGTCCAGCTGCTGCTTGAAGATGGCAACTGAGGGGGAGCCAATATCACCGCTGAAGTACTCGGACTGTGAATTTACCACTCCCCCCACTAGCTAGCCGATACCATTCTCCCCATAGTTTAAACCCATTACTGTGTGTCCTCTCCTCTGCAGCCAGCAGAAACAGCATCCTGCCCTCCTCCAAGTGACAACCTTTCAAATACTTAAAGAGGGCTATCATGTCCCCTCTCAACCTCCTTTTCTCCAGGCTGAACATTCCCAAGTCCCTCAACCTATCTTCATAGGGCTTGGTCCCTTAAACAACAACAACAACACACAACTATGCCACATTCATTCTTTTCACCAGGCAATTGAAGGGAAGAAGAAAAACCCTCTCAGGTGTACTCCTAAAACTGCAACGTGTGGGGAAAAGTTGGAAGGTGTCACTACAGGGCCATCTAGTCCAGCCCCTTGCAAAGCACAGGAAATTCACAACCTGTTTGTAGCAATTAAAAGCACTTAAATTTTTATAACCTTTGGAAATTTATTTAAATATCAAAATATCAATATCCTTCAGGTCTACAATTCTGCCTTACGAGACAACTGATAGAGCCAAAGTGGGGGAGGGGTTGTTTCTTATATGCCACTTTTCTCTATCAGGAGTCTCAAAGCAGCTTCCATTCGCCTTCCCTTTCCTCTCCCCACAACGGACACCCTGAGAAAGAGGTGAGGCTGAGAGAGCCCTGATAGTACTGAAGAAGAAAAAGAGTTGGTACTTATATGCCGCTTTTCTCTACCCAAAGGAGTCTCAAAGTGGCTTACAGTTGCCTTCCCTTTCCTCTCCCCACAACAGACACCCTGAGAGGGAGGGGAGGCTGAGAGAGCCCTGATATTAATGATGTGTGAGAACAGTTCTATCAGGGCCGTGATGAGCCCAAGGTCACCCAGCTGGTGGCATGTGGAGGAGGAGCGGGGAATCAAACCCAGCTCACCAGATTAGAAGCCGCTGCTCATAACCACTACACCATGGTGCTTCTCTCTCACCTAGCATGCCCGGGCAATCCCTCTCCACCTCCTGCAGATTGCCAGCTTTGGCCAGCAACCTAGCTGCAGTCCTCACATGGAAGAAGAATGACACTAAAATTCCTGAGGTGGCCGCAGAAGCCCTGCCACCCCTGCCCTTCCTCCTCCCCTTGGCAACCCCCTTCATACCCAGGGGTTTGGTTGCCTCCCAGCTAGGTCTACTGCGGGCGACCTGCTGTGCAGCTAGAGATTTGCCAACTTCCTGGTGGGGAGAGAAAGAAAACAATACGGAGGGAACTCTCAGGAGAATGACAGCACCACAAAAATAGGGCCAAGAGTACAAGTCCAGGCATGACAACCAGAAGTGCAATGTATTATCAAAACCCTGATGTTCTCCGTTATCAAACATGCAAAAGCGAAGGATCGTGGAACATACAGAGTGAACACTCCCACTTGACGGTTGGTGAACCACACAGATATTGTATGGTCCCTGAGGGATTCAAGCTGTGAGTGTCCTGCATATTGCAGGGGGTTGGAGTAGATGACCCATGAGGTCCCTTTTCCAACTCTATTGTTCTATGATTCTATGCTTTGCACAAAAATCGAGTCACACAGAACTGGAAGAGGCCACAAAGGGCCAGTTCCAGCAAAGGGGTCTCTCTTCCACCCTCTGAGGCAGCAGATTCCATCCACGACCAGCCCTCACCATAAGGAAATGCTTTCCGATATTGAAGTGGAACCCTCTTTCCCATAATTTGAACCCATTGATCCTAGCCTTTCCCTCCTCTCCTCCAAGCAACACAGACCCTACTCTGTCAGCCTCTCCTCGTAAGACATGGATCCCAACCCTACAACTGTACCAGCTGCCCTTCTATGAACACGGAACTTGATAATAATATGACAGCATGTGACTGCTTATATCGGACTACCACTGGTTGTTAGGTGAGGGTGTTTATTCTGTATGCTCCACTATTCTTTTGCTTTTCCTGGAACTTCAGTTTATGTATTATAATTGAATTGATTATTGATTATTGTGAACTTCTACATGAGGCCTGGAGCTTTCCCAGCATTATGACAAATCTGCCAACTACAGAGTTCAATTCCCCTGGAGAAAATGGCCACTTCAGAGGGTAGATTCACATCTCATAGAATCATAGAGTTGGAGGGGGCCAGACAGGCCATCTAGCCCAACCCCCTGCTCAACGCAGGATAAGCCTAAAGCATCCAGGAAAATCTCATTCCCCTCCACAAATTCTCTGCTTCCAAAGCTCCTCCCCAAATCTCAAGGAATTTCCCAACCCAGAACTGGCCTAACTGGGTCCTCAAGGCAGAACAAGTTTACAAGAGTCTCATTTCAAAAACACTCAAAACCATAGCCCCAGGGTGCCAAGGGTGTTACGCCTCCTCAAACCAGCTGCTGCGTAGCACAAGTATTATAATGTTATTGCAGAATTCCTGTCTGGGTTTCTTAGAGATAGCCAGTTGGCTATTATGTGAACAGAAACCTGGACTGGATGGACCTTTCTTAGGTCCTTATCTGGTGTGCTTCATGCTTGGAAGAGACCCTCCCCAACCATGATGCCCTGGCACTCACCCATGTTGAAGAGGGGCCCGCCCATGGAACACACTAAACCATGCTGCTCTCTAGGTTCCTGCATACAGCATGACTCCTGGTCTACTCACTCGAGGCCTAGAGCAGGACAAGTTCTTGAAGAGCCAGACGAGGATGCAAATGAACTGGCCTCCATACAGCATGTGAAGAGAGCAACACTGGCCAGATAGCAAGGCCAGACTGACCAGGGATTCTGGTTTCCTTGGGGATGGGGGCACCACCTGGCCATGAAATTGAGGTCACTGTGGATGAGCAGGTAGTTTTGAGCTTCCTGTATTGTGCAGGGGGGTGTTCCTGCGGGAAGCAGAGGACAGCAGTAATGGTTGTAAAATATGTGTAGAATGGAACTGGCTAAGTATCAGAGGGGAAATCTTCACAGTCTGAGTAGTTCAGCAGTGGAATGGGCTGCCTAAGGAGGTGGGGAGCTCCCCCTCACTGGTGGTCTTCAAGCAGCGGCTGGACAGATCCTTCTGGATGCTTGAGGCTGATCCTGCCTTGAGCAGGGGGTGGGACTGGATGGCCCCTTCCCACTCTAGGATTCTAGGAGTCTAGTTCAGCAGTGGAATGGGGAGGTGGGGAGGGCCCCCTTACTGGCGGTCTTCAATCAGCGGCTGGACAGATCCTTGTCCTGGATGCTCTTTTTCAGCCTTCGGACTGTGGAGGAGCCCCTGCAATATGTTTTCAGGCTTTGGAGACCCCTGGAAGTGATATTAGCTGGCCAGGCCTCCCTGCCACCCCCCTCGGAAGTGATATGTCAGCGGAAGTGACATCACTGCTCACACCCTCCTTCCACTTCCTCCCCCCGCCTTTACTACTACTATAAGCTGCTCGCCTCAGGAAAACTGGAAAGAAAGGTAGGAGCTGAGAAGTCAGCCCAGATCACACCACAACTGACCTACCACCCGAGCCCTCTGGGTGGAAGCAGCCAGTCCCTTAGCTTGTGTCTATGTCCATTAAGGTCGGAGGGGAAAGGCCATGGACCCCCTCTCTCTAGGCTGATCCTGCACTAAGGCATGGGTTAAACTACATGGCCTTTTTGGCCCCTTCTAGCTCTATGATTCTATGACTAGATGGCCCTGGAGTTCCCTTCCAACTCCAAGATTCTAAAACCAGATGGAAAGAAAGGCGTCTACACTGGCCCCCAATTAGCTTTGCCAGCTCTGGGTTGGGGAATTCCTGATGATTTGGTGGTTGATCCTTGGGAGAGTGGAGTATGGGGAGGGGAGGCATCTCAGTGGGCTATAACGCCATTGACCCTTCAAAGCTCCCATTTTCTTAGGGAAACTGATGTCTGAAGTCTGGAGATGAGCTGTAATTCTGCGAGATCTCCAGGTTCCCCCCAGAAGCTGGCTGTTTTCCTTCTGCTAGAGCTGCTCCATAGCCTTGTGGAATGGGGTACGAAACACCTCACTCCAACAGAAAGCCAGTAAAGCATTGCAACAGTATTACCCACTGAACACATTTTTTTTGCACTCCGTGTGGAAAATATATTCAATTTTCTTTATGTACACATTTATCAGTTGCGTTTCGCCTTGTGCTAAGCCTCCAAGTTACAACCCGGCAATAAAATCTAATAAAACGTCAATTAAAAGACGATAGCAGGCACATAAAATCTACTTGAACTAAAGAACTACTAGAAAGTAACAACAGAAATTTATATACACCTCCGACAATGGGGGAATGCACTCAAGAACAGACTGAACTTTTCAGATGGATCTCTCTGAATAGGGAATTCCGAAGTGGAATAAAGTTCTGCTCCGTGCCAATGACTTTTTTTTATTTCATTTACATTACCTGTGAACACAAATTGGCCATTTTTAATTCCCTTTGTATTCTGTTTTAGAAACTAGATGCTAATGGATTTTCCCCCTTCTATCATTTCAGACAGATGCATTTTAGTAACCTGCTCATTCAAACTCACTTGTGTCGGGTTAGCCAAGCATGGTTGAACCTGCTCTTCAGGAAAACTGCTTTCGTTCATTTTCTATCCCTTCCCTGTGCTTCTGAAACGCTGGGGCATGCTATTTAAAACATCCATGGCACTTCCCTGTAGTCCCACCCCCACTGTTTTTTGTCTTGAAACCTCCCACAGACTTTCCCCCCCAGTTCTAAATTGAGTGTTATAGCGCTCAACCAATATGAACCTTCAGGGATTCAATGGAATCAAGGAGTTTCAATGGTGCCGCTATCGGACTGAAGCGATATATTGGTGCAGCGTTATAGCACTCAATTTAGAATGTTGGAGAAAACCTGAAAGGAAGTTCATGCAGCAAACACCCCAAAAAAATGGCAGGAAAATAACAACAGTGTTTTAAATCAGGGGTAATCAACCTGTGGTCCTCCAGACGTCCATGGACTACAATTCCCAGGAGAATTCTCAAGTCCATGAACATCTGGAGGACCACAGGTTGACTACCCCTGCTTTAAATGATCATAGCACTTCAATGGACTAGATGGCCTGTATGGCCCCTTCCAACTCTTCTATGATTCTATGATTCTAATGGTGGCTCATTTACAGAAGGACATTCACCGTATGACATGCCCGTTCCTGTATTGCTTTACTTGAAATATGGTCCAGAATGGATAGCATCCCGTTTAGAATGGTAATGTGAAAATCTTCATTGATAGTAGAAAAACATCTAGGTATAGCTGCAGTAAAATCTTTGCCTCGCACACACGTACCGAGAAATGTCTAATACAGGGGTAGTCAAACTGCAGCCCTCCAGATGTCCATGGACTACAACTCCCAGGAGCCCCTGCCAGCATTCGCTGGCAGGGGGCTCCTGGGAATTGTAGTCCATGGACATCTGGAGGTCCGCAGTTTGACTACCCCTGGTCTAATACAAATCAGATTTAAATTGCCTCATATCAACTGCAGTCTTCCAAGTTTAGTAGAAACCTATGGATGCAAAAGCTGGACCCTGAAGAAGGAAGACAGGAGGAGAATAAATGCTTTCGAATAATCGTGATGGAGAGGAATGCTGCAAATACCATGGACAGCCAAAGTTACCAACAAGATAGCTTTAGACAGGAGCTAACCAGGTTTCCCAGTTTGGCGTAGTGGTTAGGAGTGCGGACTTCTAATCTGGCATGCCAGGTTCGATTCTGCGCTCCCCCACATGCAGCCAGCTGGGTGACCTTGGGCTCGCCACGGCACTGATAAAACTGTTCAGACCGGGCAGTGATATCAGCGCTCTCTCAGCCTCACCCACCCCACAGGGTGTCTGTTGTGGGGAGAGGATTGGGAAGGCGACTGTAAGCCACTTTGAGACTCCTTCGGGTAGGGAAAAGCAGCATATAAAAACCAACTCTTCTTCTTCTTCTTCCTTCTTCAGGGTCCAGCTTTCACATCCGTAGCTTGTCATGGGGAAGACAATGGTGCTGCCTAGCCGGCACTTTGTATTAAGGCTGATATCCTTACTTTTCCATATTCAGCTCCTGTGTAACATGAATATGCTTACCTCTCTGCAATCCGCAATAAACATATCTGCTCCCCTGACTTCTGGAAGTTCAAAATCACAAATATTCACATATCTGGGTAAACCTCCCCGGGTGCACTGCTTAAAAACTAACCGCTCAATGGCTGCTAAATCCTCCCTAGCTTGTCATATTACTCAAATCACTCGCAATAGCAGAGGCTATATTTTTCAACTCCATCAAGGCAGCTGTAGGGGGAGAAAAACCCGGAGTATCAGAAGCTGTAAATATCCCTGAACCTATCATTATTAATGATATTCCAAAGCCCCCTATTTTACATATTTAAGTAATTTAAGTATTATATTTCATCCTGCCAGAGCGAGACCTTTAGAGATTGTAATTGGACTGCTAGAAATCTGTAATTTGCGGTTCCTAGAAAGTTAAAATGGGAAATATGGCAAAGGGCGGACTACAGGATAAAAAAAAAAAAAAGAGCGAGAGAGCGAGAGCAAGATGTCAGGAGATGCGATTTTCCTTCCCTGGCTTCAAAGTCAGAAGACTTCCGCTTCTCGGTTGCTCTCTGTGAACATTTTCACTCAACAGAGAAGGGGGAAGCGAGTTGCGATTTTAAAGCGTTCTGGGTTGGCCAGCTGGTAAAATGCGAGTCGGTGGATCCGTTTCGAATTCTGCAGTCTCTTTTATCATTATTTTAAGTAAACAGGTTCCCGGTCTGAAATATTCTGTCGAAGTCTTTCAATGCAGCTATTAGAGGCTGGAGAGACAGCACACGTGTCCTGCAGAAATATAATTCAGAGGCCAAACTCTGATGATTTCCTTTAATTATTCCCATTCCTAGGATCGAACAGATCCAACCGCTGCCTGGAAGGATTGCAGGGAATGCAGGAGAACTGTGCCTTGCCCTCTTTGCTGCTAAGGGTATTTCACACCTTCACACATGGCAATATTATATAATCCGTTTCCAACTGCATAAGGCGGGAGAAAGCCGACCGATGCAGAAATATCTTGAGATCAACGGGACCCGTTTCTGGGGTGACACATAAACTTCAAGGAACGAAGGGACAGACTTTGGGCAGTGTGGAACAGCAAGAGTTCCACCCAGAAATGTAACTCTGTACACATGGGGTTACTTTGTCTATTTATTTGCATATAGGTAGGGATGCCAGCCTACAGATGGGACTTGGGAATTCTCCAGAATTCCAGATCATCTTCAAAGATCACTGTACCCCACAGAGGGCCCAGTCCTTGCCGGGCTCCACCCCGAAAACGCTAGGAGTTTCCCAGCCTGAATGTGACAACTGAACCCTCCAATCTCTCACATGTTGCCAGGAGGGGCCTGGTAATACTACATGTCAGCCACTGAACTGGCTATCCCCGATTCAAATTTTACCACTGCCATATTCATTCACTGGCTTTAAGGATGCCCTGCTCTCTCGAACTCTTGTAAACAGAGAGATCCAGCTGGCCTCAAACAGAGCTAGGGGGTTTTCAGCCCTGGCACACACCTGGTAGAATGAGCTGCCAGTGGAGATCTGAGCTCTGAAAGTTCTGCAGGCCCTGTAAAATAGCACGTTTCCATCAGGCCAATGGTTGAGGCCTGGCCGGCCCAGAACTACTACGGCCCTCCTTCCCCTCCAAACCTCCTCCCCTTGTACTGAATTCCCCGGAATAGGTGATATTTTACAGTCACAATTACTGAATTCACCAGCTAAACTGTGGTGGCTGTACAATTTATTGCATTTTGTTATGTTTTCAGAATTTAAAATGTTTATAATTGTTGTAAAACTGCCCTGAGCCAACCATTTGGGGAGGAGCAGTCTAGAAACTGAACCAGAAAACAAACAAACAAATAATTAAGGGCCACCTACCTTACAGGGTTGTTGGAAGGATTACAAACCAATGAATGACTATCGCTTTGAATACTTGAGCATTGCCCAAGTTATATGTCATGGTACTTACATGGGTTTGTTTGTTTTCTATACTCACGTCAATGCTCAGACTATAAGAAAAAATTATATGTAAACACACACATACACACACACACACACATATATATAATTTCAAATCAGAATAAATGTAAAGCATCCCATATGGTAAAACAAGCTATCAGCAGAATGGGAAACAAATCAAACAAATAGCATTTTATGCTGAATATGTTTTCGTTTTTGCTCTCTCTCTCTCTTTTATTGATTGTCTTTCCGATTCCATGCTTCGCGAGAGCCCAAACAATTCGCAGACAGCGTGCAAGTTCAAACTGTCGAGCAGACAGAACCTTCTGATGCGCAAGACCTCATGATGTCTCATCAAAGTATAAAAAAACTTCAGGGAAAGGGCGGGAGTGCCCGTCACGATCCTGACAACAAATACTGCCTGAACCTGGCAACCGTGCTGGAGACAGCAAAACTCAGAGCTGATTTTGCCGGAGAGTCTAAGAGAGAAGCAGACCTTGCAACCCTCTAGCTGCTTATGCCTGTTCCTTGGGCAGCTTAAGTAATCTGGAGTAGGGGGGAATTTACAGAGCAAGGGAAACTCAGAGCACAAGTAGATCTATCTTTGGAAAAACAAAACAAAACGAGAACCTGCTTTGAGCCTTTTCAATACCTTTTCGACGGGAAATGAGCAACAGGCTATGCTGTTGCGAATGAACGAAACTTCAGCATTGATTCATTCCCTTCCTACCGCCGCCCAGTTGAGAAGAAACTCAAGCCGACAAGGGCCAAAAACCAGACAGCTTTTCTAACTTAATTAATTCCCCAGCCCCCACTAAACGGAGGACGGTTGCCATCCTCCAGGCATCTCCCAGAATTACGACTGCTCCCCAAACCACGGAGGTCAGTCATTCTGGAGAAAATTAGTGTTTTGGAGCAGGAGTGGCCAAATGGTGGCTCTCCAGATGTCCATGGACTACAATTCCCATGAGCCCCTGCCAGCACCAGGGCTTATGGGAATTGTAGTCCATGGACACCTGGAGAGCCAAAGCTTGGCCACCCCTGTTTTGGAGGGTGGACTTTATACCTCACTGTAGTTTCTCCCCCCATCCCAGAATAAAAGAATCAACAGCAATTTCCCATCCCAAAGCTGGCAACCCTATCCGAAACCTGTAGCATTAGACAAGAGCAAGAATTCGGAAGCACCCTGAACACTAACAAAAATTGTGGAGCTTTCCTGAGCCACAGTTAACTCCGTTAGATGCCACTTCTTCCCCCCACCAAAAAACCTGCAGACTCAGCCAATTAATCCAAAGCTGCCCATATATATCAAGGGATGTTATTGAACCTCACGGATTACTCCAGCACGCTGCAAAAGCTGGACATTTGAAAGGAGTTTCCGAAATGTAGAATGAAACTCAGTATTTCCCCCCCCCACCCGCCATGGTAGGAATATGACAGAGCTGTCAAAGTTCCACAGGACCTGCAAAATGGCACTCTTCCTCCAGGCTCATGGTTGAGGCCACCACAGCCTGAAAACATGTAGGCCTCCCTCCGCTGGCAGGGGCTCATGGCAACTGTAGTCCATGGACATCTGTAGAGACACAGTTTGGCCACCCCTGCTCTATGGCATTGTAGCCAACCGAGTCCTCCCCAGGTTCTATTCCGAATCCTCCAAGAGTTTCCCAACCTGGATCTGGCCACTGTACTCCCCATCCCAGTCCCCCATCCCCATCTGCCAGTGGCCATGGGGGACTGGGCAACCCTACCCATGAAGGATGCAAAGGTAGACTTTCCACCAGATCAGTTCACACGGAGCATTGTCAGCCTTGCAAAAGACAGTGTTCATGTGCAAGCATGGTGTTTTGAGATTATGCTGCTCCATAACGGCTTGTCAAACTATAATTTGCACAGGTTTGCGGCTCAAAAACTGGCCCCGGTGAACATGGAAAACCATGGTGGCCACTTAAAGCCAGAGGAGCCAGTTTTAAACAACAGTCCTTTTGTCCGAGTGCTTCCCAATTACAAACAGAAGGCATATGTTTATGCTACTGCATGTTCCCAATATGCTTGCACATTTCCTGGATGCTAATTACGTCAGATGATGTAACCCTCGGCGATATAAGCTGTTTTGAACAAAGTCTGAGTCCAGGGGTACCATGAAGATCTCCAAAGTTTTATTCAAGGTATATGCTCAAAGCGTGCACACAAGCTTCATCAGATATCAGATGAAGTGTGCATGCACAGGAAAGTTCATGCCTTAAATAAAACTTAGTTGGCCTTAAAAGAGCCACTGGGCTGAAACTTTTTTTTGATATCACTGTGCACTCAGCCTAGCAACATCCTACAGAGAAAGTTCAACAGAAATATAACAGATGCAAAACAAAAAACAAAAACCGGGGATCGTTTGGAGCTGCTGCGGAAATTTTCAAGAGGAGCTCTCTACAGAACACGCCAAGCGTTGCTGTCATGGAACGAAATTGCACACATACGCTTTCTGCCCATTTTCCACCGGGCCATCCCCATTTTTGGTTGGTTGGTTTGCTTCTGTTGAAGAGAGGGAAGGAGGAATATGCATTCTCCTTGCAGGGGTAACAGTTTGCGGACTTTAGCAGCGCCGACACACACCTGAACCAAATTGCAAAAAATCCGGCAGCGGAACCTTGGAGGGACGTGGCACGGAAAACTCCAAGCAGCTAAACTACAGAAGACGGACAGAAGAAAAGAAGAGACGTCGGCTCAACAGCAGATCGAGGGGAGCTGATGCGAGGAGGGGAAGCAGTTCGAGAGCGTCTCCCTGATCACCAAATACGACAGACAGTGAAACTCTGAGCATGTTGCTGGGAGCCAGAGAGAAATGTCCAGGACTGTTTGCCATCAATGCAGGCACTCTCGCCCACTGCCTCGCACTCTAGCAAGTTCTGACGTTTCAGAATGGGGGGAAAAATCCTTCCGAAACAATTAATAAGCAGTACGCTCCCCTTGCACGCTCTTACAGAATGTCTTTTCAAAGGCACCAGCCTTTTCTTGCATTCCCTATTGTCAAAGGAAAAAGCCAGAAACTTTTTAGCAGCAGAAACCTACTGGGGCGCTCACAATTAGCTCCAATTTGCCAGGAGTCATACGGCAAAAGAAGCAGCATCACGCATTATTATGTGGTCCTGCCAGTGCACCGCATTTCCCCTTTGCAATGAGAATCCGAGACTCGTATCCACAATCGCTGCTGATTTCACGCCAAAATCTCTCAAGTTCTGCTGAATACTTGAAAGCGACATTCAGCCAAAGGTTGGCAGTTTGATTCCTGCAACCTTAATGTTCCTAACCAAAGACTAGCTGTAGCCAAATACTTTGATGACATCCCATGAAAATAAGCCACTTGAAATGGACACCAGATAGCAAGATGATCTTGCATTTGACACTGTTCCCCCAACATGCAAAGTGCTGTACACAAATAACACCACAAACGACCGCCAAGTAGATCAGCTGATGGAGGTCAGTACCCTGTTTTCAGCAATGGAGAAGATAGAAACCTATAAGCCATATCCTTTCCCAGTTGGTTAGAGGTATACTGCATCGGGATGTGGAGGCTCTATTGAGGTTTCATGAGTACTAGCCCTCAACAGGCCCTATATGATGTGAGAACTTGTCCGATCTCTTCTTTAAAAGCAATTCCTACTTAGAACTAGAGGTTATTGCAATATTCAGTGGCAGCAGATTCCACAAGCTGCGTGATCTCTTTCATCTAAGTGGCAAGGTCACATAAGGGATTCTACAGTGGAGGGAAGACCTGAATTTCCGTCTAAGCCATGCAATCTGCCCTCCAAAGCAGCGGTAGTCAACCTGTGGTCCTCCAGATGTCCATGGACTACAATTCCCGTGAGCCCCTGCCAGCAAACGCTGGCAGGGGCTCATGGGAATTGTAGTCCATGGACATCTGGAGGACCACAGGTTGACCAGCCCTGCTCTAAAGTATACCAGCTCTGACAGATTAGACTGCCCACTGCGTAAATGCACACACAAACCGCAGTACAGACAATAAAAACACACAGGCAAAAACAAGGGTAGGGAAAGAATCCACACATAGAACACCAGCCCAAAAGTAAAGGGTGGCATAAAACACAACAGAAATATTTTGTAGCCCAAATTTGATATGTTCTCCGGAACAACCACAGCTACAAATGGACAGAGCGACAGAGCATTCCAGGATGCTGAGAAGGGTTAAATTTCACTTTTTTGAACCCAACGTTACCCAACCATTGCGCGGAATTTGTGTTTTCCCAAAACGAAGGAAAACTTTTTTTTTTTTAAAGAATGCTTACTCTGAAATACCTTAACTCTGGGGAAAGGTGAGACACGTTATATAAAAGACAGAAAGGTAGGCAGGCAGGCAGAGATTTGATTCTTGCTGTGGAGAAGCAAGCCCAAGCAAGGACGATTTTAATATTTGTATATATTTGCATTTCGCGATCTTTATGGCTCTTTGAAAACGACAATGAACCAGATCCTCTGAACGACCATTCTACCAATGTTCCACACTCCTCCCCGCACTAGCAACTCACATCCCATGGCATCAACCAACCCAGGACAACACACAAGTACAAAAGTGTATCCTAGTGCTAGTGTCTTGGCAAAAGCCTCCGGGGAGGGCGGTATATAAGTATGATAAATAAATAAATAAAAGGGACTGTCTTCTGGACTGCAAGATTACAGATTTTGCACAAAGCTGCTGTGCGGTATAGATAAGTCCGTGACAAGACAAGTGTGGGGTGGGGATAATGTGCTATGTCCTAAAGTCATTTTTGTTGACCACCACTGGGGAAACGGCACATTGCACATATCTGTGCACCTAATAACCTTTTCTAAGGGGATTTTGTACATCCACGGTGACACTGCAGAAGTGTGAAGAAGCTCTGGGGGATGGCTGTTCATGCCACTGCAGGTCCAAGATTCCCCCAGTTCTACAGGGTCTCGGACATCGATAGTGACACTTACGGAAAACCCTCTGAGGCATCATGCTCAACGCAACTCAGGAAATCTTTCGCCTGAGATGAAATCTTTATCCTTTCCATCTCCCAGTTAAAGTGTACGATTTCCTTTTCTTTTTTAACAGCCCCGTCCTAAACCGACCTACTGGGAAGGATCCTTGAACTCAAGGTGGCTCACTTCTCAGGACCCGTGCCTAATAATGGGCCGTATGTCAAAGAAACCCGTAAAGGAACAGCCCGCTCTGTGCGGAATCCGATTGTATCTCTGATGCTGCAAATCGCAAACAATTCCAAGCTAGGGAACAGGGACTCCAGGAAAGGTGCCAGATAGAACCGATAGAATAAGGCTCAATTAGATTTAAGATTCCAGAAGACAAAAGATCTGCTAAAATAATTGATCATAAGAGAAACCCCAGGGTTGGCGAGGGGGTACGATCTTCCTGAATATAGTTTCAAGTTCACATTAGTCGTTGCTCAGTTATTAGAATACTTTAGCCAAAGTTCTATACTTGGAAGCCTTGCTGATTTCAAGAGGTAGGGGTGATATTTTAACTGATTTTAACTACTGGATTCCCTCACCCAGGTAGCCCCGGTTCCCGAAATCTTATCAGAGCGTGGAAGCCAAGCTGGGTCAGCCCTAATTTGTATCTGGATAGGAGACCACCAAAGTCACAATGCAGAGACAGACAAGAGACCTCTGTGGGTCTCTTGTCTTGAGACCCACATGCTGGTTGTCACTCAATAGCACCCCCCAAAACACGCCCCCCCTCCCAACATAAATCATTAGTACTTAAAAGGACTTAATTTGTGTGGTATCATACCCTTGGTGTTGGGTCCCCCCAAATGCCTTCTTTTCTTTATCCACAGTGTTTTGGGGCTGGGTTTGCTCTATAATAGTGAAGAAAAATAAGCATTTAAAAATAGAACAGGATTGCAGGAGGTGACCAAAGGAGATGGGTGCGTCTCAGTTGCGATGTCAGCATAATTCAATCCCCTCCCATACACCATGACAGCTCCAGGCATCTCCAGATAGGGATGCCAATAATCTCTCTCTCTCTCTTTCTCTCTCTTGCACACACAGATGCCCTGCAGATCTCTAAGGTGTAAAATTAGCCTCTGCTAACGCAAAGGGTTTGTGCCACGGTTTGCACGTTGGTAATTGCTCTGCCCCCTCCAATGAATTAGTAAACAAGCACGGACAGTCGCCAGAAACATCAAGCCCCCTCGAAAACAAACAAGCGGACCCAAACTGTCAACAAGTTTCCCAACAAATCCTCGTTAGATTAAGCTTGGATGCCTCTGGCAGCATTACTTTTTAACCCAGTGGCCTAAAAGGAGGAATACTAGTCCCCGGAATTGCCCCTGGTGAATGCCACCATCTACCCGCTGTGGGTGCCACTCGGGACACAGCGCAGCATTGGAAATTCTACCGGCTTTTCAGGCGCGTGGCCCCAGCCGTCTGTGGTAGCAGAACAAAATGTGAATCTTGGTAGGACGTCAATAAGAAACAGGCTACATTTTCCAGGGGATAAGCTCATGCCCTCAAAAGTCTCGCCGACGTCCTCCTCCCCGCAAACCGAATTTATTGTCCTTGGAAGGAATTTTAGAGTGGCAAGGGCTTCTCAAAAACTGGCCACCCGTTAGAACTGGAATTCTGCTGAGGTTGAGACGGTTGTTCTCTGGAAAGGAAGATTCTGTTATCTACCGTTCTCAAATACCCCCCTAGTGGTCGGCCACCGCTCGATCACTGGAGGAGCAAGGCAAAAAGGCCGGGCTTCGAAAGAGGCAGAGTTGCACGAGGGACATGCTCCGCGTGTGTTTTTAATAAACTAAACCGTGAACTAATCTCGCACCTTTGAGAAACGAATATTTGAAAGGGTTCGAAAACGGCTTCCGAAGCCTTCCCGTCACTTAAAACAGGCAACGACCACCACAACAAGAAATGCACCATGCGGCAGCTTACTTTTTCTGGGACTGGAGCTACACCTCTCGATAGGTTACAGGGCTGGAAAAGCAGCTATTTGAGACGAGTCAAATTATATAGTTGCAGAATCAGGGAAGGGAGGATCAACAGAATCCAGAAACTTATCTAAAGTGGATCTTATTTATCTTTCCAGTGTAGCGTCATTTAAAAACAAAAAAACCCCATGTATCTTTTTACAGACTACCAGAAGTACACTTATGCTTCAAAAGTGCTGAACAAAACAATTTGGGGGCGGGTGGGTCCCCTAACATGCTCCCCCAAGCATGATACTTCCTTGAACAAAACTACCGAAAGAGCAGGACAGCCCAACAATTAAGAAGATTCTCTGCTATTCCCAGGCTGCGAAAATGTACTGAGGGGGGTTGATCATGACCCGTATTTGGGTTATGAGATCTTTGTCATGACATTATTACCAGAGATATCTGAAGCAGGAGGGAGCAGGGAAATATCAGCACCACTGGTCTGCCTACAGTAAGATACAGATATTTGGGACGTCTGTTTTAAAACCATCAAATACCAAAATCACCCTGAGTCATCTTTTCAGCACCTTACCTACGGTTAGGTCTTTGGGCCGTAGCCTGCCCACTCCCTAGCTCCCTCCGTTCAGCCTGTTCCCATGCAAAAATATTTATATACCGATTTCCGAGGGAGCCAACGGGAACGGACTCCATCCCTATCAAAAGGCACCGTGGCTAAAACAACGAGACAGGTTGTCACATTTTTAATAAGGCTCTGACACAGATATAGCTGCTAGTTAAAAGCTCCCCTAAGAAGCTGTAAATACCTCATGCATTCATTATACTTAATATGTCTCCGGACAACAGGGGGAAAGGGGGAAGGGAGGGGGGCAGCTTTTTCTAGGTATCAAGGAAACACGTTGCAGGAACATTTTTTTATTTAAAGTTGCATGGCTTGAGAGTTGGAAAGGGGGGAATGATCCCTCCACCCCCACCTCTCTCTCTCTCTCTCTCCAAATATTAACCCTTTCAGCGCCCCGTGGCACCTTTAAACTACCCAGACTCTAGTTGCTTAAATTCTCTGTGTGATCAGAGCCCGACAAAGCTCCTTCCTTCAGAGCAGTCCCTTCCTCAGAGCCACTACAAACCCATTTCACAGTTCTGGCCAGAGTGAGGCTTTTATAGAAATAGGCGTTTAGGATGCTTAGGGCTAATCCTGCGTTGAGCAGGGGGTTGGACTAGATGGCCTGTATGGCCCCTTCCAACTCTATGATTCTATGATTCTATGATTCTATGATTCTATGAACAAATTGGGCAAAGATACAGCCAAACAGGTTTCCTCAGAGATTCCACCCCCTCCGAAAATACAAAACCAAACGTGAAACGTGCAAAATCAGTTCAAAATACTGCCCGACACACACAGCGAAGAAACATTTCTGTCTGAAGTAGAGGCAGAAGACAGCGGGCCAAATTTTGTCAGCATAGCTATTGAGGAGTGTGCACGATTGATGCCCAAATCTAGGAAACAGAGCCATAGGAGAATTCGGATTCTGTGGTGATTAAAGCACAGCCACATCAAAACTTTTAAGACAATTGTGCACTTCAGGTTTTTAAGGGAGGGGAAGAACAACAGTGCATCCATTCTAGAAGAGCATTGTAGCATATCATTCCAACCAGGCCCTCTGACAGAAGGGTGTAAATTTTTTCCCCATGTCATTCCACAGCAGCAAACACAAAACGGGGGTGCAGAGGAGGCTTTTTTTGTGTGTGGGGGGGGAGTTGTTTTGTTTTGTTCCCCTAGAAAACTTTAACGCAAAAGTGTGATATGGGAAAGATTTGTGTCTATAGTGGTGTTGGAAGAACAACAAAATAAATTCTACGGAAGTAGAGTTGACTCCTGCGGGTCAAAACCTGAATATAGTCCTTAAAAAAGGCATTTAGCACCCTGAATCCTTGCAACCAATGGCTGCGCTAAGATTCTCCATCATTTTAGCTGCCAAGGGTCATCTAAGCTTTTCCCATACTTTTTCAGAGCAAGCCCATCACGAAGATAACTTTTCCCCATATCATGCATCCTTTCTTGACCTCGCTTTTCCATACTTTAAAAAAACAGTACAATAATGCAGCCTTCCCCTTGAAGGCATATAAGTGAATTTATACTTTTTTTTCTGTCGTGCATCGTGTGTTTTGCAGGACTGCAGCTATGAAGAGCATGCACACACCATGCACATGGCTAATTCAGGTGCTTTTTATCTATTTCTTTCCCGGTTACGAGACTTCTGTGTGCTTTTTTCAAGGCACACGCTCCCTGCTTAAAGTGACCCTATCTGCACTTTTAGCCATTTTTCTGAAGTTCACAGAGAAGTTTGGGGATGCCGAGGTCCTTGTGAACTCCTTCTCGTGAAAGCCGGCCTTCTTATTGAATGCCTCCCTGTATCTCACTAGTGCATGGGATGGGTCTCTATTTTGAAAAACAGCTAAAAAGAAGGGGAGGGGGGGGCTTTGTTCTCCCTTTTCAACAGGCATCTTGGTATGAAACCCAGCCACCGCAATTTCCTCAACATAGCTCGCCGGTCAATTTTTAAAAAAAAATTGGGAAGGTTGATTTTCTTAGAATCTCTCAGTACCTTTCGATCCTGCTCTGTCTTTCCCCCAAGATCCGAAACGGTACAGAGAACCTTTCCGTCCAAATCGGTTCACAATTTCAGAAACAAAGAACCGAAAAAAAGGAAGGCTGAATCGAAGAACTCCTCTGAACACGCCAGCCCCGTCCTGGGTTTGCACGAACTAACTGGACAAGCTGGCAGATGTAAATATTGCTGCTTCTGCTCCCATTTCTATCCCTGTCTTCTACATTATCGCAGCAAAAAAGGCAAGGAGGGAAAGAAAGAAGGCAGCCCCAGGCCAAAACAAAGGCAGGAGCCCTTTCCTTCCTACGAAAGCCATCAGCTTCCCGGGAAAAAAAAGTTTCTGAAAGTTTCAGAACAGATCCAAGAGGCAGGACAGACAGGGAGAAACCCCTTCCAGGACGTAGATTCGGCAAACTGAAAACCAAGCAACCGACAGCATTCCCGAGAACGAATCCAGAGTTCCTGGATGCCCAGTGTCCAGTTCTTAAACGGGCCTCAAAGATATAAATACTGCCGTGCTCTTGAGCCTGACAGGTGGTAGCACCATAATTTCAGAGGACATGCAAGAGACACCCCCCCACCACTACCTCTTTTAGGGGGGAAAGACTGCCTGCGTAACTCCTGCCTGGGTAACACGGGTTTTCATGTGAACGATACACGTCCAGTTGTAAATATAAGTGTGCAACGTGGACCGAGCTCCATGTGTGTGGAACTCCCGTCAAACACACCAAGTGTAAACAAGCGGTAATGATTAACAGAGACACTGGTTTGTGTTATGAGCTAAACCCCAGATGGAACACGGTAAATAAAAAGAATGAGATCGCAGGATTCTCTCCACCTCCCCTGTCCCAGGTCCCTTCCTGATCGCTCCGAACTATATACCTGGATAGCCATCCACCTGCAAAGACTGGCGATATCACTGATCTCATTTAACTAGTAGCAAAACTCCGAAAACAGCACATTTCGGTAGGGGAAGGGAAGATAAGACTTCTTTTGCCCCCCCCCCCCAAAAAAAAGCTGGCTTCAGAAATGAAAACAAAAGAGAGTTCTGTTCAGCAGGACACGGAGCAAAGGTTCTGCAGGGAGTGCAGTTTGTGTTCCTGAATTCTGCACCTATTGCAGGCTCAGGGGGGAAGAGTCCAAGAGAATAATCCTCATGCTTACTCAGACTATTTGGCCCGTGTGCCGGTTTTATTTATCCGCCGGTGGGTCCCTGGCAGGAGGCGGGATACTTCCCAGGACCCTCCGTCCTGCAAAGCACTTCTTGCCAGGTAAAGGGAAGGTCTACTAAGGTAACCCAGTTAAGCCTCTTTCAGGTAGGGCAGTATCACAATATTATGAAAGGAGGGGGGGGGGGAGAGAGAAATGTCAGTGATTTTAAACAAAGGAGGGGAAATTAATTAGATCAAATAAAACCTTGGAAGGAGTTCAAAAGTTCCAGTCCAAGGTGTTTTGTCCCTTCTGACATGGCAGAGTTTTAAGTTACAAAATAAAGCAAGAGTTCCTTTTAAAGAGGAAAAAAACCCCTACATATTGCTGGTTTCTCTTACTTTATTTATTTCATAGATCTCCCTTCGCTACTCATCTCCTGGTGGCTCTCCTCTGCCTTCTTAAGACGTTGGAGGGTTTTTTCCCCTCTCTTCCCCCCCTTCCTTTTACTATCCTCTTCGGCAATCTGAAGTCTGTGAACAGCTTGACTTAGCATATTTTTTAACCAGCTGGTCTGTCACCTATCTCCCCTTGTGTAGTCAGATGCAACCAAATGTTTCTGCAGAAGGTGGGTTTTGCATGCAATTTTGGGGAGGGGGAAGGTAAGACGCCTCCGAACTGAAAATTATGACTTTATTGGGATTGTGATTATATATTTTTTTAAAGGAGCCACTTGGAAATGCAAAGATCACCTCCCTCCTGACAGGCAAACCAGGGGAAAAGGCTGAAAAGAAACTGCAGCTGGGAGAGGGAGAGGGAGTCCCCGGCTCTCTGAAGCAAACTGTACACAAACGGCCAAGGGGGGAGTCTTCCAAACCTCAGGAAAGGGTGGATTTGCATGAAATAAACAGTAGTTGGGAGAAGTTAAGACTCCAAGGGTGGTGGAGCTAGAGCTGTTCGGAGTCCCTGATTTGAGCAAACGTAGCCCTACCATGGAGCACGCTGGCGGTAAAAATCAAAATAGCACTGTTTGACATAGGGCCACCGAGGTTTACTGGGGGTAACCTCCAGAGCAAGTTCGACTTGGCTCCCCTACCCTCCGGACCAGTGGCCAACTCTCCACTGCCTGCTCTAGGGGGGGATGTTCATTTTTTCCCCCTGCCCCACAAAAAGCACTCCTAAGAGCGACAAAAATAAAGAAGGGTAGCCAGCTTGCACAACTTTCAAGGGAGGCTGATATGGAAAGTTTCAAGCCCGGGGAATGTTCTTCCATTCATCCCAGGAAAGCACTCAGTTAGCAGGGGGAGAAATACCGATTTTCAGGAGAAGGGGGGTAAAGAAAGACACAGGCACACAAAATCTGCCTAAGACACTGTTGCTCTCATTAGCTTAGCAGATTAATTCAGACACAGAGAGAGAGAGAGAGAGAGAGAGAGAGAGAGAGAGAGAGAGAGAGAGAGAGAGAGAGAGAGAGAGAGAATCAGAGAGGGGAGGGAAGAAAATCGGTAGGACAAGAGAAGGGGGGGGTGCTGAACAGAGATTCAGTCCTGGTGATATTCATTCAAAGCAGGGAGCTCAACCCAATCCGAAAGGCATCTCTGTCGAAGTAGATTACAGGACTGGGGGGTGATCCCCTTTCCCTTCTAGTTTTGGAGGGGAAGAGGGTGGAAATAAACAAGCAAACACCCATCAGATGCAAATCTGACATTACAGCAAGCCGGGGGGGGGGGGGGGGGGGGGGGAAGGGAAGCGGGGAGAGATCAAGTCCTTCGCTCCGAGTACAGATCAGAGAAGCCGGCAGGTTTCTGTTGTTGTTGTTGTGTGTGTGGGTTTCTTTTTCCCTCCCCCAATTCTACAGAAAGGCACGGAAGGAAAGTTGCACTTTATAAAGCTGCCAGGGCTCCGGGCAGACCCTTTCGGGAATGGAAAGAAACAAGGGATAAGTCTCCAAAATGCAAGGAACAGAGAAGCACCCGCGACAGGGAGGGAGGGAGAAAAGACATGCAAAGGGCTGGATTTCCTCACTCACCTTTCAAACTCCTGGGGTAAATCGGGGTCAGTTAACATGCTGGAAAACCCAGACCGGTTTTCTGCTGTCGGGTCCTTGCTTGCTTTCTCCCTTTGTCACAGTAGCCACCTAGGAGCGCCTCCAACTGAACCTGTCAAGTGAATCCAAACCTCCTAAACAGGATTGATTTTTCCCCCCTCTCCCTCTCTCTCTCTCTCTCTCTCTCCCTCTTGCTCTCTCCCTCTCCCCCTCTCTGAGCTAGGACTCCTTGACCAGTCTCTTAAAGGGCCAGCGCACTTTAGCTGGAGCAGGAGTCGGCACGGAGCAAGCTCCCCCCACATCTGTGCCGCATGGCTGTGGTCTGCCAAGCGGCAGCGGCAGCCAACCTCAGGGTTTCGGTCCGCCTGGGCTGGAGCCAGCCCCACCAGGGGAAGAAAAGAAAGAAAAAAAAAAAAACCTTGCAAAGTCAGCTCCTTTCGGGCTCCCCTCCCTCCTCCTCCTCCCCCTCCCCCTCTGTCATCACTATAATCATCATCAGTGGAATACACACACACACACACTGAAAGATCAAACACTCCAAAGGAAACAACATCCAAACAAGGTTTCTGGGGGTTTTTTTGGGGGGGGGGAGGCTGGACCCCAAAAACTCTGCTAAAGAAAACCAACAAATGGACCTCGGGCCTCAGTTTGCTCAAAGCACCTGGGTACAGAGAAGGCTTGTAAGGGGTCAGGAGGAGATTACTCCTTGGCAAACCTTTTCTGTTCTGCCAACAGACCGATCAATAATCTAATATGGTCATGGACCAGCAGAATAAGACAGGGCCGGCAGAAGAACATCCATCCATCAGCTATCGATAGATCTATCGATTATCACCTATCAATCTCGCTGACTATCTATTTCTAGAGAGAGAGAGAGAGGCGAATATACCGATAGATACAGATAGATAATCTTCCTCTATTATGCCACAAAAGAAAATGGAAATACACTCGCACAATAATAATAATAATAATAATAATAATAATAATAATAATAATAGTAATAGTAATAGTAATAGTAATAGTAATAGTAATAGTAATAGTAATAGTAATAGTAATAGTAATAATAATAATAATAATAATAATAATAAATTTTCTGTTTTAGAATTAAAGTTCTCCCTGTCCCCCCCCCTCCCAGACAGGCAACCCTGCTTTCTCTGCATTTCCCCTTATTTTTGTATCTCTATTTATTTCACAGTCACACATGTTTACTGGCAATGTGTATCACAGGAAGCCCATTTAAACATCCCAATCTAATTCTGCCAAACAGGCTCAATCAGGGAAAGTGGAGGGGGGGGGATTAGGATCTGTGGGGCAGGAAGAAACCCGTCTGGAGAAGACTGCGAGGGCGTGTAGGTCTTCCCATCAAAGTCCGAGAGAGTTTACACAAACTAAGGATCCTGTACTCACTTACTGAAAGATTCTGGGCAAATCCTAATAACCTCTCCCCTCCGCCAATAAAAACGGGTGGGAAGAAAGGGATGCATCAGAGAACAACCCATAGTTAATATGCGCCTTAATCTGTGATTCCACATCTCTGTGTCACACCTAAGAGCAAATACACAGCCGTGTGCAGTGGTTTTTAATATCTACCTATATATAATCTTTACCAGATTCTGCGAACAGGGATTATCTAACGCACTAGCTAGAGGTGAGAGACTTTAGGGGAGGGCCTCATAGGGTGGGATTCCTGGCCCAAGGAACTTTAAACAGGGACTGCCTGGTTAAAGCAGAAAGCCCTTAAGCAACTTGCTTAGATTGGAGCCAGGAGAAGGTTAGCAAAAAAAAAGGGGGAGAAAAAAGGCATTTCCCCAAGGCATTTGCATCTCAAGAGGTCCCAAATCTATATTCGTTAATATGCCTCTCTCTGGATTGAACGTGCATATATTATTTCCCCCACCCCACCCTCACCTCTTCTTCATTCCTACCCCCCCCCCAAAAAAATCGCGCACTCCGAGCAAGGGGTGGAAGGGTGGGGGGAAACCCACACAACAATCAAGCATTGTTCCCAGGAAAGAAAAGCAACTTTGACAGATTGAAATATACCAGAGGCCCCTTCAAGGAAACCTGTAAACAACATGTCAGTCACTCTGTCGGTTTCACTGCTTTGGCCACAAATTGCTGAGAGGCGGCCGGGCACCCACAACAACCCCGCAAACAAGGGGGAGCGGTGTGTGTGTGGGGGAAGGGAGCGATCTCAACCCCCCTCCCCAGTCCCCCAAGAAGCAGTCCTGTACACCCAAACTCCATCAAAGGGATGGGCTTGAACAAACAGGAGGAAAGGAAAAGGCAGCGAGGCACATATATAAGCGTGCGCATAAATAGACATGCGCGTGCACACACACACATAATATAAAACAACAACAATCCCACATCAAAACTAGCAGCACAACCACACACAAAGGGCCTCCTGGCTTTGTTCGGGTTGTAGACGGTTACTGGATTCCTCCAGTCTCTTCCTCCTCTCCCATGCTCAGTTGTGGATCTCAGCCTCAGCCACTGTCACCGGGAGGATATGTTTATGGGGTTTCTAGTTCTCAGGGTCCCAAGAGCATCCCGGCTTCCTTAGCCAGCTCCAATTATACTGATAACAATCTGGCAGAGAGAAAGGTAATCGGGTAATGGCTCTGGGCTGGCGGTGCCAAGGAATCATGCGTGCGCGCATACACGCAACCGCTTCGGCTTGCCCCGGGAGAGGATGCAAAACCTTTCCCACAGGCTATGGGGCAGTGGCATGTTGCACCTCCAAAGCAGGGGTTGCCGTCCTCCAGGTGAAGGAGAAGAGTTGGATTGCATCCCTGGCTTTTTGCTACCCAATGGAGTCTCCAAGCGGCTGAAGATTGCCTTCCCTTTCTCCCTCCCCTCATGACCTGTGAGGTAGGTGGGGCTGAGAGAGCCTTGAGAGATCAGCACTAAGAGGACTGTGACTAGCCTCAGGTCACCCAGCTGGCTGCATCTGCAGGAGCAGGGAATCAAATCCGGCTCTCCAGATTAGAGGCCACCGCTCTTACCCACGACACCAAGCTGGCTCAAGGTGCTATTCTAACTGATCTCCAGGGGGCGGGGACAAGTCCCCCTGGAGAAAATGGCTGCTTTGGAAGGCGGACTCTTTGGCATTATCACCCATGGAAGTCACTCATCTCTAAAGCTTGCCCTCCTTGGGTTCCATGCCCCCTAAAGCAGGGGTAGTCAACCTGTGGTCCTCCAGATGTCCATGGACTACAATTCCCATAAGCCCCTGCCAGTATTTGCTGGCAGGGGCTCATGGGAATTGTAGTCCATGGACATCTAGAGGACCACAGGTTGACTACCCCTGCCCTAAAGGTCCAGGAATTTCCCTGCAGCTGGCCATGTCACTCACCTGTATCAGCCAGGATGGGCCATCCAACATGGCAGACCCACAAACGAGTCAACAGGAGGAAAAAGATCCCAGCTATCTCCCTACTCAGTCAGGATTCACTTCATCACCAAACTTACAGCCCTTCCCAACCCGGGAAGGGAAAGAGGGAAGGTGGGAGAAGCCATCCACAGGCAAAAGGGGATGGATGGAATTTTGAGAGGAATCCCCTTTTAAAGGTCCAGGGGGACTATTCTAGCACAAGGGGAGCTAAACCTTGCTTTAAGAAGAACCCCTTGCTGGTGGTGGAAAGCACTGTCAAGTTCAAAGCAAGAGATGTTCAGAGGTGGTTTGCCATTGCCTGCCTCTGGGTCATGACTCTGGTGTACCGTCAGCAGTTCCAGAGGGCCCGCAAGGCAGAGCTGTTCCACCAGGCCTACGGTTGAAGCAGGGAAACTAACACCGTGAAAGTGCCGGGCTCGTTGCTCACAAAACCACAATGCCCCATCCGCAAGACACCGACCGCCCAGGAGAAATGGAGTTCCCCTATATAAGGTTGAGTGGGGGCAGTGTAATATAATGTAGTTAATATATTTGAATTGAAAGCATTTAATCACTGTTTATCAATGTGACTTTATTAGTCATATATGACTTATTGTTTCCTGCCCAAAGTCAACTGGGAGAAGTGGCCTATAAAAATTAAGTTGTTGTTATATTAAGTACTAGCTTCAAAGCCCGTTCCTAAGATCGGGCCTTGAAAAGGTCCCCTCCCCTGGTTCCCTGCCAGGCACCTTAAGGTGGCTTTGGGCCACAGCTGGCAGCTGGATCAAGTGGGGTGAGCGGGGGCTGGCCAGCTCATTAGCAGGCCCGGGACAGAGCTCCTTAGCAGGCAGTCAGCAGGCCAAGAAGCCCTCATTAGCAGGCCCTTTACCACAACTCTTTGCCCAGGGCCCTCTCCCCTTAACTGCTGCTGGCTCCAGGCACTGAGGTGCATCTGAGAGCAAAGAGGCTAGAGTCCAGGGACAGAGGGCAGGAGCTGCAGGGGCAGGGCCAATCAGGCTGGCTGAACCCTGATTGGCCCTATTCCAACTTGGACAGCCAGACACGTTCTACCTCCCAGGCTGTTTCACAAATATATAGAGGAACCATGGAAAAGGATTTAAGTATTTGAAAGGTTGTCACTTGGAGGAGGGCAGGGAAAGGTTCCTCCTGGCAGCAGAGGAGAGGACCTGCAGTAATGGGTTTAAACTATGGGGAGAATGGTATTGGCTACCTAGCAGGGGGGGAGGGGTAAATTCACAGTCCGAGTACTTCAGCGGTGATATCAGCTCCCCCTCAGTGGCCATCTTCAAGCAGCAGCTGGCCAGAACCTTATCCTGGATGCTTGAAACTGATCCTGCATAGAGCAGGGGGTGGGACTAGATGACCTGTCTAACCCCTTCCAACCCTGCGTCTCTAAAATGACTACCTAAGGAGGTGATGAGCTCCCCCTCATTGGTGGTCTTCAAGCAGTGGCTGGACAGATATTTTAATGGATGCTTCAGGCTGATCCTGCGCTGAGCACAGGGTTGGGCTAGAGGGCCTGGATGGCCCCTTCCCCCTCTAGGATTCTATATGACTTGGAGGTCTCCCATACAAATGCTAGCCAGGATTGATCCTTTTTAGTTTTTGAGAGCTGATGAAATTGGCCAACCTGAGCTATCCACGTCAGGGGGGAAATCCTAGATTTTTTTTTGTTGTGGTTTTACACACCTGTATACTATGTCTTTCTATGCCCTGATATTACTGAAGAAGAGTTAGTTCTTATATGCTGCTTTTCTCTTGCCGAAGGAGTCTCAAAGCGGCTTACATTCCCCTTCCCTTTCCTCTCCCCACAAGAGACACCCTGTGAGGTGGGTGAGGCTGAGAGAGCCCTGATATTACTGAACAAGAAGAACAGTTGGTTCTTATATGCCACTTTTCTCTACCTGAGGCTGAGAGAGCCCTGATATCACTGCTCAGACAGAACAGCTTTCTCAGTGCTGTGGCGAGCCCATGGTCATCCAGCTGGCTGCATGTGGGGGAATCAAACTCGGTTCGCCAGATTAGAAGTCCACACTCCTAACCACCACACCAAGAAGAGCAGCTGGCACGTTGCCCTACCTCTCCACACCGTGGGGCTGGCCTCCTAATGTATCACTTTGGGCTTCGGTGATCACCGAGGCGGCCAAACCAACCTGAAGCGCACAACCATAATTCTGTAATTTCTTGAAGAATAAAGAATATTTCAGGGGGCTCTCAATGGTTTAAAAAAAGCTGAGAACGTCTGCTCAAAGTACATCAGTATACTGGTACTCCCACAAAGACGCCCTCTCAAATTCATATATATTTTTAAATGCATTCTGAAGCTACAACCAGCGATCTTTAAATATCACACTGTAGCAACCATTCCTGACTGGATTATCTTGTTCACATTGGCAAATCCAAGGAAAGAGCTGTGGTAGAGTATCTGTCTGAGGTACAATTCCCGGCATCTCCAGTTGAAGAATTGCCAGGCCGTAAGTGAAGCATAAGACCTCTACCAATCATTGCAGGTTCCAGTGTTCTATGAGTGCTGAATGAGTCCTACAGAACAACAAATGAGGCATGGCCAACATGAGGAGGAAGAGGAGGAGAGGGAGAACTGGCGATTTGTACCCTCTCCCTTTTACAACCCAAAAGGGTCTCAAAGCAGCCTACAATCACCTAAAAGCATAGAGTTGGAAGGGACCTCCTGGATCATCTAGTCAACCCCCTGCACTATGCAACACACTCACAACCCTCTCGCTTATCCACTGTCACCTGTCACCCCCTTGAACCTTCCCAGAATCAGCCTCTCTGTCAGGTTGGCTATCCAGCTTCCGTTTAAAAATTTCTAAAGATGGAGAGCCCACCACCTCCCGAGGAAGCCTGTTCCACTGAGGAACCGCTCTGTCAGGAACTTCTTCCGGACAGAATTCCGGAAGAGACAGAATTCCTTTTGAATTAATTTCATCCCATTTGTTCTGGACTGTCCCTCTGGGTCAAGAGAGAACAACTCTGCTCCATCCTCTACATCAGGGGTAGTCAAACTGCGGCCCTCCAGATGTCCATGGACTACAATTCCCAGGAGCCCCCTGCCAGCGAATGCTGGCAGGGGGCTCCTGGGAATTGTAGTCCATGGACATCTGGAGGGCCGCAGTTTGACTACCCCTGCTCTACATGGCAGCCTTTTAAATACTTGAAGATGGCTATCAGATCCCCTCTCAGTCACCTCCTCTCCTTCTCCCCACAGGAAACATCCTGTGAGCAAGATGCTGCTAAGAGAGTTCTGAGAGAACTTCAACTGGCCCAAGATTTCTCAGCTGGCTGCGTGCTGGGGAGCAATGAAAAATCAAACCTGATTCTCCAGGTTAGAAGCTCCCACTCTTAATCGCAAGCTGGCTCTCTGTCATCCAGATAAGAGAGCCCTTCCGCTTATTCGAGAGACACAAGGACTGGCTGAAATTCAGCAGCAGTGGGGAGAGATAAATGGTCATTTATTAATAAAGGTAAAGCTCAATATTAACAGTGGGGTGGGATGCCGCAGTCATGTGGCTCTTTTGGGTTATTGTTGTCGCTGCTCTTCCTCCCCCCCCCCCCAAATTATGCAGTGCTAATATACAAAATATCAAATGCGCTGTAATTATACATTCAATGCTGTTATAAAAGTCACTTCAAAGCCACTTTCTAAAGGTTCTGCCTATAAGTAGCTTTCTCTAGTATAGAGACAAATGTCCAAACATATAAATACAGGTTAAAAGGTACAAATTATTTCCATATACAAGAGCCAAACATGTTTCGGCTAAAAGCCTTCCTCAGTGGTAAAATTCAAATGGAGCATTTAATTTCATAAACATAAATATATATGAAAAGTCATCATATACAGATTGGACCAAAACCACATAGAGTGGAATGTGAAATGTACTCACACTCAGGCGTTCACCCGTGGTGCAAGTGGAAACGAATCATCTTAAATCCTATTAAAATGCAACGTGCACAAATCAAGCTGTGCAATGTTTATGTGCAATATTTATTTTTAACACCTGTGAATGTATAATTAAAGTATATTTGATACTGTGTATATGAGCAGTGAGTAATTATCTATATCTTAATTTTTTTCTGTCTATTTTTTTAACCTTTTTCAGCAACCCTGTTTATGTAGAGTTGTGTCTCCCCTCCCTCTTTTGGTCACATTTATTTCTTCCCCGTAACAACCTATGGATGCGAAAGCTGGACCCTGAAGGAGGAAGACAGGAGGAGAAGAGATGCTTTCGAATTAGGGTGTTGGAGGCAAATGCTGCGAATACCATGGACAGCCAAAGTTACCAACAAGACGGTTTTGGAGAAGAGCAAACCAACCATGTAATTAGAAGGGAAGATATTACGGCAAAAGCTCACTTACTTTGGACACATCATGCAATCAAACTCGCTAGAAGAATCATTAATGCTCGGCATGGTCAGCGGCAGAAGGAAACGTGGTCGCCAAAGGATCCGCTGGCTCGACACGATCAAAGCCAATACAGGGATGACCATGAACCAACTGAAAGAAGCAGTCAGAGACAGGGACGCATGGCGGAGACTTTCCTATAGAATCGCCGAGGGTCGGACACGACTGAACAGATGACAAGATCAATTTTTCCCCCTGGTCTGGTCACCACAGACTTATGGTGACTAGGTAGGACAGCCTATCTCAAGTGGTTTACCAATTAGAAACCCTTGAAACATTCCTCAGGCTTTGAGAAATCCGAGAAGTGATGCAATCTTGCAGAATATGGTTAGGAAGCATAGCTGCGGACATGCTCACCCAGAACCCCTCCCCTTCCTGCCCATCATTTGGGTGCAGGGTCAACCTGACCATATATGGCCATTGTTGTTGATGTTAGGTGCGAAGTCATGTCCGACCTATCGCGACCCCATGGACAATGATCCTCCAGGCCTTCCTGTCCTCTACCATTCCCCGGAGTCCATTTAAGTTTGCACCTACTGCTTCAGTGACTCCATCCAGCCACCTCATTCTCTGTCGTCCCCTTCTTCTTTTGCCCTCGATCGCTCCCATTAGGCTCTTCTCCAGGGAGTCCTTCCTTCTCATGAGGTGGCCAAAGTATTTGAGTTTCATCTTCAGGATCTGGCCTTCTAAGGAGCAGTCAGGGCTGATCTCCTCTAGGACTGACCGGTTTGTTCGCCTTGCAGTCCAAGGGACTGTTTGCCTTGCAGTCCAAGGACTCGCCATATCATCCAATAAATGTTTAACAATTTAAAAAATTAATTCTCACCCATTAAGGATACCCTTCCGGGGCTGCCAAGAAACCGCAAGATTTCGCAAAACCCTGGTTGAGAATGCCTGCGTTAAGTGAACAACATTTGGGATGAAAGTGGAGAGTTACAGCTGGCGAACATGACGGATGGAGATGTTGAGACTCTCCTTTTAGCACACAAGCATGGAGGTTACCACTCCGATGGCTCTCAGATGGGAGGTGACTGAGTCAAGGAAGTAGAAAAGAGCATGCAAGATCTGAAGGATGTGTCTCAGATGCAAGCAGATTTATTAGATTGCACTAACCCTACGAGCTAAAATGATTAAATTTAAGCTCTCGTTCTCGGGTCACTTTATGACAAGGCAAGCGTCAGTGGGAAAGAGGGGGATGCTAGGAAAAGCCGAAAGCAGAAGGAAAAGAGGGCAAGATCTGAACCAGAGGATGTGAATTCATAGGGCTGCCATAAATGTCACCAGGATGCTTACTTTAGGCTGAACCTGCACAGAGCAGAGGGTGGGTCTAGATGGCCTGTGTCGCCCCTTCCATCTCTCACTCTTCCCTCCCAGAAGAGTTGAAGAAAGTGCTCAGATAAGAAAATGCCGATGGCTTATTTATTTACTTCTAATTCTATTTATAAGACCGCCCCTCTTGGCCAAACTGTCTCGGGGTGGTGTTTATCGCATTAAAACAACAGAGAATAAAATAATTAAAATATCTAAAATGACACCTACATCCTCTACAGCCAAGCCTTTCCCAGGTTACTCCCACTATGGTTGATTGCAAAACTATAGACGTTACACGGGAGAGTATCAGGGTGGGGAGGGTCTTAGATGTTGCTGGTGGCCCAGCCTCAATCCAATGCCTGGTGGGCGAGCTTCGTCTTGCAGGCTCTGGAGAACTGGTTAAATTCCAACAAGGCCTGTGTCTCCTCCAGGAGCTCATCCCACCAGGTAGGAACCAAAAGGGAAGTCCCTGGCCCGGGTCAAGGCCAGGCACATTTCTTGTGGGCCAGGGACCACCAGCCTGTTGGAATGCTCTTTGGGGGACATATACAAAGAGGTGATCACGCATGTTATACGTGAAGTGGGCGTGTTCCAAAGATCGCTCAAGCTGCCACCTTTTGAATTTGCCTTCATCGTATCAATCAGGGCTTGCCCCTGCAAGCAGAACCTTGCTTTTCCTTGCATAGTTTTCTTGGAGGACCAAGGCGGGCACGCTAACATTGACTTGCACGGTTATTCTAAATGAAGTGAGGGAGTATGGCTTTGATCATCAGTCGCCCTTATTGATATTTTTTTGGAATGCTAACCATAGACCTTGCTCTAGACTGGGGCGGGGGGGAGAATGTTTTACTTGTGAAACTCTAACTCTGTAGACAAAAGGGCAGCTACAATGGGGATTCCCTCCTGGAGGCAGCTGCCAGGGTTTCTAACAGATCACCTCCTTAAAAAAACAAATTAAAAATCCCTGCCAATAAGTAGAGTGGGCTACCCTTCCCCCCTGAATAGCTCTTAAGGGCACCTGCCCATTCTATACCTTACCCCAGCTGTTTCACAATTCAATCTGGGCTGAAGAGTCCTTTTCCACTGGTTTCCTGAGATTCAGTCTTTGTGCCTGATTTAAAATTGTGTTCTAATTGGGGCAGGGGACACTTCTAAAAACATAAATACACAAGAGGCAAACATCTATGATGGGGGTACAGGTAACCAACGACCATCCGGCAACTTGTAGAAGGCTGGGGGGGGGGACAGGGCAATGGAGGGGCACAATGTCAGTGTTGTGATGTTACGTCATCATTCAGGGGCACACAGTGGTAGAGTCTGAGATGTTTCCTGGACCCCATTCCCACAGGTCACTGATCCTTGAAAGGGACAGGATTTCAAAAATACTCTAGGGGAGTGATCCCCAACCACCGGGCCGCGGGTCCCTCTCCCCGCCCCCCCTGCAGTGAGAAACGTCCCAGGCCGCAAGTTTTGGCGGTCAATTAGCTTGCGGCCCGGCAAGCTTCTTTTTGTGGGGGGGAGGGGAAAGCAGGGCCGCCGGCACAAATGTGCATGCGCAGCAGGTCCGCACATGCTCATTTGTGCCATGTGCCGCCACAAATGGGCATATGCGGCAGTTTCGCGCATGTGCGGAAGTGTTGCAAATGCACATTTGCAGCGCATGGAGCAAACGGGCATGCACGGACCTGCCATGCATGGCGCAAACACGGCACACATGCACAGACCTGCCACACATGGCGCAAACACGGCACACATGCACTTTTGTGGCCGCGCATGCGCGGACCTGCCGCACATGCGAGGCTGCACATGCGTGGCCGACGGGTCGCCCTCCCCCCCACCGGTCCACAGCCTTAGAAAGGTTGCGGACCACTGCTCTAGGGCATACAATCACCACCTTAACCCCATTCAGGTTTTGTGGGTATGATATTTTCACTTCCCAAAATCACAATTCTTTCAAAGTAATATATGAATAGAAGCACACATTCATGAATTCTAAACTATGGGGCATAATGGTTAGGGTTAAGACACTTTAATCTGATGGATGATGCTGTAGTATTACCACAAAACTCTATGGTTTTGGAAGGGATGTCACAGCATCACCACTGATGTCATAGTGGGTGATAGCTCCTCCCACCCCTTGAGTAATTATTCCACCAGTTGCCAGGCATAGGCAGACAACCCTAATATTGAAACTTTTTTTTTTACTGTTCACATTAAACTTGGATGAACCAGGAACTGATGGCCAGTTCATATGGTTATTTAATAAGGGGTGGAATGCAAATGTCATTTTCAAAAGAACATATGAACACCTGCTGGACCAGATCCAGTCCAGTATCCTAAGTAATTAAAAAGAACTCTACTGGATCGGAACAATGGTCCATCTTGCCCAACATCCTGCCTCACACATTGGCCAAGCAGTTCCTTTGGATGGCCAACAGTACGGCATGGAGACTGAGGCCTTCATAAGAACATCAGAAGAGTCCTGCTAGACCAAACCAGTGGTCCCTCTAGTCCAGCATCCTGTCTCACACAGTGGCCAAAAATTTCTCTGAAGGGTGAGCAACAGGGCGGAGATGCCTAGGCCTTCATAAGAACATCAGAAGAGTCCTGCTGGATCAGATCAGTGGTCCATCTAGTTCAGCTTCCTGTCTCATACAATGGCCAACCAGTTCTTCTGGGAGGCCAACAATAGGGCCTAGAACCCGTGGCCTTCCCCTGATGTTGCCTCCTGGCTCTGGGATTCAGAAGCTTATTGCCTGTGAATGTGGAGGTTCCCCCCCAGCCACCATGGGCATTGGCCAACAATAGACAGGAGGGTGATATTTGCTGATTCCTCCCTTCACTGAACACCCCCCCCCCATCATTTATTTATTTAAGCAATTATAGCACTCATTGCTCGCACACATACCTAAACCCAAAGCAGCCAACTTGGAAACACAAAAATACAATTTAAGCAAACATAACAAAGATGCAGCTCAAGTCCCAAATCCTGAGTTGGTGCTGGATCCAGCGGCCTGGATTTGGGGCAGGAACGGACCTCAATGGAATATAATGCTACGAAGCCCACTCTCCAAAGCAGCTGCTTTCTCCAGGGGAACTGATCTATTTAGCCTGAAGATGAGTTGTAATTGCACAGGATCCTGAGGTCCCTCTCCTGGGGACTGGCATCCCTACCCTATTTGGAATTAAAGGTATAGGTATCCCCCTTTGCAAGCACCGAGTCATGTCTGACCCTTGGGGTGACGCCCTCTAGCGTTTTCATGGCAGACTCAATACGGGGTGGTTTGCCAGTGCCTTCCCCAGTCATTACCGTTTACCCCCCAGCAAGCTGGGTACTCATTTTACCGACCTCAGAAGGATGGAAGGCTGAGTCAACCTTGAGCCGGCTGCTGGGATTGAACTCCCAGCCTCATGGTCAGAACTTCAGACAGCATGTCGGCTGCCTTGCCACCCTGCGCCACAAGAGGCTCACATTCAGAATTAGTAAATCCAGGGGATTCACTGGCTGCATATTGTTGCTTATTTATTTATTTTATTTACTAATTGTATTTATTGAACACCATAAAATTATCACAAACCAGCTGGCTTGCAGTGGTTTCCAACAGTAAGCATAAAATACAATAAAATCCGCACATTTGCATAAAATTATCACAACCCCCCCTGAACAGACTCAGTAGACTCTTCCTCCTTGGCCTGGCCCAACCAAACCCCTGGTAAAAAAACCTCCGTCTTGCAGGCCCTGCAGAACCGTGGTAGCTCTGTCAGGGCCCTCAGCTTAGCCAGTTCAGTTTCTGGTTCAACTTAATAGCTACTGTGAGCTACGTACTTTCCTCACATTTGAAGATGGAAGCTGAAACCTGTGAAATTGCCCAAACAACCATTAAGCTCAACTTGCTGATAAGTTGCTACTGAGTTTACATGAGACTAAAGCACAACCACTCACATAAATGCCAAACTATAACACGATTATTGATATTTACGCATGATTTTTTCCCTAGGTCCTCTAGTGGCCCAAAATATAGAACATAACTTGCATGCAGTATTGAGATGAATTCATTTGTAGAGGAGAAGGAGGAGAAGAAAATATCTTCCCTGGAATAGACTCTGAAGAGAATCGGCAGAGTTTCTGCATCAAAGTCACAGGGAACATTCAAAGAAAGTGTAAAGAATTTTCACGAGGGCAATCTTAGATCTTCCTGGGTTGAGAGACCAGGGCCTATTCTGCACACTCTGGATAATTCATGTTCGAGGTGCTTTTGTAGCTGGATTTTCCTATGCAGAACAGGATAATCTACTTCTAAGGTGCATTGAAAGTGCATTATCCAACCTGTGCAGAATGGGCCCAGGAAATTCAGTTCTTTTGTTCATTTCAGCTCTTTACTCTGACCCCATCATGATGGAGCAAGAGCCAAAACTGAACTCAAGAAACCAGGGTTGTGTGCTTTGGCTTGGTTTGGCTGCCTCCTCTCCGTGCTGTCATGCTAGCTGCCTTGGGCTGTGGCGATCACCGAGGCGGCTGAACCGAGCTGAATTGCACACCCCTAAAAGAAACGTATAACCACCCTCAACTTATATACACAAGCCCCACAATAGATCTTCCCACCAGTGCATGCTATTGGTCAATTTCACTTTAAACAGATCCCGTAGATCGGGGTAGTCAACCTGTGGTGCTCCAGATGTCCATGGTCTACAATTCCCATGCTTATGGGAATTGTAGTCCATGGACATCTGCAGGACCACAGGTGGACTATCCCTGCCATAGATGGGTTCCAGCCTCATATTGGTCAATTTCAGTGCAGGCTTAAGATCCTGCCTCGGACCTCAGTCTTGGTCCTCAGCAGAATGACAGACACAACAGGCCACCTCTCTGGAATGTGGTTGTCCAGCCTTAATGACACCTAAGATTGCCATATGTGTTCCTCCCAAAAGGACCTTATTTGAAAGACCATAGTGGATTCTAGCCAATCAGGGAGCATATAAGTAGGGTTAGCAGGCCCCCGATGGCCACTGGTGGGGAATGGGGAGTAGAATTGCCAGATCCAGGTTGAAAAGACCCTGGAAATTTGGAGATGGAGCCTAGAGACGAGAAGGACCTAAGTGGGGACAATGCTGGAGACAGTCTACCCTCCAAGTCATCCATTCCCACCCCCAGGCCACAGATCTCTGCAGTCTAGTAAGGAGCTGAAATTCCAGGTGATCCCAGGTTTCAGCAGCAGGATGGCATCCCTACGAATGCCAGCAAATTTCACCTAACACAACACCCAAGATGTGTGGATTCAGTCTAAACATATCTATATGTCTTGAAAGTTAAAAAATGAAAATAATTTTTGTTAAGATAAAGTTGCAAGAGATTGGATATGATAAAACTTTTCCCTCCCCCTCCAGGAAGGTTTTATAGCTTGTGAACAAAAATTATGCTTGAGAACACGGGCTGATAATATTTCAGAGTTTGGGTAAGTAGACAGATCCTCTGCTGAAATAAATGCAGCGTATAAAAAGGACGTATTGTTCCTACAGTTAACCTGTAATAGAGAAATGTGACAAAGAACGAAAGATGTAGAACAGCGGAAAAAAAATATAATGTTTTCCTTCTTCTCCGTAGTAAAGCCCAACAAAGACCATCCTACAAATATTCTTTAACAGAAAAAAACGTTGCAAGGGAGAAAACTGAGTTTAGGGTACGCCTGACATATTTTCTCTTGGGGAATTATTCTGAACAAGGGGGTCTCAGTTTGGAAGTCTGGAAACATTTGGCTAGGATATAATTTGGAAGGTGTATTTAGGAACCTTTGTGTGTGCGTGTCTCCCGGAAAAAGGCATGCCAACCTGTCATTTTCATTAATAGGAATTTAGCACACGTGTCAAGTTGAGGTGTTATTATTTTTTTAGCAATACAATTGATTTACGCTTTTGGAAATGTATAAATGCAACGTGTTTACGGGGTGCTGCGGAAACGGAGCGGCAAGGGGAAGCCAAAATAAGAGAACTGGTTATGTGATGTGTTGAACTCTCCCCCCCCCCTCCTCCTTAATAGACTCAGTCATTTAAATAAATAAGTGCCAGGTTTTATGCAACGGGTAATTTAAAAGAGGCCGTTTATTTTCCACATCTATACACTAACAGCAGTGTTTGATACATAAATCCACAGATTGGGGCCGTGCAGGCTCTCAGCAGATCTTTCAGCAAACTTGGGGGAGCTCCCAAGTTTGTAAAAAAAAAAACAACCCTGCACAGCTACTAGGCTTTTTCAACTTTTAAAGTTAGGTGCATTCTCTGCTCTTGCAAGAGAATGCTATTTTATTTGTGGGGAATTAACCCTCCCTGTGCAAGAGCAGAGAATGCACCTAGCTTTAACAGCTGGAGGAGCCCAGTAGCTGTGCTGGGCCTAGGAGCAGTGCAGCCCTGGGCTCTACACTGGTCCCAGTGGTGGTGGCCACACAGCACAGAAGCTGTGTTAAACCCGGCAGCAAAGCTCAGGGAAAACACTAGGGCCAGGCCTGGTGTTCTTGCTCCCACACCCTCATAGAGCTACCCCATAGAGCCCAGTGACACAGATGACTCTTCTGAGGAAGAATAAGCCAGCTGGACAGACACTGCAGGAGGAGGCAGATGCTGAAAATCCAGACACAGATCCACTGCCGGGCCCCAGCTCTATGGCTCCACAGCCTCCAGGCCTGAGTAGACGATAGGGAGCCAGCTGCCAGCCAGTTGACCTTCCCCGTCTCCAGAGCCCCAAGAACAGCACGGAAGGAAGAGGGAGGCGCAAAACAGAAGGTGCCGGGCCAGACTGGCAGCACAGCACTGACTCCACCTGAGCCCTGAGAATGAGTGCAAGCAGGAGCAGGGCTGAAGTGGCCGGTGGATGTTCACCCTAATGTATAAAAGCAGCACACACGGGGGTAGCTGCATGGAAGCAAGCTGTCTGTTCATTTCTCTCCTTGCAGCCTAGATCCCTGATTGGCTTTCTCGACTATGGCCCTGGCCCCTGCTCTGCTTTTGGATTTCCCTTTGGACCTGGAGCCGCAATCGTGTCTTAACTGGGATCTGAACTTCCGAATGGGATTTTGCATCCTCCTACCTGCCTGCCGAGCGTCAAAGAATCGAAGCTTTTGAACTCTGGTGCTGGAGAAGACTCTTGCGAGTCCCTTGAACTGCAAGGCGAACAAACCGGTCAGTCCTAGAGGAGATCAACCCTGCCTGCTCCTTAGAAGGCCAGATCCTGAAGATGAAACTCAAATACTTTGGTCACCTCATGAGAAGGAAGGACTCCCTGGAGAAGAGCCTAATGCTGGGAGCGATCGAGGGCAAAAGAAGAAGGGGACGACAGAGAATGAGGTGGCTGGATGGAGTCACTGTAGCAGTCGGTGTGAGCTTAAATGGACTCCGGGGAATGGAAGAGGACAGGAAGGCCTGGAGGGTCATTGTCCATGAGGTCGCAATGGGTCGGACAACCTGCCTGCTGTATGGTGCCAGGAGTGCAAGCTAGCCAGATCTTGTCAGACAAGAGAAGCTCAACAGAGTTGAATCTGGTCAGAATCAGGACAGGAGGCCACCAAGGGGTACCTGGGTCATGACACAAAGGAAGGCAGTGCCCCACCACCTCTGAACATTTCTTGCCTTGAAAACCTCACAAGGGTCATCACAAGTCAGCTGTGACTTGAGGACCAAAAAATACAGGAGGGGGAGGCTAGGGAGATAAAGTTAAGATTTTAAAAATTATCTCCTTGGTTTCACTGGAAAAGAAGGAAAGAGATGGAGGAGAAAGGAGACTTGGGTTCTGTACCCCGTTTTTCACGACCCGAAAGACTCTCAAAATGACTTACAATCACTTTCCCTTCCTCTTCCCACAACAGACACCCTGGGAGGTAAGCGGGGCTGAGAGACCTCTGACAGGACTGCTCAGCGAGAACAGCACTACCAGGGCTGTGACTAGCCCAAAGTCACCCAGCTGGCTGTTTGTGAAGGAACAGGGAATCAAACCCAGCTTGCCAGATTAGAAGCTGCCGCTCTTAACCACGACAGCCAGCTGGCTCCATACTGCTCTCTCCAAGAAGTTGTAGTGATTAGGAGCACCAACTTCTAATCTGGTGAGCCAGGTTTGATTCCCCACTCCTCCTCCACATGCAGCCAGCTTGGTGACCTTCAGCCCACCATGGCACTAATAAAGCTGTTCTAACCGAGCAGGAATATCATGGCTCTCTCAGCCTCACCTCCCTCACAGAGTAACTGTTGTGGGGAGAGGAAAGGGAAGGTGAATGTAAACCGCTTTGAGACTCCTTTGGGTAGAGAAAAGTGGCATATAAGAACCAACTCTTCTTCTTCTTCTAAACTTCAGCAGGATCTCCCCCTTAGTAACTTAGGACAAGTTAGTAGCAGAATGACTAATGCTCACAGAGCTAGTTACATACAGGTGGAGAACAATTGCCTTGCTGAAATTAGAATTATTGTTTAACTGGCATTTTTGCTCACTCCCCATGAAATCTAAAATGGCACTAAAATGTTGATTGTGTGATAAATGGGAGCCAGTGTACACAGAGTGAGCACATAATTGTGCATTGTGCAGCGGAAAGAGAATGCTTGCTTTGGAAAGATTTGATTCATTGCACCTACATTCATAAAATGAGGATAGAAACCAATTGTTCTCCATGGAGACTGATGGCAGGACAGGAGGTAATGGGATCTTATTGCAGGAAGAAGGTAGAAGGTTAAAAATCAAGGTTTTTCCACCAGCAATTAGAATAATCAGACAACGGGGGGGGGGGGGGGAGAAGATGGAACTCAGTGCTGGTGTTGTCATACCTACCAGATGACTTAATTCTGTTTTTCCCCCTAGACACGTCAAACAAACAATAAACAGGAGTGAGTCTGAGTAGGCATGATGTTGGACTTGACCCAAGAATCCTAGAGTTGGAAGGGGCCATCCAGGCCATCTAGCCCCACCCCCTGCTCAGTGCAGGAACAGCCTCAAGCATCCAGGAGAAGGATCTGTCCAGCCACTGCTTGAAGACAGCCAGTGAGGGGAAGCTCACCACCTCCATAGACAGCCAGTTTAGAGTCACAGAGTTCGAAGGGGTCATATGGGCCATGTAGTCCAATCCCCTGTTCAATGCAGGATCAGCCTAAGGGCTTATACCGGGTTTGAATTCTGTTTGGGAGCTGATCAGTCTTTAGTTATATGTTCTGTGATGGGCATGGCGGTCAATAGTACATGGAACCAAGAGTCGGCTGTTGCCAGTTCTCCCATGCAATGATGCTAAAACTACTTAAGGACTGGCCCCTGCATAGGCACAGCATGAGGAACTCAAGTTGCCAAGCTCCAGGCAGTGGCTGGAGAGCTCCTGGAATTACAACTGATCTACATTGATCAAATCCTCCGGAAGAAAGGGCTGTTTTAGAGGGTTGACTCTATAGTATTATAGCCTGTCAAGGTATTTCCCCTCCTAAAACCCCACTCTCCCAAGGCCTTTTCCCCAGTATCCAGAAATTCCCCTAATTGGTATTGGCAACACTGTATTAAAGAAACAATTGCTGGGGCCTTTGGTAGCCATGAAATGTCTCTATGGTTCAATCCCCCCCCTCACACACAAACAGGAGAATGCTCCATTCTAGTTGATCCTGCATTGAGCAGTGGGTTGAGCCAGATGGCCTGCTGGCCCCATACAACTCTATGGTTCTAGGTAATAGGGTAATCAAAATCCTCCACTCCTTTCTATCACTGAAAGGAGGGACTTGCTTGCTAGGCTGAGTTAAACAAAGACTAGAGAGAAGAGGACTTATCGGGAGCCCTGCTGCCCTGTTGGAATTGCACTCGGCAAGTAATTGAGTGAAGCCAGCCTAGAAGGGCTCTTGGCAAGCTGGTTAAGCAGCTGAGCTGTGTGCTTCAAGAGGCCATTGCTGAGGTTGCAGGGAATTCCCAGCTATGTTCTCTTGGGACCTCTTTGTTCAAGGTGGGCTCCCACCCACTTCCTTCTTCAGGAAGAGCAGAAGCAAGGAACAGCATCCTTCATTAGGCTCTCTGCTCTCTCCGTCTGCTGATCTACGGCATGTAGTCTGTTTGCAGCCCAGCTATAGAGGCTTGCAATGTGCTGCTTTTGTAACTACCTTTTAAGCTTCTGTGCACTGCTTCAGTGAGGAGACGGAAGCAGATGAGTATGATATAAATAATGTATAATCTTTCTAGTAAAGATTCTCTCTTTTAAGCTTCAAAGCACTGTGAGTCTGGATCTGTGCCCCACCCATGAAGGTAACTAACAACTACATACGCTGAAAACACTCTGGTACGCTGCATTTCTGTTCTCTGGAGGGACTCAGGACAAAGCCAAGTCTAAACACACACCCCAGGGCCATCTGTGAGGATAGCAAGGAAGCAGGCCGGAGGCCAGGAGCAGTCTGAGTTGGGGGCTTTGCCCCATTTGCCCCCAGAGATCAGATTATACTGAGCATGAATTCCTCAGAAGAATGCAGAGATACCAACAAGATATATGAACTGAAAATGGCACAGGGCACGCATAATTATCTTGACAATGATGTTGTCAAATTTGTTTCAAAGCAGAGTTTGTACAGCCTTCATTTCTACACAGAAGGGAAACATTCACCAGGAACATAATTGCCACGTAGCATTACTGAGAGGGTTAAGTTGCCAAAATGTTCTCTCTCTGTATAAAACTGAAAGAACAGTTACTATGACCACTGCAGTTTTTTTGGCCCCCCAACGTTCTACAAGACAAACAAAAACACACCCTGCAAAGTAAACAGGAGATAATTAAACTTTCTCTTCCCCCACCCAATTTCCATTGTGATGTCCACCTGTTTTTATCAATTTCAGAACTAGACTGAATGGGTCCCACATTTTTTATCTAACACTCCAGCAAGACTGAGAAAGAGACTGCAGGATGCCATGAATCTAGGGCAGCCTTGATATTTGAAAAATCAGCATGAGTAAAGGTGCAGCTCTCTGCTTGTCCCGAACTAACTTGCAGCCTCAAGCCCCCAATGCTATAGAAAAGCCCTGATTGGCCAGGTGTCAGTTCAAAGGCTTCTTTATTCCCAGGTAGCAAGGCTTCCCTTAAAGGGGAAGCCCTAACTTCTCTTGGCAGAGATTTTCCTCTTGGATTTATTTTCCCTCCTCTGCTGTCTCTAGTCCTCTCCCTGCCCCCTTGGCTCCTGCTGTGGTAGGCTCCCCCCTGTGCAGAACACTTTTCTGTTTCAATGGGGGGGGGGAGAGAAATAGAAAGATCTGAATTCAGCAGGTTCCACAACAGAAACAACGAAGTAAGTGCAAAATCATCCCTAGATTCCAATCCAGTAGCATTCTAGAGATTAACAAGATTTGGGGGCTATAAACTTGCAAGACCCAAGACTCCCTTTTGTCAGATGTCAAATCCTGCTTCTCTTTGCCTGCCATGGAGATTGTGCAGGATCCAAAGCCTGAACGCTCCTCCTTGTTCTGCTTTTTTTCATCCCTGTGCTTTTCTTCGTTTCCCTTCCCCTGCCAAAGCTTCTGCCTGTTTTGGAATCTTTCAAAAGTTTGGTTGCTCTCTCGCGCATTCACACCCTCTGTTGATGCCTTTTCCTTTTGGCCTTCTTCTTAGGGCTGTGCGAAAGTCATTAGTGACCTCCTGCCAAAGGCAGGCCCAGTCCCTGGAAGGAGGGAATGCTTTTCAACTCAATGGAAACACAGTCAATAATCTCGGGAACGGCGTACAAAATGGCCCCGCCACCGTTTTTTTTTAAACAATAAATCCCTCAAGCACGGTACAGCATGCTCGACACCACAACCTTGTCATCTGCCACTCAAATTGGGACGTCACCATTGTTTCAGGGCCACCTGGTACGAAACTCAGCTGCCAAATCTGCTGGAACTAGGGAGCCCGGAACCTGAAAAGTTAACAAGTCTACTGCAAGTAACACATACTGAGGTGCTGGCCCTCAATTTACTCAGCAAATTTGTATCACGCCGAGAGTTGCCCCTGGAACGGTGCCTGAAGGCAAACCCAAAACAAACGCGAGGGAAACATATGAAGAACGTGGAGGGAAACCAAAAGAGTTTCAGCAAGCTGAGCAAAATCTCCCAGAAGGACTCCACACATCCCCCGTGGAGTTGTCGTGGGATGTCACTTAAATCAAGATTCAAATCTGGAAGTTCCTTTTCAGTCAACATATTTGAACGTTCCGAGGAAACAAACACTTCCACGCCAAGAGCTTCAGCCAAATTTCTCAGGGGAGGTTGGACCCGTTCCTGACCTAGCCTTCCGTCAAAGAACTCGGGGGTCTCTTTTGCACCCTTGAGACAACCAGGTGAGATGAGCGAGACTCGGTATTCGGATTTCTCTCAGGGCTATCCATGCACGTTAGACTGAGGCTGAAACGAGACCCGAGGGGACGTCAACCACAATTGTGGCCTGGCCTAGTGTCTCCTTATTCTCTGCTGGCCTGGGGCAACATCCAGTACTAGCGAGTCCAGAGGAGCACTATGAAGATGGTGAGAGGTCTAGAGACCAAGACGTATGAGGAAAGGTTGAGGGAGCTTGGTCTGTTTAGCCTGGAGAGGAGATGACTGAGATGGAATCTGATAATCATCTTTAAATACTTCAAGGGCGGTCATAGAAAAGATGGAGAAGAGTTGCTTTCTGTTGCCCAAGAGGGGGCAAACCAGAACCAATGGGTTGAAATTAATCCAAAATAATTTTTGGCTTAAATCTGGAAGAAGTTCCTGACAATTAGAGCCGTTCCTCTGAGGAACAGGCTTCCTCGGTAGGTGGTGGGTTCTCCATCTTTGGAAATTTTTAAACAGAGGTTAGATAGCCCACTGGCAGAAATGCAGATTCTGAAATTTTCGGCAGATTGTGAGTGGGTGAGCAGAAGGGACTGTGTTAGTGCTTGGCTCTTGTGGCCCTTTCTTGAATGTCCAGGCAAATGCTGATTGCCACTTTGGGGTCAAAAGGCATATTTCCTCCAGACTAGACTGACCAGGAATTCTGATTTTTCTTTCTGGAGAGGGGGGCTCATAGGGACATGGAATTGGGGTCACTGTGGATGGGCAGGTAGTTGTGAGTTCCAGCACTGTTCAGAGGGTTGGACTAGATGACCCTGGAGGTCTTTCCAATTCTATGATTCAATTATTCCAAAGTTGCCAGCCTCCAGGTGAGGCCTGTAGCTCTCCCACAACTACAGATATCAATCCCCTGGATAAAATGGCTGCTTTAGAGGGTGGACTCCATAGCCTTATACTCCATTGAGGTCCCTTCAGCCGACTCCCAGCTCCACCACCCCCCCCTAAATCTCCAGGTATTCCCCAACCCAGAGCTGGCAACCCTAGCTCCAGAAAAAAAAAAGTATAGGGTTTCCAATGCTGGGTTGGAAAATAAATAATGTTGGAGGTGGAGCCTGAAGAGGTACTTCAATTAGGAACTGACCTTTGCATTCTGGAGATCCACACCTGGAGTTCAGCAATTCTAACTACGAAGCAGAGCATGAGAATTTCCCTTGAAACTGCTAGAAGGTCAAAACGTTCAATCGAGCCTTGTTCCTTTAGAACAGGGGTAGTCAAACTGCGGCCAACCAGATGTCCATGGACTACAATTTCCATGAGCCCCTGCCAGCGGACGCTGGCAGGGGCTCATGGGAATTGTAGTCCATGGACATCTGGAGGGCCGCAGTTTGACTACCTCTGCTTTAGAACTTCCAGCGGACGTTTCTCTTTTGCAGGATGTGATCAGGCTGTGATGGCCAGTTCCAGCGAGAGAGTTACTAAGTTACACGCCTGTCTTGGCTGATATTTTGTGCAATAATTATATTTGAAAAGAACTCCTTCCCCCCCTCCCCCCGGTGTTGATTCATGAAAAGAATTTCTACATGATTCCTGGGAAAACACAGACACACACACGGTTCTTTTGCAAAGTTGCTATTAATAGTCCTAAATGGCTTCACAGTCTATAGACTCGGCTGCATTAACGGGTTTTTTTTTTTATCCATATAGCTTATTGTAAAAGTTTGGATTAGAGTATGAACGATGGGGCTCCGGCATTATGCAGGGAAGAAGTTATTAATCCCAGAAAGCAGATAAACCGCCCAAAAAAGGAAGCCCACCAGCAAATCTGCCCCGCCAGTGTTGTGAGCTCCTAACGCTTTCGTTCTTTTGTATCTATTATAAGAATGATAGAAATACTCTGAGGCGGCTGCTGAGGAAATCTGTAAACACACAGGAAAGGGAAAAGAGAGAGCGGGAAAGCAAGGAGCGTCATTTCTGAGTTGAAATAGGTCTTTCCCACACTCTTCACAACAACCCTGCGATGTAGGTTCGGTTGAGGAATACCAAGTCAGCCAAAGCTGCGCTGTGAGGTTCATGGCAAAGGGAAGGGAATTGAGCCCAAACCTAGTCGGACACTTTCCACTGCAGTGAGAGTCTTTGGAGGGGGGGGGGAAATCAGGGTTGCCAACCTCCAGCCAGCAGCTGGAAATATGCCACTATTACAATTATTTGTCTATTATTATTTACTAGGGGCCAAGCCAATGGGCAATCAGGAATACAATGGGCGCTAGAATTGGGGCAGGGGGGGGGGGAGAACTCTGCAGATGGCTTCTCCAGGACCTGGAAAAGCCCCCAGGCAGGGAACTCACCGGCAGGGGCAGCCCTAGAAGAAATAAGCCACCCTCTTTGTTTTTTTCTGCACTGCCCACCTCATAAAGTAGTCTGGCAGTGAAGACTATATGGGTAGCTTATCTGGGAAACCCTGTTGAATGCAGATAAAATTAAACATGGGCCAAATATAGGGCGGGCAGAATTGGTACACCTGTCATGTCATATGCGGCAACAAGCCATAAAAATGGGGAAAGAATTTGGCCACAGCAGTGACTAGTTCAGTGGCCCCTGTAACCTGAGGATGACCTACTGGTGGTCCATCTTAGCATTACTGATGCAAAGTTTTCTCTGTTTTCATCCAACGCTTGCCGTTTCAGTACATTGTCAGCCATGGAGTTAATAGGATGGGTTGCCATGTATCTCTGGGTGTGAAGTTCCATCAAGTCATTTCTGACAACCCCGAAGAACAGAGATTCCCAGCCAGGGGTCCAAAGACCCCAAGGGGTCCACAGGAGTGCCAGGAGGGGTCTACAACATTACCTCTCCTGCCTCAATGGACTCATACACAAGCTAGGACACTAGCCACTTTCATCACCCCCCTCTTGAACATGAGTTCTCTTGTGGATTCTGTTCTTAGGAGGGGGCAGAGCTTGCACACCTACTCCACCTTAAACCACATCCTATCTCTCCTCCCCAGCCCTCCTCAAGCCTGCCTGTTAACATGGGTGGTGATGGCACTTCTGGGGGAGGGCAGGGAGGTTTAGAAAGCTGGCATCATTTCTGAGGCTTCTCGAAGCACGAAATGTTATTTTAGGGGCTCCTCCATACCCAAGAGGTCGAAAAAAGGCAGCTGTAGGGTTATATCCTACGAGCCTCTTGTGGCGCAGAGTGGTAAGGCAGCAGACATGCAGTCTGAAGCTCTGTCCATGAGGCTGGGAGTTCAATCCCAGCAGCCAGCTCAAGGTTGACTCAGCCTTCCATCCTTCCGAGGTCAGTAAAATGAGGACCCAGCTTGCTCTTGCTGGGGAGGTAAACGGTAATGACTGGGGAAGGCACTGGCAAGCCACCCCGTATTGAGTCTGCCATGAAAACGCTAGAGGGCATCACCCCAAGGGTCAGACGTGACCCAGTGCTTGTACAGGGGATACCGTTAGCTTTTTTAGGGTCATCCAGGCAAGAGCTGTTCAGAGGTGGCTTGGCCATTGCCTGGCTATTCATAAGTTTCCTTGGTGGTCTCCCATCCATATGTTAACCAGGGGATGGCCAGATAGTGGCTTTCCAGATGTCCACAGACTATAATTCCCAGGAGCCCCTGCCACCTGGCAGGGGCTCCTGAGAATTGTAGTCTGTGAATATCTGAAGAACTACAGTTTGGCCACCCTTGCTCATGGAAAACCGATCTCTTTAGTCTGGCAATGACCTGTAATTTCAGGGGATCTCTAGGTCCCTCTTGGAGAATGGCATCCTTATAGGACTAGCTGAGGCCATCCAGGCCACTTTACCTGCCCCTACGTTCAGGGTCAGAGCTAATTCAGAGCAGCTCCTAACCCAACCTTGAAAACTTTGCAATACCTAGCCACTGCCACACCAAACCCCACTTACCCAAACATGGAAAGGAGACAACCAGGACTTCTGTCAAAGGCCCCAACAGTCACACCAACCTTGATCACACAAAAGACTCTGTTTGCTCGCATTCCCAAAGTTGAGGATATTTCAAGAAGCTTCTTTGGTCACAGTTGGCACCAAAATAAACCCAGAAAGAAGAAGCTTGTCTCTTCCCCAGCCTTCTGGAAGGAAGGAATTCCCCCAGCAATGCAGAGCAAAGCAGCAGAAACCTTCAGCCTCCATCTTGTTCCCTACTGAGGCTTAGGCCAGGAAGAGCCCAGCCCATTAAAAGGAGGAGGAAGCAGAGACAGGTGTGTCTGGACAGAGTTAACAAAGAGCTACCAATCAGGTGCAATGGGGGAAAAGGACCAATAGGAGTCAAGGGAAGCTAAGGTGCAGCAAGGGGGAGTGTATGAAAAGGCCAGGAAGTAGGAAGAGTGGATGATTTTTGCTGCTAAGAAGGTCTGGCCAGGTGTGGAAGAAGAAAAAGAAGAGTTGGTTCTTATATGCTGCTTTTCTCTCCCTTTCCTCTCCCTTCAACAAACACCTTGTGAGGGAGGTGAGGCTGAGCGAGCCCTGATATTACTGCTCAGTCAGAACAGCTTTCTCAGTGCTGTGATGAGCCCAAGGTCACCCAGCTGGCTGCATGTGGGGGAACATGGAATCAAACCCAGCTAGGCAGATTAGAAGCCTGGAATCCTAACCACTACACCAAGCTGGCTCTCACACCAAGCTAGAACAAAACCATGTAGTCCAGGCCCCCAAAAGCTGTGTACTGTCTTCTAATCCTGAGTGCCCAGCATTCAGGCGTGTTCTTTCCAAACATGGTACAAAAGCATGCCTGTCCCTGAGCCCACTAAGCCTAACACCATGAAAGATCTTTTAAAAAGAGATTGGTTAACTATGCTTGTCTTTCAAGCCTTATGGGATTGCCTCTCTTATGCAGTGAGCCTGTGGAAGCAGCAACATACAATTATTAGAGATGCGAGGAACCTGTGTTAGGTTTGAGACTCCAGTCCCATATGCTGTAGATACAGCTAGGGGTCACAGAGCTCTGCCTTGCCTTGAGTGTGGGTCCATACTACACATGCAATTTTTTAAAATATATATACATTAAATGAGCCTCTTGTGGTGCAGAGTGGTAAGGCAGCCGTCTGAAAGCTTTGCCCATGCGGTTGGGAGTTCAATCCCAGCAGCCGGCTCAAGGTTGACTCAGCCTTCCATCCTTCCGAGGTCGGTAAAATGAGTACCCAGCTTGCTGGGGGGTAAACGGTAATGACTGGGGAAGGCACTGGCAAACCACCCCGTATTGAGTCTGCCAAGAAAACGCTGGGGGGCGTCACCCCAAGGGTCAGACATGACCCGGTGCTTGCACAAGGGATACCTTTACCTTTATATACATTAAAAAAATGACTCTGTAATTCACACACACAATACCTTCATTGGCATAAAGACTCTGTAATTTTAGAGTTTGTTTTAGAGCAGAAAAATGGCCCATCATCAAAAACTCAAGAGCAGTTCCCATTTAAAAAGGGCAAAGTTAATCTGCGGACTTTATCAATATGATCAGAGTCCAGGAGCACCTTTAAGACCAACAAAGATTTATTCCAGGTGTGAGCTTTCAAGTGCAAGCACTCTTCGTCGGACTATGAACTCCCTTCGTGACAGTGGGAATATATCGCAAAAAATCAATTCCGTTACATTAGTAGACTGTGTCACACAACCAAATACAGCCATATGATAATCAATATGGTCATTGGCCAGTAAGATTTCAGCATATCAAAAATTAATCTGCAATACTCTACCCACCCAATCCCTGACTCTGTTCACCCAAGATGTCTGAGGGCTCAGAAAGTGTCAAGATATAAAGATGATGATGATGATATCACAATTTACCTTAAGCGACCCTGAAAACTATTCCCTTTCAGCACTAAGGACTGCCGTTTAAGGAATTGTCTCAATTGTAAAAGCATCTCACTTTGAAGATTACGGTTTTAACTCAATGTCTTCATCCCTGATGCTCAAAATTCATAGAGGTTGAAAGATGCATGAACACAATTAGGCATTTCATGACAGGTTGACAGAAGTCCCTGTCAGTTCCGTGGAGCACTCTCAAAGAGGTACCCATGTTACTGGAAGTGCAGCAAATTTACACAGGAGTCAAGTGGCATTTTACGAAGAGCCAGCTTGGTGTAGTGGTTAGGAGTGCGGACTTCCAATCTGGCATGCCAGGTTCGATTCTGCGCTCCCCCACATGCAGCCAGCTGGGTGACCTTGGGCTCTCCATGGCACTGATAAAGCTGTTCTGACCGAGCAGTGATATCAGGGATCTCTCAGCCGCACCACCTTCACAGGGTGTCTGTTGTGGAGAGAGGAAAGGGAAGACGACTGTAAGCCGCTTTGAGACTCCTTCGGGTAGAGAAAAGTGGCATATAAGAACCAACTCTTCTTCTTCTTCAGTAATCTCAGGGCTCTCTCAGCTTCCCCTCCCTCACAGGGTGTCTGTTGTGGGGAGATTGTAAGCTGCTTTGAGACTCCTTCGGGTAGAGAAAAGCAGCATATAAGAACCAACTCTTTTTCTTCTTCAGTGATATCAGGGCTCTCTCAGCCTCCCCTCCCTCACAGGGTGTCTGTAGTGGGGAGAGGAAAGGGAAGACGACTGTAAGCCGCTTTGAGACTCCTTCGGGTAGAGAAAAGTGGCATATAAGAACCAACTCTTCTTCTTCTTCTTCTTCTTCTTATACCCTGCTTTTCACTACTCAAAGGAGTCTCAGAGCGGCTTGCAATCGCCTTCCCTTCCTCTCCCCACAACAGGCACCCTGTGAGGTAGGGGAGGCTGAGAGAGTTCTAACAGAACTGCTCTAAAAGGACAGCTCTAACAGGAATGGGATGAGCCCAAGGTCACCCTGCTGGCTGCATGTGGAAGAGCGAGGAATCGAACCCGGCTTGCCAGATTTGAAGCCACCGCTCTGAACCTCTACAACATGCTGCGTGTGTTAAATGCTGTCGAGTTGCCTCTAATTGATGTCAACCCTATGGATTAAAGTTCTCCCAAATTTCCAGTAGTTAGCAGCCATTCCGAGGTCTTGCAAGCTGAAGGCTATGGCTTCTTTTATTGAGTCAATCTATCTCCTCTCTTTCCCTGCTGTCTCCAACTTTCCCTAGCATCTTCCCCCAGTGACTCTTTTCATAATGTGACCAAAGATCTAGCCACTTTAGTTTCTATGGAGAGTTCAGGTTTGAATTGGTCTAGGATCCAGTGCAGGGGTAGTCAAACTGCGGCCCTCCAGATGTCCATGGACTACAATTCCCATGAGCGTTCGCTGGCAGGGCCTCATGGGAATTGTAGCCCATGGACCTCTGGAGGGCCGCACTTTGACTACCCCTGATCCAGTGGGACCTTCCAGCATTCCGCAGGGCCTTTAAAACGGAGCTCTTCTGCCAGGCCTATGGCTGAAGCCAGGGCAGTGAAGGAAGATCAATCGGGGTCTGGAATAAGTAGTAGTAGTCTTTTCTGGCAGTCCACGGTATCCATAAAACTCTCCCACAACACTTCCATTCAAAGGAGACAACTGTCTTCCTGTGAGCTTAATTCATTGTCCAACTTTGACAGTCCTACACTGTAGGGCAGGGGTAGTCAACCTGTGGTCCTCTGGATGTTCATGGACTACAATTCCCATGAGCCCCTGCCAGCAAATGCTCCTCCAGCCCCACATGAGCCATAGCAATAAGCAATATGGTAAGCCAGTAGAGTTGCCAACCTTCAATTGGTGATTAGAGAACTCCAGGGATTAGGACAGATTGCCAGGCGATAGAGAGATTTCACCAGGAGAATATGGTGGACTCCATACTGTTTTTCCTGTCCCCACCCACATATCTCCAAGTAACCCTCAAACAAGGCTCAAGCTGGTCTGAAGGAAGCTCAGCCCTGAGGTTTAAAGTAGATCAAGTCAGATACTTGATATTTTTAAATATTAAAAAAATAAATTGCTTTTGGGAGATGGTGTTCAGGAATATTAGGTTGATCAGGAAGTAAGACAGAGGATGAATGAGCAGTGTTCTAGGAGATGCCTCCTCCCCAAAAAAACTTTTTTATGGTAACAACCACCGAGATTTGAGAAATCCCTAGAGTGTAATCCAAAAGTTATATGACTTCTGGGCCAGATGTCACCCTACCCCTTGTGCTGTAAATATCAGAGGCTATAGAAATGAGAGTGCAGCAGTAGGGAGAGGCCATCAAGTGACGATGACACAAAAGCTCTCATCTGGTCCACAGACTGACCAGGAGAACATCACTAGGAATTTGAAAAGCCCAGATGGAACGTTGTCAACCTCTTGGGCGACCAGATCTCTGCTGGGCTTCAAGTTGCAGTACAGTTTCAGACCTGAAACAGTGGGGGCGCTACAGGGTCACAGAATTCAGGTCAAGATGTCCCGTCCCCCCCTGTTTGCAAGCTGCCTCATTGGCTCAAGGAGTGTCACTGCTTCAGCCCTGTGACCAAAGCACCTGGAGTCGGGGCCCTAGAATATAACAGTTAAGCTTCAAGGCTCAACAAAAGTTGGAGGTCGGGAGAAACATTCCCGACACAGGTTCAGAATGCATCACTGTACCATTTTAGCCTATGCCTAAGAGCAGGGGTAGTCAACCTGTGGTCCTCCAGATGACCATGGACTACAATTCCCATGAGCCCCTGCCAGCAAACGCTGGCAGGGGCTCATGGGAATTGTAGTCCATGGACATCTGGAGGACCACAGGTTGACTACCCCACAGGTTGACTACCCCTGATTTAGAGGACTAGCATTTCCAAGATTCAACAGAAGAGCAAAGGAAGCAAATTAGAAGTTGATTGAATGAAAAGAGGAGAGAGAGAGAGAGAGAGAAGATTGAATTGCACTTACTGCCCGTCGCCCTTGTGAACAGGCTTCCCCTACAAGAGTAGAGCATGTTTCACATGCTCCAGACATTCAATACTGGAAGGTGGATTTTCTCCCCACGGCGAGGCGAGAGACACGTTTAAAATTGCCGTCTAGGGTTACGGACTGAAGGCGAGCCAAGCGAGTTTACGGGGCCACTAATTCTTGCGATGGTCTCAACGAAGCTCTTTTCGCGGTTCCGCTAATCTCGGGATCCTTATTAAAAATGGATGATGACATGGGGCTCGCAAACAGCCGCGGCTTCGAGTATTGATTTACTCGGCGCGCGGGCCCCGCTCCCGTTGCATTCAGAGCGGCTCAAGGGAGGAAAGGGGACGGGTAAGCCGAGGTGACGTCGGGCGACTGAGCGGCTTCCTTTTCTCGCTGCCTCGTTTTGTGCAGGACGAATCCCCAGCGAATATTTCAACCAGTCTCTGGGAATAATTGTCTTTCTTGACCTGCCCTATGCAGGACATAAGGAGATGTCCCGAGGGGAGGGTTTGTGGGCGCTCAGGCCAATGTCTCCGAGATCGCTATCTCCCCCAGGCTCTACCCACAACTTTCCGGGAATCTCCGGACTTAGAGCTGGCAACCCTAACCGTAGCACGTTCTCATTTTTAATTAAACAGGAAGACGTTCGCCCCTTCCGTTCCGTAAGTCTTTCACAGATTAGCCGCGTGCAATGTTCCACTCCACCTGTCTCCCAATTGTTCGTAGAGAATTTCTATAATTAATTAAGAATTGGATCACGCATAGCTCGCCCTTGCTGCTGTTTTCTGTTCGTTCCGTTCATTGATGATTTTTTTTCTTTACAGCCTAGGTGCACAAGCAATCAGGAGCACTGAAAAAAGCCATACAGTCTCCCTCCCTAGGCCCAGGCTAGACTGATGGGGGTCTGTCTTTTCCCTTATAACCCCCCAAGACCACTGAAATCTTCGCAGCAACATTTGCTTAGGGTCTCCAGCCCAAAAGCGGTGAAGTTGGCCTCAACCTGAGTCAGGGCTCTTTGGGCCTTGGCCCCAGGCTGGTGGAATGAGCTCCCAGGGGGGGATCAGGACCCTGCAGGGCCTAAATCAATTCCACAGGGCCTGCAAGATGAAACGATTCCACTGGGCTTATGGGCAAGGCCAGAAATAACATCCAACATGGAAGCCAATTCCTTGAACCAGATCCACAATTCAGCTGGCAGCCAGTGCAGCTGCCGGAGCACTGGGTGAATACAGGCTCTCCAAGGTGTTCTTGAGAAGCCTACAGGGTTAACCTAAATTGGATGCAACCTGAAGGCACTTCCCACCAATGCCCTTTCCCTACAAATGCATTTGAGTACTGCACATCCACACAGCAAGGAGACCCAGTTGATTACCAGATCAGGCTTGGATAACCATTGTTTTATGGTTGGAGTTTTGTAGGTGGGACCAAGACTATGCACAGTATTATACCTGGTGGAATGAGCTCCCAGGAGAGCTACGGGCCCTGCGGGAGCTTTCAGCGTTCCGCAGGGCCTGTAAAATAGAGCTCTTCCACCAGTTTTACTGTTGAGGTCCGCACGGCCAGGGAGATCTGTTTGCCCCCCCCTTCCAGGCAGTTCTGTGATGGTTGCACCCTCCTCCCTCCCACTCTGATATGAATGGTTGTGGGTATGGGGAATAGGGAGTTTTTGTTTTCCGCCATTTTGTCTTCTCTTTTTGATCTGATTATTGATTGTAATCTTATGTTTGGGGATTTAATCAGAGTTCTATGAGTTTTTATTACTCTAATCTATGTAACCTGCTACGAGCCGTCGGGGAGTGGTGGGTAATAAATCTAAATAATAATAATAATAATAATAATAATAATAATAATAATAATAATAATAATATAGGAGGAGGAGGAAGCGGCAGCGGCAGCAGTGAATGTTTCCAGCTTCCACATAAGAAGGAGACACATTAAAGCAGGGGCAAACTTGTTTATTGGAGCTTTAGGAGCAATGGGTTCAAATTATGGGAAGGGAGGTTCCACTTAGAATCATAGAATCATAGAGTTGGAAGGGGCCATACAGGCCATCTAGTCCAACCCCCTGCTCAACGCAGGATCAGCCCTAAGCATCCTAAAGCATCCAAGAACAGTGTGTATCCAACCTTTGCTTGAAGACTGCCAGTGAGGGGGAGCTCACCACCTCCTTAGGCAGCCTATTCCACTGCCGAACTACTCTGGCTGTGAACCTTTTTCCCTGATATCTAGCCTTTCCTGATGATGAGGGCTGTTTGTCGATGGCATCTGCTGCCTTGGAGGGTGGCGGAGTCTCCTTTGTTGGAAGTTTGGAGGAGGTTCGATGAGCACCTTTCAAGAGTGTGTGTTTTTCAAGTCCTTGAGAAGGTGGGGGGCTGGACTGGTTGGCCATTTGTGGTCTCTCCCAACACCGCGTGATTCTAATCCTGATTCAGTTTCCTTTCACTGCCACAAATTTAGGGACCAGGAGGGGAAGTTGTTTCCGAGAAGACAAAAGCTGCACGACTGTCATCAAGGCAAGTCCCTCTGAACTTGTAATTATTTTTGTTGCCGATCGCTGCCACGATTTTAGCAAGCCCTCCACCCCGACACCCAAGCCTCGACCAACGGCGACAAACCCGAGAAGAAAATAGCAGCCCAGATTGGCCGATAAGTCAGACGCAGGATAGAAATTGTCAACGCTTTTCGGAGGTTGCAAGTGGATTTGCCGAGCGTCCGGAACCTTGAAAACCTCAAGAGGCGACGATCGGGAGTCAGGGAAGAACTCCTGTCCTTTTTATGACAGCCGCAAGCATTTCAGTATCTGTCTTGGAAATAACCCATTTGTTTTAAGAGCACGGGGCCCACGCGAAAAGTAGTCAATTTACTCCCTTGGTGCAGAGTTATTCCCCCCCTTCCTTTTTCTCCAGCAAAACTGCCAAGAAGATAAATACTGTCAGATCAAAACGGAGCACCGAACTGCCACTGTGACAGCTTCATCTTAGTGTGTCAACACACCAAGTGTTTCTTCTAGATACCTCTGAGGGCCGGACTCAATGATTTTTCTCCCCGTCTCACCCCGCCAGCCCCCACTAACCACAAAAGACTTCAGTGTCCTAAGCAGCTGGTTCTCCTAGCTGGACAGGGAAGACAAGGAAACAAGGAAGGATTGTTCCACAAAGGGAGGAAACGGGGGGGGGGAGAAGATACAGCAAAAGGAAATGCGGAAGGGAGTTAGGAGGTAAGACAAAACTGGGAAGAGAGAAAGAAGGCCTTTTAATGTTTAGAGATGCACAAAGCATGGTTCAGGCCGCACCTGGAGTCCTGCGTGCAGTTCTGGGGGCCTCGTTGCGAAAAGGACGTGGACAAAAGGGAGAGGGGGCAGAGGATGGGTTGATTTGGGGCCTGGGGGCCAAGTCCAATGAGGAAAGGCTGAGGGACATGGGAATGTTCAGCCTGGAAAAGAGGAAGTGGAGAGGGAACATAGAATCATAGAGTTGGAAGGGCCCACACAGGCCATCTAGTCCAACCCCCTGCTCAACGCAGGATCAGCCCTAAGCATCCTAAAGCATCCAAGAAAAGTGTGTATCCAACCTTTGCTTGAAGACTGCCAGTGAGGGGGAGCTCACCACCACCTTAGGCAGCCTATTCCACTGCTGAACTACTCTGACTGTGAATTTTTTTCCCCCTGATATCTAGCTTATATCATTGTACTTGTAGTTTAAACCCATTACTGTGCATCCTTTCCTCTGCAGCCAATGGGAACAGCATCCTGCCCTCTTCCAAGTGACAACCTTTCAAATACTTAAAGAGGGCTATCGTGTCCCCTCTCGACCTCCTCTTCTACAGGCTGAACATTCCCAAGTCCCAACATTCCCAACATGATTGCTCTCTTGAAGGATTTGAAAGGTTGTCACAGGGCAGGGATAGTCCAATTCGGCAGGGAAAGGTTCTTGGTGGCAACAGAGGATAGGACCGATGCGTCAAAAGGTACCAGCAAGGGGGGGAAATTTCACAGTCATTAATAATTCAGCAGTGATCTAGGCTGCCTAAGGAGGTGGTGAGCTCCCCCTCACTGGCAATCTTGAAGCAGCGGCTGGACAGATCCTTCTCCTGGATGCTTGAGGCTGATCCTGCCCTGAGCAGACTAGATGGCCTGGATGGCCCCTTCCAATTCTGTGACCCTATGCTCTGCTGGAGAGGTGTGACTTCTCTCTGCCTCATTTTGAATGAGCTTCTCCCTCATGGGACACAAACCTATGAATTGTTATTGTTGATGATGATGTTGAGGAACAGGGTTGCCGAGTGCCCCCTGGCTACTGGCAGAGGTTTGGAAGTACAGGGTGTCCAGATTCAGGTTGAGAAACACCTGGAAATTTGGTGATGGAGTCTGGGGAGGGCAGGAACCTCAGTGGAATCCAGTGGCAGAGAGGCCACCCTCCAAATTGTTCCATTTCCCCTAAGACAGGGGTAGTCAAACTGCGGCCCTCCAGATGTCCATGGACTACAATTCCCATGAGCCCCTGCCAGCATTCACTGGCAGGGGCTCATGGGAATTGTAGTCCATGGACATCTGGAGGGCCGCAGTTTGACCACCCCTGCCCTAAGAGAACCTATGTCTGTAGTTTGGAGATGAGCTTTAATTCCAAGGGATCCCCAGGTCCCACCTGGAGGTTGGCATCCTTAATGAAGACAGCTGCCACAGAGTTGGGGTTGCCAGCCTCTAAGTGGAAGTTTGAGATTCCCTAGGATTCCAACTGATCTCCAGGTGGAAAGAGATCAGAGAAAACGGCTGCTTTGGGTGGCCGTTTCAAGACATCCTACCCCATTGATCATTTCTGCCTGGGGAAAGCCTGAAATCCTCACCTCCAAACAACCCCTAATTCCATTGTTTTCTTAACCTGCTGGATTACAGGCAAAAATTTTTGCAAATGCCACCAAATACTAGTCAGATTCAGAGAAGGGTTTTTTCCCCAAGATGGTGTTGGTTGGTGGACGAGGACCTTCCGCATTTAGGTGGGCTCTGGAAATCTCCCAAAATGACAACCGATCTTCAGAATAGAGAGCTCAATTGCCCTGGAAAAAGAATTTGGAGGGTAGCTTTGTTCCAGTAGAACTGCTGGATTCCCATTCAGAAGTATCTTAGAGACTAAGAAGATTTTCACGGTCTAAGCTTTTGAGAGTCAAAGTTTTGGTGTATAGAGATTCCCAAAAGAGTTCACCTCCAACTCCCAGGCCCTTCCCCTACATCCTGCCTTGACGGATTCGGCCACAAGCTATTCCCAGCTTTGCCATGAAAGCAGAGACCCGGCCACTTCCCTTGACCTAGGGGTGGTGTTCTCGCATGGTTACCACACCTGGGAAAGATGCAGGAGCCTGGACGCCTATTCCTGATTCAACCTGCCTCCTTTCTCTCCTTCTCCTCTTTGGGCGTGGCAGGGAGGCGTAGCCAGCTGACATTACTTCCAGCCTGGTTCCGGGGCTCCTGAAAAATATTTCACGGGCTCCTCCGGGGTTAAAAGGTTGCAAAAGGCTGCTCTAGTATCTGATGAAGGGTATGTGGACTCTCAAAAGCCTATAGCCTGAATAACTTCCTGGTTTCTTAAGGTCCTGCAAAAATCGAATCTAGCTCTAATTTTGCACTAGTTACTCTTTCTATCCAAGTAACCACTGTTTGACCACCTTCTCCCTAAAGGGAACAATGGAAATAGGGTGAGTCACTTTTTAAGGGGGTGGGAATGGGGCTGCTTATAGACAATAGGGCAGGATGACCAGTATTCTGTCCTCTATTAAGGATGTGATGCATACCGCAGAGAGAAAATAAGATGAGAATTGATGGGAATTTAATGGTCTGCTGATTTTTTTGTAACTGTCTGTCATGCCAATCAACCCAGGATAAAGCTAGGTAGCCGGGGAGGGAAAACAACCTAGGTAAGCACATGATCCTGATGAGGCATAAAAGTATCTGCTTCCAGAAGGACCACAAGTCGCCGAAAAGCTTCCCGTCCAACCTTCTCCAGCATCAACCAACAGCCGTCAATTTCCCTGCCTCATCCTGTTCCTCCAACAAACGGCTTGGCCTGGCCCTTGAGTCTAAGCAAGGTCCGACCTGTCCCGATCCAGACAGCTCAAGATAGTCCAATTCGGCCAGATCTTGTCCGCACGTGTTGTTTGCTTTAATCCATGCCAACGGCTGAACCCTCAAGAGAAGGGTGACGTCAACCTGCCTGACAGCTCTTGAAGGTGTTGACAAGTCAGGGCCCTCCAAAATATCAAATAAACTCAATCCGTTTGTATATTTCGGACACACCGAAGCCGAACGCACGAGATTCGTGCACATGAGAACCGCGTGGTCCATTCTGTTGACTTTACTGCCCAAAGGCAGGGGCAGGCTGTTGAAATATATACACAGTACAAAGCTCTCTCTCTCTCTTTCTGCAGAAAGCATGTTTTTAAAGGGAAAGACGGGCATGGGAAGCAGTAGAAAGAGAAGAGATCTCTTTGTTGTAGGACGGGAAACAATAACCCCCAGTGCCCAGGGATGCATTATCCAATATTCAAGAGCATAATCCTCAGCCAGCTTGCACGGTGTTTCATATTGTACATTTTGTTAAAAATCCACATCCCTGTGTTGTACCCTTTTTAAAATTCCTGACTTAAATGCAATGCACTCTCAAGGCCTATAGTCCTGTGCCAGGTCCGTCTGTCCTGCTTGCAAAAACAATTCAACTTTTATATACGGGGAGGTGAATAGACAATCTAGGAATATTCACCCCAGCCCAGGGGATTCTCTGTGGGGATTTTGTGTGTACATTGAAATATTGAAAACAAACCGTTTCCCGGAGAGGCAGTAGCAGCAAGCCAAAGCAGCAGTCCAGTGGTGCTTTAGCAATGTATTCCAGAATCAGTTTTCATGAGCCAGAGCTTCCTTCATCAGTTGTATGAAGTACTACTACATATGTAGATTGCCTATCTCTTCATTGGGAGTTTCCCCTCCAAGGATTGACCCTGCTCGGTTTCCAAGATCTGGTAAGAGAGAGCTAACCTGTACCATCCCATGTCCCCACCAACTGTATGTGTGTATATAAAATATGGGAACTTATGGGATATATGGGAAATAAGTCCTTACAGTGACCCCTTCAATGACCTTTTGAACCAATGAGGTGGATTGTCATTGCCTTCCTCTGCAGAGTTTGCTTTGCTGGTCTACCATCCAAGTGTTGACCCTGCTGAGCTCCCATGACTTGATGGGACTGGGATATACCATGACTTCTTGTCCCCACAGAGATACCAGCTGGCCACATCTCCCTGCCATACAGGGGGTGGGGGTTGGAGAGAGTAAAGAGGTAGTATGGAGCAGGAATAGGCATCCACTCCCCGCCTCCCTGCCCAGGCGCAGTAACCATGCAAGAACATCACCCCCAGGGCAATAGAAGTGGCTGTTTTCAGAGCAATTCTGGGAGTAGTTTGTGGCTGAGTCCATTAAGGCAGGATATAGGGGAAAGACCAGGGAGCCCCCGGGAAGCTCTCTTGGAGGCCCAGGGCTTTAGGGAGCCCTGGGTGAGAATCCCTGTATTAGTACTTCAGAGTGGGAGCTGAATATGTCCACAGAAGACCCTTAAGCTTGGCCAACAACAATAGGCTACTGTTTCCCAGCTTTAAGGCAATCTGTCTGGCCTCAACCAGAGCCAGGGCCTATTTGTCCTTGGCCCCTGCCTGGTGGAATGAGTTCCCAGAAAACATCAGGGCCCTGTCAGAGCTCACTGAGTGCCACAGGGCCTGTAACATGGAGCTCTTCCACCAGGCTAACCTGCTAACCAGCTAACATCTCATTCGGCCTCCCTTCAGTATTGAACATTTCTTTGTAAACCGCCACGAGTCTTTGAGAGCGGCGGTATATAAATCAAAATATAAATAAATAGTACCCCACACAAAGTCCTAGGAGCCCGGCTCTAGACTTTTTGATTTTAGGTTTTTAGATATTGTAAATATATTACGTTTTAAACGTGATGAACTGTATTACGGTCCCCATGTCGTTCGCTGCCCCGGGTCTGCCTTTGGCCGAGAGGGCAGATTATAAATTGAAATAAATAAAGACCCAGATTCAAATCCCTCTTCTGCCATTGAGTCTTACCGGGTGACCTTGGACCGGTCACTCTTGCTCAGCCTAACCTACCTCCCATGGTTGTTGTGCGGCTAGAAAAGAAAAGAAAAGAGCTACACAGAACAAATGTATATTGCCCATGGAGGAAAGACAGGATGGACTATACAGAGAAATAAACTTTGCCGGAGTGTTGATCCAAAGCATGCTTCCTGGCAAGTGGGTACATTTAGAAACACTGAGTTAAAGATTGTCCAGGTTCACGCAGAAACGCCAATATCAGAGGGGAATAGAGAAACGTGTCTGAAGGAAGACACACAGAGAGAAAGAACAATGGATAACAATGCAGCGGGCGCAGGAGGAAGGGGGGAAAGACCATTGTGCTTTGTGGTTTCAACGAGAGTTTTCCGTTTGCCAATCCGCTGACATGTGTTTTGGTCCAGAGAGGGATTAGAACACACAGCTGGTGCGTATTTGGCACACAGGTGTCTTTCTCTCTGCATTTGCTAGCGAGCGCACAACAGATGGCTTTGTGCACGCGTGCATGTGTGCAAGAGAGCACGTCAAGCGGGGAGGAGAAATCCTTTCGAGTGGCGTTGAAGGAGAGAACTTGATATTAACAGCTCTTCTTCCCCTTCCAGCAGGGATAGGATAAAATGAAGGAGGTGCGGTGTTTACTCTGCTTAACGGCGGCTCCGGCTGTTTGCGGACGGCGTTCTGGGGACGGTGTTCTGGCCGGTGTCATTCAAAAGGGCCCACATGTTGACTTTGACAAGGAAGCGCATGATGGCACGGCCCCCGTGGGTTCTTCTCGCTGCTCTGAGTTCAGATTCTGAACCTTCAAAACACCCAGTTGCCGGAAAGCAAAATCACATCAAAATCACAAGATGTCATAGTCCCATTGTATACGGCACTGGTCAGACCACACCTGGAGTCCTGTGTGCAGTTCTGGAGGCCTCACTTCAAGAAGGACATCGATAAAATTGAAAGGGTACAGAGGAGAGCGACGAAGATGATCTGGGGCCAAGGGACCAAGCTCTATGAAGATAGGTTGAGGGACTTGGGAATGTTCAGCCTGGAGAAAAGGAGGTTGAGAGGGGACAGCAGAGCCCTCTTTAAGTATTTATAGGTTGTCACTTGGAGGAGGGCAGGATGCTGTTTCTGTTGGCTGCAGAGGAGAGGACACGCAGTAATGGGTTTAAACTTCAAGTACAACGATATAGGCTAGATATCAGGAAAAAATGTTCACAGTCAGAGTAGTTCAGCAGTGGAATAGGCTGCCTAAGGAGGTGGTGAGCTCCCCCTCACTGGCAGTCTTCAAGCAAAGATTGGATGCACACTTTTCTTGGATGCTTTAGGATGCTTTGGGTTGATCCTGCGTTGAGCAGGGGGTTGGACTAGATGGCCTGTGTGGCCCCTTCCAACTCTATGATTCTGTGATTCTATGAAAGCGGATTCGGGTCCTGCACTACTTTCCAGACCAGCAAGATTTTCGGGGGTCTGAGTTTTCGAGAGTGAAAGTTCCATTAGTCAGATCCGCCAAACATCTTGTTGGTCTCTTAGGTGCCGCTGGACTTGCATCTAGCTGTTCTCTTGCAGACCACCCACTGAAACCATAAACCGGATGACTGCTAAGGAGAGCCTTTGATGAATGGAAGTCCACACGTCCGGTCCCTTTAAGAGAGGCTTAAAGGGATGTTAAATAAAAATAAATCCTTCTGTTTATATCCTGTCCTTCCAATCTAGCTCAGGGTGGGTGACAACATCATGAAAACAATGAAGACCATCAACTCCTCCTCGGATTTACCCCTTAATTCATTAACTGATTGTAAGCCGTGACTTCTTCGAGTATTAAAAAAGTTCCTAATTAATTAACTAAATAAATGGGGGGGGGGTACAGAGATTCTAGAGCAGATTTTCTATCAATTTCCAGAAGCGAGGTCAGCATTGAATGTTGATGTTTCCGGATCTTGACCATAGGCCTGGTGGAACTTCTCTGACTTGCGTGCCCTGAGGGGACTGGTTAAGATTGTGCAGGGGCCTGGGGCCATTCTGCACACACTGGCTAATGCACTTTCAATGTGCTTTTATAGCTGGATTTTCTTGTGAGGAACAAGAAAATCTACTTCTTAAGGGCATTGAAACTGCGTTATCTAATGTGTGCAGAATGTGTCCTGGTCTCTTTGGGGCAAGTGTTCCACCAGGCTGAGGTCAGGGCTAAAAAAATTCTTGGTCTGAGCGAAGGCTAATTTCACCTCCTTTGGTCTGAGTGACATCCTTTTAGCCAAGTGAAATTATTTACCTTCTCGCCATGCAAAACTTCAATGGCTCATTTCCACAGATTGATTGTTATTAAAGGGATAGGGCATTAATCTCCAGACCTGTTGGCACCCCTAACTGCAGCCTGTAGGGGAGCCAGGAGTGAAAAGGGTTGCCACGGAACACCAGGGCAATCCTAAGTGGGCAGTAACTGGGTCGACCCAGACCTGGAGTTAGTGTTCTCTACAATCCCAAGTCCCTGAGGTCCTTTGCTGTAGTTGGATGACTTGAATTGGAACCACAACCTGAATCTAGTCTCGAACTGGAGAATGAAAAGACAGCATTGTCAAGGAAAAAGTAGAAGGCCAGGACTGTACGATGAATACCAAGCCTGGCCGAGTCATAGGCCATAAACTATGTGATGGATGCCAAAGAAGAAGAGTCCCGCAGGATCAGACCAGTGGTCCCTCTAGTCCAGCATCTTGTCTCATGCAATGGTCAACCAGTTCCTTTGGAGGTCCAACAACAGGGCAAAGACACTGAGACTGAAGCCTCTCCCTGATATTGCCTCCTGACTTTGGGATTCAGAGGTTTATTGCCTCTGAATGTGGAGGTTCCCCTCAGTTATGTCTAGTAGCCATGATACTTATTCTCCATGAACCTACCTAATCCCCTTGGAAAGCTGATTATTCCTGTGGCCATCACTACAATTTCTGGCAGCAAATACCATATTTTAATCATTCTCAGCATAATGTAGTATTTCCTTTTGTCCATCCAGAACCTACTGCCCATCGGCTTCATAGGATCCCTTCAAGTTCCAGTATTTTGGGAGAGGGAGTGCGACACAATATCACGAGTACCGGGAAACTCCATCCGGTACAACTGGCTAGGTGTGCAATCCCCACTTCCGTCTGAAAGAATTATCCGGGATACGGCTAAAACCACATGGGAAAACTCCTTGGAGAATGCTACCATGTGGAAGCGAGTCAAGATTCATTCATTCATTCATTCATTCATTCATTCATTCATTCATTCATTCATTCATTCATTCATTCATTCATTCATTCATTCTGCTACCAAATCCCTGACAACTTATGGTGAACCTAAGGCAAGAGAAAGTTGGAGGTTTGCCATTAGATGCCTCTATATAGCGATGCTGGTATCCCTTGGGGGTCTCCCATCCAAATACTGACCAGGGCCAATCCTGCTTAGCTTTTGACATCTGGGGACAGCAGGCTAGCCAGCTTGGTGTCAGCTTGGTGTAGTAGTTAAGAGCGGTGGCTTCTAATCTGGTCAGATGGGTTTGATTCTCTGCTTCTCTACATGCAGCCAGCTGGGTAACCTTGGGCTAGTTCCAGTCTTGTTAGAGTTGTTCTCACACAGCAGTTTTCTCAGAGTTCTCTCCACCCCATCTACCTCGCAGGGTGCCTGTAGTGGGGAGAGCAAGGGAAGGCGCTTGTCAGCTGCTTTGAGACTCCTTCGGGTAGAGAAAAGTGGGGTATAAAAACCAATTCTTCTTCTTCTATCCTGATCAGGGCTGTCCAGGTCCTTAAGGATGCACCTCCAAAAATAAGAGAATGCATACACATACCAAGCTGCTTTCAACTGAATCTATCAAGGCCAGAATAGCCAGCTCTGACGGGCAGGGGCTCCCCAGGAGAGCTTTTTCACCTACTACCTTATTCTTTCCATGCAGAGATGCTGAGGGTAGAACCTGGTATTTAATGTATGCAGAGCAGATGATATAGGCTAGATATCAGGAAAAAAGGTTCACAGTCAGAGTAGTTCAGCAGCGGAATAGGCTGCTTAAGGAGGTGGTGAGCTCCCCCTCACTGGCAGTCTTCAAGCAAAGGTTGGATACACACTTTTCTTGGATGCTTTAGGATGCTAGGGCTGATCCTGCATTGAGCAGGGGGTTGGACTAGATGGCCTGTATGGCCCCTTCCAATTCTATGATTCTATGATTCTATGATTCTATTATTCTATGATCTACAAGGGAGCCACAACTACCGTCCTTGTCCAGAAAGAACCATGCCTGGACAGAAAAGCAGCCATTAAGAGCAAACTACTCCGTGTGCATGAACGGGCCCAAGATCAGTAGTCTGTTGCCGTCGAAAGTAAGAGGCGGTAAAGGCCGTTCACCTGAGCCTTCGGATTTGATCAGCCTGTGCCTGATTTGCAGAGCTCCGATAAGCGAACCTAGGAAATCCCAAGGTTTCCGTTGTGACTTTGCGTCAGCATTCATCGCCTCCCCGCGCAGAGAGGACTTATCCAGAGTGGCAGAACACCTGGAGAAACCACACGCTCCGCTCAGGGAGATGCGGACGGAGTCAATTCCTTTTGCAAACTCGCAAGCCCTCCTGAGCCGTCGAGCCAGGCTCGGTCAGCTTCAATTCCAGGCCTCCTCTCTTTTCTCGGCTGAAAAGTGACATCGACGGAGAACGTGGCGTGGCCGGCACACTTACCGAACATGCGCACTCCGGAGCAGCCCCACACTCGGACGCAGGAAAGAACAGGCCACGCTTTTCTGCCCACGACCGAATCTGGGAGCAAAACCGGGGAGTGCGTTTCACGTACGTGTTCCGGGTCAGATCTACGGCGTAGGGGAAGACCGTTCAAACCCCAAAGATGTTCTCAGTGTGGAGGCAGGCTGTGGTTTCCAACCACTGTTAGGGAGAAGGAGAGACAGACAGAGAGAGACAGAGAAAATCCCCCTGGACGCTTGAAGTCACTGGATGTTCATGTCAGAAGTTTTAAATGACTCTTTAAATTCACTATCTCGAGGGGCCTTGCTGCTTAATAAAGACTACGGGGTGTTGAGAAGCACAGTATATTATTTCATTAAGTGCTTTTTTTCAGGGGAAGGGGATTTAGAAGTAAAAACTGCTGGCTTTGTGTGGTGAGGTCACAACCTTTGACAACTTCGGGGCTTATCTCTTTCATCTTTCCACTCCCTCGAGACCCCAAACTTGCAGAGGAATCCAAGCCGGTAAGCTGGGGCTAGACAGAATTTGGCATTGTTATGGGCCTACGTTCTCTCTCTTTCTCTCTCTCTCTCTCTCTCTCTCTCTCTCTCTCCCTCCCTCCTTTTGCTTCCCCCTCTCCCCCTAAACAAAACAGATCTGAACCGAGCCACGGAAACAAAAATGTATTGTTCCTCCCAGATGGAAGCGAGAGTCGCCTAGGTAACCAGATTAATCTCCTTTTTTTCCTCTCCCTTCCTCTCTTGTAGCGCGGTAATCGGTGGGTTCTCTTTTCACAAAAAAGCCAGCCTCAAAGCCGGGGCTCTAACTAGGTTCCTAATTAGCTGCAATTTACAATGAAGACAACATGATGAGATAATAGAAATTTGCAAAATAATGACATACCTCAGCAAAATATTCCTCCTTCTAAGAACCATTTTTATAGGGCGAGAAACAATACGGAGGGCCCTTCTAAAGCAAAGCTGGGAAATGGTGGCGTATTATGTGACACAGAATGGTATTGTTCCCCTCTTGTTCTCCCAATCAACAGCTTATTGTTTGGCATCTTAAATAAAAATGACTCAAATACAGGCCACATAATGATCTCTATTGCGCTAATACACTGTATATACAGAGTAGTCACACACACACACACAGAGAGACACACAAAAATGTACCCAAGCCAAAGCCAGTGGGCTCGGAAAATGGCAGGCCCCAGAAAGGTTATTTACAAAGCCATACAAGGAAGGTATGGGGGAAAGTGTGTGTGGGGGGGAGACTATTATTACTGGGTCTTAATCAAACATATCTTTGTGATGCCTTTCGGGATGCAGGATGGACCGGGGTGCGGTCGGGGGGGGAGAGAAGGCGGTTGAACAGGAGAGCAGCTAGTTAATGAAATAGGATGGATTGTGTTTGTTGTCCTGCGATTGCGGGGAGCGCCAGCGAAAACAGCCTTCCGGGTTGTCCGCCAAGAGCCCATTCTTCGGTGCGTCATGCAAAAGGCCTCGTCGTTTAGCAAACAGGAGGGCGACGGAAACGGGGGCGGGTGGGCGGGTGGAAATAGGGGTCCTGGGGAGTGAAGAGGAAGCATTGGGAGATGGCGTGAAAGGGAGGAGCTTGAAAGAAACCAGGAACAGTCAGAGAAAGAGAGAGAGAGAGAACATAAGGGGATAAAAGGCCTGGTTCCATGTACCACATAGATCCCACTGGATTCCCCTGACATTCTCCAGTGCACAGTGGGGACAATCAAAGCTTGAGAGAATGCCTGTTATCCCTCTTACCTGGTGCCCTCTGAATACCTATTTCAGTACCAAGTGTTCTGGTAGGGTAGTGGTTTCCAAACTTTTCTGGACCACTTTCCCCTAGGTTCTCAGGCCACATCCCTAGTGCCGTCCCTGCAAACACACACCTCTTTCCTGGTGTTAGGTTTTCTGCAAATTCAAAACACATGATATTGCCTACATTTCTTTCTTGGTTGTTGTGCAGTGGCCCTATTTCAGTCTGGAATATCTCTATCTCTATCTCTATCTCTATCTCTATCTCTATCTCTATCTCTATCTCTATCTCTATCTCTATCTCTATCTCTATCTCTATCTCTATCTCTATCTCTATCTCTATCTTTGTAAAAATCATTGGTAAAAGCCACACTGGGTCCTCAATGGTGAGAAACATAGCTGAGGAAAGAAAGTGAGAGAGAAGAAAGCAATGGAAAATCTCAGGGCCCGGAGCAAGAAGCAGAAGGCTTTTCCAGCCTCCAGAAGACAGAGACTTTTGGGGAAGGGCTGCCAACCCTGGGTTAAGAAACTCCTGGAGATCTGGGATGGAGCCTGGGAAGGACGGAGTCTGAGGAGGGGAAGGAGCTCAAGCAGGAAGATGATCCCATCCAGCCCACCATCTGAAGCTGTCCATTTTCTTCAAGAAGCTAAGCAGAGGTGGTTCTGGTCAGCACTGGGATGGGAGGCCACCAAGGAAGTTCAGGGCTGCTACTACTCATAGGAACGTCTCTCACTAGAAAACCATAACTCAGACCCCTTACTGCCTTCTCAATTCCTTACTGCCCTCCTGTATCCTTCCACCACCCCCAGGGGAGTGCACCGCCCACTTTGAGGACCCCAAAAATACGTCAATCACACATGAAGCTGCCTTATACTGAATCTGGTCATCAAAATGGCTATTGTCCACTATTCAGACAGGAAGTGGCTTTTGAGCTTCAGCAACTACCTGGTCCTTTAGCTGGAGGTGCCAGGGATTGAACCTGGGACTTTCTGCACATCGAGCCGATGCTCTGCTATTCAGCTATGGCCCCTACCCAGCACATCCAGCCAACCCGTGCTTGACCGGATTTCATGGTAAGTCTCCTAAGAGTCATCCAAGGATCTGTAGTACAAGCTGGACGCTTGGCGATCCAAGTCTTTCAATCTTGCACCGCTTCTTTTAGCGGTATAATGCTCTGGCCAGTGTCCATTTTTTATCGTCCCTAACTGCTGTGTACTTGGACAGCCTGGTTTCCTTTTAGCACTGACCAGTCCTAGCACTCTTCCACTGTACCAAGTTCTCCACCCAGAAATCTGAGGCAAGGTCCTAAGGCCTTGTGGTCACTGCTAGATTTCAGCATCTGGATCTCCTGCTGTGAAAATGGGTCTCTGAGCAAAAGAGATCAGTTCCTCCAGAGAAAATGGCGACTTTGGAGGATAGACTGGGAAGGTGGACTGAGTTCAACATGTTCAACATGACCATATCACCCAATAAGTGTTTAACAAATTTTATATATGTATGGCTGGGAGTTCAATCCATGAGGCTGGGACCATGAGGCTGGGAGTTTGATCCCAACAGCCGGCTCAAGGTTGACTCCACCTTCCATCCTTCCAAGGTCGGTAAAATGAGTACCCAGCTTGCTTGCTGGGGGGTAAACAGTAATGACTGGGGAAGAGAATGGCAAACTACCCCGTATTGAGTCTGCCATGAAAACGCTAGAGGGCGTCACCCCAAGGGTCAGACATGACTTGGTGCTTGCACAGAGGATACCTTACCTTTACCTTTACCTTTACATATATATATATATATATATATATATGTATGTATGTATATGTATGTATATGTATATATATATATATATATATATGTATGTATGTATGTATGTATGTATGTATGTATGTATGTATGTATGTATGTATGTATGTATATAAATTAACTCCCACCCATTCGGGAAACCTTTCCAGGGTCATCAAGAAACCCCAGGGTTTCACGAAACCCTGGTTGAAAAAGCCTGCTCTATCCCAATAATATCCATAGATCTCCCAACCCACAGCTGGCAAACCTGGTCTGGACATACACGACCCTAATCCCACTCCCTTTGACTGTCGGCACATGGACATCCTCACAGGCAGAAGCTATGGTGGGTTTTGTTTTGTTTTTTTGGCACTTGGACGGAAAGGCAGCCAATTTCTGCTCTAGGTGCATATAACCTTTCGATCTGGGCTCCGACGGACTTACTGGACGCCTCCCCAAAACTGCCTCTGTTCCTGATTCAACCAGCAATGGAAATCCAAGAAGCCTGCCTCCAGTTCAAAATAACGAGAAGAAATCAGATGCTACCACTTCAGAAGCAAGGGAAAAGAACTGAAATCTGCGGGGAAACAATGAAGTCATTTATTTTTTTTTCATGATAAACTAATACTCCCATCTACTGTATCTGAACGTGCAATAGAGCTATACAACGTCTGCCTCTCTTTCAGTTTTCCCACGTTACTTGGGAGTAAACCTGAAGAGCATAGCATCAGGAATTAGAATACAGGGTCACGTTTTTATGGGGCTGCACAAAGGGGCACCATGGGAGGCCAGAGAATAATACCAGAGAATTTGTATATCATATAATATTCAAAATGTTTCCTGTAATAGAATCATAGGGTAGGAAGGGGTCTTACAGGGCATCTAGTCCAACCCCCTGCTCAGTGCAGGATCAGCCTCAAGCATCCAGGAGAAGGATCTGTCTAGCTACTGCTTGAAGATGGCCAGTGAGGGGGAGCTCACCACCTCCCTAGGCAGCCCATTCCACTGCTGAACTATACTGACTGTGAAAACCTTTTCATCCCATTTCTCTGCTGCCAGAGAACTGCTCCTTGCCATCCTCCAAGTGACAAATACTTTCAAACATTTTGAGAACCATCGTGTCCCCTCTCCACCTCCTCTTCTCCAGGCTGAACATTCCCAAGTTCCTCAGCCTTTCCTCACAGGGCTTGGTCCCTTGGCCCCGGATCATCCATGTCACTCTCCTCTGCATCCTCTCCATTTTGTCTAAGTCCTTTTTGAAGTGAGGCCTCCAGATCTGCACCCAGGACTTCAGGTGCGATCTTGTCAACCGCCCTGTAAGATAGGTCAACCCAACTGTCTCCATACTGCATGAGAATCTGAGAAAGAGTGACTTGACTAAGGGTCATTTCTTGAACAACATGGGACAGTCCCATCTGTAGCAGGAGGGGAGAGGAAATCTCTTCCCCCAAATCTGAATATTCTCCTTTTTTCCCTTTTTTTCTTCTTTTTTTTTGGGGGGGGCAGTGTTGATGTCCTCCACTTTGTCCTACCTATACTAATAAATATCCATGCAAATCTGAGTGTCCTTCACCTTGTTAGTGTAAGATGCCAGTCATGTTATCCATACCATTGTTCTCCCTAATATTTGGGAAAGGCCCCTGTGGGCAGAGCACTGTGTTTCCGCACACAAGGGCCAATCCAGCTGCATCCAGCTTTTGACCCCTGGAGCACCTGCCTCCAGAAGCCGGCCATGAGCCACACAGCCAGCCTCACGGCCAGACGCTGCCTGGCCACCGAGGACATCTCTCCTCCACTGACCCGCCTTGGCCGCCGCCTCTGGAGATGCTTTGGGCTGATGCTTTGGGATGCTTTGGGCTGATCCTGCGTTGAGCAGCGGGTTGGACTAGATGGCCTGTATGGCCCCTTCCAACTCTAGGATTCTATGATTCTATGAGATGTCAGCCTGGTCCTACAGGCTCACCTGCCACACACCTCCATGCCCAGCTGCCATATATTTTCCCCAGCCACCAGCAAACCATGCGCCTCCAGCACCACACGCCTCCAGTGCCGCATGCCTTCAGCGCTGCACACCAGCACACCAGCCTACACCCGACTAGCCCCAGCCGCCAGGTGTGACACAAGGTAAGGTTGAAGCCCGCTCCTTCATCGGGGCCCTCCGCTAGAGCCCGTTGCATTCCTGGGTACAACGGGCTATTTTCCTAGTTTTAAAATAATGTTATGCAGCATGCAGTTCTACAACACAAAAGCAGAAATAATAATTCAATCATAAAGGCGATTAAAATGATGCTAAGGAACATGTGCAAAATGGCTTGAATGGTAAAGAAGCGCAATGCAAGGGAAGGGCTATGGGCTGCCTATTAACTCTGGAGAAAGCCCAGCTGAACTCAGTAAGGATTGCATGAGCTGAATTTGTAATAAAGGTCTCTCTGTGTGTATAAAGTGCTGTCAACCCAGCTGATTTATGGCAACCCCTTAGTTTGCTAAGCAAGACATGGAACAGAGATGTTTTACCATTGCCTGAGTGGGTGGATCAGTCCTGGACAGTCTTGGTGGTCATTGGAACACAAGGAGAGCCCTGGTGGATCAGACCAATGGCCCATCTAGTTCTGCATCCTAAGAATATCAGAAGAGCCCTGCTGGATCAGACCGGTGGTTCATCTAGTTCAGCATCCTAAGAACATCAGAAGAGCCCTGCTGGATCAGACCAGTGGTCCATCTAGTCCAGCATCCTAAGAATATCAGAAGAGTCCCGCTGGATCAGACCAGTGGTCCATCTAATCCAACATCTTAAGAACATCAGAAGAGCTCTGCGGGGTCAGATCAGTGGTCCATATCGTCCTGCATCCTAAGAACATAAGAAGAGACCTGCTGGATCAAACCAGTTGTCCATCTAGTCCAGCATCCCGTCTCACACAGTGGCCAACCAGTTCCTCTGTATGGCCTTCATAAGAACATAAGAGCCCTGCTGGAACAGACATATAGTCCACCTAGTTCAGCATCCTGTCTTACACTTTGGCTAGCCAGTTCCTCTGAATGGCCAACAATAGGGCACAGAGGCTGAGGTCTTCATAAGAACATCAGAACAGTCCTGCTGGATTAAACCAATAGTGTATCTAGCCTAGCATCCTTTCTCGCACATTGGCCAACCAGTTCCTCTGGATGGCCAACAACAGAGCATAGAGGCCAAGGCCTTCCTCTCATGTCTCCTCACTTTGGAATTTAGTAGATTAGTGCTCTGAATGTGGAGGCTCCTTTTGTTCATGTTGGATAGTATCCACTCAGACCTATCCTCCATACAATTATCAGGGTGTCTATTCACTCTCATGGTGGCTTCAAACTGAAAACTTGTTGCAGGAGATATCCTTTAGAATTCAGAGTCCAGGGATAGAAAATTCATGTCATTTGAGATGTAAGTCCACTCTGTAACAAGACAGAAACCAGAGGTAGGGCTGCCTACGTAACCTGGAAAGGAAACGAACCACTATTGTGGGAGCCATGTAGCATAAAAAGTGAACTATTTTTGTAAACGACTGGAACTGGTTTGATCCAAATTGATTATATCCTACTGGGTGACAAGAAATTGTTTCCTGCCACTGAATTCAACATGCTCCTATAAACTGTACCTTTTGGGATGGACTTAAATGAGATTTCTTCACCAGGAGTCCCAATCCCAAATTGGGAGGACTGGCAAATACTCCAGAAGATAGAGACAGAGTTCAACGAGATCTGAACACAATGGAAAAATGGGCAAATGAGAACAAGATGCAATTCACAGTCAGAGTAGTTCAGCAGTGGAATAGGCTGCCCAAGGAGGTGGTGAGCTCCCCCTCACTGGCAGCCTTCAAGCAAAGGTTGGATACACACTTTTCTTGGATGCTTTAGGATGCTTTGGGCTGATCCTGCATTGAGCAGGGGGTTGGACTAGATGGCCTGTATGGCCCCTTCCAAGATTCTGTGATTCTGTCTCCCATTCAAATTCCAAACCTGCGGGGAGAATACAAACATTGTCAACAATGTTATCTACCTCCTTTGGGTAGAGAAAAGCGGCATATAAGAATAAACTCTTCTTCTTCTTCTTCTTCTTCTTCTTCTTCTTCTTCTAAACAAAGTTTCAGTGTCCAACTGCTCGCCGTGTTCTCTTACATCCTGCTCCCCCTCCTCCCTGCTCCCGTGATCGAGGAAGCATGGTTTAAATCTGTGACGTGAGGCCTTCGATTTTTATGAACCTTTGAGCCATTAGGGCTCCAAACCCGCTATCCTCGTTTCCCCTCGCAAGCCCGGAAGAAGACGAGGACACCCGGAATAAAGGAAATCCTCTCCCCTGGCCCCGAGGTTCACAATGCGCGCGCAACGCTCCTTTTTACTTAAAGGAAGGCGAAAACAATTAAACGAAACCTCGATGTAATCTCACACTGCTTATTTAGCCTCTTCATCCCTCAATGTGCGGTGGGTAAGTGTCTCAATCAGGGGGCTACGGCCTGCTATCATGCGGCCTTAATTAAAAAAGACACAAGCGGCGAAGCTGTGAATTAGAAGGGAAAGGGGTGGGGGGGAAGCAGAGGGAGGGAGGGAGGGAGGGAGGGGGGGAGAAGACAAATGTAACAAGGCAGCTACCCCCTGATTAATTCGAGGCTCATGTTGGATTAATAACGCCAAACAAAGAACAAAAGGAAATTGTTATGCGAATTGCAGCTCTCCCAGGCCAGACAAAGGTCAAATCACAGGATTTCAATTTCATCCGGACTTGCTTAATCGACTCCCTCGGAAGGAGGACCCTGCGCAGTCCTCAAAGCGGCCCATTGTAAGCCACATTGTCGCCGGACCTGGGAGGCTGAACAGTGATAATCCCAACTGGCCCCCATCTTCTGCCTTTCTCCCAAACCCGTGCACCCCTTCTTTTATCTGAAAAAAGTGGTGGGGGGGAACACACCCCTAATTATGGTCTAATGGCTAAGGGATAAGGCCCCTGCGCCAGAGAAAGCCGTCTTTGTGGCTGCTGGTCCATGGAAGACACGGTGTCCCCCGCCCCCAGTGCAGCTGCACGGACGGCCCCTTATTTTGATGGGGGAGCTTCTTTCTCTGAAGAGACCGAGCGCTGTCAGTGCAGAGGTATTGTGCTGCGGCCTGCAATTGTCCTGGGGGCACAGGACCACGGGGATGCAAAGCGAGGAGGACAGGTTGCGCAGAGGCGCTCCGTCACCTGACTCCTAACGCAAGGTCCTGATGTTGTTCCGTTTGGCGTTGGGAGGATTTAGAAGGGCCCCAAAATGCCAAGGGAAATTCCCTCCTCAAATGAGAGGGCATAGGGGGAAATGTGTGTGCGCCTACCCCCCCCTCCTCCCCAGCATCATTTATTTTGCAAGAAACAGAAGGAACAGAGGATGCCTGGGTGTTTCCACACATGGAAATAAAGTAGGGTTGTATGTTCCAGGATGGGAAAAAATTCCTGGAGACTGGGAGGACTGGGATCTCAGTGGTATACAATGACAGAGAATGCTCTTTCTTCAAGGAAACTGATCTCTGTCCTCCGGAGATGAGCTGGAATTCCAAGAGATCCCCAGGTGTCACCTGGAGGCCAGGCTTTCTAGGGTAAAGTATAATATTGGCAGAACTATGCAAAAGTTTCTGGAACATTTAGTTGGACTTGTCTCAGAGAAATGCAGACCCATACACATATCACGACATTGTTTTCCCACCTTCCAAAATGACGTGGCCTATCAAAGAAGGATCCCTAACCTGGATAACCCAAGTTGGCACAACCTCATCAGATCACGCAAGCTAAGAAGAGTCATCCCTTAGTACAGCCTTTCTCAACCTTTCTACCATTGAGAACCCCCTGAAACATTCTTCAGGTGTCAAGAAACCCCAGAAATGGTACGATCCTGCAGAACATGGTTGGGAAGCATAACTGTGTACGTGCCCACTTGGGACCCTCCCCTTCCCGCCCCCACCAGGCCCATCACTGGCTGTTTTGGCAAGGGGTGGGTGGGTTGCCATGAACATATATGGTCATCTCACCCAATAATTGCTTAATACATTTGACAGATAGATATTATATTAATCTATCTGACCTATTTGCTCAATGCGTACACAACCCAGTTGCCATCAGAAGGTGCATCAGCATGGCAATAAGAACATAAGAGAAGCCATGTTGGATCATGCCAATGGCCCATCCAGTCCAAAACACTGTGGCCCAAACCCAGTTCCCATTAGGTCCACCAGTGGGGCAATAAAAACATAGGAGATGCCATGTTGGATCATGCCAATGGCCCATCCAGTCCAAAACACTGTGGACCAAAACCAGGTGCCATCAGAAGGTCCACCAGCAGGGCCATAAGAACATAAGAGAAGCCATGTTGGATCAGGGCAATGGCCCATCCAGTCCAACACTCTGTGTCATACACTGGCCAAAACCTAGTTGCCATCAGGATGTCCACCAGTGGGGCCAGAACTCCAGAAACTGTTTCCCGTCCCCCGGCCACCAAGAATACAGCGCACTACTGCCCTATACATAGTATTCCATCTATACCTTGTGGCTAATAACCAGTGATGAACCTCTGTTCCATATGTTTATCCAATCCATGACCTTCAGGAGCTGAACAAGGCCTTTAACAAAATATCTTTGGGAAGTCATCTATTCAGTCTTAGGTTCATTGTAAGTCAGAAATGACGTGAGCGTCCATCATCCACAACCCCAAGAAATCTCAGCAGACGTATTTAAATAAATTTGAAATTTTGAAGACAATTTATTTGAAGATCTTCCAGATGTGCTCTGGCTTTTGCCACCCGCAAGATGTCAGCAGCAGGAGTCACTGTGCTACAGAAGCCGCTGTAGACAGAGCCGAAAGAGCCGCTGGAGGTGTTGAGCTCACATTCCCCTCCTCAGCTTCTGTGCAACTTCCTGCTGGGGACCTCTCCCCTGGAAAGGTCATCCCGACATGCAGTTGGCATCTGTTGCTGACATCCATCTCTCCCTCTCTCTTTGAGTCTCTTTCAGTCTCCCTCTATGCGGGGAAAGAAATTGGCTTCCACCAGCCTCCAGGAATGTTTATTATGTCTTTGGACCGATACAGAAGTTCAAAGTGCCACAGCCAGGAAAATGATGTCGGCATGCCCAGGCACACGAAGATGAAATGCAGGACTATTACATTTCCATGGAACGGATGCAGATGTCAGCCCCGTTCCCTGGGAGCAGAAACATGACCACCATATTCGGATTGGGCAACTACTAGAGAGGAGGAGGAGGAGGAGGAGGAGAAGAAGAAGATGATGATGATGATGATGATGATTTGGTTTTCATACCCCACTTTAACTACCAAAAGGAATCTGAATGTGGCTTACAATTGCCTTCCCTGTAAAGTTGGTGGGGATAAGAGAGCACTAACAGGACTGGTCATCCACAACAGCACTATAAGGGCTGTGATGAGCCCAAAGTAATCCAGTTGGTTGCATGTGGAGGAACGGGGAAATGGATTATACTAGACTACTGTGATGTGTTGTACTTGGGGCTACCCTTGTAGTTTGTTTGGAGCCTGGTGGCAGTGCAGAATGCTGTGCCTTAAACTGCTGGTTGGGATCAGTTACTTTGATCATGTGACCCTGATATTACAGCAGTTATACTGGACTCTCCCATGCCCAATTCAAGGTATTATTTTGGCCTTTAAAGCTTTACATGGCTTGGTAGAAGGTATCTGAAGGACTATCATCTTCCCCATAGTCCTGTTTGGGATCTAAAATCATAGGGAAAGTTAATCTTAACAGTCCTATCAACTGGTTGGTACACGGGAGAAGGACTTTTCAGTGGCAGCTCCACAATTATGGAACAACCTCCATGCGGAGAGGCACCTGGTCCCCTCATTCTCAGTCTTTAAGAGGCAGCTGAAAACTGTTTCATTCTTGGTCATAATGCTTGATTAGTCAACGAGTTCTTTTGACCACCAACAATTTCAAATGGTTGATTTCACCTAGCGGTATTTAAGCACTGAGTGACACTTAAGCCATGAGACCAGATCCTCCTCCAAGGCCTTACCAGAAATACATTATATGGAACAGATATGTTCTGTTACTGATACTGATAGGTTGATACTGATACTGTTCCATGCAAATGTTCTGAAATGTTTTCTTTAAACCGCCCAGAGCCATAGGGAAGGGCGGTATAAAAATCTAAATAAATAAAATAAAATAATAAATATGTTACATGTCCATGATGCTTGTATACTTTAACACAAATTTGTATTGTATCTCCATTCCTCTATTTTCATTGTAATCAACCATGAACTGGAATGAATGAATGAATGAATGAATGAATGAATGATACAACATGTGTTGAAAAGCTTTGAAATGAAGGGGAGTTGTTATAGCAGAAAAAGCTAGTAGGAAGAAGGGTCAGCCACCGATTGGTCAGTTCTGGGTTGATAAAGTCACGGAGATGCTAAGAGTGGAACCCGGGGAAGCTTGCATTAGAGAATGGGACAAACTTCAGGAGGGGGGGGGGCATACAATGCCACAGAATCCACTTTCCAAAAGAGCAATTTTCTCCTGGAGAACTACCTCCGTAGCCTGGAGACAAATTGTAATTCTATGGGATCTCCAGTTACCATCTGGAGGTTGGCAACCCAGAGGCTCAATCTTTCTTCCCCACAAATGTCCCCTGCCTTGCTTCGCTCACTTAGTATGTTGGATAAAAACCAGGATTGGGAATCCCGCGGATGCCCCCCACCACCAATTCTAATTCAAGCCAAAGTCGATACAGGCTCTTGCAGTAACACAGGCGCGTAATTAGAGGATCTTAGTCTTAAAACAGAATGGAAAGAACAAAACAAAAAAAGGAAAAAAAAGCATTTCCCTCTTTTCCTGGGGAAAAAGTTCCTTTAGAACTGAAATCAGAGCGCAGTAAATGAATGATAATTTCCGCGCCTCCTGTGAATGATTGAAGATTGAATCAAACTTTAACTAGATTCTATTTTGTAAATCCCTCCGGATGACATAATTACCATTCAACACATACATTAATTAGCGGTACACATCTATTTCATAGAGTTTTGCGGGTTTAAAACGGCTTTCATTGTCTGGCGGGCGTATGCCTCGTCCCCGTTAAAAAGGAAATAAGCCTGATATTGGGAAAGGGCAATAATTAAATTGATTCCGTTAGACTGACTAATTTGTTTTAAGTTAATATTGGCTCCGCCGACACCCCAAGGTCAAATCCACAGAAGGAGAAACGCGACGATTTTGGCTTCGGTTTTTAACTGCTTCTTCTACGGAAGGGTCCGTAGATTAAAACAGTGCCCCAAAGACATGGATCCTGATCTCGGGAGTGGCGTGGAATAATAATAATAATAATAATAATAATAATAATAATAATAATAATAATAATAATAATAATAATAATAATAATAATAATAATAATAATAATAATAATAATAGATGGGCCCTGGGCTGACTGGAGTGTGGCAAGGTCTTCTCTGTGTGACAAATCCTGTGCATTTTTCAGGCCTCCCTGAGAAAATGCCCTTAGACTTAGCAGAATACTTTTGTTCATCCCAATTACTTTACCTGAGGAAGAATGTTTCTATTAAGTATGCATCTTACAGGCACCATCTAACACACATTTCTGTCAGTAACATCTGTGGTGTGGTGGTGACGAGTGGAGACTTCTAATCTTCCTCGCTCCTCCACATGCAGCCAGCTGGGTGATCTTGGGCTCGGCACGGAAGGAAGGAAGGAAGGAAGGAAGGAAGGAAGGAAGGAAGGAAGGAAGGAAGGAAGGAAGGAAGGAAGGAAGGAAGGAAACCTGGGTCCAAAGGATTTCCACCTGAAATTTAGTAAATTTATCAACTGTTCACTAATTAACTGATATATCATATCTTTACATTGTTATATCATTGTAACCCTTTTCCCATTCACTTAGAGGAAATGGGGCTTTGGTTTTTCTTTTAAGAAATAAATTATAGAATTATAGAATCATAGAGTTGGAAGGGGCCATACAGGCCATCTAATCAACGCAGGATCAGCCCAAAGCATCCTAACGCATCCAAGAAAAGTGTGTATCCAACCTTTGCTTGAAGACTGCCAGTGAGGGGGAGCTCACCACCTCCTTAGGCAGCCTATTCCACTGCTGAACTACTCTGACTGTGAACATTTTTTTCCTAATATCTAGCCTATATCGTTGTACTTGAAATTAAAATGGAAAGATTTCCCACCAAACCCAAGAATGTTTTTTCCCCCTTAACCTGATCGGACGGCATCCCGGCCAAATCAATATTTTGAAAATTCTGCAAGTTTGTTGAAAAGGATCTCACCCTCGCCATGCAGCCAGGAGGGCCCAACGTGCTGTTCTATCCCGCTCCCCCTCCCCGGTTCCCGCGGATAATTTTGCCCTTGTTCGGCAGAAGAATAGGTCACTGATAGCTATAAAAATATCCTTTCACTGGGGGCTTTTCCTCTCTTTTCTCTGCTTCCCTAGGAAGGAACAGAACACAAGGCATTCCATTCAGGCAACTGGGGACGGAGCCCTCCACAAATAAAAGGAGCCAGGGTCCTCCCCCCCCCTCCCCTCCCCAACACAATAGCTCAGAAAACAAAAGGCAGATTATTAGTCTTAAGTATGTTAGCCTGTTCTCCACATGTCCCCCCTTCCCGTTCTCTCTCCCGGCCCGCACATCTGGCGAACATGTGTGGCGGGTGCTAATGAAGACTTCCCTAAGTGAACTACAATTAGTTCCGACTGCTGCGGAGTTCTCCCGGGCCATGGCGAGGAAATAAAACAAAACCTTCCCTTCACTGCTCCTGAAACCTCACATCTCTCTCTCTCTCTCTCATTCTCTCCCCCCACGCCACAAGGCCCCCGGGGGTTGCCCCTCATCATCATCATCGCCACGGCTGAAATTAAAACACAGGCACACAAGTGTAAGCAAATACTTTAAGGCTCTCTTCCGCCTGATTTTCTCCACACACACACACACACACAAACACACACACCACTTTAAAAAAAATCGCCATTCGATTCATTTTGATTGAGCACAACAGGCAGGCCACCCTGTCCTCTATGATCCTGCCAACAAAAGGGAATTGTCCGCGTTGCGCTCCCTCCCTCCTGCCCCACCTCTCCTCGCCTGACAATATCCGACTCCCAATTTCATCCATGACAGCAGATCAAATTTGTCCCTGCGCGCGTGTGCGGGTGTCTGCGCTAAAATGTGGAAAGTTGGGAACATACCGGGGCGGCGGGGGGGGGGGGGCCTCAGAACACACCGGACAGAGAAAGAATGCAGACTGTATACAATGACGGCTTCCGTAAAAGACCACATATTTCTATTTACCTTTGGCCTTTTTCGGTTCTCCTCAGATCAAGGGGCTTTCTGGGCACCTCGGGGAAGTGATCCACGATGGCCATTTTATTTTAATATTCATCTGTGTGAACAAATCGGCCTTCGCTCCCCTTCCCACGGGTTGGGTGCGCGCTGACGTTATGGGTGACAAATATTTTGAAACGATAAAGTGAGGCATTTATAAAGCACGGCCCAGCCCAATGGCTGAATCCCAAGTCCCGTTTATATGACAGGAAATGTAGGCCGTAAGCAATCCCAATTAGTTTTACACCCTCCTAAAGCGGATTGCCAACGTCCAGGTGGTGGCTGGAGGTCTCCCACAGTGATGACCTGTCTCCAGGCGTCAGAGATCAGTCCTGCTGGAGAAAATGGCCAAGAATTGGGTTTTATACCCTGCTTTTCACTATCCAAAGTAGTTCCAAAGTGGCTGATAATGGCCCTTTCCTTCCCTTTGGCCCTCTCCTTCCCTCTCCCCACAACAGGCACCCTGTGAGGTAGGAGAGCCCTGATATTACTGCTCTGTGAGCTCTAACAGGACTCTGACTTTGGAAGGTGGACTCTGTGGCGTTATAGCCCATTGAGGCCCCTCCCCACCCCATATACAGGCCTCTGCAGGCTCCACCCCCAGAATGTCCACGAATTTACCAACTTAGAGAGCTGGGAGTTCAGTGGCTGATCCTTCTATACTACTGCTTTTATGCTATACCTTCTCCTCTTCATGGTATTATACCCCACTGTGGTCACTCCCTTCTCCAAACCCCAACCTCCTCAGACTACACCCCCCCCCAAAAAAAAAAACAACAACTTGGAGCTGGCAACCCTGTCCCAAAATCCCTTTGGTCTCAACGGTCTTGGAAAGGTTCAACTTTGCTTCGGTTTGGTTTGTAACTCCCTCTTCTTAAATCAGGACTAAGAAAAATGAGCAAGCACAGGGAGTGCTCTTGCCTCCTCCTCCTCCTCCTCCTCCCCCTCTGTCATTGGACCAGGTGGGGGAAGAGGAGGCCTCAATGGGACCAGCAGAAGCACTGGAGGGGGGAGCCTTGGTGGCCCCCACAGGAGCCACTTGGGACTTGCCACCGAGAGCAGTGACGGGGCCCTCCAGGAGCCGCTCCAGGATTGGTACTTAGAGCGGGGATGCAGGAGAGTTAACGAAGCTGCATGGTGGTGGAGTGACCGAGACCTGCAGCAGTGAGTGCAGAACAAGGAGAAGGTAACTCTCCCTGTGAGTATCGCGGGTCCCCGCTTCTGCAGTTCGAGTAAGGACAGTGGAAACAATGCAAAACGCCATCTCTTAGACTAACACGCTTCACACTAGGATCTCAGGCTGTAAGCCACGGGCCAAAAAACAAGGGCCAAGAGCCCTTTGATGCTTTCCTTTCAGCTTGCGACTGGGCTATACCCTGCCAACAGAGTTGGAACAGAAGCTCAGCCCGGATCGTATTCAGCTGCCATCTCTAGATGCTCCCACTCAAAGAAATGTGTGATACTGCCGTGCCAAGAGATATGCTTGTTCCATTGAATCCAATGGTTGTCATCATGGTATATGACATTCTCACCAAATCTTAGAAGTTTAGCAGGGATGCAGAGGAAGGCCATGACAAACCACCCCTGCTGCTCCCTTGCCTTGAAAGATCCCTGCTGGGGTCCCCATAAAGCTTGGATAAGAGGCCACCAAGGAAGGCTCTGCAGAGGAAGGCCATGGCAAATACCTCTGCCTCTCCCTTGCCGTGCAAGCCCCTTGCTGGGGTCCCCATAAGGCTTGGATGAGAGGCCACCAAGGTAGGCTTTGAAAAGGAACACAATATTATACCAGTTCTGCTTCTCACTTTTTTGGGATCACTATAAGGTTTGGATGAGAGGCCACCAAGAAAAGCTCTGCAGAGGAAGGCAATGGCTAACCATCTCTGCTCCTCATTTGCCTTTAAAGCCCCTTGCTGGGGTGCCCATAAAGCTTGATTGTGAGACCACCAGGGGAGGCTCAGAAGAGGAACACAATGATAAACCAGTTCTGCTTCTCACTTGTCTGGGGTCACCATAAGGTTTAGATGAGAGGCCACCAAGGAAAACTCTGCAGAGGAAGGCATTGGTGGGCCTGATGAGGGAAAGTTGGGGGGGGGAGATGGGGGGCCTGAAGTGTCTGCCCAGGGACCCCCAAAGCTGGCACCAGCCTCGGCTTTGGTCCATCACCGATCCCATTTTGTCTATTCCCAGTTCACAAAGATGATTCTTGTATACAAACAAGAAGTGGATTTGCTTAGTTGGTCACTGAAACTGTGTAAAAGGAAACTCTTGGAGGTATGTAGTAGAGCTGAAGGCCTGGGTTTGTTTTGGGATTTCTGGGTTTTTTTTATTGCTGGATCTCCGCATGAAATAGACAGCTAAACACACAACCCTCCTGAAGATCTAAGCGCACATCTTCACACTCTGTTTTCCATTTGCCTGTGATATCACCAGGCCTCCATCGCTTAAAAATTCATAATATTGCCCCTGGAAGATATTCTCAGCTCAACGTCAATTTTCACAGTACGGAACTTGACATATTTTTCTTCTCCTTCGTTATACCACGACGCGCCTGCTACCGGCTCCCAACTCCCACCAGAAAGCATGTTTCCGCTAAACAAATACTCCAGATAATTAGCGGAGAAGCGATAATATCTTAATGCATCATGTTTTCTGCACAATTACAGCTTTTCCCTACCAAAGGAAGAGGCGTGACCCTTATAACAGGAGGAGTGTACAACCCGCTGAAACACGAAAGGGTTCGAGTTCCCAAACACGCCACCAAAAGCCACTCCCCCCTCCAGAAAAGACTTGCGGTTTTATAGACGCGCGTACGCATCTGTCCAAATGGCTTCTGTAAGATTATGACGGGCTGGAGTAATATGGAATGTGGGGAACAAAAGACATTTGGAAAATAATAATAACAACCGGGATTAAGCCGTTGTGTAACAATCAGGCTCCCTGCTGGCTCATGCTGCTAGGCACGTTTCAAGTTATCATTAGGGATGAGCGGATTTGCCACCCTCCAACCCCCACTTCTCAGAGTTTATTGGGCTGGACTCTCTCTCTCTGCTGTGCGTTCTATTCCTAATTCTTTTCTATGCCACTTCTAGAATTATTTCTGGAATTGGAACATGTGCAGGTTATTACAGGTCCTTCCTGTCTTCCGATTCAGAATCAAACATGGCCAACCAGTACAGACCACCATCCCCCCCCCCCCGTACCTTCTCAGAGGCTTAAGAATCCCACCCTCCTGACAGGTGCTCATCCAATCTGAAAACTTGCAAAGGAGAAGACTCCCCCACCCTGCAAGGCAGCAGGTTCCATCTACGAACAGCCCGCACCAACAGAAAATGGGTGGGGTGAGTAGAGTGTGTTACAGTTGAATTTTTTATTGTAAAATTATTTATTCTGCTCGAAGCCACCCTGAGACATTTCAGAGAGAGGTAGAATGAATGAATGAATGAATGAATGAATGAGTGAGTGAGTGAGTGAGTGAGTGAGTGAGTGAGTGAGTGAATGCCTTGTAATATTTAAGTGGAACTTCTGATCTCATAATTTGAACCCCTTGCCCTTAGTCCTTGTCTCTAAAGCTGCAGGAAACAAGAAGAAGAGCTGGTTTTTACACCCTATTTTCACTGCCCAAAGGAGTCCCAAACTAACATACAATCGGCTTCCCTTCCTCTCCTCTCAACAGACACCCTGTGAGGTAGGTGGGGCTGAGAGAGCTCTGACAGAACTGCCGTGTGAGAACAGCTCTAACAGGACTGTGACTAGCCCACGGTCACCCAGCTGGCTGCAGCGGGGAATCAAACTTCCTTGCAGAACAACTCCTCCCCTTCCTCGAAAAACATCCTAAACTTCCCGCTTGTTTATGCCCTGTCCACGTTCTCTTACCACAGACCCGTTGCTCTCTGGATACTTTAGACTCTGCCCTGCCCTGCTGGACCGCCTTATCATAGACCTCAGCCTAGCGTGGAGCATACTTTGAGTTTCCCATGAATCTCTGCCAGTTGGCCATGCTGGCAGGGGCTCATGGTCATTGTAGTCCACGGACATCAGGAGAGCCACTGTATGACCATCGCTGCTCTAAAGTAGCCGGTACTGTTCTACATGCAGTTGAAACCCATTACTGTGGGTCCTCTCCTCTGCTTGCGTGGAGGGTGCTTTATGACTGTGATTTTAGAATGCTCAACGCTGATTTCGTCTCATTTTGATCCTGATAATTTTATGGTTGTCTTAATGCTGAGGTGCCTGCACTGGACATGCAGTAATGGGTTTAAACTACAAGTACAACGATATAGGCTTGATATCAGGAGAAAAATTTGCACAGTCAGAGTAGTTCAGCGGTGGAATAGGCTGCCTAAGGAGGTGGTGAGCTCCCCCTCACTGGCAGTCTTCAAGCAAAGGTTGGATACACACTTTTCTTGGATGCTTTAGGATGTTTTGGGCTCATCCTGCGTTGAGCAGGGGGTTGGACTAGATGGCCTGTATGGCCCCTTCCAACTCTATGATTCTATGACTCTATGATTCACTGTATCCATCCATCCATTTATGGGTTTTTACTTTCCCAACGTGCCTTGTATTACGTCTCCAGAGAGGCAGCATATGCATTTTTTCTAAAGGAGCACATAATCTCTTTCAGGACTGCTCCCAGGAAACTGGGGCAGGCACACAGTGTATAATTGCATTTGTGCCTTCAAAACAGCTGCTGTGGACTGTGGCTGGGATTAGGGGAAGTCAATGGCTTGGTTACGTGGATGGATTAAAACGGAAGTAACTTTATGAGTAACTACAACCGGCAGGAAACTTACCAGCTGAGTGTGGTCCTCACCAACAATTTGCCATGCTCCCCAAAGTATCAGAAATTTGAGGATTTCACCAGAGAGTTTGGGGGGAATGCTAGAGTATCCCCTGCCACTTCCTGGAATGAGCAGGCATCAGCGAGAATTGTTAGGATATATTGGAGGCCTGGCATCTCTATTAGGAAGCCTCTGCGATTTTTAGAAGAAAAAGAATTTATACCCTGCTTTGCATTAACCAAAGAAGTCTCAAAGTGGTTTACAATCGCCTTCCGTCCCTCCCTGTGAGATAGATGGGGCTGAGAGAGTTCAGAGAGAAGTGCTCTGTGAGAACAGCTCTAAGAATATTGTTCTCAACCACTATACCACATAGGTACTCTCTTAAATGCGAAAGATGGACTCTTCACCAAAATATAGGACAGGTTGGTTCACTTATCAGCAGCAAAGCACAAACCTTGCCAGTTTGGTGTAGTGGTTAGGAATGCGGACTTCTAATCTGGCGATCCAGGTTTGATTCTGGGTGACCTTGGGCTTGCCATGGCGCTGATAAAGCTGTTCTGACTGAGCAGTGATATCAGGGGTCCCTCAGCCTCACCTCCCTCACAGGGTGTCTGTTGTGGGGAGAGGAAAGGGAAGGCGAATGTAAGCCGCTTTGAGCCTCCTTCGGGTAGAGAAAAGCGGCATATAAGAACCAACTCTTCTTCTTCTTCAGTGATATCAGGGCTCTCTCAGCCTCCCCTCCCTCACAGGGTGTCTGTTGTGGGAAGAGGAAAGGGAAGGCGAATGTAAGCTGCTTTGAGCCTCCTTTGGGTAGAGAAAAGCAGCATATAAGAACCAATTTTTCTTCTTCAGTGATATCAGGGCTCTCTCAGCCTCCCATCCCTCACAGGGTGTCTGTTGTGGGGAGGGGAAAGGGAAGGTGACTGTAAGCCGCTTTGAGCCTCCTTCGGGTAGAGAAAAGCGGCATAGAAGAGCCAACTCTTCTTCTTCTTCAGTAATATCAGGGCTCTCTCAGCCTCACCCACCCCACAGGGTGTCTGTTGTGGGGAGAGGAAAGGGAAGGCGAATGTAAGCCACTTTGAGACTCCTTCGGGTAGAGAAAAGCGGCATAGAAGAACCAACTCTTCATCTTCTATTCTGCTCACACAATTTTTATTTAACAAATTTCCAAGCACTTGAGGCTTTAATGTCATTTGCTCCCCATTGAGACATAAACATCGCCCAAAGCTGCCTTTATTTACAACAAACCCGACCCGCTTCCTTCCCACAAGCCCTTGGCCGCACGGACCCTGAAAGAAGATTGGGTGCTAATGTGCAGATAATGGGCCATGCAATTTGGCACGGGGCTTCCACATCTATGAAAATGCTTGCGGTAGGAACATTCCCCAGACTTCGGCATGTGGCTTTCAAAGTGCAGACAGATGTTGCAAAGAGGACATTTCGACCATCCTGAACAGACCCATATTTGGTCCCCGCACCCCGCGATTTCCTCCCCACAGCGAACGAGGGTCCCACAGTGGAGAATAGCCATATGCCAAGTCGGACAAGTACCATTTACGGATTTGGTAAACAGTGTGCTCGCCCTTTGACCTCCCTTCATCGAGACTGTCTGGTTCGTAACCTGCTCGGGACTTCCGCTTGCCTAATGACCTCGCTGTGAATGGGTGGGATTGCTCTAAATTAGCCTACCTTCCAACGGCCCTGCAAAAAAAACAAGAGTGAGCAACAGAGCTGGGAGCGCACCGCCAAGGGGGTGGCTTTGCCCCAGCGGCCACAAATGCTCTCAATTTCAAAAAAATCAGCAATCAAAGGTCTTGAAAAAGTGACCAAGGGTCTCGTTTCTGCTCAGGTCCATGGGGGTCGTATTTCAAAAGTTGACTGCACCGCACGCCCCTCTCTCGTCGGGAACCGAAGGAATTTTTACAAGGCAAACGGATGATCCGTTCCAGTCCAAGACAAGCCCCCTGTTCTTATCGCCGCATGTTCTTATCGCTTCACAGGTTCAGCAGAACGGTTTGGTAATCCCACGCTGTGCAATGTCCACGGAAAGGCTGTGCAAACGCCGAAGCTGGGGAGGGGGAGGGCTTCCTCGAAACCAAAGAGCCAGACCAAAATCCCGAGAATCAAAATGTACCCAGCGTCATCATGACCCTACAAACATCCCTCAGTCTGAATCAGACCATGGATCCGCCAGTGTCCGTCCTGTCAACTCAGACTGGGTTTCAGGCATTCACATCACCTCATACCTGGATCATAGAATCATAGAGCTGGAAGGGCCCTCCTGGGTCATCTAGTCCAACCCCCTGCACTGTGCAGGACACTCACAGCCCAATCACTCATCCACTGTCACCTGCCACCCCCTTGAGCCTTCACAGAATCAGCCTCTCTGTCAGATGGCTATCCAGCCTCTGTTTAAAAATCTCCAAAGATGGAGAACCCACCACCTCCCAAGGAAGCCTATTCCACTGAGGAACCGCTCTCACTGTCAGGAACTTCTTCCAGATGTTGAGACAGAATTTCTTTTGATCCCTTTTAACTGGAGATGACAGGGAACGAAACAGGGACCTTCCACATGCAAACTGCAGTGACTTCCACTATGCCACAGGGCCTCTCCTGACACAGGAAGCTGCTGGATATTGAATCAGATCCTCGGTCTATCAGGGCCAGTATCTCTACTCAGACTGGCAGCTGTACTCTGGGGTCATCCTTTTAATGGGAGATGCTGGGGATTGAACCTGGGACCTTCGGCATGACCACCAGACAACCCACCGAATCACAGCCCTTCCCTGTAATAAAGTAGCCACTTTCTAACCCTGTCCCTTTTTTGCCAGGTCAATAAAGGAAGCATCACGCCAATGTGGCTTGATGAAAGAGAGCCACTGCCACACGCTCCACTGAAATGAAACTGTGCATGCCCATCCCAAAGCCATGCACGGCTGTTTTGTCTTTCAGCATTGCACAAACCTTGGTCCAGCATCACTTGCCCCTAGAATCACAGAATCATAGAGTTGGAAGGGGCCATACAGGCCATCTAGTCCAACCCCCTGCTCAACGCAGGATCAGCCCTAAGCATCCTAAAGCACCCAAGAAAAGTGTGTATCCAACCTTTGCTTGAAGACTGCCAGTGAGGGGGAGCTCACCACCTCCTTAGGCAGCCTATTCCACTGCTGAACTACTCTGAAAATTTTGTTCCTGATATCTAGCCTATATCGTTGTACTTGTAGTTTAAACCCATTACTGCGTGCCCTGACACCAGACTGGCCTTCCTCCTAGGGGTGCCAGCTCTAGGTTTGGAAATACCTGGAGATTTTGGGGGTGGAACCTAAGGAGGCTGGGTTTTGGGGAGTTTAGGGACTTCAGTGGGGTGTAATGCCACTGGCAAGCTGACTTCACCTGCATCTTCCAGCACACCTTCCTCAACCAGGGTTTCGTGAATCCTTGAGGTTTCTTGACATCCCTGGAAAGGTTTCTCAAATGAGTGCAATTATTTTTTCGAACATTTATTGGGTAATACGACCATTTATGGTCATGCCGCCACCCCCTCCCCAAATGGCCAATGATGGGCCTGGAAGGGGAAGGGCCCCAGGTGGGCCAATCCACAGCTCTGCTTCCAAACCATATTCTGCACAATTGCACCACTTCTGGGCTTTCTCGGGGCCTGGAGAATGTTTGGGGGGTTTCTCAATGGTAGCTGAAAAAAGCTGAAAAAAGGCTGTTCTAGCAGCACTTCCACTAAGCCATCCAGTAAAATCACAACATTCCCTAAGTATTTTTTTTTTTAAACTCTTTGTTTTTACCCTTGGCGATGGAATGCCCGGCTAGGCTTACAACTCTGCTGCTTTGCTCAGGATCCGTCCACAGAGACCCCAGCAACGGCATAAGGAGCCCAGGGAAGAAGGGGCAAAACGCCGACGAGGCGAGATTGACGGGAATCCCGCACAGAGTAGGGTCTCTTCGCAGTCAGGCGAGCTCCACTTCCCTTGACAAGGCCGGCCCCTTGCTCAGCTCAGGGCCCGTCCTTTTCTTCTCTGGAACAAATCAAATTTTGCAATCTGGCCGTTGCCACATCGCTGGAGCGTATTGACACAATGGGGACTTCAACCCCAATTTTGCTTTTGTGTTTTTGAGCAAGGTTTACTTAATGAGAGAACAAGATAAAGCACGCACAATGCACGGGGAGGGGGGGGGGCTGACCGCTGAGAGGACACCCGGTGGCTTTGTGTCCAGTAGGGAACTGTCTCCAACCCGCCAGCAACTCCAAAGAGGGGACTGTGTGTGTGTGTTTGCACTTCTCCAGACATCGATATCCTCGGCAATTTTAGGTTTGTTTATTGCTTCCCGTTCCAGGACTCCCTAGACAAAGAGGATTTTCCTTTATCTGAACGTGTCAATACAGACCGGTATCCTCATGCCTATGTGAGCCTGTGGCCAGTATTATACTATTATAATATATATAAGGTTTAAATACTCAATACGTATAAAATTGATAAATATACTGAAGACTCAGAGGATTTGTCACTGATGAAAGAATGTCACTGAAAACAGATATTACCTGGATTCTGTTTGGACAGAAGTCCTACAGGATAAAGAAATAAGGAAAACTACAACAAATAGGACACTTTTCTTTCTTTTATGAATATATTTACTGTATTGCCATTGGATAGGTCAGTTTCTCTCTGTTTGGTTTAATTATTAGACCGTCCTTCTTATACTCTTGTACTTTATCTGAAACCCACCTGACTTTTAAATCCCAGTGATCCAGCTTGAACTTTCAGAAGTAAAAACAAAAGAAGAAGAAAAAGGGAGAAGAAACTGATCATTTTTCTTTAGCGATGTGACAAATACACGCGAGATACACAAATGGGCAAGTTCCCCTCTAATGGGCAAGTTCCCCTCTAATTTTCCCCCCATTTCTGATCGAAGTTAGTCTCCGGAGCACGGTTCCTGTACAGTAGTTCTCTCAGAGCTCTCTCAACCTCCTACTGTGGGCAGGGAAGGGAAAATGTGTTTGTACGTCACTCTGGGACTCCTCCGGGTAGTGAAAAGCAAGGTATCATAGAATCATAGAGTTGGAAGGGGTCACACAGGCCATCTAGTCCAACCCCCTGCTCAACGCAGGATCAGCCCAAAGCATCCTAAAGCATCCAAGAAAAGTGTGTATCCAACCTTTGCTTGAAGACTGCCAGTGAGGGGGAGCTCACCACCTCCTTAGGCAGCCTATTCCACTGCTGAACTACTCTGACTGTGAAAATTTTCTTCCTGATATCTAGCCTATATCGTTGTACTTGCAGTTTAAACCCATTACTGCGTGTCCTCTTCTCTGCAGCCAACAGAAACAGCATCCTGCCCTCCTCCAAGTGACAACTTTCCAAATACCTAAAGAGGGCTATCATGTCCCCTCTCAACCTCCTTTTCTCCAGGCTGAAGAACCCACCACCTGCTGAACCCCGGGTCTTGTTCTTTTTCTTAATGAGCGGTCCATTCATGCGCAAAATGTAGAGCAGGGGTGGCCAAACAGTGGCTCTTCAGGTAACCATGGACTACAGTTCCCCTGAGCTCCTGCTAGCACATGCTCATGGGAATTGTAATTTAGGGACATTTAGAGAGCCACAGTTTGGTCACCGCTGACATCCAGGGATCTGTAAGGCAGTGGTCCCCAACGTTTTTGTCACCTGAATTCCCACCGCCTGCTGGGGACTTTTGGTAGCAGTGCCATGCCGAGGGGGAGCCCCAGCCATGGCAGCCGCTGGAGAGCACCAAAGGTGAGCCGGCGGCAGAGTGGCAGGGCAGCCCCCGAGGCAGCAGCTGGGGAGGAGGACGAGAAGGAGCCGTGGCCCAGTACCGAGTGATCCACGGATCTGTACCGGTCTCCACACCGGGGGTCGGGGACAGCTGCTGTAAGAGACCCTGTTTAGCATCCCTCCATTCAAATTGCCAGCAACTTCGTCTCTTGTTACATTTTCGGTGCTCAAATCATTCCTAAGGGGAGATCGTGAGATACTTGATCTACCGGGTGCATGCTGTTGCCGTTCTGTGTGATTAAGATAACACATTAATTTTCGAGTTTCGGTTTGCGCGATGCAAAACCAGAGGGCGTACATTTGCATGTTCCAAAGCTACAAAAAATACACATGCTGCAATATTCATGCAAAGTAGCTATCCTGTGTATCTGGAGCAACATAGGAAGAGGGACCTCCCCTAACTTGCATTGTGGCTGTCCAAATAGACAAAGACCCTCGGTTGAAGTCTTCGATTCACTGAAGTATGTTAAGTTTATCACCTTGCTAGGAACCTCAGAGGCTAAGCGGCAGAAGGTACTAAATCCTAAAATGCAAAGACTTATTACTGACCATGAGCACATTTAAGAGTTTAAAAACATCAGTGTTAACCATCACGGCTGCACAGATCCAATAGATATGGACACATGGATAACGTGACGTAATACTAAGGACCAAGGACATTTCAGACCCTCTTGGGGTCTTCCTCAGCAGTCTGATACAGGGTTGCAAGGGGGACCATAACGGTGTAAAAAGACTCGGAAATAGATGAAAATATATAATGAAGAGCACTGTTATAGAATGAAAATCTATTACCTGTTTTTCTAGGTACACATCTGGGTATATACATGTAAGGTGAGGATTACTCACTCAAAGGAGAGGCTTCTACTTGGATAAAATGCCTCCAGATGTGCAGTCAATAGATAATAGGTTCCTGGCTTATATACTCAGGTTGGGTTATTTTGGTCCCCCTTTTGTTGTTTGCTAAGTTTTTACTTTGAACATGCCGTACAAACCCAGAGCCAGTGTGGTATAGTGGTTAGAGATAGATGGCCTCTAATTTGGAGAACTGGGTTCAGTAGCCCCCCGTTCCACATAATGATGAACCATAGAATCATAGAATCATAGAGTTGGAAGGGGCCATACAGGCCATCTAGTCCAACCCCCTGCTCAACGCAGGATCATAGAATCATAGAATCACAGAATCATAGAGTTGGAAGGGGCCATACAGGCCATCTAGTCCAACCCCCTGCTCAACGCAGGATCAGCCCTAAGCAACCAAAGCCAAAGGATATTACCACTCAAGGAGACTGAACAGTCCCTGTTTACAGAATACAAGACACCTTTTATATATCTAACAGAACATGGTTTTACTGGTCAGAATGATAAGGCATTGGGGTATTGATTATCATTGGAAAGGAGTTGGATTTGATCCTCTAAGGCCAAACTGTAGCTCTCCAGAGGTTCAAGGAGGTGGCAGGTTACAGTGGATAAGCGATAGGGTTGTGAGCTTCCTGCATAGTGCAGGGGGTTGGACTAGATGACCCAGGAGGTCCCTTCCAACTCTACGATTCTATTGGTCCATGGACTACAATATATCTGAGGGAACATCTAATCCCTTATGCCCCCCTGCAGAGCTCTCCGCTCTGTGAATTCTATTAGGTTGGTAATCCCTGGCCTGCATGAGGTATGCCTGGCCTCAACCAGGGTCATTTTGGGCCTGGCCCCAACCTGGGGGCCCCAACCAGCTCCCAGAAGAGCTGAGGGCCCTGCCAGAACTAACTCAGTTGGTCGAGGTCAGGAGTTAGAAAATCTTATTGGGCCTCCAAGCACCTGTCCCTACCGGCCCGGCATTAGGGCCGTGGAGCCAGAAATTATGGAGGGTGAGTTTTGTTGTTAGAAATTTTGTTTTATTGGACTATTGTATTGTATTATATGTAACTTGTAAACCGCTGCCAGCTGGCTGGCACAAGAGTGGCAGAGAAAGGAAAGGAAAGGAAAGGAAAGGAAAGGAAGGAAGGAAGGAAGGAAGGAAGGAAGGAAGGAAGGAAGGAAGGAAGGAAGGAAGGAAGGAAGGAAGGAAGGAAGGAAGGAAGGAAGGAAGGAAGGAAGGAAGGAAGATATAAAAAAAATGCTGGCAGAGGTTCCTGGTAATTGTAGCTTCTGGCTTCATGTAACCTGAGTAAACTTCTTGCACCTGAGTAAGGATCCTCATTTGATGGAATGGGGAGGCTATTGCATCCAATCTGATATTTCATTGATGGGTGCTAATTCCACATAAAGGGGGAGGGGACTGACTTACTGACCCAGAAAATTTTGATTCGGTTCCATTGTGAAGAAGAGGAGAAGACTGCAATTGTGTGCTGTGTTTCTCTCTGCTTTTATAATGGCAAACATGGAGGGGGGGGGGGGGGGAGAAAGATTCCGATTTGGAGTCTGGCCTTCGTGCCTCTTCAGCTCTAGCAGCACAAGTGGTATTTTCATCATGACGGGGTTTTTTTGTTCATCAGTGGAAACAGTTTGGGGGAAGATCCTGGAAAAAAGCAAGGAAAAATCGGACTGCTGCAGATCTGAGTGCAATTTCACTGGTCTCGAGGCTCCAGATATTTACTCTGCTTTCACAACTGGCCACTTTGCTCCCACTTCTGCACTGAAGACACACATTCAAAACTGCTTTGGCATGACTTCACCATTTAGAGCATCCTGGCTGGTGATCCCGCTGCTTGGGAGGGTTCCATGTAAGATCAAGAAACCACATTACAAAAGTTACACATATATTTCCTTTGGGCGAGGTTGCTTCGAATGACAAGCACAAATGCCAGAAGATCCTCATGAAAATCCATTGTGATGTGGAAATTCTGAGCATCCATCGTCCATGAGTCACTTGTGTCTGGGAGGTCAACATGGCAGGGCACATCCTGGCAATTGCAGTGAGTCAGCAAGGAGGGATATTTCTTCCTTTCATGCCTGCAGCCTAGTTGAACCAAACTGAGACCTTACTGCCACATAGCAAAATTACTTATGTAGTACGTATTATTTGGAGAGAGAAGAGCTGGGGTGATGGATGGATGGATGGATGGATGGATGGATGGATGGATGGATGGATGGATGGATGGATGGATGGATGGATAGATGGATAGATGGATAGATAGATAGATAGATAGATAGATAGATAGATAGATAGATAGATAGATAGATAGATAGATAGATAGATAGATAGATAGATAGATAGATAGATAGATAGATAGATAGATAGATAGATATCTTTGTTTATTGTCTGTATATTAGGCATAGGTACAGAACCACAGGAACTTGGTTTATAAATGACATTTCCAACGGTTTTGAATGCATAATTCAATATATATGATATTCTGTACATTAGATAGATACCCTGCTTTTATCTACCCAAAGAAGTTCGCAACCACCAACACTTTCACTCCCCACAATGGAAACACTATTAGGTAGTCGGGGCTGAGAGCACTCTAACAGAACTGTGACAGGCCCAATCTCACACAGCTGGCTGCATGTGGAGGAGGAGTGGAGAATCAAACCCGGTTCTCCAGAGTCTCACCACCTCCCGAGGAAGCCTGTTCTACTGAGAAACTGTTCTAACTGTCAGGAACTTCTTCCGGATGCTTAGAGGGAATTTCTTTTGCATTAATTTCATCCCATTGGTTCTGGTCTGTCCTCCAGGGCAAGAGAGAACAATTCTGCTCCATCCTCTACATGGCAGCCTTTTAGATACTTGAAGATGGTTATCAGACCCCCTCTCAGTCGTCTCCTCTCCAGGCTAAACAGTCCAAGCGCCACCAACCTTTCATCATACGTCTTGGTCTCCAAACCCCTCACCATCCTTGTTGCTCTCCTCTGGACACACTCCAGTTTGTCTACATCCCTCTTCAACTGGGGTGCCCAAAACTGAACACAGGACTCCAAGTGAGGCCGAACCAGAGCAGAGTAAAGCGGTACCATCACCTCCCGTGATCTGGACACGATACTCCGTTTGACTAACTTTATTGAGAAAACCGCCAACTGGCTGAGTCATTGTGCCAATCTTGGCTTGCCTTGGAGTTCATCCAGTCAGCCAAGGCAACATTTTCACAAATCTTCCCAGCCAATCAGATTTCCAGAAACCTTTGTGGGCAAAAGCCTCACCTTGGACCCACCTTAGATGAGCTCCTTGGGAGAAACTGTTCCCTCAAGGAGAAGATAATTGACAACCATTAGGACAGACTATTGTGTACCAGATAGTAGCAGTGTCGAATGCTAAATATCAGTGTAAACAGGACCAAAACATCAACCACTGGACACATTCTACTGCTAGATTCTACCAACTGTATAAAAGGGACCATATTCTCAATTGTGTATGTCTCAAATTAGAATCTCAGCATCATCTGCCTGACAATTCACCATGCCTCTTGATTTCTTTTGACTTTTCTTCTGATTTGCACACCACTCCACCCCCACCCCCACCCCCCTCTATGGACTGCCTCACGCCCTCAGGTTAGCAGGTTTCCGAAACAACTTCTCCACTTCACACAAAGCGTTTCCTAAACATCTAAATAAATCACAGCCGGAGCTGTTCTTCCTTCAACTGTTCCACTTTCTCAGAAGAAGAAGAAGGGGAAAAAAAAAACAATCCTAATTAGTTGGTGTTTGTTCAGGGCTTTTGAAGATAAAACGCACGCCTGTGGTTGAGTATTACGATTGCAATGCCTGGGGCGTCATCTCCAATTTGTCGCTCAGAAAACTGAACATGATCCAACGGCGGCTCACGTGGGAGCAGTCCCAGGGAATCCCAATTATTACGTTTTCGTTGTCAGGTAGCTGTTCAGGGCAGCAGGCAAACAAGCATCTTTCCTCACTCCAAAGGCTAGTTGGGAGCGTGTTTCCCACAGGGACCATACTTCAAGCGGAGAATATATTGAAGAGCCAGTTTGGCGTTTGCTCACTTATTCTGTCCTATAAAACAGGGGTAGTCAACCTGTGGTGCTCCAGATGTTCATGGGCTACAATTCCCATGAGCCCCTGCCAGCGTTTGCTGGCAGGGGCTCATGGGAATTGTAGTCCATGAACATCTGGAGGACCACAGGCTGACTACCCCTGCTATAAAAGAACAAAAGAAAGGCAGAGAGTCTCTCGTTTCTGTCTCCTTTGAACAAGAGTCCCCCGTTCTTATGGAATTCAGGAAGCCCCAAGAACCAAGAAACAGATAATGGTCTCTTTCTTTCCCTAATGAGCTGAATTTTGGACAAACTGTTCACAACATCTAGGTTAAAATTCAGGAGAACCACTGGTTGGTTAGGAATAGAGGGGAGGAATGGCCAAACTGTGGCTCTACAGATGTCCGTGGACTACAATTCCCATGAGTCTTTGCCAAAGGGGGTTGTGGGAACTGTAGTCCATGGGCATACAGAGAACCACAGTTTGCCCACTCCTGGACTAAGGAGACTATAGGGCTAATCTGACAGTGCTTGCATTCTTAGGGGGCAAATGATATTGATTTTTGGGATGGTGTGTGTGTGTGGGGGGTCTTTCCTTATGTGATTCAGCAGCTGGGAATAAAAGAGGCCACAACCACCATCCCAGTCCAACCCCTGGCGAGAGCCAGTTGGTGTAGTGGTTAGGAGTGCGGACTTCTAATCTGGCATGCTGGGTTCGATTCTGCGCTCCCCCCACATGCAACCAGCTGGGTGACCTTGGGCTCGCCACGGCACTGATAAAACTGTTCTGACCGAGCAGTGATATCAGGGCTCTCTCAGCCTCACCCACCTCACAGGGTGTCTGTTGTGGGGAGAGGAATGGGAAGGCGACTGTAAGCTGCTTTGAGACTCCTTCGGGTAGGGAAAAGCGGCATATAAGAACCAACTCTTCTTCTTCTTCTTCTTAAGCTAAAGCCTAAAGCATCCAGGATAAATATCTGTCCAGGAGATGCTTGAAAATTGCTTTGGGGGGGTGGGGGGTGGGCTCACCAATCCCCACCTCCAAAAAGGTTTCCTTCGCATCCTTGTACCATTTCCCCACCTGAAAAAAAACTGGGCTTTCCCGCTTTACCTTGCGTTCTTTGTAGCCATGCCTATGAACGGCAGCACTTTTCCACAGGAATAAATCCAGCCAAATTACCCGGCACATGTTGTACTCTGATTTTTCGAGCCTGGCAAGACGCCCCGTGTTATGAATTTTCAGTTTCTCCTCCTGACTCTTTCCTTGTCACCACACGAAGTTTGTTTTCGTTTTGTGTTTTCAAGCACGGGTTGTGGTCATGTTGATCCCATGTGCGTGTGCATCTCTCTCTCTCTCTCTCTCTCTCTCTCTTTCTCTCTCTCTCCCTGCTTCTGAGCAGTGGCAGCTCGCTCCCTGCATCTCATCATTGCTCTTGGCCCCGTCTCCTGACAGGAAATGCGAGATTTATTTTATCTGGCCTGAACTACATTGTTCCTTCCTGACTACTGGTGTTACTTCACTCTGAAAAACATGACTCGGTCCTCACAGCCCGCCTAAGGTCAAAGCCGGAGGATAATAGGCATATTTAAGAGCAGTGGGAGGTAAGAGAAGAGGAAGCAATAGAGGGGGGGGGCGGGCGAGGGGGGGCGTCCAACAATGTGATTAAACAGCTGTCTTCTCTCACATGCCTTGTCATGCGCAGGGCGATGTGCGCAGGGCAATGTGGCATAGCGGCTCCTGGCTCATTGGATGCTTTCTATATTTTGTATCGATGCTCTTTGACGGATTTGCCGTTTTGTCATTTGTCTGATGATGTGTTGACATCCTCGTTATCCGACGGGATTAAAAAAAAATGTTTAGACTTCCCTGACCTGGATAACCCAGGCTAGTTCGGTCGCGTCTGGTCTTGGAAGCAAACCAGGGGCCATGCTGGTTAATGCTTGGATGGGAGACCACCAAGGAAGGACATCCGGGGTTGTGACGCCAAGGCAGGTCCATGGCAAACAGCCTCCGTTCATCTCTTCCCTTGACAACACTACGGGGGTCACCGTAAGTCGATTTGCGGCTTTACACCACAATTGTTGGGACACTTTTGAAAATTTGCTCAAAGGCAAAAGGTTTATGCGATCCGAAGAGAAAGCGGAATAAAAAGCTAAAAGTATCCCAAGAGTTTTCAAAGTGTTGTTAAATATGTCCTATTTCTTATGTGATCTTCTATGGATGGAGAGGGGAAAGGTAATGATGTCATGATGCAAGTTGTATTGATTATTCTGTATAGGGAGAAATATTGCTTACTGAGTACATTTTCAGCTTTCCTTCATGGAGCGCAGGGTAGTGTGCCTCATTCTCCCTTCCTTTGGTCTTAAAACTTTTTATCTGTATTTGATTGATTGATTGATTGATTGATTGATTGATTGATTGATTGATTGATTGATTGACTGACTGACTGACTGAAGAGTTGGTTCTTTGATGCCACTTTTCTCTACCCGAAGGAGTCTCAAAGTGGCTTCCCTTCCTCTCCCTACAACACACACCCTGTGAGGGAGGTGAAGCTGAGAAAGTCCTGATATTACTGAAGAAGAAGAAGAGTTGGTTCTTATATGCCGCTTTTCTCTACCCGAAGGAGTCTCAAAGTGTCTTACAGTCGCCTTCCCTTTCCTCTCCCCACAACAGACACCCTGCGAGGGAGATGAGGCTGAGAGAGCCCTGATATTACTGAAGAAGAAGGAGAGTTGGTTCTTATATGCCGCTTTTCTCTACCCGAAGGAGTCTCAAAGTGTCTTACAGTCGCCTTCCCTTTCCTCTCCCCACAACAGACACCCTGTGAGGTGGGTGAGGCTGAGAGAGCCCTGATATCACTGCCCGGTCAGAACAGTTTTATCAGTGCTGTGACTAGCCCAAGGTCACCCAGATGGCTGCATGTGGAGGAGCGGGGAATCAAACCCAGTTTGCCAGATTAGCGGTTTGCACTCCTAACCACTACACCAAACTGGTAGTGCTGTTAAGTAGCTCATGAGTACAAGATCCGATTGCAGAGTTTGGAGGGAGATTAATATACCTCGTTTTGCTGGAGGGGTACTCCAAGTGGCTTACATCAGTCCCTTCCATTAGGTAGGTAGGTAGGTAGGTAGGTAGGAAGGAAGGGAGGGAGGGAGGGAGGGAGGGAGGGAGGAGACAGATTTTTAAAAATCTAGGCTAGAAAGTTCTATTCGGGTCAATTTTACTCAAGTATAATTTGGGTAATAATTTGAGCTCCTGCTGTCCCCTAATTGGGAATCTCTGGTTGGAAGATTTGAATTTCCAGCTGACACCTAAGAATGTCTCATGTGTTTCTTCTGTTATTGTACGATTCTCTTCCTTTCCCCCCAAGCACACTGAAGAAAGAACAGTGATCCAGCAGCATCCTCATGTGTCTGCTGCGTTCCTTCATGACGGAAGCGAAGCCAGTGCCTTTTGCCCATGTTTTACTCACTGCCATCTGGAAGGGACAGGCCAGTGTGCAAATCTGCGCAGGATCCTTGTTTGTCTTCTCTTTAAGCCAGCTTGGTGGGCAGTTAAAGAGATCACCGGGCTGCAAAGATGGTAGTCAGGTACGTTTATGAGTTTGAGGAGTCTTGCAATTTTATGTCCCGGCTTCTGCGTACTGCTTGTTCAAAGGCTAGAAATGGGGGGGGGGGGGGGAGGAGATCATGGGCGAGAAGATTGGGCAGGTAGGAAGAAGAAAGGAAGAAATCCTGGCTAAATGACAACTTTTTCAAACAGGGAGCGGGAAGGCCATCTGGTGACGGACATGGCCTTCCCGGGCTAACTGATCAACGTCTTGTTTTTTAAAAATAGATCTAGAACATGGTACCCATATAGGGATGCCAGCCTCCAGGTGGAACCTGGGGATCTCCTGGAATCGCAGCTCATTCCCGGAATACAGAGATCAGTTCCCTTGGAGGAAACAGGGGCTGTGGAGGGGGGGAACATATGGCATTGGACCCAATTGAGGCCCCTGTCCTCCCCAGGCCCCATCCCCAAATCTTCAGGAGTTTCTCAGTCATCTAATATCCCACATGGACTTGCAACCCATACCTGGCTTGATCTGGGGCAACGACCTATTGTTTAATCCTAATCTGCAGCAAGTATTTGGGAGTGGAGGGTAATAAATTGAAATATAATTATAATAATTTAAAAACACCGATCTTCATCAAACGTCTTTGTGGCTGGTCTGTTGGCTCCTTCGTCCATTTGCCCACCTGGAGGTTGGCAGTCCTAGACATTACGTGGGTAAGAATATGCATCGGGGGGGGGGGGGTTGACTTGTCAATCCTACAAGCCAAACCAATCTCCCCCAAAGGATTGCTTCGAGTTCTATGGGGGAACGAGGACAGGGTGAATCCAACAGGGTGTGAAGAGGGAAGAAGATTGCTAATATATCTCATTCGAATAGACGCACGGGGATTTCGCTGTGCTCCCCCCCGCCCTGTTTCACTTTAGGTAAGGTAATTATTATGCAAACTGTCAGCTGGGTTATTAATTAAACAGCCACGGAGATGACACATACCACACAGTCTCCCGCAATAAGCCTTGGCATAAGGGCAAACAGAAAATGTTGGCAGAGCCGAATCCGCAGCAGCACCAAGTCATGCCCAGGTCCTCTTGACACAGAAGGGTTTCCCTCCACTCTGCCAAAGCCTTGTCCGGTGCCAGTTCGGCTGCCTCCCCACTTGTAACAATGGCTCCCCTCCATCTTGGCAGCCAGAGCCCCGCAGAAGAAAATATGAAATTGCTCTTGGGGGGGGGGACCTAAGTGGAAAGATGAGCTCGGAGCCAAGATCCAAATGTGAGCTCCCACACTGTTAAATGTCACTCCGAAATATCACGCGCACGCAGAGGGAAAGAGTGAGCTTTGTCCACAATGAGGCATGGCAACATGAGAAATCACAACAGCCCTTGGGGTGATAAAGGGCTGGGGATTTGTCATCAGGTAAGCGCCAGGCACGCCGACGGAATTCGCTCGTCACAAAATTAGCTCATTGCGGAATTTGCTCATCGCGAGCTGGTCGTGCAAAATTTCAGACCTTAAAGATGGGCAAAACTTCCCTGGGCATAAGCTTCCATGAGTCAAAACTTGCAAGATGTGAGAAATACCCTGGAAAATTTTGCCAGTCTACAAGGTAAAGCTGGACTTAAATCACGCTCTCCTACAGCTACCACTTGAAGGACTTCATACATGTTTTCCATTATTGATGATTGTTGTTGTTAGGTGCGAAGTCGTGTCCGACCCATCGCGACCCCCTGGACAATGATCCTCCAGACCTTCCTGTCCTCCACCATTCCCCGGAGTCCATTTAAGTTTGCACCGACTGCTTCAGTGACTCCATCCAGCCACCTCATTCTCTGTCGGTGGTACTCACATTGATGATACATAGGGGACTAGCACCCTCCCTCCTTCTTGAATACATTCTTAACAATGATATCATCTCCATTCTTTGATATCTGCCTGATTTACATCGGCCCAATGGTTCCCTGTGCAGAGAATGGGATGGGTTGTGAAATATTACGGCCCTTTGTAATATTGCAGAACTTTAGAGTTATGTTTTAATGGGGGGTGTGGATTGTTTTATACTGTTGATATTGTTGTTTTATGGACTGGACCTGTATTTTACATACCTGTAAACCGCCAAGTGCCAGTTCACTGAGAGTGGTGGCGATAAATAAATAAACAAACAAACAAACAAACCAAGAGGGTGAATAACCACAAAAGAATACAGGGCATGTTTCATTGGATTCTGACAGACCTGCAGTGTGCATGATTCAAAACCAAATAGAGAATATCCTACAGGGGGCATCGGAGCAGACGTGTATTTAGCATAGTTAGATCAGGAACTTCCTGGTATCTTTCAAAAGAGAGGGGGCATGACTGCTGTCTCTAAGTATCTGAAATGTTCAACAAAAGTTGACTCCAATATTTGAAAGGTTGCCACTTAGAATGGGGCAGGGAAAGGTTCTTGTTGGCAGGAAAGGAGAGGTCCCGCAGTAATGGGTTTAAACTACATGTAGAACAATACCAGGTAGATATCGGGGGGGGGGGGGGGATTCACAGTCAGAGTAGTTCAGCAGTGGAATAGGCTGCCTAAGTTGGTGGTGAGCTCCCTGTCACTGGTAGTCTTCAAGCAGCGGCTGGCCAAATCCTTCTCCTGGATGCTTGAGGCTGATCCTGCATTGAGCAGGGGGGTGGGACTAAATGGCCTATATTGCCTCTTCCATCTCTATGAGTCTAAAATGGCTGCCTAAGAAGGTGGTGAGCTCCCCCTCACTGGCAGTCTTCAAGCAGCAGGTGGACACATATTTATCATTCTGCATCGAGCAGGGGGTTGGACTAGATGGCCTTCACAATACTTTTATCTCTATGAGTCTAAAATGGCTGCCTAAGTAGGCTGCCCCCCTCACTGGCGATCTTCAAGCAGTGGCTGGACACATACTTCTCTTGGATGCTTTAGGCTGATCCTGCACTGAGCAGGGGGTGGGACTAGATGGCCTTTCTGGACTCTTCCCACTCTACTATTCTGTGATTCTAAATAGTCTTTTCCTGTGCCCTGATTGGCTCTTTGGAGACTTCCTGCTCCTTTGTGCGCACTTCCTCCCTGCTTGCCTCCTGAACGAACTGAATGACCAACAGCACAGTGAGTTAGTGAGAATTACTAAGACTCTCTTCCCGCTCTTTCTATTCAAAGCTATTTAATTCTTTTAAGCAGCATGGCGCTCTGCTCTCTCGCAGATTTCAAACTCTTCCACCGTCTTCTAGGAAGGAAAGGCTACATCAAGGCCAAATCTGACGTGTTGATTCCCATTGTCCAACCAAATCCTGGGCAGGCTTTTCCAGACCAATGTTCACGTTCTGCTTCTCTTTAAAAAAACATTATCACTTCCCAAGAGTGCTAAGGAGCTGTCACGGAAGGATGGGATAGAAATCTAGACAAGGAAACAGTTTGTGGCCTTGGCCTTGGCCTCCCTGATTTTGCCCGGACTAGATCCAACTTGGCCGCTCCAGCGCGGAGAGCAATCGGCAAGATCTACCACTCTGGATCCTCCCTGCCTCTGTCCAATCACCACTTGTGTTCAAACCTATGTTTTGGAGAAAGAAAAAAACATTACCTCCCTCCTTTGGCTTACTCTCAGAATTTCTAGGTTTCCGTCCGTCTTTGCCGTGTTCTTTTCCAAAGTCGGAAAATGTTGCACGGACGGCGGGGCAAAGCTTCCCGCCTCCCCCACCTCGGAAAGCCACACGCCACTGGCACACGAGCACCGTTCGTCTCGTCCGTTCTGGGGAGGCCTCAGAAAATGGAAAAGCAGCTCTGGGATTGCCATTAGCATCTGTATCTCTCTCTCTCTCTCCCCCACAGACACACCCACGTCATGGTACAGTACTAAGCATTCGCAGGGCTGCAGCAGAGACCGTAAAAAAAACAAACCCAAAAACTATAATAAGTAGTTTCTCCGTCATCTACATGCACAGGATTGTTTTTTTCGCAAAGACAGACAAACCACGAAAGGGAAGAAAGGGACTAGCCATGTGTTTTTCTCCTTGATCCACAGCCTTCCGCCCTCCAGAGTGAATTCCGTTGCACGGGAGAAGAGCATTATGCTAGCTATTCCTTGGCAACTCCACAATGGTAAGGTACAGCCGCACGGCGCATCTTTTATCCGCCGGGATTCCCTCCAGGCAGCCTCGGTAAAAGGGTTAATGACAGATGTTTCCATTAAATCTGACCCGCTGCTTAGTTTTGCGGCCGCCTGACAATATCCCTGCCTTTGTGCCGATTTGCAAGGGCAAAGAGTGGCACTCCGAGAAAAGGCGTGTACGGCAACGCGGACAGTCACCCCCCAAACAATTCACTGGAAAGCGATGTGAACAACACTTGCCTGGGCTGACGGGGAAACCGAAGACCTCTTGAAAAGGTCCAAGTCACAGAGGATGCGAAAGCTCTATCTCTGCCAGAAGCTCTACCTACACCGTAGCAGCCATTGTCATTTTACAGTATATGTCGATGACTCTCTATGGACACATGAAGATGCCTTATACTCAATCAGAAATTGGGTCCATCAAGGTCGGTATTGTCTACTCAGACTCAAGTCTAAGGCAGAGGCCTTCCACCTCCCCTACCACCTGATCCTCTTAACGGGAGATTCCAGGATTGAACCGGGGACCTTCTGCATGCCAAGCAGATGCTCAGTTGCTGAGCCATGACCTGTGACATGAATGGTACTGTCCCCGGTTAAAGAGGGCTATCATGTCCCCTCTCAACCTCCTTTTCTCCAGGCTGAACATTCCCAAGTCCCTCAACCTATCTTCATAGGGCTTGGTCCCTTGGCCCCAGATCATCTTCGTCGCTCTCCTCTGTACCCTTTCAATTTTATTGACGTCCTTCTTGAAGTGAGGCCTCCAGAACTGCACACAGTACTCCAGGTGTGGTCTGACCAGTGCCGTATACAATGGGACTATGACATCTTGTGATTTTGATGTGATGCCCCTGTTGATACAGCCCAGAATGGCATTTGCCTTTTTTACCGCTGCATCACACTGCCTGCTCATGTTTAGTTTACAATCCCCAAGTACCCCAAGGTCTCGTTCACACACAGTGCTACCTAGAAGCGTATCCCCCATCCAGTAGGCATGCTTTGCATTTTTCTGACCCAGATGCAGAACTTTACACTTATCTTTATTAAATTGCATCTTGTTCTCATTTGCCTTTTTTTTTGGGGGGGGGGTAATATTTCTGTGCATCCACTTACAATCCTGCCATGGCTGGCCTTGTTGCTGGAAAGAAGATGCTGCCAGGTCATGCGTGTCTCTTCTCTACCACCCCTTCAGACTCTCACCAGTCCTAATTTTCACAGCCTTGGCCTCTCTCCCAGCAAGAGTTTCCTAGAGCCCATTGTATTTTTTTGCACAACGGTTTTATTGCTAGTCTCTATAAAGGACTTTCTCAACCAGGGTTTCATGGGACCAAAAGAAGGCAACCAACTAAGTTTCCCTACCCTTGAAAAGTTGATCGGAGGGAAATGGGGATGGGGGGCCATCTCTCAAACCACAGCATCCAGCCCGATGGAAGTAGCTGCTGTCTGGGATGAGGGTCCTGACAAGGCTGTCACAGTCCCGCCAGGCCTATGGCTGAAGACATGGTGGCCTAAGATCATGGGGGCCTCCCTCCTCTCCTCTCAGTGGTCCCCCTCTTTCTTTGAGGTTGGACACGTGGCCGACAGCCAATTCTTGCAGGCCAGATTGAAGATGGCTGGGGTGAGTGGGGTGGGGTTTTGTTTGGTCATTTTTAATTTTTAGGATTTTAAAAATAATTGCTCATGAATGTTCTAACGGTCTGGAACCCACATGCTGTAAACGGTCCGGAGCCCACGTGAGGAGAGGGACGGTCTATAAATCAGACAGACCAAAGACAGACAGACAGACGTTTGACTGACATGTCCAGCCAAGTTCTTGTCTGTCTGTCTGTCTATCTGTCTCTGTCTGTCTCTGCCTACCTACCTACCTATCCATCGTTCCATCCATCCATCCTTCGACCTATCTATCAACCTATCAATCAATCGATCGATCAATTGATCGATCGATCAATCAACCAACCAATCAACCAACCAACCAGCCTATCTGTCTGTCTGTCTGTCTGTCTGTCTATCTATCTACCTCTTTCTCTTGTACTTGCATTCGAAAGCTCACACCTTGAATAAATCTTTGTTGGTCTTAAAGGTGCTACTGGACTCTGATTTTCTTGTGCTACTTCAGACCAACATGGCTACACATTTGAATCTCTCTCTCTCTCTCTCTCTCTCTCTCTCTCTCTCTCTCTCTCTCTCTCTCTCTCCCTCTCTCTGATTTCTATGCCACTACTACTAGACCAGCTAGCTCACGGTAGCTCACAACAGCAAACTAATAATCTAAGCCTTACCTGCCCAGTGCACAAGCATCCCTGTGGGATCCTAGGAAGGACTAATAAACTTTACTGACCCCTAGAGGCAGTGAGGCGAACTGATTTCTCCACCCAGGACAGGTTGAAAAGGTGCACACTGGACCAGACCCAAGACCCATCTCCTCCAGCCTCCTGTTCACATTATGGCCAACCGGCCACCTCCAGGAAGCCCACCAACACAAAGACGGCAACAGCATCATCCTGCCTGCGAGCTATTCTAAACTGACACTTGATCTACTCACTGGCAAAATTTCCCAGGAACAGAAGTGCCAACAGGAAGAAATGTCAACATACAAATGAAAGGGCCAGTGTGATTTCCTTTCTGACTCGTTGGCATGAGGCCAGGAGATGAACATTTTATGCTATGAAGAAGTCTTTCTCAAGTTGAACTCGGTCTACTAGGAACGTCTGAATGCCTGGCAGCAGGCTGGCCTACCTCTCACTTATGCTGCTTGCCCAGGATTGTAATGTGTACCATGTTATGCATTTATCTGGGCAAGCGACCCTACAGAGAGTTGGCAAAGTTTGAACTTCCTTCCGAGCCTTATTCTTTCCTTCAGCCCCAAAATGAGCTCCCGGAAGAGCTACGGGTACTGCGGGAACTTTCGGAGTTCCGCAGGGCCTGCAAGACGGAGCTCTTCCGCCAGGTCTATGGTTGAGGCTGGAGCACTAAGGAAGATTTGGACCACCCTCCTGGATCACTCTACTGGCAGCTTCAGATTTGTTCTCCCATGTCCACCCCGGATGTGGTATTTAGGGGGGGGGGGGTAGTTGTTTTTATGTCAGCCTGGAGAAAAGGTGTTTGAGAGGGGACATGATAGCCCTCTTTAAGTATTTGAAAGGTTGGAGGAGGGCAGGATGCTGTTTCTGTTGGCTGCAGAGGAGAGGACACGCAGTAATGGGTTTAAACTACAAGTACAACGATATAGGCTAGATATCAGGAAAAAATGTTCACAGTCAGAGTAGTTCAGCAGTGGAATAGGCTGCCTAAGGAGGTGGTGAGCTCCCCCTCACTGGCAGTCTTCAAGCCAAGGTTGGATACACACTTTTTTGGGATGCTTTAGGATGCTTAGGGCTGATCCTGCGTTGGGCAGGGGGTTGGACTAGATGGCCTGTATGGCCCCTTCCAACTCTATGGTTCTGTGATTCTATGATTATATCTTGGATGTTGTATAGGATATTGTGTATTGTATGTTTTTAGGGGTAATTTTTAGCTGGGGTTTTCATCTGCTGTAACCTGCCACCAGCCTTCCTGGGAGTGGCGGCTAAAAATCAAATAAACTCAACTGAACTAGAATAACATGGAGGTTGCACACCTACTTTTCCCCCTTCTGAGATTATGTGAAATGTCATTAAAAAAATTATGACACGATAATCGAACGCTGCAACTTCTACACAGTTTCTCGGATCTCCTGCTGACGTTGTTCCATGTCAGGATGGCTGCACAGGTCTGCGATTTCCTTGGCCCCTCCCTCCCTCCCCCCCCCCCGCCCCTAAAGTGCCATTACAATTCCATCAAAGTGCAAATTACTGACGAACAGCCTTCCACTCACACTGCAAGCTGTGACTTGGCATAGAAAGGAACATCGCCGCACAGAGAGAGCGACAAGCGTCCCGTCGCAGATTAACGTGTGCGCGGAGGGAAAAGCCCCGATTGAGTCTGCCCAGCGGGGTGCTCCCATCATGTTACATGTTAATTCGGGAGAGTGAAAACTTTGGGAGGGTTCGGGGAGGGGAGGCTGAGCTTCCGTGCAACTCACAACTCTCACACGCTTCGGTCTTGACTCCCCCGCCCCCCGCCCACTCTCTGTGTCGTCGTTTCTTAATATAAGCGTGGAGGCATGATTCGGACCACTTGAAAAGCTTGCCTGACATTGCCCATCAACAGCGGGAAGAGACAGAATAAGGCTGCCTGGGGCAAAAGCCACACGCAAGCCACCAGGAATAAATATGGATTCCCCTTCCCCCCCCCCAAAAAAAATTACTGGTTAAAGAAGAAGAGGAAGAGGAAGAGTCTGTTTTCTCTGCCTGGAAAGAAGAAGAAGAGTTTGTTCTTATATGCCGCTTTTCCCTACCCGAAGGAGGCTCAAAGCGGCTTACATTCGCCTTCCCTTTCCTCTCCCCACAACAGACACCCTGTGAGATGGGTGAGGCTGAGAGAGCCCTGATATTACTGAAGAAGAAGAAGAGCTGGTTCTTATATGCTGCTTTTCCCTACCCGAAGGAGGCTCAAAGCGGCTTACAGTCGCCTTCCCTTTCCTCTCCCCACAACAGACACCCTGTGAGGGAGGGGAGGCTGAGAGAGCCCTGCTATTACTGAAGAAGAAGAAGAGCTGGTTCTTATATGCTGCTTTTCCCTACCCAAAGGAGGCTCAAAGCGGCTTACATTCGCCTTCCCTTTCCTCTCCCCACAACAGACACCCTGTGAGGTGGGTGAGGCTGAGAGAGCCCTGATATTACTGAAGAAGAAGAAGAGCTGGTTCTTATATGCTGCTTTTCCCTACCCGAAGGAGGCTCAAAGCGGCTTACATTCGCCTTCCCTTTCCTCTCCCCACAACAGACACCCTGTGAGGTGGGTGAGGCTGAGAGAGCCCTGATATTACTGAAGAAGAAGAAGAGCTGGTTCTTATATGCTGCTTTTCCCTACCCGAAGGAGGCTCAAAGCGGCTTACATTCGCCTTCCCTTTCCTCTCCCCACAACAGACACCCTGTGAGGTGGGTGAGGCTGAGAGAGCCCTGATATTACTGAAGAAGAAGAAGAGCTGGTTCTTATATGCTGCTTTTCCCTACCCGAAGGAGGCTCAAAGCGGCTTACAGTCGCCTTCCCTTTCCTCTCCCCACAACAGACACCCTGTGAGGGAGGGGAGGCTGAGAGAGCCCTGCTATTACTGAAGAAGAAGAAGAGCTGGTTCTTATATGCTGCTTTTCCCTACCCAAAGGAGGCTCAAAGCGGCTTACATTCGCCTTCCCTTTCCTCTCCCCACAACAGACACCCTGTGAGGTGGGTGAGGCTGAGAGAGCCCTGATATTACTGAAGAAGAAGAAGAGCTGGTTCTTATATGCTGCTTTCCCCTACCCGAAGGAGGCTCAAAGCGGCTTACAGTCGCCTTCCCTTTCCTCTCCCCACAACAGACACCCTGTGAGGGAGGGGAGGCTGAGAGAGCCCTGCTATTACTGAAGAAGAAGAAGAGCTGGTTCTTATATGCTGCTTTTCCCTACCCAAAGGAGGCTCAAAGCGGCTTACAGACGCCTTCCCTTTCCTCTCCCCACAACAGACACCCTGTGAGGTGGGTGAGGCTGAGAGAGCCCTGATATTCCTGCTCAGTCAGAACAGTTTTATCAGTGCTGAGGTGAGCCCAAGGTCACCCAGATGGCTGCATGTGGGGGAGTGCAGAATCGAACCTGGCTTGCCAGATTAGAAGTCCGTACTCCTAACCACTGCACCAAATTACACCAAAGGCATTTCATTTTTTCAAAGCATTCGTTGTATTTCTTGAGAAGGTGCAAGGGAGAGTGATGAGGATGATCTGGGATCTGGGGAACCAAGCCCTGTGAGGGAAGGCTGAGAAACCTGGGGGTGTTCAGTTTGGAGAAGAGGAGGTGGAGAGACAACATGATGGCTCTCTTGAGGACAGAGAAAAGGATGCCCTTAAAAGAATAAGTACTTTCTAGAATTTGCTGCCCTAGAGTGTTGTGGCAAGGCAGAAAGTAGATCTTGAATGAAAGTAGAACACTTTGATGGTTTTGTCAGAAGGGAGCCATGTTGGCTTGCAGTAGAAGATCTAGTTACAGGAACCAGGTTGGTGTCATGGCTAAGAGCAGTGGCTTCGAACTGAGTGAGCCGGGTTTGTTTCCCTGTTCCTCCACCTGCAGCCAGCAGGGTGACCTAGGTCCCATCTCAGTCCTGTTCTGACCGAGTAGTAATATCAGGGCTCTCTCTCAGCCCCACCTCCCTCACAGGGTATCTGTTGTGGGGACACGAAAGGGAAGGCGTGTCGGGAACCCGCTTGCTAACTGAAAAACAGGGTGCCCCTTTGAAGAAAACGTCACGCCAGGCCTGGTGAACGATACAACAGGAACAAGCTTTATTTCAGCAACGTGGAGTCCGCTGGTATGGAGTAAGAGCTTCCACCGAACTCCAGGTGGAAGCTCCCTTTTATACAAAACCCACCTCCTTAGGCTGTATTGCCCCACCCAGTACTTGCGGAGGGAACATGCTGATACAATCATGACTCATGCACATATGCGAGGTTTTCCGGGGTTCCTGATGGCCCATTTTCCTGGAACAAAGGGCCATCTCCGGGCCCTTGTCAAAAGGTGGAGGGGGACATTGAGGTTCTTTAGCGGCCATTGCCACCTCAACGATCGGGTGGGGCGCCCAGCTGCCGGCTTGCCTATGATCACCATGCCCTACCTCCGTGATCGCGGGAGCCTCTGATGGCGGGGTTCGGTCCCGTTCCCAAGCCACCAAGGACCGAACCACGACATTCTGCCCCCCCAAAGGTCCATTCTCCAACCCCCCGGGGCGGCCAGGATACCGCTTGTGGAAACGTTCAGTGAGTCGGGGCGCAAGGACGTCCGCTGCCCAGACCCATTCCCGGTCCCCCAAAGCGAAGTCCTTCCATTCCACGAGGTACTGCAACTTCCCCCTGTGGAGTCTAGAGTCCAGGATATCCGCCACCTCGTGGTGCTCCCCCCCCGGCAGGACCTCGGGCGCTGGCGGGGAAAACACGGGGTGCCAAACGTCACCGTCCGGAGTTTTTTTTAGAAGGCTCACGTGAAAGACGGGATGGATGTGCCGGAGGTTCTTGGGGAGCTTGAGCTTGACCGAAACTTCGTTGATCGGGGCCAAGACCTCGAAAGGCCCCAAAAACCGAGGGCCTAGCTTCTTGCTGGGCAAATTCAACCGTAGGTTCCGGGTGGAAAGGTAAACTCGATCCCCCGGTCGGATCTCCTCAGCTGGTCGTCTCTTCCGGTCGGCGTCCTCTTTCTGCGCTGCCTTGACTTTGTGGAGCTGCTCCTGCAGCGACTTCCAGCAGCTCCCGGCACGCTTCCCCCACTCGCGAAGGTCGGCCGATTCCCGGGCGGGGACCTCTCCAAGCTCCGGGAAGTGTCTCAGGTCTGTCCCGTAGACGACGGCAAAAGGCGACATCTCCGTGCTGCTGTGGTCTGCGTTGTTGTACGCGAACTCGGCCAGGGGGAGCAGGGGCACCCAGGTGTCTTGATGATAGGAACCGAAACACCGCAAGTACTGCTCCAGTACTTGATTAACCCGCTCGGTCTGCCCGTCCGTCTGGGGGTGGTAAGCGGAGCTCAGCCCTTGCTCGATGTCTAACAGGCGCAGGAAAGCTTGCCAAAACCGGGACACGAATTGTGAGCCCCGATCGGAAATCACCTTGTCCGGCAGCCCGTGCAGTCGGAACACGTGATCCAGGAACATCCGAGCCAACTGTGAAGCACTGGGGACACTGGCGCAAGGAATGAAATGGGCCTGTTTGGAAAATAGATCTACCACCACCCAGATCACCGTTTTCCCCTTGCTGGGAGGCAAGTCTGTTATAAAGTCCATGGAGATCACTGACCACGGCCGGGTCGGGACCTCGAGCGGGTGCAGCAGACCTTTCGGCTTGCCAACCCCCGGCTTGCAGGTCAGGCAGACAGGACAACCACTGACGTAAGCTTTTGTGTCCCGCCGCAGACTGGGCCACCAAAACCGCCGCCGGGCCAACTTCCAGGATTTTACGAAACCGAAGTGCCCGGCGGTCTTAGCATCGTGGCAGAGGCTGAGGGCTTCCCGTCGTAGCCCTTCCGGGACGTAGACAGCCTCCCCCCTCCGCCAGAGACCGGAGTCCAAAATCAAAGAGTCCCGGAGCTCAGCCAGCTCCTCGTCTGCCCCATAGGCTGCCACTAGGCGGTCTCGGAGCGGGGCGGTCGCCGGGTCGGGCTCCCATTCCTCCCTGGCCCGCCGCCTAGTGACGACCCCCCGTCCCAGCTGCTCCTCGCCAAACACGGACCTGGTGCAGGGAGCGTACCCCTCCCCATAATGCGGCAGACGGGAGAGGGCGTCCGCGAGGAAATTCTCTTTGCCGGGGATGTGACCAAGCTTGAAATTGTACCGCGAAAAGAACTCCGCCCACCTCATCTGCTTGGCGTTCAGGGATCGCGGTTGCCGGAGCGCCTCCAGATTCTTGTGATCTGTCCAGACCTCGAACGGCTCCTCTGTTTCCTCCAGCCAATGCCGCCATTCGGTGAGGGCGAACTTAATCGCAAACGCCTCCTTCTCCCAGGTAGACCAGTTCCGCTCCGTTTCGGCGAATTTTCGTGAGAGGTAGGCCGCCGGCCTCAGCTGTCCCGCCTTGTCTCGCTGCAGGAGAACCGCCCCGGCTGCTGCGTCGCTGGCGTCGACTTGTACCACCATCGGCTGGGTTGGGTCGACGTGCAGTAGCGTGGGCTCAGACGCGAAAGCTTGCTTGAGGGCCAGGAACGCTGCCTCCGATTTCTCATTCCAGCCGAGCGCTGTGCTGGGCCGCGTGGCGCGAGGACCTCTCCCCTTGGTACCTAGCAAGTCCGTGAGGGGAGCCACTACGGAGGAGTATCTGGGGATGAAGCCTCTAAAAAAGTTAGCAAACCCCAGGAAGCTTTGTAGCTGTTTCCGGGTGCGGGGCCTTTCCCAGGCCAGCACCGCCTGCACCTTCTCGGGGTCCATAGCTATGCCCTGGGCTGAGATGCGGTAGCCCAAATAGTCCAGGGAGGGACGGTGGAATTCGCACTTAGCCAGCTTCACGTATAGGTGGTTTGCCAGCAGGCGCTTTAACACCTCCCTCACCAGGGTCACGTGCTCTTGGGGATCTTGGCTGTAGATCAGGACGTCATCCAAATAAACCACCACCCCCTGAAACAGAAGGTCCTGCAACACCTCATTAATTAGACTCATGAAAACCCCAGGTGCCCCGCTTAAGCCGAACGGCATCACTTTAAATTCGAATTGTCCCAATTGACAGTTAAACGCTGTTTTCCACTCATCCCCCTCCCGGATGCGTACCCGGTAGTACGCCTCCCTTAGGTCCAGTTTAGTGAACAGAGTCCCTTTGCCCAGCCGGGCCAGCAAATCCGGGATCAGCGGGAGGGGGTAAGCGTTCCCCGCTGCGATGGCGTTGAGGCCCCGGTAGTCCTGGCACAGCCGTCGGGACCCATCCTTTTTCCGGACGAACAAGACTGGAGCTCCCATGGGACTGGAAGCGGGCCGGATGAAACCTCGGGCCAGATTTTTATCCAAAAACTCCCGGAGGTCCTTGAGCTCACCCTCACTCATCTTGTAGATGCGCCCTTTGGGTAGTACCGCCCCCTCTGGGATGTTGATAGCGCAGTCCGTGCGGCGGTGTGGGGGTAGCTCGTCCGCTTCCCGCTCGCTGAAAACGGCTGCGAGGTCTCGGTACTCTGGCGGGACCTCGGGCTCTGGTTTCTCCTGCTGCGCCGCCGCCGCTCCCCTGGGACGCGCCGCCGTCCTCTTGTGGCTGGAATTCTCGTGGGGGGCCCGATGCCGTGCACCCACCGTCAAGTCGAACTTCAGGGTCCCCGCCCGCCAGTCCACCACGGGGTTGTGTTCCTTCAGCCAATCCAGGCCCAACACCGCCCGATATCCCGCTACGGGGACCTGGATCAGCCACCGCAGCTCTTGGTGGTCCCCTATGTGGATGGCGATAGGACCCACCTCTTCCCCGAAAGGTCCCCCCTGAATCGGGCTGCCGTCCATCTGGACGAAAACCAGGGGAACCTTCCGAATGCGCTTCGGTAGCCCCAAAGCCCGGGCTATCTGGGGGTGGACCATGCTGTGGTCGCATCCAGAGTCCAAAAGAGCCTCCCCCACCCAACTTAGTCCGTTCTCCGGGTTCCGGAGCTCTAAAATTACCACGTTCGGAGGTCGCGCCTCATGCTGCAGGGGTTTTCCCTCGCACCGCGGGACCTGCTGCCCGGCGCCGTCTACAGCAGGTCCTGGCCGTTTCCCGTCGCCTGGGCGCTTCCCGGTTCGTTGCGGAGGTCCTCCGCCCGGCGTGCCTGCTGGGGGCGTGTCGCACCTCCCCCCTGGGAGAGCCCGCGGTCCTCCCCCCCTTGCCGTTGGCACGCTGCTGCGAAATGTCCTGACCCCCCGCATTTCAGGCACAGACCTTCCCGGCGTCTCCTTTCCCGCTCGGGGTTCGGGGGTCGTTTGGGGCGAGAGTTGTCGGGGCCCGGTCTCGGCGCCTCGGCTGACCCGCCTTTGGCCTCCCGGGGGGGGTGCGGCGGCCCAACCCAGGCTGGCTTCCAGCTTGGCGACCACAAAACACCACCCCTCCAGTGTAGACAGATCTTCTTCCGTCCCCTTGATCACGGCCCATTCCCTGAGCTTCGGGTTAAGGCCCTCCCGGAAGTACTCGATTTGGGTCTCCTCGTTCCAGGAGAACACCTTGCCTGCTTCCCTCCGGAAAATGTCTATATAGTCCATAACCCCCCTAGTACCCTGTCGAAGTCCCTTGATCCGACTCTTTGCCTTGTCCTCAGCCTGGGGGTCCTGGAATCGTCGGCGGAGCGCGACCACGAAGTCCTGCAGGTCCCGAGTTGCCGGGTCGCCGCGCTCGGCCAACCCTAGGTACCACTGACCCGCCTTGCCCTGGAGACACGATGCCACCCCCCAGACCAAGTCCTCGGAGTCCTCATACCGGTCTCCATACCTCCGGGCATGCGTCAGCGCGTGGAGGAGGAACTGCGGGAGGTCGTCCGGCGTCCCGTCGAAACGCGCCTTAATCTCTGGGGGGGAACGTTTTGGAGAGTAGTCCGACCCCCTCCGGATCCGGGATTCTCGGCGTCCGCCGTCTCGTCCTGCTCCGCTCCACCGGCTACCAACTTGCCCAACGACGCCGTGCCGCTCCCTGCCTTGCACGTCGCTCCTGCGTTGGTCCGGCTCTCGCCGCCCCGTCGGCTCACCCGCTCCCCCGAGATCCTCTGCTATCTCGCCTCTCCGCTGGCCGTCTCGCCTACTCGGGACTGAAAACTGCTCCGGGTCGGGGTCCGGGGCCCGCTCACCAGTACCGGGCTCGTCCTCGTCGCTGGAGACGTCCTCACTCGACGCGATCCCCTCCGCCGTTGTATTACCAGTCCCCCCGGGCCCGGCCCGAGCTTGCTCACGGGCTTCAGCTGCCTGCAAGCGCCTGGCCAAGTCCGCCATGGCCCGCCGCAGGTCCTCTAGGGATTCCTCAGGTCCTACCGGGCGAAGCGCCTGCCTCAGCTGGGTGTCCCAGGTTGGGGCCAACCCCCCAGACCTCGGCGCGCTCCCCGCCGTGTTTGGGAAACCCATGGCCCGGCGCCTTCCCTTGGCCGCCGCTGCCGAGGGTCTCGGGGTCCCGGACAGCTGCTCCTGGCCCCCCGATTTTCGGAGGAAATCTCCCGGGGACATTAAACTCATGTTCCCGGGGTTCGTGGGGGTCGAGACCGCCCCGTTGCTTGAAAACGCCATCTCTGGATCCGTCCCGATAAGCGCTCGGATGCGATGCCGACCCTGGAGTTCGGTGGGAAGCTCTTACGATGTCGGGAACCCGCTTGCTAACTGAAAAACAGGGTGCCCCTTTGAAGAAAACGTCACGCCAGGCCTGGTGAACGATACAACAGGAACAAGCTTTATTTCAGCAACGTGGAGTCCGCTGGTATGGAGTAAGAGCTTCCACCGAACTCCAGGTGGAAGCTCCCTTTTATACAAAACCCACCTCCTTAGGCTGTATTGCCCCACCCAGTACTTGCGGAGGGAACATGCTGATACAATCATGACTCATGCACATATGCGAGGTTTTCCGGGGTTCCTGATGGCCCATTTTCCTGGAACAAAGGGCCATCTCCGGGCCCTTGTCAAAAGGTGGAGGGGGACATTGAGGTTCTTTAGCGGCCATTGCCACCTCAACGATCGGGTGGGGCGCCCAGCTGCCGGCTTGCCTATGATCACCATGCCCTACCTCCGTGATCGCGGGAGCCTCTGATGGCGGGGTTCGGTCCCGTTCCCAAGCCACCAAGGACCGAACCACGACAAGGCGATTATAAGCCGCTTTGAAATGCCTCCTGGTAGAGAAAAGTGGCATATAAAAACTGACTCTTTTTCTTTTTCAAGACCGGCGACACTTGAAGGCTAACAAGATTTTCAGAGTGTGAGTTTTTGAGAGTCAAAACTCCCTCTCAGATACTAGATGAAGGGAGCGCTGGCTCTCAAAAGCTTATATCCTGCCATCTTGTTGATATCTAATGTGGTCTTGGGGTCAGTTCCAGCTCTCACCACCCTGGTTTCCTCTCCTGGTCACAACATCAGTTAAGACCTGGGTGAGCCTGAAGACAGTAAGTTGAGGGACTCTTAGCCTGATGCAGGAATTCCTAACCAAGGTTCTAGGGAACCCTGGTGCTACATAGCCTTTTGCAGAAGTTTTGATGACCCCTGACATCCCTAGACGTCACTGGAGTCCACTTCCTCCGTTGCTCTCCAGGCCTGGCCTCCTTCTTCAAAGAGGAAACAGTAAATGATTGGCTGGCTCCTGAATCTTACTTCTGCACCCACTTCTCCGAAAGGGCATGCCACCATCTCAAAGACTGTAGCAAACCTTGATGTCACCCACTGGCACCGCTGTAGCAAACCTTGATGTCACCGACCAGCACTTGGAAGGAGAAAACGGCAGCAAAAGCTGACATATGATGTCACTTCCAGGAAAAACTGGAAGTGCCATTATGGAACACTCTAGGGTTTTGGGGGGGAATGTTCCCTGTGGTCAGTCCCTGACATCCAATTGTACCCCTTTTACAGCCATTCAGGACTGCAGTTTAGGTTTTTGTTTAAAAACTATTCTCAACCATCCCAAGCATTTCATATGAGTAGGAACAGAAAATCCAGACCAACCATTTGGTTGGGTGCATCTATTTAAAAGATGAGTTATAAAAGGGAATTTTGAAAGAAAGGCCTTAAGGTAGGTCTTCGAAACCAGGGCAAAAAAACAAACAAAAGTGTGTTCATCATTAGCAGTCTTAAAGAGTACGCAAATGGTGTCACCAGGTAAGCCCACAGGGGGAGCTTCATCTCAAGCAAAACAAATGAACCCAAGATTTCCAACTGTTTCTGCACCCGAAACGCTACTATTTATTCTAAAGGAGAACACACTGAAAAGGAATGCAGTGGCATAGACCCATTTTTGTGACAACGCCCTAAAAATCCCCATGATTGCTGGACTTTTGGTGGCGTTTTCATTTTTTGCTGCTGGATATTTAAGCGGAAAACATCGTCCAGGTCCAACGCTTCCCAATGCCAAATTGTGCGCATATGTGAAGTGTCGCCAGGTCACAGACGACCCGTGGGGACCCCTCATGGGGTCTACAAGGGAAGAGATGTATAGACAGGAGTGGTTGGAGGATTTGTGGGGCCTGTAGTACCACTGCCAGAGTAAGGATTTGCCGGGCCCTGGCAGAGTACAATTGCGGTGGGATCAGCCGGACAGGGCGAGGGGGCGGCCCCCTACCGTGGAAACCCTACAGTGGAAAGGGGTGTCACTCCAGGTGTCTTTAAAAAGGGGGAAAGGGAGGAGTGATAGGCTACAGACCGGATTAATCGGGGTGGGGGGAGAGATCACACAGGGCCCCTGGAAGCACAGGGCCCAAAGCACATGCTACATTTGCTACATGGATAATGAGGCCCTGTGTAATTAAGTGGCCTATTCATGCCTTCCTCTGCATAGCAACCCCGGAATTCCTTGATGGTCTCGCTTCCAAGAACTAATCATGGCTGACCTTGCTTAGGTTCCAAGATCTGATGAGATCAGGCTAATCTGCTCCATCTAAAACAGGGAAGTGCGAGATTAGGCTGTATGGAAACAGAGTTCTTATTGGGATAGGCTTTCCTTTCACCTTGCCTAGTCACATCCTTCTGCTATTGTTTTTGATGGGATTCCATCCCTTTTTCAAAGAACAGCTATAATTCCACCCCGTTTACCATTCTTTGCCCTGATCTCATCTTTCCATGCCAAGAAAGCCCACCATAATCATACTCATAAAATCACAAAGTTGGAAGGGACATCCTGGGTCATCTAGTCCAACCCCACTGCACTATGCAGGACACTCACAACCCTATCGCTCATCCACTGTAACTTGCCACCCCCTTGAACCTTCACAGATTCAGCCTCTCCATCATATGGCTATCCAGCCTCTGCTTAAAAATTTCCAAAGATGGAGAACCCACCTCCTCCCGAGGAAGCCTGTTCCACCGAGAAACCACTCTGTCAGGAACTTCTATAATAAAATTCGTACCTTTTATATTAAAAATTGCAATGGAATTTAGATATCAGAATAAATAAACTTGCTTATAATTCTGGATGCTATTAGAAGAATCTGGTTGTAGAAACAAAAATGGTTTTTATAAAGTGAACTAGCGATAAAGCCTGTTGTATTCAGGAATGCAACGGGCGCTAGATGAGAGGGATGGATGAACTCTGTGGACAGCCTCTCCCTCTCCCCCCAGGATCTGGAAAGGTTGCCAGAAGCTGTTAGGGAACTCACCGGCAGGGATCTGCAGCCTCCGAGCCTCAGAGGGAAGTGGGAGGAGGAGGGGGTGGTCAGGGGTGGGGGACGGAAGGCGATTGGCTGGCTACTCAACAGACAGGAAAGCCGATTGGAGGAGGAGGCACTCAGGGGCGGGACAGTCACCCTGAGTGGGTGTTAAGCGCTGGTGGCACTTAAGCCATGAGACCCGCTCCTCCTCCAGAGCCTTCCCAGAAATGTTAAGTCGAACAGACGTTAGCAAAAGACCAAGGTAGTTAAAACTATCCCCTCAAATTCCTTCTTTGAAGGAAGCTGAAAACGTTTGAAATGAATCAAACTGAAATTCGGAGATTTTTGCCATATTTAAAGTTCGCATGACCAAGAATTTTGTCATTTGCCATCATCTTTGGCTTCCATCTGTCGTCAATGAGGCCAATCAATGTTGCACTTCAGAGACCAACATTAAATATCTGGAGCTTGGAACCCTTTGAGTCAAAATGACCTGTACACAGGACCATCTACCTTCGACCATCAGATTCTATCCCCCCCTACCTCAAGTCTTGCTGAAATATCCTGGAAAGCTTCTTCGTTCATCAATTTACAATGTCATTTAACACATGGCGCCTGCCAAGTTCTCGTGTTGTTGTGTCAGGGATATCTCCCTGGAGGACAAACAGAGGGAAAGAGGTCATCTTTCATCTATGGAACGGTGAGCAACACTTTCTTAGGGACCAACCAGGTCTTCGTTTGACCCACCACATTCTTCCTCCTGTCACTATATTGATGCCTGTTTGAAAACAGTCGGGAGGCCAAAGCAAGGATTTTGGGAAAGCAAAGGGACGGGTGAACCTCATAGGCAAGCAATGCACTGCAATTTATCTTTCTTTGCATTTGGGTTAGGAGTATCAGTCATTTAGTGTTCCATCTGCGCGCTCGCCAAAAAAACATTTCCCGTTTATTTAATTTTTATGCCACCCTCCCAGCGGACCAGCTAAGGGGGGGGGGGTGCACAGCCTCGTGAGAAATATGCAAAGGTTAAAATAGATAAAAGTTAAATTTATAATTAATTTAAAATAGTTCATACTCCAGGTTAAAAATATCAACAGCCACAGTGAGAGCATCTGTTAAACTCTCCTGAAAGCCAGGTTACAGTCTGGGGCTGCTTCGATAGATAAGTAGAAAGAAAGTAGAACATTTGCAGAAAAATTTAAAAGGTAGAGTAGGCTTTCTCAATCAGGGTTTTGTGAAACCCTGGGGTTTCCTGATGGCCCTGGAAGGGTTTCCCAAATGGGTGGTAGATCATTATTATATTTATCATTTATTAAATGATATGAGCCTCTTGTCATGAGCCTCTCGTGGCGCAGAGTGGTAAGGCAGCAGACATGCAGTCTGAAAGCTCTGCCCATGAGGCTGGGAGTTCAGTCCCAGCTGCTGGCTCAAGGTCGACTCGGCCTTCCATCCTTCCGAGGTCGGTAAAATGAGGACCCAGCTTGCTGGGGGGTAAACGGTAATGACTGGGGAAGGCACTGGCAAACCACCCCGTATTGAGTCTGCCATGAAAACGCTAAAGGGCATCACCCCAAGGGTCAGACATGACTCGGTGCTTGCACAGGGGATACCTTTTTAAATGATATGACCATATGTAGTCATGGTGACCCGCACCGGCCCACCAAAAAGCGGCCAATGATGGGCCTGGAGGGGGTAGGAAGGGGAGGAGCCCCAGGTGAGCATATACACACCTGTGCTTTCTAACCCTATTCTTCGTGATCACGCCACTTCTGGGGTTTCTCAAAGCCTGAAGAATGTTTTGAGGGTTTCTCAATGGTAAAAAAAAGCTGGGAAAGGCTGAGGTGGGGAGACAGGCAGGCAAACAGACTATTAGGGGTCATCGGAGAACAGTTTGGTATTCAACCGAGTGGCAAGCTGCTAAGAACCAGGTCAAAGTCTGAGACTTCGTGGAATTCCATGGGCTTCATAGAACCACCACCGGTGGAACTCCATTGGCCTCCAATGACATATCTAGGGTATGCCAACTAGGACATATCCACTGCACTCCAGCCTCTCCACCCACCCATTGCAGCTCTCAGCCTGCCAGGATGCTGGAGAAAGGCTAAGACATTACCATAGCCTTGCTGTCCAAGGGTTTTCTCCTCCAGGAGAGGAAGGGAGGCAGTGGAGGGAGGCATGGCAAAGGGAGCCAGCTGGCACTGCCTTCAGCTCCTGGGCCAGAGGGATGGTGCCAGGTGAACTTGGCATAAGGAGGGGGATCCCGGGAAGACGAGGTTGCCTTGTGAAGAGCGATGGATGCGAAGTAAGGCTAAGCTGGGTCAGCTGGTCAGGAGGGCAGTGGCATGAGCCAGTTTGGTGTAGTGGTTAGGAGTGCGGAATTCTAATCTGGCATGCCGGGTTCGATTCTGCACTCCTCCACATGCATCCAGCTGGGTGACCTTGGGCTCGCCACGGCACTGATAAAACTGTTCTGACCGAGCAGTGATATCTGGGCTCTCTCAGCCTCACCCACCCCACAGGGTGTCTGTTGTGGGGAGAGGAATGGGAAGGCGACTGTAAGCCGCTTTGAGCCTCCTTCAGGTAGGGAAAAGCGGCATATAAGAACCAACTCTTCTTCTTCTTCTTCTTCTTCTTCTTCTTCTTCTTCTTCTTCTTCTTCTTTCAAAGACCTAGCATATGGGTGAGGTAGCCCCAGCTGCAGAGCCCACCTGCACATGACCTCCACCCCTGCATCAGCAAGCCCTGCCCCACCCATTCCTGCCCTCTGTGTCACTAAACCAACCCACATGCCACCAAGCCCTGCCCCCCTGCCTGCCCTGGATGCCAAATATTGTAAGTTCACCACTGTTGGCCTCTTCAGTCATTTGGTGGGCAACAGAGAGCATAGGGCAGGTCGACCTTTCAGAAAGACACCGTGTCAAATATTTGAGCTCCTTATCAGTCTTGTATATTGGTTAGAGTTGTAGGCAAGGACACTTCCAGGATAGTTCTACCATCTTAAGAGGAAAAGTGGCAATGGTGTAGGGTCACAAAACCCAGCATGGCTGGCAACTCTTTCTATGCACTGTGGCCACAAAATGTCATTACGCAAAGGCCTCCAGGTGATCCTCTGAACATGCTCCTGGGCTCAAAAACCAGAAGTTACTTTTGGAACAAGATCCTGTTTCATATGACATTTTGCTTCTTCTGCACTTCCAGGATGATTCCATTAATAGTTCAGGCAGCTCGTTGGAGTTCCTACAACCGAGGAAGCTTCGGTTTTTTTTGTGGACAAATCCCAACATTTTTATGAAGGAAGAGAGAGCGAGGGAGTGCAAATATCACTGGTATATGTTGGCTGCCATTTCAAGAACTTCTGATAAAGTCAAGTCCTTGTTGATGAAAGTTCACGCTCCTTTGCCATCTGCTCTGTGTGTTCAGTGCTGAAGTCGGTTTCAAGGGGGTCATGTGTCTCTCGGGCTTCTCCAATGTAACAGATACCATGAAGATCCCAAAGTCCTTGCAGGAGGCCTCTAGCTGATGGACAGCATCCCACCGCTCCATGCAAAGACGAAGTTCTCCTGTGCTCCTCTACAAGCTTCTACTGAACCCCTCTTTCGGATCCCTGGAAGGATTCGTACTGCAGTGGTGGACAAGAGGGGTTTAAGAATTCGCAGGCCCTGTAGCACCAGAGGCAGTTTAAGGACTTGGCGAGCCCTAGGTAAAGGTAAAGGTATCCCCTGTGCAAGCACCGAGTCATGTCTGAGCCTTGGGGTGATGCCCTCTAGCGTTTTCATGGCAGACTCAATACGGGGTGGTTTGCCAGTGCCTTCCCCAGTCATTACCGTTTACCCCCCAGCAAGCTGTGTCCTCATTTGACCGACCTCGGAAGGATGGAAGGCTGAGTCAACCTTGAACCAGCTGCTGGGACTGAACTCCCAGCCTCATGGGCAGAGCTTTCAGACAGCATGCCTGCTGCCTTACCACTCTGCACCACAAGAGGCCCTTGCCGAGCCCTAGGAGAGTCTAATTGTGGTGGGAGCAGCCAGACTGGGGGCAGAAGCGCCCCCCCAGTGGAAAGAGGTGTCATTCCAAATGTCTATACATTGGGAAAAGGGGGAAAGAGAGAGGCTATGGTCTTGATCCATAGTGGGGAAGGCACCACATGGGGCCTATGGAAGCACAAGGCCCGTAGCAAGTGCTACATGTGCTTCATGGCCCTGGTTGCGTATGAAGAAACTGCAGTCCAGATTGGGGGCCTGGAGTGAGGAGTGAGGAGGAAAAAGCAGGCTGCAATGACTCCTCCTTTTTGTTCCCCGTGTGAGCTCTGCGGTGAGGAGTAAAGCATCCCATTTCTTTGTTCCTACTCACTCCAGCTCCCTGACACTCCTAGTTCTTCCTCTGGTCAGATCCTCTGGCTCAAGGAGCTGCTTTGGAAGGTGGACTCAATGACTTCCTTGTGGAAATCCCTCCCCCTCCCCAAACCATGCTTTCTCAAGGCTCCGCCCCCAAACATCTGGCATCTCCCAACCCTGAGCTGGAAGCCCTACACAGTATCTAGTTCAGTGGCTCTCAGCCTTGGGGTTGGGACCCCTTTGGGGGTCGAATGACCCTTTCACAGGGGTTGCGCCAGGGTGAGCAGCTTGGCGGGACGCCACCCACACAACGGCCTTGCGGGGTAGATCGAGATCGAACGTCCGTCTGTCTGGAGCAGCAGAAAAGAGCGAGATTGGCATGGTGGGACAAGAGGCAAAACTGAACTGAGAAACCGCGGGGGGGGGAAATTATATACAATCATGAACAATGGACCTTCATGCCATTGGTCATTTTTGGTTTAATTTCTGTGAAAGAACCCTTGCATAATTTTATGGTTGGGGGTCACCACAACATGAGGAACTGGATTAAAGGGTCGCGGCATTAGGGAGGTTGTTCTAGTTAGACATCAACTTTTCCCATTGCTCTTACTCAGATTCTGGGACTTGGAGATCGTCCACTGTCTGCATTACTGATATAGCCTGGGCATTCCCCTATGACATAAGAGGCCTTTTTGACCGCTTTTTTTTTTCTTAAAAGCTCTCATTTCTGAGCCACTGATGGTGCAGAAGCATCATGACAAGTTAACTAACCCAAACCCGCAGGCAGGCTTGATCTCCCGCACTATCTACAAGCTGTTTTGAGTGCAGCACATTGGGAAGGGGGAAGATTTTGGCACACGGGAAATGCTCTCGAGTTCACACTTGTTATTAGCTCTCCTCCTAATGATTTCTAAAAAATTTCAATCAGATAATTATCACAAAATCCAAACAGGGTTCTGTACACAGTGATAATACCATCTGCTTTCATTTGGGTTAATTTTTGGTTGGTTTTTTTTTCCCCCGCCTTGCTTCCTTGCCACACGATATAGAGCAGAAACTCAGACACATCACAGCAATCCGCAAATGGTTATCACTCAGGGGAAGGTGTAGGTCAGCAGGAGAGGTCATTAATTGCATGTGAGAATTCAGAAGAGGGTTGCTAGTTCCCCCCTGGACACCGAAAAGGGATGGGGGAGATAAGGGTATTAGATCTGGTTTGGGAAACCCCTTAAGGCAGGCGTCCTCAACCATGACGCCCTGAGGTTGCTTCATGACACCCTGGGGTTTCTTGACAGCCCTGAAAGGGTTTCCCAAATGGGTAGGAGCTAGTTAATTTTAAATATATATTTTAAATGTTGTTAAAAATGTATTGGGTGATAGGACCATATATGTTATTTTGACCTGCTCCTATTGGGTCTGGAGGAGACGAGAAGGGGAGGGGCCCCAGGTGGGCGTGTCCACAGCTCTGCTTCCCAACCACATTCTGCATGGTCGTGCCACTTCTGGGGTTTCTCAAAGCCTGAAGAATGTGTCAAGGGTTTCTCAATGGTAACAAAAAGTTGAGAAAGACTGTCTTAAGATTTAGGGAAGGAGACTGAAGAGAACAGGGAGCTCAGTGGTAGATAATGCCAAAGAGTCTTTACTCCAAAGCATCCATACTAGGGTTGTGCATGGTGGCAGGGGCTCATGGGAATTGTAGTCCATGCACATCTGGAGGACCACAGGTTGACTCCCCCTGGTCTAGACCTTCAGATGAGATATGGGAATCCCTCCGCATTACAGCTCAACCCCACAGTACACACTGTAAGGTTGTGTGTGGTGGCGTCCAAATCGGCCATTCCAGGCCAACGCAGCCAGCGCTGTACCACGGGGGAGGGGGAGGCAGGGATGCCAGTGCGCAACTCGGCACACACATGCAAATGCAAAGCTCCTGGATGCAAAGCTGGCAGAGGCTCATGGGAATTGTAGTCTATGGATATCTGGAAAGCCACCGTGTGACCACCCTAGATTGAGGGTTTGGCCATGGGAGAACGTCCCAGTAAGCTTCTCTAGCCTCAAAACAGGAACATCTGCTTATATAACAACAATGACAAGAGCAGGCTCATAGTATCATAGAATCACAGAATCATAGAGTTGGAAGGGGCCATACAGGCCATCTAGTCCAACCCCCTGCTCAACGCAGGATCAGCCCTAAGCATCCTAAAGCAGCCAAGAAAAGTGTGTATCCAACCTTTGCTTGAAGACTGCCAGTGAGGGGGAGCTCACCACCTCCTTAGGCAGCCTATTCCACTGCTGAACTTCTCTGACTGTGAAAACATTTTTCCTGCTATCTAGCCTATATCGTTGTACTTGAAGTTTAAACCCATTACTGCGTGTCCTCTCCTCTGCAGCCAGCAGAAACAGCATCCTGCCCTCCTCCAAGTGACACCCTTTCAAATACTTAAAGAGGGCTATCATGTCCCTTCTCAACCTCCTTTTCTCCAGGCTGAACATTCCCAAGTCCCTCAACCTATCTTCACAGGGCTTGATCCCTTGGCCCCAGATCATCCTCGTTGCTCTCCTCTGTACCCTTTCAATTTTATCTACGTCCTTCTTGAAGTGAGGCCTCCAGAACTGCACACAGTACTCCAGGTGTGGTCTGACCAGTGCTGCATACAAAGGGACTATGACATCTTGTGACATCTTGCTCCAATCAAAGTGTTAAAAATCTTCCCCTAGCCCAAGCCGTGGAGATACAAAAAAACCCGAGGTCCGGATCTGAACCGGGCCTCACTGCGAATAAAGAGCACATTCGGTCGCATCAGTGTTCACAACAAATATTCGGTGGCACCACTGAACGCCCTAATTACAGAATCAACAAAAAATTACCGCACAATAGATTCCACCGGGAATTCCGAGCCAGTTAATTAACCACTTCTCTCCAATAATCTCATCAGCTTTCCCCGCTCAGCCACCGTAGGTTTGAGGAGCGCAGAGGTTAAGCCGAGCCGTCACTGCTCCCTTGAAGAAAAAAATAACAGAGGGACTGCTTTAAAAAAAAAAAAAAAACCTGACTTCACTTGATTTACTTTTGGCGGCTAATTTTTTCTCCCTTCCCCCCCCCCCTCCCCGCTTCTTTTATTAAATATGTTTGACTGCTATTTCTAATTAAATGTCGAATTAATTTTGGCAAACTAACTACAGATGCAGTTTATGCTCAGTTTTATCAGACAGATTTATTTATAAGCTGTCAGCGTCTTGAAAAGACTTCATTTTGGAGCGAGGCTGAAAACTGCTCACAGTCGCCGTAAAAGGAGCTACTGTTCTCCCGGAGACCAAAGGAGTGGCGTTATAAATGTCCGTTCCATCTGCGGAGAATCATAAAACAATCACATTCCTTTATTCCCCCCTCCCCCCCTTTTCTTAGGGCCCTTTATTAAATTAGTTCGACTCAATTAAAAATAACTTCAAAAACATTTCAGGGTCCTTTTGTTTCACGGAAATGCTTGAAACTCCCGGCACGGAACGTCACCCTTTTAACTAATCCCTTTCGCTAAACGGAAGAGAATGGCAGCATTGTGGTTTCAGACAGTCTTCTCAAGGGTCTCTACTGTACCGAATTGAGGTCACTCCGAGACAATAACCAACACCCAATAGCCATTCAGGCAGTCTTCACAACTCTATCAAGTGTCCCTTTCTTTTCCCCCTTCTCTCTTTTCTCTTGTGGCAAAGTCACAGGACAATGGGGGAAATCTCCCAGCGCCATTTATGGGCACCATCTCTGCACATAACAAAGTCTATTCTTTTGGGTTTGCCAATTCTCTCTGTGGTTTTTTTATTTTATTTTATTTTTAAGGGGGGGGGAGAGGAAGAATGAACCCCAGACAGATTTTCCCACCACTGCAGTGGTTTGAAACGGAGGACTGGGGGAATTCAACAAAGCCCTCTTTGAGCTTTGAGTTCCTACAATTCGTTACCTAAAAATCCCTGGCACAGGGAAACATACGGGACGCAAGATTGTATGTGTCTTATTACAAGTCACATGCGCATGACTAACTGGACAACTTAGCAAGCCAGACAATACAACTGGGGGGAGGGGGTGTTCCACCTCATCCGGCGTTAATGGTGTTATAAAACATATATTTTCTCCCCCCCCCCCCTTGAACCATAATGGGTGAAACTCTTCACTGTGAGCCCGGCTGACGCTTCCCTTGGAAGCCATTAACAATGTCAGCGGCTGACAAAAAGGGAAATCAATTTAGGCCACATTTGCACTGGCCAAGGCTGCGCTTTCAAACGGTTGGTTAGCCTTCCCCCACCCCTGGCTGGGCTTCCTACACAATTAGAAGAAAGGCGACATGGGAGGGGAGAGAGAGAGAGAGGAAGGGGCGGGAAGCATTTCTCACAGAACTGAGGGTCTTCTTTTCAAGCCGGACGGGACTTGCAAGCCAGTTTACGCCTGGACATGGAAGCTATCCTAAAAATCCTTGGAAATGACCAGTCACAACTACCCCTCTTATTGCGGCTCCTCATGTTATAGAATCATAGAATCATAGAGTTGGAAGGGGCCACACAGGCCATCTAGTCCAACCCCCTGCTCAACGCAGGATCATAGAATCATAGAATCACAGAATCATAGAGTTGGAAGGGGCCACACAGGCCATCTAGTCCAACCCTCTGCTCAACGCAGGATCATAGAATCATAGAATCACAGAATCATAGAGTTGGAAGGGTCCACACAGGCCATCTAGTCCAACCCTCTGCTCAACGCAGGATCATAGAATCATAGAATCATAGAGTTGGAAGGGGCCACACAGGCCATCTAGTCCAACCCCCTGATCAACGCAGGATCAGCCCTAAGCATCCTAAAGCATCCAAGAAAAGTGTGTATCCAACCTTTGCTTGAAGACTGACAGTGTGCCGGGAAAGTTCTAGACTCCCGAGAGCAGCACTGATTGTGCATGGTTCCTACCTCTATGGCATAACACCTGGGAGCCAGCCTGGACCATGGATAGGTTACCTGTCAATAATAATTCACAACCACCTTACTGTAGTGGTTAAGAGCTGTTTTCAGTTATCTGTTCCTCCTCCAGGGGAAGCCAGCTGGGTGACCTTGGGCCATTCACGGTTCTCTCACTCAGCCCCACTGACCTCACAGGGTATCCGTTGTGGGGAGAGGAAAGGAAGGTGATTGTAAGCTGCTTTGAGACTCCTTCGGGTAGAAAACAGCGGTATATAAGAACCCACTTTTCTTCTTCTTCAGTAATATCAGGGCTCTCTCAGCCTCACCTCCCTCACAGGGTGTCTGTTGTGGGGAGAGTAAAGGGAAGGCAACTGTAAGCCGCTTGGAGACCCCTTCTGGTAGAGAAAAGCGGAATATAAGAACCAACTCTTCTTCTTCAGTAATATCAGCCTCACCCACCTCACAAGGTGTCTGCAGTGGGGAGAGGAAGGGAAGGTGATCGTAAGCCACTTTGAGACTCCTTCAGGTAGAGAAAAGCAGCATACAAGAACCAACTCTTCTTCTTCAGCAATATCAGGGCTCTCTCCACCTCACCCACCTCACAGATATCTGTTGTGGGGAGAGGAAAGGGAAGGCGACTGTAAGCCGCTTTGAGACTCCTTCAGGTAGAGAAAAGTGGCATATAAGAACCAACTCTTCTTCTCCTTCAGTGATATCAGGGCTCTCTCAGCCTCACCTCCCTCACAGGGTGTCTGTTGTGGGGAGAGGAAAGGGAAGGCGAATGTAAGCCACTTTGAGACTCCCTTCAGGTAGTGAAATGTGCAGTACAAAAACCTCCTTCTCCTCCTCTTATAATAATCAGCTTGTTAAATGACAGAGTAATAAAAACAATGCATTTAGTTAATAGTAAAAAACAGACCGATGAACGTTAGAACAACAAGAAAAAATAAAACCTCTCTCTGCAGGAAAGAGGTTTCTGAACTTAATTAGCCAGTTGTGATAGTGCCTGAGAAGGAGAAAAAGGGTGGGGGGAGGCCCAGACCTTTAGTGGTGTGGCTTCCCAACTGGCCTCAACCATTAGCCTGGCAGAAAAGCTCCATCTTGCATGGCACGTATAAAGAGCATATAGCTATAGCTGCCAACCTCCAGGTGGGGCCTGGAGTTCTAACTGATTTCCAGACTGCAAAGACCCAGTTCCTCTGGAAGAAATGGCAGCTTTAGAGGGTAGATTCAACAGATTTGCGTCTCTGCTGAATTCCTCACCTTACTCTGCCCTCCTCAGGGGCTGCCCCTAAATCCTGAAACAGTCTATTTGGACATAACTCCCATTTTATTCAATAGGTTGCGGGGTTTAGGACTATGGCCGCAGAAGAAGAAGAAGAAGAAGAAGAAGAAGAAGATTCTTCTTATATGGTTCTTATATGCCACTTTTCCCTACCCAAAGGAGTCTCAAAGTGGCTTACAGTTGCCTTCCCTTTCCTCTCCCCACAACAGACACCCTGTGGGGTGGGTGAGGCTGCGAGAGCCCTGATATCACTGCCCAGTCAGAACAGTTTTATCAGTGCTGTGGCGAGCCCAAGGTCACCCAGCTGGTTGCATGTGGGGGAGCGCAGAATCGAACCTGGCATGCCAGATTAGAAGTCCACACTCCTAACCACTACACCAAACTGGCTCTGTCAAAATCCTGCCGTTGTGCCCCACCAAGTTCCATGGGGGACGGTGGAAATCTCCTAAAATGTCTCCTCGAAGAAAGCAGCAAAGGAAATCAGGAAGGAAAGCAACTTCCTTGCAGCTTTCTGCGGTTTTGCTCTGCCAATAAGCCTTTCCGAAGAGGTTGCCCATTTGTATAATGGTTTTGCTGGCCTTCCCGTTTTAGTACCAAGCATGGCTGTTTTTGAGGGCCATCTTACGGTTCCAAGAACGATGTCTCCGGGGTTTCATTTTTTCGCAGAATAAATTTATGTCATTCTCCCTTAGAGGAAACACAACAAACGGCCCATTCTTGAATGCAAATGGGACATAAATATAAAGATGGTCATATGAATTTGCAAGTTTTGGGCCTCTTATGAGCAGCATTTAGGGCTTTCTGTTCCATTTTCTCCTTTCCAGTCGAGGAGAGCCCATGTGTGTGTGTGAGAGAGAGAGAGAGTGAGAGAGATGTCATATGCTTTTAGAACAGCTGATATTTAGCTCTAGGCATAATTTCTGATAGCAAATCATCAGAAGTTAGGCAACTGGCATTTGGAAAGGGAATAAACGAGACAACGTTGGAAAATTCAGATGACAAACTGGCCAGGAACACAAAGATACAAAAGTATGCTGCTGGATCGGACCAATGATCCATATGGTCCAGCATCCTGTCTCACACAGTGGCCTCTGGAGGGCCAACAACAAGGAATACATAGGCTAGCTCTTCTCCTGACGTTGCTTCCTGGCTCTGGCATTCAGAGGCTATCTCTGAATGTGGAGGTCCCCCTCGGGCACCACGGCTAGTAACCATTGACAGACTAATTCGCGGTGGACCTATCTAATGCCCTTGACTAATTGACTTTCTAATGAACACCCAGACACAGGAAAAAATATTTCCTAATGGATTTGCTAATGAACTTCACCCAGACACAGGAAAGGAGCTTCCTACTTCCAGTCCAGCCCCTGAAAGATTCCCAGATAAGACAATAATGTGATTTAATTCCACCCCACCCTTGCTGTGTCCTTCCTCTAAATCCCCATTTCATTACACTTACCCAATCAATGTGCAGGAATGGGTGCAGAGCCTGCCAAATCACAATTTGATTCTAGGAGAGCCAGCTTGGTGTAGTGGTTAGGAGTGTGGACTTCTAATCTGGAGAGTCAGGTTTGAACACATTCTCCACCACATGCAGCCAGCTGGGTGACCTTGGCCTTGCCACATCACTGATAAAGCTGTTCTAACCTAACAGTAATATCAGGGCTCTCTCAGCCAAACCTACTTCACAGGGTGTCTGTTGTTGGGAGAGGAAAGGGAAGGTGAATGTAAGCTGCTTTGAGACTCCTTCGGGTAGGGAAAAGCAGCATCTAAGAACCAACTCTTCTTCTTCCTAAGGGTGGGGGCATTCTCCTTTGGAAATTTTGAAGCAGAGGCTAGAGAGCCATCTGACTGAAATGCTGATTCTGTGAACTTAGGCAGATGGTGAGTGGGTGGGCAGAAGGGACTGTGTTGGCGCTTAGCTTTTGTTGCCCTTCCTTGCATGCCCAGGGAAATGCCAATCACCACTTTGGGCCGGGAGGTGAATTTCCTCCAGGCCAGACTGACTAGGGATTCTGGAGTTGATGTTTGTTTGTTTGTTTTGGGGGGGAGGCATCATCTGGACATGGAATCAGGGTCACTGTGGGTGGGCAGGTAGTTGAAAGTTCCTGCATTCTGCAGGGAGTCGGACTAGATGACCCTGGAGGTCCCTTCCCACTCCATGATTCTAGGATTTGCTCTCAGCAAACCAAAGCACTGAGGGTGAGAATTCCACTCTCTTCCCTGCTCCCTGTTGCTGCAGAGACTCCTATGAACCTGTGAGATCCTATGCCAAGGGGCTGCGGCCACCAACTCTCTTTCTTTCCCCTGCACTTCTCCCCTTCCTTTTTCATTATGTAAAGGATCTTAAATGAGGTTTGTTCCAGGCTATTAACCTAAGCTGGGCAACTACGGAGATAAGATTTCATCGTCAAGGAGAACAAAAGAATGGCATGGGTGTGGAAATTGGAATGACAAGCTTGTCTGGACAGATTGTGAAGTAATGAAATGAAATATCTGACAAATGTCTCTTGAAAACACCGATAAGCTGATAAGAGCAAGTCACTTGGCCTGGCTAATATGAAGGGCACCGAGAAGGGTCTTGAGGGGTCTTGTTTAGCAGTTCCACTACTAAAGAGGGGTGTAAATGGTCTCCTGGACGTGGTAAGTGATGTCCTGCTTTGTCTGATGGACTAATCCCCTCCCTACACCCACTGAGGGGGTAACTGCTTTCCTTCCCAGCTTGCAAATAGCTTAGAAGAGTCAGTGTGGTCTACAGCAGGCATTCTCAGTGGGGATCAGATGGCCCTCTCGGAGTCCTGGCATATTTGAAGGGGGGCACAGACTGATAAATGTGAGAAGGGGAGCCCAAAAGGGGAGCTGGTAACTGAACAAATTAAATATCCTTTTTTTGGCATGTAGGACAGTGGTCCCCAACCTGCGGTCTGCGGCCCGGTGCCGGGTCGTAAAGGCCATGGCGCCGGGCCGCGGTTCCCTCTCCCTGCCCCCCTGCAGTAAAAAACTTCCCAGGCCGCAAGCTTGCGGTCCGGGAAGCTTCTTACTGCGGGAGAGGGGGGAGAAGGAATCAGGGCCGCGCCCGCACATTGTGCATGCACGGCTGAAAGTGCCGCGCATGCGCGATTTCGGCCGCGCATGGTGCTTGTGCGCATGCGCGGCCCAGCCGGTCCCCAGCCTAAAAAAGGTTGGGGACCACTGATGTAGGACACCATTCACTGCAAGGAAATTCAACCTTCGTCAAGGGGAAGAAAAAGAAATCACGTTGACCTTCAGAGTGATATAATCGCACGCCGTCCGTTTCAAAAAGATTTTTGGATCGAGTGATCAGTTGAATAAGATTTTTAAAAATGCTTTATTATTATTGCCATCCCTCGATGTGTTTCGTTGAGTGTGGATTCGGCAAGGAGGCTTGCTTGACGAAATCCGGGGACCGAATCAATATCGCAACCAAAGGAGAACTCCGATGGCCATTGTCTAATTCGGAGCCCGATATCATGATGTTTGCAGAAAAGCACCCCCTACGCCCCTGATTCTGTGAAAGCTTAAGGGGGTGGGAGGTTACAGTGGAGGAGCGATAGGTGATGAGTGTCCTGCATAGTTCAGGGGGTTGGACTAGATGACCCATGAGTTCCCTTCCAACTCTGTGATTCTATTATTCTATTCCAGAATCACACGAGGCCTAATGGATGTTTTAAATTTAATTTCACACCGTCTTTTAAAGACGTTTTTCTTCCAGTATGTTGGAATGTTCAAATTTCCTTGGTGTTCCATAAGAAATGATTTCCTGCCTGTCGGATTTAGAGTCCAGTGGCAATTCTAAGACCTACAACATTTTATTCAAGGGCTGAGCGTTCGTGTGCACACCCACTTCCTCAGATGCAATGCTACGGAATGGAAGTCATCAGTTCATACTTACAGGCAAAGTGTGAGAGCGGATTAACATACAACATAATGAAAATGGTTATCAAATTACAGAGATCAATGGGGGGGCAGCAATTAGGGTTTGTTTGTATTCACTTGAGATTGAGTTGCAGGGGGAACTTTCTGTGTACAATCATAGAATCATAGAGTTGGAAGGGGCCATACAGGCCATCTAGTCCAACCCCCTGTTCAACGCAGGATCAGCCCTAAGCATCCTAAAGCATCCAAGAAAAGTGTGTATCCAACCTTTACTTGAAGACTGCCAGTGAGGGGGAGCTCACCACCTCCTTAGGCAGCCAATTCCACTGCTGAACTACTCTGACTGTGAACAATTTTTTCCTGATATCTAGCCTATATCGTTGTACTTGTAGTTTAAACCCATTACTGCGTGTCCTTTCCTCTGCAGCCAACGGAAACAGCATCCTGCCCTCCTCCAAGTGACAACCTTTCAAATACTTAAAGAGGGCTATCATGTCCCCTATCAGCCTCCTTTTCTCCAGGCTGAACATTCCCAAGTCCCTCAACGTATCTTCATAGGGCTTGGTCCCTTGGCCCCAGATCATCCTTGTCGCTCTCCTCTGTACCCTTTCAATTTTATCCAGAAGTGCACACAGTACTCCAGGTGTGGTCTGACATAAAGATGTCTACTTTAAGGGAATAATGAGGAAATATATACTCAACCACTGACAGCAGTTAGCTGACTCTTTCTGTGTTGTGATGTATCCTTGCTTGATGGGGGGGGCGGGCTGGAACCTGAAAAGAGCCCCTCAAAGGGCCATAGTCCAGAAAAGGTAGAGAATGACTAGTGCAGAGTATCAGACTAGGATTTGGGACAACTGAGTTCAAAAGGACACTCTGCCACTGAAATGGCTGGGAGGTATTGGGACAGGCGTTCTCTCTTAGCATCACTGACCTCACAGGTGTAGTGTGAAGATAAAATGGAAGACAAACAACCATGAATGCCTCCCTTAACTAACTAAGGGGAAAGATGGGAAACAAATGGTGCTAGGTAAATAGATTTTTTTAGAATCATACAATCATAGAGTTGGAAGGTACCTCTTAGGTCATCTAGTCCAACCCCCTGCACTGTGCAGGACACTCACAACCCTATCACTCATCCACTGTCACCTGCCACTCCCTTGAACCTTTACAGAATCAGCCTCTCCGTCAGATGGCTCTCCAGCCTCTGTTTAAAAATCTCCAAAGATGGAGAACCCACCACCTCCCGAGGAAGCCTGTTCCACTGAGAAACTGCTCGAACTGTCAGGAACTTCTTCCAGATGTTTAGATGGAATTTCTTTTGCATTAATTTCATCCCATTGGTTCTGGTCCGTCCCTCCAGGGCAAGAGAGAACAACTCTGCTCCATCCTCTACATGGCAGCCTTTTAAATACTTGAAGATGGTTATCAGATCCTCTCTCGGTCATTATTATTTATCATTTAATTAATGTACATACCGCCCTCCCAATATCCGTTTGGCCACCGGTGGGAACAAAATGTTGGAAAATACCAAAGTCCTTGGTAGAATATTTTTTAAACTCCTACTCCCCTTGGGATCATGGCTCGACCTGGATGGTTCGGGCTAACCTGATTTCATCAGATCTCAGAACCTAAACAGGGGTGGTCCTGGTTAGTACTTGAAGGGGAGACCACCCAGGAAGTTCAGGGTTGCTATGCCAACGCAGGCAATGGGAAACCATCTAGGAGTCTCTCACCTAAAAAATCCTACAGGGTCACCGTGAATCAGCAATGACTTGACAGCATTTTCCACCGCAGGGATTATCCCAACCAAGTTTGCTGTTTGATGAACTGCAGCGTTAGGAAGAAGAAGAGTTGGTTTTTATATCCCGCTTTTCACAGCCCGAAGGAGTCTCAAAGCGGCTTACATGGCACCCTTTCAGACAAGATGGCAACTGCAGAGAGTGGGAATTTCTACGTGTGTTAGTGAGTATTCTAACATTTATTTATTTATTTATTTATTTATTTATTCATTCATTCATTCATTCATTCATTCATTCATTCATTCATTCATTCATTCATTCATTCATCCATCCATTAATATCCCATACTCCCCTACAATGGCTTGTGGCAGGTCCCAAAGTCCTCATTAAAAAAACCATTAAAACCCCAATTAAAAGGACATACCGATGAAATACAAAAATACACATCGAACATGCGAAATAACATCAGCCCCGCACCCAAGAATAATACCCAATATCAGGGAGTAGAGGGGGCCTAGCTGGCTCAGGTGCTAACCCCAACCCTGGGAGGGGGGCCGTGATCTTCCAGTGATCTTCCTCACTGCCCTGGCTTCTATCAAAGACCAGGCAGATGAGTTCCGTTTTGCAGACCACCCTTTCTCAACTTTTTTATCATTGAGAAACCCTTGAAACATTCTTCAGGCTTCGAGAAACATCAGAAGTCGCACAATCATGCAGAATATGGTTGGGAAGCAGAGTTGTACACATGACCACCTGGGGTGCCTCCACACCATTATTGACCATTGAGGAGGAGGGGCAGGTTTGCAGGTTCATATCACCTGATACATTTTTAATGGTTTTTTAAGTATGTAAACATGAATTAACTCCCACCCATTCAGGAACCCTTTCCAGGGCCAACAAGAAACCCCAGGGTTTCACAAAACCCCGGTTCAGGAAGCCTAGTGTAGCCTGTAATGTCTGAAAAGGGATCGTGTGTCAGGTCCAAGCGTTTGTGAGGTCAATGGAGCCCCTCCCTGTTTTGCCAACATCCAGTGGGTTGGCTGGCATCCTTCCAGAATGATCACTGGTCTCCAGTCTGCAGAGAATGGTATTCTCTTTACAGGGATCAAATTCCCCCCGACAATTGCAGCTTTGGAGGAAGGACTCTATGGCCACACACACCTGTTGAGCTTCCTCCTCCCCGCAGACTTCGCCCTCCCTGGATTTGGCCCCTGGATCCCCATAAATTCCCAACCTCAAGTGGCAACTTTAGTAACGTTATGTTCCGTCCACCATATTCAGAAACGGAGGAACTAAAAGGGATCCGTTTAGTTTGGCAGTCTTCAAGCAAAGGTTGGATACACACTTTTCTCGGATGCTTAAGGATGCTTAGGGCTGAGCCTGCGTTGAGCAGGGGGTTGGACTAGATGGCCTGTGTGGCCCCTTCCAACTCTAGGATTCTATGATTCTATGATTCTATGACTGGGGAAGGCACTGGCCAACCACCCCGTATTGAGTCTGCCATGAAAATGCTGGAGGGCGTCACCCCAAGGCTCGGACATGACTCGATACTTGCACGGGGGATACCTTTACCTTTACTTAGGGCTCGCCAAGTCCTTAAACTGCCTCTGGTGCTACAGGCCCTGTGAATTCTTAAACCCCTCTTGTCCACCACTGCAATACGAATCCTTCCAGGGATCTGAAAGAGGGGTTCAGAAGAAGCTTGTAGAGGAACACAGGATTCTGCTTTAGGATGCTTAGGGCTGATCCTGCGTTGAGCAGGGGGTTGGACTAGATGGCCTGTATGGCCCCTTCCAACTCTATGATTCTATGATTCTATGATTCTATGATTCTATGATTCTATGATTCTATGATTCTATGATTCTATGATTCTATGATTCTATGATTCTAGGGACTTAATGGAATTGCCCTTCGATCGAGCTTTGTTCCATCTTCTCATTAAATCTCCCAGCTTGCCGTGACGTAAAACATGCTTGATCAAATTATTTGCCAGGCCAAAAAACCCTCCCAAAATACAAATAAAACCCAACCAACAGCTGGGAAAGCCAATGCTGGCGATGGTGCACGAGGCCTACCCTTTCAGACAAGTATCCCCCAAAGAAGCTTAGCTCGGATGAGCCGTGATTAAGCCGGTGCATACGGGCCTTTCTTGAGCACCGCATCCCGGCACAGCAGTTAGGTTTTAATACAACGCAGGGCGGCATTTCACCGGGAGACCTTGTTCATGTCATAAATTATGTCACGCACTCTATTGTTTTAACAGATTTAATCCCATTAAAGCTTGACTGCATTACTATAATTATTATTGATAAAAAAGAGGGTTTTTTTTAAAGGATTATCTGCAATGCACTAGTTAGAGGAGTTTTGAACTGGAATTCACAATCGGCTCTCTGAAGGAATATGAAAATCAGGATGGAAATGAGAGATTGGTCTTTTTTTTTTTCTCAGGTATGCCAAATATTTCCTTCCTTGTTAACCCGGGGTTTGAAAATCTTGCCTATTAAAAACCTCGCATTTGTAATAATGGGAGCCAACATTTGAGCAGGCCTTCCGAAATGGGTAGATAGAGGCATTCACAATGCACTCGGGACTGATCATCGGATGATTGTGTAAGCACCAAGTGTCAACGTATATACGTGAGCCATCAAAAACCAAACACTGCAGAGATGGCTTCAGTATCAGCTCAAACGCGAGTGTTTTCAGCAGAGTCGCAGGATGTGTTTAAGTGTTAATCATCAAGCATTCAGTAATCAAGTAATCAATATGGTGGTGTGAACCAGTCCTTCACTGACACGCAGTAATGGGTTTAAACTTCAAGTACAACGATACAAGCTAGATATCAGGAAAAAAATGTTCACAGTCAGAGTAGTTCAGCAGTGGAATAGGCTGCCTAAGGAGGTGGTGAGCTCCCCCTCACTGGAAGTCTTTAAGCAAAGGTTGGATACACACTTTTCTTGGATGCTTTAGGATGCTTAGGACTGATCCTGCGTTGAGCAGGGGGTTGGACTAGATGGCCTGTGGTCCCTTCCAACTCTATGATTCTATGATTCTATGGTTCTATGATTCTATGATTCTATTATTCTATGACTGGCCCATCCCAATAGCAAGCCAATCATGAAGAAAATGCAACGACCCATTTGTCTGCCTGGTGTGGAATACCCTTAGGGAGTCTTGAGACCAGAAAAGAGCAGATAACTCTTCCTTATACCAATCAAAGATCCTTCTACCGTAGTACTGTCCACTCTGATAGGCAGTAGCTCTCCACAACACTAGGTGGCGAGCTTTCCCACTCCTACAATTGAAGGTCATTTGGACTAGAAATGGCCCAGGCATTCGCCCAAGGAGGTCCTTATTTTTTTCTCTGGGTGGCCTCCTCATACCATTTCCAATCTTCTCACTGGATAGGCTTGCCAATTTTAAATTGGGAAATTCAAAAAGATTTGGGGGCGGGGAGTGTGTGGGGGAGAACCACAGAAGGGTGCAAATCCACAGGGCAGGGTTTCTCAACAAGGGTTTCTTGATGGCCCTAGAAGGATTTTCTGAATGGGTGTGAGTTAACTAATTTTCATATAGTTTTTAAATTTGTTAAACATTTATCAGGTTATATGACCATCTATAAAGAGCCTCTTGTGGTGCAGAGTGGTAAGGCAGCAGACAAGCAGTCTGAAAGCTCTGCCCATGAGATTGGGAGTTCAATCCCAGCAGCCGGCTCAAGGTCGACTCGGCCTTCCATCCTTCCGAGGTCGGTAAAATGAGTACCCAGCTTGCTGGGGAGGTAAACGGTAATGACTGGGGAAGGCACTGGCAAACCACCCTGTATTGAGTCTGCCAAGAAAACGCTAGAAGGCGTCACGCCAAGGGTCATACATGACCCGGTGCTTGCACAGGGGATATCTTTACCTTTACCTTTTATGACCATATATGGGCCATGACTACCTGTCCTCTCCCCTTCCCAAATGACCAGTGATAGACCTGGAGGGGGTGAGAAGAAGGGGGGTCCAGTTGGGCATGTACACAGTTATGCTTCCTAGCCATAATTTACCCAATCGTGCCACTTCTGAAGTTTCTTGAAACCTTGAAAACATTTCAGGGAGTTCTCAATGGTACAAAAAGTTGAAAAAGGCTGCCATAGAATCTGGTTTCCAAATTTTCCCCAGAGGACCTTATTTCTCTAGTCTCTTCTCAAGTTTTGATCCTTCCAAAAGATCTCCAGGTCCCACCTGTAATGTATGTGGACCAAACGATGCTTTAAAGACATTATGCAAAACAGGGATTGAGAAATCAACCAATGGACATTAAGAATTGTTCACTGTCATGGACCAATCTGTGGGTTCCAGTAAGAGCCAATCAGGACTCTTAATGGGCTATCTAAAAGTGTCTAAAGTTAGGGTTTCTCCCCTTGTTTCTTGTTCGGGATGGTTGGAGTTGAGAGCTGTGACTGCAAATAAAGAGCTGTTTTCGAGGAACTTCTGAGTCTGATTTCACCGAACCTGGAGGAATTAACACCACCTGGAACTTGGCCACCCTAATTCAAGGTCCATTCAGTTTAAAGTTTGCAGTGAGATATGACAGGGAAGAAAAGTGGGGATCCTGAGAGGCGGCAGCGTCTCAAAACCCACAGACGAAAGCACCAAAATGGGTGGCTGACTCTTAACGGACAATGAACCAGAGAATAATGGAAGGACACCGCTAAGATTACCAAAGGGAGAAAAGAATGGAAAACAATTAGCCTGCTGATGTCAGCTCAAAAGGGGTCACAGCCAGATCAACCTTCTCAGCACCAGCCCTTTACGTTTAAGGAAGGGGGGAGGGAGCAGTGTCCATTATTCATTGCTACGGCAACGTTTAAAATATTATAGAGACGTGAACCAGGTTTCCACTCAGTGGAACAATGGAGCTGTAAAAGGAAATAGCAGAAGTCCAAGAGAGGGTTGCCAAAACTTACCAAGCAATGGAGAAAGAGAGAGATGTTCATTCCCACTTTATGAACCACAGTCCGGGGGAACAAATGGGGGGGGGGAGAGAGTCTCTTATGGCCTCCTATGAGATCTTAAAGTGTTTGGCAGGGCTTGCAAGACAGAGCTTGTTCTGCCAAGCCTATGGCTGAGGCCAAGGATTATTGGAACATCTGCAGGCCTCCCTGCCCAAACCCATCTCTTGACATCTGTATTGCTGTTCCCCAGCCCTTAGACCAGGCTTTCTCAAGCCCCTGCCCAAAATGGCCACTGATGGGCCTGGAGGGGGTGGGAAGGGGAGGGTGGGCATGTACACAGCTATGCTACCTAGGCATATTCTGCCCGATTGAGCAACATCTGGGGTCTCTCAAAGCTTGAGCAATGTTTCAGGGGTTCCTCAACAGTAAAGAAGTTGAGAAAGGATAACTTATTCCCTGACAACTTTGCTGGTCCACACCTCCCCTCCTCAAATCTCCAGGTATTTCCCAACGTAGGCCTGGCAACCATAGCAGCTGTTGAAAATGGCAACCGTGACACTCAGTTTTTGCCTGTGTCCCGCCATGATACATTCTGATATTTTCCAATATTTATTTATCTTTCAGGTCCCCAACTCAACCATTCAGCTACACATTATAGAGAGTGCTATGTAGTGTATTATTATAATTTTGACCACTGAGGAAGACCCGGAAGGGTCTATGTGTAGTTAGTTCGGTATAGTTTTTAAGATGTTTTTATTCTGTTTTTAACTGTGCACTATAATAAATAATTAACAAGTTTTACATTATTTTTATTGTTCAGCTCAACTTTTGAGTTCCTACCTGTTAAGGTTGGGTTTTGTTCCTTTTTTGGGTTTAGCATGATACACAGAACACTAACTCTCTGATACACAAGTGAAAAGGGAAGATACGAGGATTAGAATCAAAGGCAGGCCATGTTAAAGGAGGAACAAGGTAAAAGAAGGGATTAGATCAGGGGTAGTCAAACTGCGAACGCTAGCAGGGACTCATGGGAACTGTAGTCCATGGACATGTGGAGAGCCGCAGTTTGACTACCCTGGATTAGATTATGTTTTCCACGGATTTCTGCTGTTCTCCGGTTTCTGCTTCCTTTGATCACGGGTACTCCTGGATCAGCACACAAACCTCCCCCCCCAAAAAAATTATCTTCCTGTGCATTCTAATAATACTCACACTATTTTTTCCTTCAGTTAATTGCGGCATTTCCTGCCCTCATTTTCTGATCCCTGCTTCCCCTCAAAATACTTTCTTTTTTGCCTTGACAGCATTGCCACAATGGAAATGTTCCTCCTCAAAAAGGGTTAGTGTTTGTGGGAAGGGGCGATCTGTCAAACCAATTGATCAGTCAATCAATCAATCAATCAATGAGTGAATAAGTAAGTAAGTCTAGTGCAGAATACAAACAATGGATCTGGTAGCTGACCAACCCAATGCCATCCTAGATACTTAGCTTCTGTGCATGCAACGATTTGGGCTGATCCTGCATTGAGCAGGGGGTTGGACTAGATGGCCTGTATGGCCCCTTCCAACTCTATGATTCTATGATTCTATGAATAACACAGTATTAATATGGATGCTTTAGGATGCTTAGGGCTGATCCTGCGTTGAGCAGGGGGTTGGACTAGATGGCCTGTGTGGCCCCTTCCAACTCTATGATTCTTGGTGGGTAGGTTGGTAGGTGGATAGGTGGATGGGTAGATGACAGACAGACAGACGAGGGAGGAAGGGAGAGAGAGAGAGAGAGAGAGAGAGATATTCTTTTTTACACTTCCTCCTTGAACTGGGCCCTCAATAATGATCATAGAATCATAGAATCACAGAATCATAGAGTTGGAAGGGGCCATACAGGCCATCTAGCCCAACCCCAGGCTCAATGCAGGATCAGCCCAAAGCATCCTAAAGTATCTATTCATCCCCTTCCCCGCCCCTCCATTTGTAGTTGCACTGCACCCAGTACTGAATTATAACAAATGAACTGTACGTTCACCTTTGAAAAAGCAGACTTTGGGTTACTATATATCCCAGAAGGCTCCAGCCAGCAACATATCCCAGAATGCTCCGGGCCAGTTATCCAGGGAATGTAAAGTGGCTATACCATTGCAACTAAACTTCCTCTCTGGCAAGTGAGCATATGTCCTTGGCTGATGAAAGCGGTCTGTATCAGCATTATCCTTTTTTACATAATACGGAACGGGCAAAAATTGAGATGATAGCTCCGTTACGGCTACCGTACTACTAGCACATTTGCCGCTCACTCAGAAGCCTGCAAGCGGTCCTGGAAGTTGACGGGTTATTTCCCATCATCCATCTCTGCCACCTGCTAATCAAAGATCATCGTGTAACCCAAAGATGGAGAATCCATTTAGCTAACAGACATATGCCACCAACCCAACAAAGTAATCCCATTATAATACACCATAAAGAAGGAAGGGGCTATATTATAGGTACATATCTGCCAGCGTTAAGGATATTATATTGATATTCCAAAGACAGTTAATGAGAAGGCTAGCTGGGTGTTTTTGTTTTTTTTTAACTGAGAAAAGGGGACTTTTTGGACCGGAGAAATGCCATCATTCACCCACTCCTTTCGCTTTTCTCGCCTTAGAATCATAGAATCATAGAATAATAGAGTTGGAAGGGACCTCATGGGTCATCTAGTCCAACCCCCTGCACTATGCAGGACACTCACAGCCCTATCGCTCATCCACTGTCACCTGCCACTCCTTTGCCTTCACAGAATCAGCCTCTCCGTCAGATGGCTACCCAGCCTCTGTTTAAAAATTTCCAAAGATGGAGAACCCACAACCTCCTGAGGAAGCCTGTTCCACTGAGAAACAACTCTGTCAGGAACTTCTTCTGGATGTTTAGATCAGTGGTCCCCAACCTTTATTAGGCTGGGGACCGGCAGGGCATCGGGCCGCGCCCGCGGGGACCGCGCCCGCGCGGGCCACGCCCACGCTTCGGGCCGCGCCCGTGAGCCGCGCCCGCGCATCGAGCCGCGCCCGGCCGCGCCTGCGAGCCGCGCCCGCAGATCGGGCCGCGCCCGCGAGCCACGCCCGCAGATCGGGCCGCGCCCGCGAGCCACGCCCGCGGAGCCCGGCCCTGATTCCCTCTCCCCGCCCTCCCGCAGTAAGTAGCTTCCCGGGCCACAAGCTTGCGGCCTGGGAAGTTTTTACTGCGGGGGGGGGCAGGGAGAGGGAGCTGCGGCCCGGCGCCATGGCCTTCGCATAGAGTTAGAAGGGGCCACACAGGCCATCTAGTCCAACCCCCTGCTCAACGCAGGATCAGCCCAAAGCATCCTAAAGCATCCAAGAAAAGTGTGTATCCAACCTTTGCTTGAAGACTGCCAGTGGGGGGGAGCTCACCACCTCCTTAGGCAGCCTATTCCACTGCTGAACTACTCTGACTGTGAAATTTTTTTCCTGATATCTAGCCTATATTGTTGTACTTGTAGTTTAAACCCATTCCTGTGCATCCTCTCCTCTGAATTAATGCTGTCCTTTCCATAGTCCTGGGGTGGTAGTTGAAAAAATCATGTTCCCCACCACATCTGAGCTACTGGGGACTTATGCAATAACGACCACTGGGAAATTACAGAACCTCAAGGCTGATGAAGAAGAAAGTGAACTTATTCAAGACGTTCTACTCCCATTGGCATCAACCCAAAGGGAGTCTGCTTCCAAGAAATCAGAAGAAATGAGTCTGAGTCCAGCGGCACCATTAAGACCAACAAAGTTTTCTTTGAGATACAAACTTCCATGTGGAAGCACACGTCTTCAGATATAAGCGTGCTTGGACGTGAAAGCTTATCCTTAGCCAGGATAATGTTGAATTGGTATGTGGAAGACGCACAACCTACCTAACTGGCCCTCAGTGGGAGATATGCTCCTAATAGTGAGAGGGCAAGCCCCCAGAGGGACAACTGGAGGCTTCTCCACCCTCCTACTTGCCTTCTACCTCCTGAGCAGGATGGAGGAAGAGCCTATTGACAACAAGCCTTTGCAGCCGGAGGGCCTACTGCAGTGCTGCTTCTTGCCCAGTTAGATGTTCTTCTATTCCTCCTCCCCCAGCCTCCAAGCAGCTGGGGGAGGGGGTGCAGCTGAGCCTCCTGGCCTCCAAACATCAGAGGGGGGGGAGAGCTGGGCACACTCCCAACCTCCAAACAAACATCCGGAGGGGTCTGGGCACTCCAAATAGTGCCCTGAGGGATCCCTCCTGCCTTCCGCCCCTATTAAAGCCCATTTCTAAACTGGGCTTTGATACAAATATCTGTAAACAGCCCGTGGCGCCACGGGCGCCACGACCTGTATAAAGGAGTAAGGGGTAGTGGGGAGGAGTTAGGGCGGGACCGGTCCGGGATAAAAACTCGGGGGGGGGCCAATCAGGAGCCGCGAAGCGGCTCCTGATTGGCCCCTCCGAGTGTCAATCCCGCCCCAGGCAGTCAATGGGGAGCCGCGCGAAGCGCGGCTCCCCATTGCCTGCTTCACTCGCTTGGAAAATGGCGGCCCGCCTGGTGAGAGCCTCGGCTGGGGGGTGGGCCGGGAAGCCTTCTCTTGGCCGGCGGAGCGGCCTCGCAGCGTTGTGGACGCTGCGAGCCTGCTCCGCCGGCCGAGAGAAGACTCCAGAGAGCCTCGGGGGGGGGGGTGGATGGGTGGGGGGGGGAAGGGAAGCCTTCTGCCGCCGGCCGCAGCGGGCTCACAGCGTCGTAGACGCTGTGAGCCCGCTGCGGCCCGCGGCAGAAGGCTCCAGAGAGCCTCGGGGGGGTGGATGGGTGGGGGGGGACGGGAAGCCTTCTGCCGCAGGCCGTAGCGGGCTCACAGCGTCGTCGACGCTGTGAGCCCGCTCCGCCCGGCGGCAGAAGGCTCCAGAGAGCCTCGGGAGCGTCGGTGGGGGGGGGGCGGGAAGCTTTCTGCCGCCGGGCCGAGCCGCCTCGCAGCGTCGCCGCCCGCCTCACCTCCGCCCGGACTACGGCGTTCAGAAGCCTGCCAGATCAGGAGCCGACGCCGACAAAAGGTACGCCGCTTCCCCTCCATGTAGCCCCGGCCCTCCCCAACACCTTCTGCGCTCCGCCGTGGGGAAGGGGGGCAAGCCTCCTGCGGCCCTGTGCTGCCCTGTGCTACGCCAGCCAGGCCTACCCTTGCCCCGTGCCAATGCCATCTAGCGCCCATTTTATCTACAGTAAAATGGGCTTAAAATGTAGTCTCTAATAAAACCTGGTTGGCCTTAACGTTGCCACTGGACTCAGGACTTTGTTCTGCTGCTTCAGACCCATCGGAATCTATGAAACAGGGAAGGGCAGCTATTAAGAGTAAGGTTGTGTCAGTGGTGACCAAGATTAAGTTAATTCATGCCACAGTCTTCTTCCGAGAACCAGGTTTGATTCCCCACTCCTCCACAAAGCAGTCTGCTGTAAGAGAGGGAGGGGAGGCAATTGTAAGCTGCTTGGAGATGCCTTCTGGTAAAGCGAGGTATGAAAGCCAACCCTCCTTCTTCTCCAGTGTGTAGTCTACACAGGGCTTTTTACCCACTTCAATTCTGAATAAATTCCTGCAGTCTACACTGAATTAGATTTCCACTTTGATTTGAGGAGCTTTAAATTTTCCCTCTGCAACATGCATGATTGACCCGGTTTTCCCCCCGCGATATCCAGAAGTGGATATAACCCTAAATATTTGAAAAATCGGCATCAATAAATGTGTAGATATCTGCTTTTTGTGAATTAACTTCCTGCCTCATGCCTCCAACATTGATGTAGCAAAGCAGTCTTCCTTGATTGGCCCGGGCGTCAGTTCAAGGACTTCCTGGTTCTTGGTGGCAAGGCTTCCCTTGAAGTGACTGCGCTCCAGAAGCCCTAACTTCTCTCAGCAGAGATTTGCCTACCAGATTTATTTTCCCCTCCCCTGCTGTCTCCAATCCTCTTCCTCACCCGCCCCATTCAAGAAAAAAAAGAGACTCCTGCTGCACTTGGCTCCCCTCCTCATTCTGAGCTTTTCCAGTCAAGTGTAGAACACTTTCTGCTTCAAATCGATCTGAATTCAGCAGGATCCACAACGGAAAAAACAAATTAAGTGCAGAATCAGCCCTGATTATTATGCCAAGACGGCTCTCAGGAACTGACAGCGATGCTGTGCATACCTACAAATTGCAGGACGTTGTATGGTAAAACCACCGAATTTCCAGTGCTTCCTAGAGAGGATTGACATCGCTTCTGGGTTTCCCCCGGAAGTGACATCATGTTGCCAACTTGATAGCCACTTAAAAAAAAAAAATTCCCTGCCACAGTAGCAAGAATGCTCCAGCAGGAGGGGAAGTATCGCCCCACCCCAATTAGAGACTTGACAAGCCTAGTAGAATGAGACCTCGGCCTCTCTTCCCCGCTCACACGACTGGCAGGGGCAACCGTTGCTTTGGTTGCAAGGGCTCTCACCTCACGCAGCTGTGCAAATGTGCATGTGAGACACGGACGGTTAAACTTTAAAAACAAACAAATTTTCAACGGGAAAGAGAGTCGCTTTTGCCAACAATAACTGCCTTCAAAGATGGAGAGAAGTTATTATTTGGATACTCCCACAGTGTTACCTAAACAATGACCCTTGGAGACGTTCTTCAGACCAGGAAGTACCAAGAGAGACGTAAGTCAGCCCAATCTTCTCCATGGTACCCGTGTCTTTGTGTGTGTGTATGTGTATGTGGTGGACCACTGAGAAGTACGAAATGGCCTTTGGCAAAGACCAAGGCTGCCAAATTATCTAAAATGAGTCAGAGGTCCCTTCCGTAAAAGGCCTGCCGGGGGACTGTTGTTCCGTCGGCTTCCCCCGGCCTCTGGTCTCCATTGGAGACTAATGGCGTTCTGACGAGAAGAGCATTCGAACGTAGCTGCTGGCCTCTCCTCAACGGAAAGGAGCCACTGAGGTAATTTAGCCATCGAGTGCCATAAAAGCAAAGAATAAATTAGTTGTAAGTATGTGTGGGATGGCTTTGTGATTTCCAGCAATGTGAACTGCACGAGGGACATGGGGAGGAGATGGAAGGCTCTCATTACATGTCGAATCCGAGAGTCACGGAACGACCGCCTGTCTGTTTTGAAGTTCGCTCGGTCGTTTTTGCAAATCCCATTCAGCTGCCAAGGGGGTTCTGAGTGGCATTTTCCCCTTCTTATCCCCATAATGACCTTAGGAGATGTTGGGCTGACAGACTTACTCAGCTTAGCCCCTCCCTGAGGTAAACCTGGTAGCCAAACCAGAGTTTAAATCTGGCCGTTGGACGGGACCTCTATTATTATTAGTAGTAGTAGTAGTAGTAGTAGTAGTAGTAGTAGTAGTAGTAGTAGTAGTAGTAGTAGTAGTAGTAGTATATGATGATGATGATGATGATTATGATTATTGGAGGAGTTACAATGTCAAACCACCTTGCGTTGCCTCTTGAAAATCCTATGGGGTCACTGTAATTTGGGCATGGCTTGATGGCATTTTCCACAGTCATATATGCATCTTCAAGTATTTAAAAGGCTGCCATGTAGAGGATGGAGCAGAATTGTTCTCTCTTGCCCCAGAGGGACGGACCAGAACCAATGGGATGAAATTAATTCAAATGAAATTCCGTCTAAACATCCGGAAGAAGTTCCTGACAGTCAGAGCGGTTTCTCAGTGGAACAGCCTTTCCTTACAACTCCCTGATTATGATTCTATGATTCTAAGGTGGGTAGTGACTGCTCAGACTGGCAGCTGCTCTCCACTCCTGAGCAGAGAGGTCTTTCACATTCACCCACCCCTTGGTCCTTTCAACTGGAGGTGTCGAGGATTGAACCTGAAACCTGGAACCTGCAGGCAAAGGGGATGCTCTACCGCCCTGCCACAGCCCTCCCCTGGAAGGATGAGAAGATATGAAGTTTGACTGAAGGCCAACTTTCGGAGCTGCCTGGGAAGTCTAGCCGATGGCTGTGGAGGAGGGTGGGCAGGGAAGCCCTTGTGGGTTTCAGTGAGCAGTGTGGGAAGGGGTTTTTGGTGGGCATGTTCCCAGAGCTAAATGCAGTGTCAACAGGGTTGCTCTGGTTTGTGGAGGGGGAGAGGATTCAGCAGGCAGCAGAGTCCACTTTCCAAAATGGCTGTTTTCTCCAGGTGAACGGATCTCTGTCATCTGGAGATCTTCCGTAATCTTAGGCTTCCTTCCAGCACGGTGGAGCCAGTGTGGTGTGGAGGTTTAGCTGACCTCTAACCTGAAGAGCCAGGCAATTTCATGAGAGCTGGACATGCTAAAGCCATTGGTACAGGGGAAAGTCTTTCCTTGGCTGTGAACAAGAGGATGCTGTACCACCGTCTTCCCTAGACTGACCTCCATTGTGAGAACAGAGCAAGACTACCACTGAATGGGTTTCTCTTCCACTTTACTGACCTGGGAGCATTTGATGCTCTACTCTGGTGGACGCAGCAAGTGAGAGAAAGACCACATTTACCCGGGCTTCCCCCAAACTCATTTTCTGGTTCCTTTCCAAACTCAAGGGACGTGTTCCTGGTTTTCGGTCGCACATCACCCCCTTCTGCCCAGAACTATGAGACTCTCCCACTCGGGTTTTTTTTAGAGCATCGTATAAATGTGCTTTTGGTAATAATGTAATAATCCTGCCACAATAATAATGTAATAATCCTGCCACACTTCCTAGGGAAGCGGGACCGCTAGATGGAGACAATTTAATGCGGAGACTCCAAAAGGAGGGCGGATGAAGGAGATATGGCTACCTCCTCTTGGGCGCTTGGATAATCTTCTGAACGGCAGGCCGAGAGGCAACCTGCGAGGCGAGATCAAAGCGCACGTGTTAATAAATCCTTCCGCCTTTTCGCTCAAAGAGGAAGATCCAGGTTTTAAGATCAGACAGTCACACATCCTCAACGATTAGTGGGTTTTCATTTCATTGTGTACAGGTATGCGCACACCCGGAGTTGCCATGCACCCAGCCATGCGCAAAGCAGCAGAGACAGACGGATATAACAATGGAAGGTTCTTGGAAAACAGAGTCAACGGCTCTTCAGATTCCTCGGAAGGAGCGGCCGCACGAGCGAATTTGAAACAGCTGCGGTTCTTTGCCTACAAGGTGGGTTTAAAGCAGGGGTAGCAACTGCGGCCCTCCAGATGTCCATGGACTACAATTGACAGGATTGTAGACATCTGGAGAGCCGCAGTTTGACTAAAAGGTAAAGGTAAAGGTATCCCCTGTGCAAGCACCAAGAGTCATGTCTGACCCTTGGGGTGACGCCCTCTAGCACTTTCATGGTTTGCCAGTGCCTTCTCCAGTCATTACCGTTTAGCTGGGTACTCATTTTACCAACCTCGGAAGGATGGAAGGCTGAGTCAACCTTGAGCCAGCTGCTGGGATCGAACTCCCAACCTCATGGGCAGACAGCTTCAAACAGCATTTCTGCCGCTGACCACTCTGCCCTCCTTTAAAGGCATCATGCCTAATCCAGAGACTGTGAGGAAGGGTGAGCTGTATCGGGGGACACAAATAAACGCATAGGGAAGGGATAACCAGACAGAAGGGGGATGATGCTATCTGTAGGGAATTGTTAAGGAGCTAGGGCTGCCAGTTCTGGGTCAGAACCTCAGTGGCATATAATGCTATGGAGTCCACCCTGAATAAAAGCCATTTTCTCCAGGGGAACTGACCTCTGTTGTGTGGAGATCTAGGGTTCCCAGCTCTGGGTTGGGAAATACCTGGAGACCTTGGGGGTGGAGCCAGGGGTGGGCGGGATTTTTTGACGGGGAGGGACCTCAGTGGGATATAATGCTAGGGAGTCCTCCAAAGCAGCCATCTTCTCCAGGGGAACTGATGTCTGTCTGTTGCCTGGAGGTGAGTTGTCATTTCAGGGGATCCGTGGGGACTATAAGCACCTGCACCCTTCTCCTTCCTTTCACCCTCTCCTCCTGGTCTTTACCACCACTATGGAGGTTCCACCTCATGGAAGCCAGAAAGAAGGGCAGGAGCTGAGAAAATAGCCTACACACCTCATGCCACACCACAATCAACTGTCCCCCTTGAATATTGCACTCACAACCTACTCACTGAGCCCTCTAGGCAGAGATGGCAGAAGGGGAGCCCCTCTGGAGCTCCTGCAGATCCCCAGGGGTCCATGCATCTCTGGTTGGGAACCCCTGCTTTAGGCTGATCCTGTATTGATCAGAAGTTGGACCATATGGCCTGTATGGCCCCTTCCAACTCAACGATTCTAAAATGGCCACTAAGGAGGTGGTGAGCGCCCTCCCACTGGTAGTCTTCAAGCAGCAGCTAGACAGATACTTATTCTGGATGCTTTAAGCTGATCCTGCATTGATCAGGGGGTTGGACTAGATGGCCCTCTGAACTCTATGATTCTAAGTGGTTTGCAACTTGATGCCAAAGAAAAAAGGTGGTTTTCCGAGACACGGCCCACGATGTATTTTATTTTCCTGTCTCCTTTAAGATGCTAGATGTCCTCCATGGGTGTGCAACCATGAGGAATGCAGAGGTCTGGCCCTCAGGAAAGCTCCCAGGTGGTCTGACCTCTCCCAGGGCACTCCCACCCCCCACCCCCCGGAGGAAGTTTGGGACCCATGATTCCCTCCAGACAGAGAGCAGGCATGCCTCCGTACAGATGCTGGTGCGTGAGTTTATTGTATATCAAGACAGTTTTAAAAATCAGATTAATTTCCACGCAATTAACGAGGCTGTTGAAAGATCTGTTTTACAGCTGCAGCCGCTGCCAGGAGATGATGACAAGAAAGGAAATGAAAATCAAAGGAGGAAACAATTACAACAATGCACGTCGCCACTATTTACTTCTTTTAATAAGAGACAAGGAAAGAAAAGTAATTGAGAGAGTACGGTTTTTTATTGCTGATTAAGATAATATTTAATTTGCGTCTTCACTAAGAGATCCATTAATTCATCAATTAAGGGTCTTTTTCCGTTTCCAGTTGGAAGGGGAGAATCTTCCAGATTTGGCTCGCGAACACATGGGGAGGAAAGATTAACCCGTTCATTAAAGAAAAAAGAAAAAAAAGATTGCAACAAACCCAAACAAAATATAACTGGGGGGGGGGGGTAGGTTCCAGTGAAAAACACAATTGTGAAACAGTACAGATGCACTGGGACAACAATTAGCCATTAGCTAAGAGCTGTGATTAATACGACCTTACATACTGTCCAAGAAACAAGGTTTTTTTTGCATATAAGAAGTGTGTTTGAAACACTCAGATTTGTCCCTTGATAAAGCCAACAGGTGAAACATGTTGGGACTTCTATGGAGGATTAAAAAAAAAACAACTGAAATTGAAGAGAGACAACTTTTCCTTGATTTATTATTGCCACTGTTGTCCCAGTGCATCTGTATAATGAAAAATGGCAGGCGGGTGGGAGGCAACCTGGGCCCAGTGCATCTGAGAGACGGCCTCCCTGCCTATACCCCCAAAAGAGCCTTACGCTCCACCACCTCCATCTGGCTGCAGATCCCTGGACCCAAAGAAGCACGACAGACCTCAACCAGGGCCAGAGCCTTTTCTGTCCTGGCCCCCACTTGGTGGAACGGGCTCCCTGATCAAGGCCCTGCCTGAACTCCCACAATTCCACAGGGCCTGCAAAAGAGAACTCTTCCGCCAGGCATTTGCTTGAAGCTGACCGACTCAAAACATCTGCGGGTTCCCTTCCCCCCCCCCCGCAGACGCCCTTTCCATGATGGAACAATATGGCATCCCAAGGATTTGCCAGTGTTATTGTTCTGTTAAAATACTGTCCTGGTGGGCATGCTATGTTATGTTATGATTGTTATTAGACATATTGTTGTAATGTTCTATGTAACTAATTTACAACGTTCTATGTAGACTGCCCAGAGCCATATGGAAGAGTGGTATAAATATCCAAATAAGTGAGTGTATGAGTGAGTGAGTGAGTGAGTGAGTGAGTGAGTGAATGAGTTAGAAGAGGAATGGGGAGGAATTCAGCATTATTATCAATATATTTCACTCCTTTCACTCTTGTAATATCCCCACCCCTGCCCCAAGGACTGGTGACCAAGACCACTGGTGATATTAAGTGCTGTCAAGACACAGCCAATTCATGGTGACCCTGTAGGGCAGGGGTAGTCAAACTGCAGCCCTCCGTGAACTACAATTCCCATGAGCCCCTGCCAGTCAACAGTTCTTTTAGAGCTTTCTCATCCTCACCTTCCTCACAGGGTGTCTGTTCCGTGGAAAGGAAGGGATAGTGATTGTACGCCACTATGAGACTCCTTCGGGTATTGAAAAGTGAGTTATAAAAAACAACTCTTCTCCTTCTTCTAGCTATTTGATCTATTGCTGAAGAGCACTTGGTCTTCCTTAAGAGGCCAAATAATTTATTCCCCTTTAATATCCTTAGGGCTTTTCTCCATTCTCTTTTTCCTGGCCTCTGTGTTCCGGCTGCTTCAGCCCCCCCCACCTTGTTCTGCATGTATTGTGCTCCCTCTAGTGGTCAATTCAATATTACATTGCCTCATGCCCACCTAGATCTCTGACTGCGGGTTTGTATGCCAAACAGGAACTGATGTAATATCAAATTAACCACTCTGAGGAACAGAGGGGAGAAATCCCACCAATCTTGAATGAACTTACAAGCAAGGAAAAGCAGACTGCAGAAAAGCACTTAGCAGAAAGCTCTCTTCTGCACACACATGGCACTTCTAATAGAATAATAGAATAATAGAGTTGGAAGGGATCTCCTGGGTCATCTAGTCCAACCCCCTGCACTATGCAGGACACCGACAACCCTATCGCTCATCCACTGTAACCTGCCACCCCCAATATAAAAACCAAAAAACCAAAAAGGAAATGAGAATATCTGGAATCCAATGTATACAACCTTCAAAAACTCTTATCATATTACAAAGTCAATCCTGTATAGTTGGTGATACATTTTTTTTAAGCATAAGGAAAGTATAATATTCATCAATAATACTTTGAATCAAGGAACTTGTATCTGGTTAAGAGAACTGTGACAATTGGAAACTGATACCCTGGAAATCTTGTGGGTCTTCAAGGTTCTATTGGACTCCAATCATGGTCTTCTACTACTTCAAACTAACATGGCTATCCACCTAAGACTATGCTACTCATATATGGGTGTTATTTTCCACTTGGGTTGCCAGGTTCCTCTGGCTACGAGTGTGTGTATGTGAGGGGGGGGAGAGTACGGTTTCTAGATCAGGGGTAGCCAACCTGTGGTCCTCCAGATGTTCATGGACTACAGTTCCCATGAGCCCCTGCCAGCAAACACTGGCAGGGGCTCAGGGGAATTGTAGTCCATGAACATCTGGAGGACCACAGGTTGACTACCTCTGTTCTAGATGATTTGGGAAACTCCTAGAGATTTGGAGATGGGTAGGACGGGATCTCAGTGGGGTACAGTGCCTTAGAGCAGGGGTAGTCAAGTCAACCTGTGTTCCTCCAGATCTGGAGGATCACAGGCTGACTACCCCTGTCTTAGAGGCCACCCTCTAAAGTAGCCATTTTCTCTAGGAAAACCGATATCTGTAGTCTGGAGATCAGGTGTAATTCTGTGTTCCCCCACTTGGAGGCTTGCATACCTATGGATTTAAACTACGGGTAGAACGGTATCGGCTAGATATCTGGGGAGGGGGGAAATTAACAGTCTGAGTAGTTCGGCAGTGGAATTGGCTGCCTAAGGAGGTGGTGAACTCCACTTCACTGGCAGTCTTCAAGCAGAAACCGGATGCATATTTATCCTGGATGCTTGAGGCTGATCCTGCCTTGAGCAAGGGGTGGGACTAGATGGCCTTCTGGTCCCTTCCCACTCTAGGATTCTATGAGCCTAGTTAACCAGTGGAATGGACTGCCTAAGGAGGTGAGGAGCTCCCCCTCACTGGGCAACTTCAAGCAGCAACTGGACAGATCCTTCTCCCGGATGCTGGAGGCTGATCCTGCACTGAGCAGGAGGTGGGACTAGGTGGCCTTCATGTTCCCTTCCCACTCTCGGATTCTAGGAGTCTAGTTCAGCAGTGGAAGGGGCTGCCTAAGGAGATGGGGAGCTCCCCCTCACTGGCCGCCTTCAAGCTGGAACCGGATGGGCACTTCTCCTGGATGCTTGAGGCTGATCCTACACTGAGCAGGGAGCTGAATAGATAGCCTGGATGGCCCCTTCCAACTCTAGGATACTATGATTCTTTTTCCACCTGGAAAACGCCAAGCTGCATTCCCCTCCACCTCATTCTAGGCCGCAAACCTCCACCGAATCTCGCTTAGCTGTCCTTATCTTCAAACAGCCGAGAGAAGAAAACTGGAACTTTCATCTAATTGTGATTCGGGGACATGTTGCTCTAGGAAAAAGGAACAAAGCACCAGGGAACAGGCTCGGTGGCACAGATGCTTTTGTCGGGTCAGGACAATCCTGTGAAGTAATTAGCACTCCGGCACTGGGCCTTGCTGCTCGGAGGAAGCCGATCACTCTCTTTATTCCTCTCCCAAGGGGAGGGGGAGAGGAAAAGCACCAAATAATATTTGTTGGGGTTTTCCCTCCCCAATAAAAGCTTTGCAGCCTGGCTATGAGGTTGGAAGGGGTTTACTTCCCCCATATTTCAGCCGGGAACAATTGTGCTATTAATTGCGCCGGGGAAGGGGGCAAAGTTATCTGGCGGGCAGGCTGCAGGCCAGTGGTCCATACTGTAAGCGGAAGGAGGAAGCATCTATGGTGTCAAAGGAGACTGAATAAGGAATTCTCTCTCTCTCTCTCTCTCTCTCTCACACACACACACACACAAACATACACAGACAGACCCCCTTTTAAAGAAAAGCATCAATTAAGCCCTTGGGAGGCGGGTACAGTTTACTAGTTAATTAGTCCGGGGATGTACTCCTTTCATGTGTAATTCAGATCAAGAACACCTGGAGAGCGACACTTCAAAGTGCCTGGGAGGGGGGGGGAGCAGGGGAGCCAAACAATGCAAGATAGGGTCACCAAAAACCATGGCAGAGTTACAGCAACCTTCCCCCCCCCCAAAAAAAAACTTTAAAAAATATGTCTATATATGTGACCTTCGGTACAAAGTAAAGAAAGCAAAACTGCACAGCCCCCTCCTCTGGTCTCAAAGAGAACAAGCAGGTTAGGCAGCCTAGTTCAAGAGGAATTAAGAGAACAAGTTACAGGTTCGGATTCCAGGATGGTTGGCATCTTAGTTGGAGGAGGAGCTTGGAAGACAGCCGGCAGAGAAGAAGGCCTCCACTAGACTCATGCCCAGCTTGTTCTACCTACGGGGGCCAAACCCGGATTTTAAAAACAGGGCCAACAGTTTGATGGGATTAATGTTTGTTGTTGTTTTAATTGTTTTAATGATTGTTGTTTTAATGTTATTAATTGTTGCAATTGCTGTTATTTATAATTTATGTACATACGCCACCCTGAGCTGTTCTTCAGAGGGTGGTTTAGAAATATAATTCATAAAATCATAGAATCATAGAGTTGGAAGGGACCTCATGGGTCATCTAGTCCAACCCCCTGCACTAAGCAGGACACCCACAGCCCTATCGCTCGTCTACTGTAACCTTGAGCCTTCACAGAATCAGCCTCTCTGTCAGATGGCTATCCAGCCTCTGTTTAAAAATCTCCAAAGATGGAGAACCCACCACCACCCAAGGAAGCCTGTTCCACTGAGAAACCGCTCTGACTGTCAGGAACTTCTTCTGGATGTTTAGACGGAATTTCTTTTGCATTAATTTCATCCCATTGGTTCTGGTCCGTCCCTCCGGGGCAAGAGAGAATGATTCTGCTCCATCCTTTATATGGCAGCCTTAACAACAACAACTGTGCATGTAAAGTGCCCACCATCATAGAATCATAGAATCATAGAGTTGGAAGGGGCCATACAGGCCATCTAGTCCAACCCCCTGCTCAACGCAGGATCAGCCCGAAGCATTCTAAAGCAATGCAACCATGTTGCAGCCGTATCCCATTGTTGGCCATTTGGGTGGGAAGAGAGACTGATATGACCATATGTGATTACATAAACCAATAAACGTTTTAAAAATATATCCAAAATCAATTAACTCCCACCCATTGAGGAAACCCTTCCAGGGCCATCAGGAAACCCCAGGGTTTCACAAAACTCTGGCCCAGAAAGTCTGCTATAGGATTTTCCATGCAAGAGGCACATTGCTTGCTTCTGTGTCACAACCCTTAGCTTCTGTGGTGGTCTTCCATCCAAGTACCAATCAGAAGCAACCTTGCTTAGCTTTCAAAATCTAATTAGATCAAGTTACCCTAGATATGAATGCCAGTCCCCACTGGGGCCAGGGGAACCCCTGCTTTGGCATTGCTCCCCCTACATTCAGGGTTTCAGAAAGCAGGGAGTAAATCCCCCCTCCAAAAAAACTGCTTTTGCAGAGACTCCCCAGACCTTTCCCATTTCCCCTGCACTCACCGGGACCAGGAAGAATCACCCGGAAGTGATATCAGCATGCCAGGGTCATCGCAGGGGTGATAATCTAGGATTTGGGCAAAACTCTGTTTTGAAGCCAATTGTTTACCATAGACCTGGGTTGTTTACTCAACCTGTGTTCTGTTGAAACCCTGGGCTTTCCTGAGGGCCCAGGAAAGGTTTCTTGAATGGGTGGGAGTTAATTAATATATGTTAAACATTTATCGTGATATGACCATCTAGGGTTATGTCAACCTACCCCTCACTCCCTAAATGGCCATTGATGGGCTTGCTGGAGTTGGGGAGGGGAGAGGAGGAGCCCTAGGTGGGCGTGTCCACAGCTCTGCTTCCCAGCCATATTCTTCACGGTAGCGCCAGTTCTGGGGTTTCTCAAAGCCTGAAGAACATTTCAGGGGTTTCTCAGCAATTAAAAAGTTGAGAAAGGCTGCCCTACAGGGTCACCATAAACTGGGTGTCACTTGACAGCTCTTCCCCCCGCTAATGTATCATTATGGTTTCCTTGTTCCTAATAGGAGATAAACAGGGATTATTTCAACTTTTAAAATCCTTTGGCTTTGGTAAAATGTCATTTGGAGTTTTCTGTTCTGAGCCCTGCCATCCAAGAATATTATCAAGTTGTAACGGCTTCGGAGGAAAGCTCCAAGGATGTGAAGGGGTCAACTTGGGAAAATACGATTTGCATCCTGAGCTTAAAGTTGCTCACTCCGGAGTAAGCCCTACTGAGTTGTGGGATACTTACTTCCAAGCTACTATACGGAGGGATTACAGCCTAAAGAAGCTTAAATGGAAGGTTTGCCATATTAAAAAAAAAAAGAATGTCGGAAAGGAGAAAAATTTTCACACTCTCCGTTGAGACGAGGATAAACAGCTAATGCTACAAGTAAGTTAGTTTGTTCAGTCCTCTGACTCGTGTAAATTATACTCATACAAGGACTAAGAGTAGTAAAATGTATTTAGTAAACCATTTTTAAAAAGGTAAGATTAAAGTATCATAAAGGAATGCACGTGAATGCTAAAAACAGATGTCAAAATCAATCACATGTTATTTTCAATAAAAGATAGGTAAAGGTAAAAGGTAAAGGTATCCCCTGTGCAAGCACCGAGTCACATCTGACCCTTGGGGTGACACCCTCTAGCGTTTTCCAGGCAGACTCAATAAGGGGTGGTTTGCCAGTGCCTTCCCCAGTCATTACCGTTTACCCCCCAGCAAGCTGGGTACTCATTTTACCGACCTCGGAAGGATGAAAGGCTTAGTCAACCTTGAGCCGGCTGCTGGGATTGAACTCCCAGCCTCATGGACAGAGCTTTCAGACGGCTGCCTTACCACTCTGCGCCACAAGAGGCTCTTCAATAAAAGATATTGGGAAATAAAGTAATATGAGAGGGGAAATAAAGTAATAGCCATGGAAATGGGAGATCAAATTGTTTTCTCCAATAATCAAAGTCCAATAATATTTACTAGCTGGTCTTATTCTAGTGGAGAAATACACAAATGTTGCCAATGTAAGGGAGATGGTTGGAACGTTATGCCTTCACAGAAATAGTACTAAGGTGCCACAAACATATGAGGCAAGCTTTCTTCAACAGGGATTTCTTAACAGCCCTGGAAGGGTTTCCTCAGTTGGGGAGAGTTAATTAATTTTTTATTTAAAAAAAAATATCAGGTGATATGACCATCTGTGCTTATGCTGTTCCATTTCCCCCTCTCCCCTAAGGGCCAATGATGGGCCAAGGTGGGTAAAAATCCTTGCTGGCAGAACCTCATTGCACCTGGAGTGACTGGAATCTAGAAAGAAGAAGAGTTGGTTCTTTTATGCCGCTTCTCTCTACCCAAAGGAGCTATCTTACAATCACCTTCCCTTTCCTCTCCACACAACAGACACCCTGTGAGGGAGGTGAGGCTGAGAGAGCCTTGAGATTCCTGAAGAAGAACTCCTAACCACTACACCAAGCTGGCTCTCTTCTCCTCCCACTTTTTGGTCTCCTCCTCCTTCTCCTCTTTCTTCTCCTCTTTCTTCTTCTTCTTCTTCTTCTTCTTCTTCTTCTTCTTCTTCTTCTTCTTCTTCTTCACTACTTAGCTCTTTTGGCCAAGCATTACTACTATCCAAATGTACTGAGACAGCAATTTTGAGGGATTGTAAACAGAACTCTATTTTTTTTTAAAGACAGAAATTAGAATAGGAATCCGGAGACTTTCTGTTTTCTAATTTTAAACCTTGGCCATGATCCAGTGAGGAATCCCTGCGCATGCAACCTGGGACATACCCATTGCCAGCGATGGAAAACGAAAGGGAACCATGCGCTCGCTGAACTCCATCTGCTGTACTGGCAGTGAAAAGCTCATGTTCAGATGGAGATCTGGATCACGGCCCTTTGTCTTTTGGGAAGTCGCCATGGAAAGTCACGCGTGGTGCTTGCAAAAAAGCACAGCCCTGCCATTCAAGGGAGCAGAGTTTCCTTTAAAGAAACTTCATGGGAAATACTTATAGGCAGATCATTAGGCGAAGGACCAAAGTTTTTTAGAGCAATCTTTCTCAAGTTTTTTTTACCATTCAGAAACTCTTGAAGCATTCTTCCAGCTTTGAGAAACCCTAGAATTGGCACAATCATGCAGAATATGGTTGGGAAGCAGAGCTGCAGACATGCCCACCTGGAGCCCCTCCCCTTCCCGCCACCTGCAGGCCCATCATTGGCCATTGGGGGGGGGGGGGCAGGTCAACATGACCATATATGGTCATCAACTGATAAATATTTAACAAAATGAATCTATGGAATTAGCTGATCTCCAGACTACAGAGATCAGCTCTACGTGAGAAAATTAATGCATTGGAGGGTAGATTCTATGGCATGGCACCCCACTGAGGACCCTGGCAACTCTAGGGGAGCTTGAATAGGCAGGCATCCTGGTTGGGGAGGAGGTTACAAATTTGGTTTTTGCTATTTAATTCTTGGTTTCAAATGAGAAATGTCTTCAGCTATTTTTGTAAGTTGCCTTGAGCCACAAGGAAAGACAGGATTCAAATATTTTAATAAATTAACAAATTTATTAACATAAATAACTTGCACTTGTGGCACAGGGTGGTATGGCAGCCAACATGCTGTCTGAAGCTTTGACTATGAGCCTAGGAGTTCGATCCCAGCAGCTGGCTCAAGGTTGACTCAGCCTTCCATCCTTCCGAGGTCGGTAAAATGAGGACCCAGCTTGCTGGGGGGTAAACGGCAATGACTGGGGAAGGCACTGGCAAACCACCCCGTATTGAGTCTGCCATGAAAACGCTAGAGGGTGCCACCCCAAGGGTCAGACATGACCCGGTGCTTGCACAGGGGATACCTTTACCTTTATGAGGGTCACAAGGAACATTTCACTGAAATAATTTGAATCGAGCAGGCATGTCTCCAAGGGCAATAATCTAGATCAGGAGTAGTCAAACTGCAGCCCTCCAGATGTCCATGAGCCCCTGCCAGCGTTCGCCACTAAAGACTTGATTGGCTGTGAAGATCTTTTTTAATGTGCCACTACAGCACAAAGATATTCACTTTGTTCTTGAAGGGAAGCTGTGGCAGCCATTTTGTTGCAGGCTCCTCTTCTGGCTCCAGCCACTTTGTGGCAGCCATTTTGTAGCAGCGCCCACTGTGCTATGCCAGAATTCCAAAAGTGGTCATAGGCTCAAAAGTTTGGGGACCTCAAAAGGCATTGCAGGGCATTGCTGTCTACAACATCTTCCTACACGCAGCTGCTATTGGCAGCTCCTAATTCAGCCGTGATCAGGTGACTCGAGTGGCCATTGAGTTTCCATCAAACCCTAGAGAGCCTCACATAGGCAGACTGGGCTCCTGACTTGAAAGAAGGCCAGACTGCCCACTGGCGATCTGTGCTTGCTCGCCTGTTCAGAAGTATCTTTGTCTCCAAAGACCAGCTATGGCAGCCCTGTGGGTGTGTTTTACGTGTATGGGGAGCCGGGCGAAACCAAAGCCTACGGAAAAGGAGTCATGTTACTTTCCCCTTTCATTAATCCATACAACCACCAAGACAATCTCCTCGCTAGCTTCCTACGGAGGGACATAATCTCCTCCCGAAAAGCCCCTTGCTGACTGTAAGTCACATGTCCCAAGGAGAAGAACGGATTAAGCTCCCCTTCTCTCCTCGCCCTTTTCCAGAACGCCCTGATAATATGTGAGGCTCAAATGTCAGAAGCTATTAGAAACTCTCAGGCAAACAATATAGGTCCATCTTGGCTGTCCTCCCCGCCTCCCCTCCTTCTCCTTCTCCCGCTCCCCTCTCCCCTCCCCTCCCCTCCCCGCACAACAAGACAACAGGCGTAGGAATTGCTCAGCTGCGACTGCTCCAAGTCGAATAATTACAACTTGTCAGAAAGAATTAATTTTCCCATTTCTCATAAAGATGTGTAAAAATTACCATGTTATTATACACTGACACTCTCTGGAGGCAGACACAAAATTTAATTTTGAATTCTTTCCGCATATTAAATTAAATCCATAAATAAGAGTTTAGGCATTCACTCGGAAGCATATGTTCATCGGGAGCGAAAGCCAACGCGGAGCCCGGCCGTAATGGCTGTTGTAATGTTTTAATAGCTCGCTCTTTCTAAGCACCAATAAATTTACATGATCATAACAGTCGTGGGCATACGAGGAGCCCATTACCGCCTGGACAACGGCAGCCGCGTTAACAGGATGGAAAAATGGAAAAACCAAGCAATGGGGGGTGGGGGGTGGGGGGAGAGGGACACCAGGAGAGAACTCTTAAATAAAATTAGGCCGCCGCACTTGTCAGCTGCTCCATGATTGAATTTTTAATATTGTGGTCAATTGGTCAAAACAAATAATGGGATAAAATATTTTAATGTATTTAGGAACCTGCTTCTCCGGTTAACGCGCAGTCCAAAAGCCAAATGCTGCTTTATGCGCGGGGAGGTCTTGATGCTCACAAATGCACAGGCTGTCCCGGTTTGCATTGGCAGGAGGACAAGAAAAGCCGTGGGGCTTTGGGATAAGCTGGCTCAACTGGAAGGCGTTTGACGGGAGGTGGAGCTATAGGAGCTGCTGGGAGTTGAGAAAGGTTAGGAGATGCGCTGTGGCCCAGTGACGGAGTCACTGTTTTGCGGGCAGATGGTCCCAGGTTCAATCCTCGGCCTCTCCAATTCAAGCAACTGAGGGGGGAATTTTTAGCTGATACCCCAAGGAGCTGTTAATTAGAAAGACAATACTGATGTTCATGATTTTCAGTGGGTCCTACACCTAGATCATACATCTAAACCACAATGTCACCTGTGTCTTTCAATGGGTTTTGTAGTACATTATTCAGCCCGGCCTATGTTGGGCAACAGTAGTTCTGAATTCAGTCCCTAATTATAATTTCCACCCCCGCCCCCAACGGATAGAATGGATCCCAAAGTCCAGTCCAGTTTCAGTCCAATGAACACATAACGCATATGAGGGATGGATGGATGGATGGATGGATGGATGGATGGGTTGGGTGGGTGGGTGGGTGGGTGGATGGATGGATGGATGGATGGATGGGTGGATGGGTGGGTGGGTGGGTGGATGGATGGATGGATGGATGGATGGGTGGATGGGTGGATGGATGGGTGGGTGGGTGGGTGGATGGATGGATGGGTTGGGTGGGTGGGTGGATGGATGGATGGATGGATGGATGGATGGGTGGGTGGGTGGGTGGGTGGGTGGGTGGGTGGATGGGTGGGTGGGTGGGTGGGTGGGTGGTTGGGTGGGTGGGTGGATGGATGGATGGATGGATGGATGGATGGGTGGGTGGGTGGGTGGGTGGATGGATGGGTGGGTGGGTGGGTGGGTGGATGGGTGGGTGGGTGGGTGGATGGATGGATGGATGGATGGATGGATGGATGGATGGGTGGATGGGTGGATGGGTGGGTGGGTGGGTGGGTGGGTGGATGGATGGATGGGTGGGTGGATGGATGGGTGGGTGGGTGGGTGGATGGATGGATGGGTGGGTGTGTGGATGGGTGGATGGATGGATGGATGGGGAGGGATGGACGGACGGACGGATGGACAACAGAAAGATGATACATGATTGATAGATGATAGAAGAAGATAGAAAGATGATAGTAGATTATTGATAAAGATAATAGGAGATGATAGATGATAGAGACATGCTAGATGGATAGATGATAGAAGATAGAAAGATGAGAGAAAGATGATAGTAGACAGTTCAGGGGGAGTCCAAATCGAGTCCTTCATTCTGTAGTGTTAAGTGCGAGCTAATTGGTCACCCTTTTAGTAGGGATAGTTCTGAAGAAATGAGCAGTAACTCACAGGAGCTCCTCCCCTGCCACAGATTCTGTTAGCCTTTAAGGCCCTACTGGGCCCTTGCTCTTTTCTACTGCCACAGACGAACCTGGATTTCCATCGTGAGCTACCGTAAATAAATGAGTGAATGATAAATACATTCAGGAAAGTTCACAAATCCAAGGAGCCAGCAAATTAGATTGGGGTCCAGAATAAAGACTACAAGATGTGGCAGAGACTCTATGACGTTCCCACAAACTTTTGGATCAAGGCATTTGCTAAGATCTGTCCTCTAACACAGGAGTAGTCAACCTGTGGTCCTCCAGATGTCCATGGACTACAATTCCCATGAGCCCCTGCCAGAGTTTGCTGGCAGGGGCTCATGGGAATTGTAGTCCATGGACATCTGGAGGACCACAGGTTGACTAACCCTGCTCTAACAGATTATTCCATCTTTCTGGATTAAAAACCTTCCAATTTCCATAGACAGCCAAAAGAGACTTAGCTCACCAATCAGCCTGGTCACAGAGGGTTAAGCATACTTCCCCACACCACTATAATATCCATTTCAAACACTAAACTGGCCAGATTACGGTGGCACCCCTGTTTAATTTCTTAGGTCTGCCTGAAGAGCAACATCTGAGTCCGGTGGCACCTGAGGGATCTGAAGAAATGTGAACCGAAGGGAAGCTTCTGTCTGGAATGAAACCTTGCGAATCTCAAAGGTGCCACAGGCCTCAAACTTTCTTCTGAAGAAGGAGGAGGAGGAGGAGGAGGAGGAGGAGGAGATGGAGACAGAGGAGGAGGAGGAGGAGGAGGAGAAGGAGAAGGAGAAGGAGAAGGAGAAGGAGAAGAGTTGGTTCTTATAGGCTGCTTTTCTCTCAAAGTGGCTTGCAGTTGCCTTCCCCTTCATCTCCCCATAACAGACACCCTGTGGGGTGGATGAGACTGAGAGAGCTCTGATATCACTGCTCGGTCAGAACAGCTTTATCAGTGCTGTCGTGAGCCCAAGGTCACAACTCACAAGTAATTTCTACTTGTGTGTGATGATTGCAGCTTTGACACCCAAAGGATTATACCCTGAAACCCATGTTGATCTCCATGGGGCTACTGGACCACATTCTAAATGTTCACCTGCAGACCAAGATGGCTGTTCTCTGGTCCTTTTAGTGGGAGATGATCAGGATTGAGCCTGGGACCTCCTACATGCCTTGCAGATATTGTGTCATTGAGACCCAACCCCAACCCTCCTGCCCTTTAGCAATCAGGACAAATGGCCAATGGAGATATCGGAGAGGTGGGGTTTCACAGGCTGAATAGTTGAATAGTGGAATTGGCTGCTTAAGGAGGTGTTGAGCTCTTCCTCCCTGGCAGTCCTCAGGCAGTAGCTGGACAGATCCTGATCCTGGATGCTTGAGGCTGACCCTGCATTGAGCATGGGGATGGATTAGATGGCCTGGATGGCCCCTTCCCCCTCTAGGATTCTATGAGTCTAGTTCAGCAGTGGAATGGGCTGCCTAAGGAGGTGAGGAGCTCCCCCTCACTGGTGGTCTTCAAGCAGCGGCTGGACATATCCTTCTCCTGGGTGCTTAGGGCTGATCATTCATTGAGCAGGGGGTGGGACTAGATGGCCTGTCTGGCTCCTTCCAACTCTACGATTCTATGAGTCTAGTTCAGCAGTGGAATCGGTTGTGTAAGGAGGTGCTGAAGTCCCCCTCACTAGTGGTCTTCAAGCAGCGGCTGGACAGATCCTGATCCTGGATGCTTGAGGCTGATCCTGCATTGAGCAGGCCTGGATGGTGCCTTCCCAACTCCAGGAGTCTAAGAGTTGTGTACCATTCCCCCTCCCAATACATTAATCGAAACTATATCAAGTCTTCATCATCTTTGGAACTGCCACTCTGTCTTAGCTGTGACCGGATGGGCAAGGTGGGGAAATCGGTCCTGCATTTTCGACAGCAGTGGTGGCTTCTCAGACAGGGAATCCCAACTTTTTATCTGGCCACAGGCTTCTAGCGACACAGACCAGAACTCCTGGGAATCATTCCACTTGCAAAGAAATTCACTGGAGCCGCAGCTGAAGTTTGCACAGCTTGCCAAAGTGTGGCAGTAGCTTTTTAAATATGTCAGCAAGCGGCAGAAGGAAACTTGCAAAGAGAACAAGAAGATGCAAACAAAAAGGTGGGGGTGTTTGAAGCACAGAATGACACCTTCATCAGCTCTGGATTCGATCCTGGCCTGGATCTACATCTCTTTCTGCATACTGCAACAGAAGACACGTATACATGAAGCTGCCTTATACTGAATCAGTCCCTCCATGTGGGCATTGTCTGCTCAGACTCGCAGCAGTTCCACGGGGTCTCAGCCAAAGGTCTTTCACTTCACCCACTGTCTGGTCCTTTTTAGCTGGAGACGCCAGTGATTGAACCTGGGACCTTCTGCATGCCAAGCAGATCCTCTACCATTGGGCCACGGCCACTCCTCTTATTGGAACTGCTTAGCTTCTTAAAAGAGCCTCTTGTGGCGGAGAGTGGTAAGGCAGCAGACATGCAGTCTGAAAGCTCTGCCCATGAGGCTGGGAGTTCGATCCCAGCAGCCGGCTCAAGGTTGACTCAGCCTTCCATCCTTCCGAGGTCGGTAAAATGAGTACCCAGCTTGCTGGGGGGTAAACGGTAATGACTGGGGAAGGCACTGGCAAACCACCCCGTATTGAGTCTGCCATGAAAGCGCTAGAGGGCGTCACCCCAAGGGTCAGACATGACCCAGTGCTTGCACAGGGGGTACCTTTACCTTTACCTTTTTAGCTTCTTAAATTGGACAAGATTGGGCTAACCTGGACCATCCTGGTCTGGGCATGATTCTCCTTTCCAGGATCTGATAAAATTGATTTGGGAGCCAGATCTGGCCATGAGCCACCAATGGGCCATCCCTGGCTGAAGCAGTAATTCACACGGGTAACCGTCTTTTTGTCTAAGCCACGTCTACAAAACCATATTCAGCTCCAGCATGAGAGGACAAAGCTGTTAAAGTTTCCCTTTAACGCCTATTCGTTTCAAAACGGCATCCGATATCATACGGAGCGCGGACAGGAAGGCATCAGAAGGCCTTGATGTGACAAGCTGAATCTCCCGAGGCGTCAGAACAGTCATTTTTTTAAAAAGACGGCATCTTCTTACAAACCGCTCAAACAACCCCACAAATACAACACGCTCTCCAACTAGAGATTTGCCCTTGAGCTCAACTTGGAAAATCTTGTAGGCAGCTGCTTAAATTAGAACTGCCGGGCAGCAGTTGGAATCCGAATGGTGTCGTTCCACCCCCGCCCCAGGATTTCAATATTTCTTCCCAACCTGCATCCTGCAACTGGAACCAGTCAACAGATTCGTTAGCGAAATTGTTTATGGAAAACTGAAGTCATGTGCCTCATACGGGTCAACTGCATGCGCTAATTTTGGTGGTGGGAATTGCCATCAAGTCACGGTGGGCTGATGGCGATCAAATCCCTGTCGATTTTCTCAGTGAACACACTGGGCATAAAAGCATAAGGGGTGTACTGAGATAGCAGCACGAAGCCAACGTGCCTAGTTGAAACTAAGTTGGTAAGCAACACATTGGTCAATATACCTCCAAAAGCCCTGCCCCCAGCCCCGATTAGGAAATAGCAGACTTTCCCAGTTCCCTGTAAAAAGCATGTTGAATGGGGGGGGGGGGGGTGGAATCATCTGGGCATGGAATTATGGTCACTATAGGTGGGCAGGTACTTGTGAGTTTCCTGCATTCTGCAAGGGGTTGGACTAGATGACCCTGGTGAGCTCTTCCAACTCTATGATTCTATGATCCGACCTTCCCAAATATTAAAGCTTCCCAAATTAATTACACACAAAACTGCTAGAGCTTATTCTGTCCTTCATATGCAATTGGTGTTTTAAGCCTTAGATTTTAATGGACTCATCATAGAATCATAAAATCATAGAGATGGAAGGGGCCATACAGGCCATCTAGTCCAACCCCCTGCTCAATGCAGGATCAGCCCTAAGCATCCTAAAGCATCCAAGAAAAGTGTGTATCCAACCTTTGCTTGAAGACTGCCAGTGAGGGGGAGCTCACCACATCCTTAGGCAGCCCATTCCACTGCTGAACTACTCTGACTGTGAAACATTTTCCCCTGATATCTAGCCTATATCGTTGTACTTGTAGTTTAAACCCATTACTGTGTGTCCTTTCCTCTACAGCCAACGAAAACAGCATCCTGCCCTCCTCCAAGTGACAACCTTTCAAATACTTAAAGAGGGCTATCATGTCCCCACTCAACCTCCTTTTCTCCAGGCTGGACATTCTCAAGTCCCTCAACCTATCTTCATAGGGCTTGGTCCCTTGACCAACTCCTCCTTCACACGCAGCCAGCTGAGAGATCTTGGGCTAATTACAGTCCTGATAGAGCTGTTCTCACAGAGCAGTCCTGCCAGAGCTCCACCTGCCTCAAAGGGTGTCTGTTGTGGGGAGAGGAAGAGAGGCCGCTTTGAGATTCCTCCAGGTTGTGAAAAGTGGAGCATTAAAACCAACTCTTCTTCTTCTTCTTTGCTTAAAAGTCTCCTGCGGGGGTCTCCATAGGTTATCTGCGACTTGAGCACACAAGTGATAAACTTCTGCTTCTTTTCCCCCAAGGGAAAACGACTGAACATCTGTGATTTTGCCAGATATAGATAGCTGAAGAAAGATGCCACCCTTTCGTTTATTTACAGGGCAAGGGATGATTTTTAAAGGGGATCTATTATTAACTCAGAAAGGGGGGGGGGACACCTTCTTTGAACCAATTTCAGCTAAGAAACCAATCAGCTTCCCCCCCCCCCCAGCACAATTTCATGCAGGCATAAGGAAGGAGAACTGTAATCATACCTAATTAGAGTTGAAATAATGTTTCCCTCTGAAATCTTTAATTAGCTGTGTTTTATTACATAAACATTTTTGACACTGAGCACAGCGTGCCTTCGAATTCAGGGGGATACGTTAAACCGCGTCAAGTTCTCAGGGCCCAGTGTGTGGGCAAAAGCCCGGCGAGGAGTGGCGGATGTTACCAGATGTCTGGGCCCATGCGCCCGTCCACGCCGCCCGCCACAAAATCAGCAGGCCGTTTTTTCAACCTTTGCTGCTTTCACTGAAGTTTCCCCGGTGCCCTTTTTGCTTAACGGCATTGCAAGGAGACAAAAGAAAGTTCCTGACAATTTGCCCGGGAGTTGAGATACAAAAATCAAATTTTGACTCGCTGGGTCGCTTCTGAAGTGTTAGCTATTGTTAACACAGGGCCGTCTCCTCCGGCAGACATAATAGTGGTTCGGTGGGGAGGGAGGAGGTGTTGTCTTCGTCTTGGGGAGAATCATAGAATCATAGAGTTGGAAGGGACCTCCTGGGTCCTCTAGTCCAACCCCCTGCACTGTGCAGGACACTCACAACCCTCTCGCCCATCCACTGTCACCTGCCACCCCCTTGAGCCTTCACAGAATCAGCCTCTCCGTCAGGTGGCTATCCAGCCTCTGCTTAAAAATCTCCCAAGATGGAGAACCCACCACGTCCCGAGGAAGCCTGTTCCACTGAGGAACCGCTCTGACTGTCAGGAACTTCTTCCGGATGTTTAGATGGAATTAATTTCATCCCATTCATTCTGGTCTGTCCCTCTAGGACAAGAGAGAACAATTCTGCTCCATCCTCCATATGGAACCCTTTTAAATCCTTGAAGATGGTTATCAGATCCCCTCTCCGTTGTCTCCTCTCCAGGCTAAACAGACCAAGCTCCCCCAACCTTTCTTCCTAAGTCTTTGTCTCCAAACCCCTCACCGTCTTTGTTGCCCTCCTCTGGACATGCTCTAGTTTGTCCCTCCCTCTTCAACTGTGGTGCCCAAAACTGAACACAGGACTCCAAGTGAGGCCGAACCAGAGCAGAGTAAAGCGGTACCATCACCTCCCGTGATCTGGACACGATACTCCGTTTGATACAGCCCCAAATCCTATTTGCCTTTTAGTATTTCATTTTTATTTATTTTTTTTTGCTTATTATTATTATTCTTCCTCCTTTCGGTCGTTCTCCCCCCCCCCCCCACATTAGTTTGATAAAATAAGTGCCCAGATTTACTGGCAAACCTACAGCCTGCCAGTCAGAAGCTCACAGCACAATTTAATTAACCTTATTACAAATATGGTTTTCTTGAAGATTACATCACAGTCTGCTTTATTTCCACCGCCCCCCCTCCACCCCCCCTCACTTTGCCTGCTGCTGATTCAACATACCCCAAGCTTTGCAGGAAATGTTCGTTTTTTTTAAAGAAAGGTGAAGGTGTTAAATTATCTAAAATATCTCTTTCCCCTCCCCTTAATTTATTCCTTAATTTTCTACATACGTTTCCAGGATTTTAAAATTATTCTTTCCTAGGCCTGCAGTTTTCTTGCTTGGGGAGGGGGGGGCACAACCCCAGCTGTTGTCAGGATTCAACCTGTGACAGATCTGAGGCTGAGGGACAAAAATGTCTAAAAGTTTATTCCATCCGCAGTTTCTTTAACAGAACTCAAAGTAATTTAAATGCAACAAACTTTCATAGTATGAAAAGAAACAGCACTACAATAATCCACATACCCCTGACTATATGGAAGAGGTGGGGCGGGGGAAGTGAGATGCAACAGGGGGGAGAGACAGGGGTGGGGAAAGATAACACGGAGGGAATCAACAAGACCTGGGAGAGGATATGATTAGATTTAGGCCCATTCTGCATATGATGGATGGATGGATGGATGGATGGATGGATGGATGGATGGATGGATGGATGGATGGATGGTTGGTGGTTGGTGGATGGATGGATGGATGGATGGATGGATGGATGGGTGGGTGGGTGGGTGGATGGATGGATGGATGGATGGATGGATGGGTGGGTGGGTGGATGGATGGATGGATGGATGGGTGGGTGGGTGGGTAGGTGGGTATTATTATTTAATTTGTTACTTACCACTCCCGACAAAACAATACTGATACAATAAACCGATAGCCCAACAGCATGGTGGAGAAACTCCCCCATCCCAACCCCCTGCCCCTGCCATCAGAGAGAGGAGGCAGAAGAGAGGAGAAAAAAGTTGTGGCTCGACACGATAGATAGATAGATAGATAGATAGATAGATAGATAGATAGATAGATAGATAGATAGATAGATAGATAGATAGATAGATAGATAGATAGATAGATAGATAGATAGATAGATAGATAGATAGATAGATAGATAGATAGATAGATAGATAGATAGATAGATAGATAGATAGATAGATAGATAGATAGATATCTTTGTTTATTGTCTGTATATTAGGCATAGGAACAAAACCACAGGAACGTGGTTTATAAATGACATTTCAACAGTTTTGAATGCATAATTCAATATATATGATATTCTGCACATTAACACTGTGTACTTAACTATATCCCAGTTTGGGTTTTTTTTTTTCATCCCAGCCTTTTGTCACCTGCCACCCAGTGAAAGGCTCACGGCTGGATTTCCAGCTCTAACCACAATGGGCAAAAATCACAAAACCAAACAACCCGCAGACAAGGCTGGCACCTGGACATACCTTACAAAAACGGATGGAAGCATGTCAGAAAATTATGGAAGGGCCGTGTACACACAGAGGGAGGCTTCTCGGTACTGGCTTTCTGAAGTGACATTGTGGCTGGCTGGTGTCTTACTTAGGGGATGAACTCCACGATTCCCCCCCCCACACACACACACACACTTGTATATAAAACAGAGCAACTAAAGGGGCTTTGAGATGTCCATCTCTCTTATCGGAACCCTCCACGGACCAAACACCTGTTTGTGCTGGCACAGAAAGAACCTCGCGTGAGCCAGAAGCCCCCACATCTTGTTGGCTGCCGGACAACGTTCGTAGCAAATTGGAGACCAGGCATCGGATTTTTACAATGAGCCCGGCCCTAGGTTGCGTGACGATTGGCCATTCCAGTGGAAACAGCCACGGGGCATAGGCGGGGCGGGGTGCCACATTTTGAATATGCATGTTACATGGAATACCGAATGCGAGGCAGATGCAGTCAGTTTCAAAGGAATTCTATGAATGCCTGAAATGAAGGAGAGCTTCTTCCCATTTTGGAGACTTCCGTTAAGGGGCTTTGTGAAACCCTTGGGTTTCTTGGTGGCCCTGGAAAGGTTTGCTGAATGGGTGGGAATTAAGGATACATTGGATGGATGGATGGATGGATGGATGGATGGATGGATGGATGGATGGATGGATGGATGGATGGATGGATGGATGGATGGATGGATGGATGGGTGGGTGGGTGGGTGGATGGATGAAACATTAATCGTGATATGACCACATATGGTCATGTCAACCTGTCCCCCTCCCAAAATGGCCAATGATGAGCCTGGAGAGGGTAGGAAAGGGAGGAGCCCTAGGTGGGCGTGTCCATACCTCTGCTTCCCAACCATATTCTACATCATCGCACCACTTCTGGGTTTTCTCGAATCCCCAAAAATGTTTCAGGGTTTTCTCAGTGTTAAAAAGGTTGAGAAAGGCTGCCTTAATGAATGGTGACCCTCCCACACAGGGAGATTGGTGACATGCATGTGTCTTTTAGGGATATTTGTTGTTTTTTTTACAGAGACAGAATTGGGCCTGTCTGACTTCATTGCATGTGAACACCCGAAGCTGCCTTGTACTGTATCCAACCATCAATCCATCAAGGTCAGTCTCCTTGACTCAGCTGGCCACCGCTTTCCAAGGTCTTAGCCGGAGGGCCTCCACATCCCCTGCCACCTGATCCTTTAATTGGCGAGGTCAGGGATGGAACTTGGGACCAGCATGCCAAGCAGGTGCTCTAACATTGAGCCTCAGCCCCTCCCAATTTGAATCGAGTGTGTGTCAGGTGTCATAAGGTTACTTGCAACTTATAGCGACCCTAGGCATTAATGATCTCCAATGCTGATAATACTGATCTTGGCAGATTCTGTGCTCTCATCCACAGAGATCAATAGTGAACCAACAAAGATGCACTGTAATAGTAGGGATTTTTCTCTCTTCTGAATACAGTTGTGATGTCCTGGTATACCTTTGGTCCACCACCTGTGCTTAGGGTCACTGGAGAGACTCCAATTCAGGAAGCCTTGAGACTGAATCCTCCCTCTGCTATGAACTCACACAGCAGTCTTAAGCAAGCCATCCCCCCCTACACTCTGCAATATGGGGATAAATGTACTGGCCTACCTTGCAGGGATGTTGCATGGATTCCAAGAAGATAAAAAGCAGGAAAAACGCTTCTGTTACGCCTGATTGCAAGGCCTCTCTCCCAATTCTGGTTCATGCTGGCCGAAATCTGGGCAGTCTCTAAGGTGCCTCTGGGCTCCTGTTCTGTACTGTTGTGTTTGCTGCTACAGATTCATCCGGCTACCCATCTGGAATTCCCTCCCAGCAGAGACTATTCAGCCTTCAAAGCGTGTCAGCATTTGGATCGGAAGGCTGACGTAAATAATACCGGATTTCATTGACCATCTGAAATTAGCTACCTCTTATTTATTTTTAAGGCAGGGGAGGAGTGGATTTTTCTGGCGAGAGTTTGCCTGGGCGCGTTTCCGAAGGCCCCGTTCCTGTCGAGATGCAGAATGGGGGAAGACAGGTAAATGGGCCTTCTGCAGGCCAATTAGAATCCCCCCGTGGGCGGCTCGTGGCGCGTTCCAGCATCATCATTCAAACACCTGTTCCTGCTGGCTCTGCCTGGGCATCGGGGGACGCCAGATGAAAAGGCTCTGGTCAGCCGGAGGATGCCTTTGGTTGGCCGATGAAACGGGCTGCCGCCTGGGGAAAGGGCCGTTCAGAAGTGATGGACGTAGCCATGAACCTGTCTGGGGAGTCCGCCGGCCCACAGTTGGCTTCAGTGGTGAAAGGGGTGGGGAAAGGAGCTGCTTGTGGTTGCTTTGAATGTGACAGGTTGCGACTGCTGAATCTGCTCTCTTGTTTCAATGGAAAATCTATTCCTTGGGATAGTTTCAGAGGGCAGCCACGTTGCTTAGGGACATAAGAAGAGAATGGCTGGATCAGACCAGTGGTCTATCTAAAGCATTCTGAGAACACAAGAAGAGCTCATCTAATCCAGCTTCCTAAGACCACCTGGAGAGCCCTGCTGGATCAGACCAGGGGTCCACCTAGTCCAGCTTCCTAAGACCACCAGGAGAGCCTTGCTGGATCAGACCAGGGGTCCAGTGAGTCCAGCTTCCTAAGAACATCAGAAGAGCCCTGCTGGGTAAGACCAGGGGTCCACCTAGTCCAGCATCCTGAGAACGTAAGAAGAGCCCTGCTGGATCAGACCAGGGGTTCATCAAGTCCAGCATCCTGAGAACATAAGAAGAGCCCTGCTGGATCAGACCAGTGGTCCATCGAGTCATGCTTCCTAAGAACATAAGAAGCCCCCTGCTGGATCAGACCAGTGGTTCATCGAGTCCTGCTTCCTAAGAACATAAGAAGACCCCTGCTGGATCAGACCAGTGGTCCATCTAGTCCAGAATCCTAAGAACATAAGAAGACCTCTGCTGGATAAGACCAGTGGTCCATCTAGTCCAGCATCTTGTCACACACAATGGCGAACTAGTTCCTCTGGAAGGCCAAAAACAAGGCATAGAGGCCAAGGCCTTCCCCTGCTGTTGCCTCCTGGCACTGGGCTTCAGAGGTTGGCTATCTCTGAATGTGGAGATTCCCTTTAGTCATCATAGCTAGTACCCACTGATAGACATCCTCCATGAATCTATCTAACCCCCTTTGAAAGCTATTTATTCTTCTGGCCATCCTCTGGAAGCAAATTCCACATTTTAATATCTCACTGTGAAGAGAAGTGTTTCCTTTGGTCCACCCTGAATCTACTGCCCATCAGCTTCACTGGATGCTCTGAAGTTCTAATATTTTGGGAGAAAGGGAAATGTTCTCATTGCCCATCCCATGCACAAATTTATAACCCTCTATCATGTCTCCCCTTAGCCATCACTTTCCTAAGCAGAAAAGTCCCAGAGGCAAAAGTTTTTGGGGGGCATCTGACAAAGGGGGCTTCATGAAGGTCAGGACATCCAGCTTGGCTAGGGTGCCAAAAACATTAGTCAGCCCTACTTGCTATAGACCACTTAATTGACCCTTTCTCTCTGACAGCCAATATGTACTGCTACCCAGAATGACACAGGGACCAGCAGTTACAGCTCTTTACCTTTGTTTCTCTAAATGCATGCTTACTCAAAGAGTACAGGCAACCAACATCATACAGAATCATGTAGCAGTGCCCTGGAGGGACGGATCCGATCCAATGGGATGAAATTAATGCAAAAGAAATTCTGTCTAAACATCAGGAAGAAGTTCCAGACAGTTAGAGCGGTTTCTCAGTGGAACAGGCTTCCTCGGGAGGTGGTGGGTTCTCCATCTTTGGAGATTTTTAAGCAGAGGCTGGAGAGCCATCTGACGGAGAGGCTGATTCTGTGAAGGTTCAAGGGGGTGACAGTGGAGGAGCGATAGGGTTGTGAGTGTCCTGCATAGCGCAAGGGGTTGGACTAGATGACCCATGAGGTCCCTTCCAATTCTATGATTCTAGGGGCTCTGGAAGTGGGCAGAAGACACCCTACTGGGATGTGGGACTTGATGCGCAGCCAACTATGCTGTCTAAGAGGTTCTGACCTACATTGCCCAAGCTAACCCAATGTCATCAGCTCTCAGAAACTAAAAAGGGTCATCCCTAGTTAATATGTGGATGGAACATCACCAAGCAAGTCTAAATTTGCCACACAGAGGTAGACGATGGAAAACCAACTCTGGTCACCTCTTGGTCTGAAAACCCTACGAAGATCACCCTCAATCTGCTGTGACTTTGATGACACTTTCCACCACGATCCAAGAGAATCCACTTGCCCCATTCTGAACTGTGAGGCATCCTGGGCCTTCACGTGCTAATCAGGCCATCCATCCCCAACCACTTACCTTCAGATCATCCCTAATAAAACCTTGTTTCTTTGTCCTCCAGCTTCCCAATGACTCACTCACTCCTACCTTGCCACCAGGCCTGGTTTCCTGAAACTCGAGGACGCCTGGAGCACAAACTCCGACAGAAACTCGGTCCACACAAAGCAGGGGAGTGGCCGCTCGCTCCTCCAAGGACTGACTAACCCAGATAATGGGAACCATCACCCTCGACCTCCTAGGGCTCCAGAGGTATTTGTCAAGGTTTTTCCCCCCTTTTCTAATATAAGCAAATGAGCACTGGAAATATTCACCGGTGTCAGGCATGCTGTGAGCATCTTCATAATGAGACCATAAGGATGCAAGCAGGAAGAGCTATTTGAGCAGGTCTAAGACGGTAAATGCCGACCGTCGGGCTTGTTAATTTCACCTAAGTGCGAGTCGGAGAAAAGAGAGCAGCTGAAAGCCCATTCAGACCTGGGGAGGAGAAGCAAAAGCCCAGCAGCCGTTTTCCACGAAACGAGACCGCTTCCGAAAGTCACCCGGAATCAACGTCAGGGGGAAACTATTCCCACCAAGAACATTTGGCGCTACGGAAGCGTGTGGTTTGGCGAGAGCTTTCCCACTTTAAATATTTATCACCGCTAAACAAACGTTAGCTCGATCCCATCGGCCAGGTCCCACGCGGAAAGGTTAAAAGGTTTCTTTTGGAAATATCAGACTCGACGCAACCTGGTTTGCCTCCGTTCACAAACATCTCATTTGCTTTCGATGGCTGTCTGGACTCCTGGGATCCTAAAGCTGGAACGAAATAAGGGCAGGTAAGCTATTCAGGCCCAGAAAGTTGCTATATACCAAGGTAAGCCATGGAGTCATCTAGTTCAGCATAGGATTGTCAACCTTCAGGTAGGGCAGGGAGACCTCCCATAAGTACAAGTGTTCTAGGGGAGAACATAAGAAAAGCCCTGTTGGATTAAACCAGGGGTCCGTCTAGTCCAGCATCCTACGAACATAAGAAGAGCCCTGCTGGATCAGACCAGTGGTCCATCTAGTCCAGCATCCTAAGAACATAAGCTTTGCTGGATCAGACCAGGGGTCCATCTACTCCAGCATCCTAAGGACATCAGAAGAGCCCTGCTGGATCAGACCAGTGGTCCATCTAGTCCAGCATCCTGAGAACATCAGAAGAGCCCTGCAGGATCAGACCAGTGGTCCTTCTAGTCCAGCATCCTGAGAACATCAGAAGAGCCCTGCAGGATCAGACCAGTGGTCCATCTAGTCCAGCTTCCAAAGAACATCAGAAGAGCTCTGCTGGATCAGACCAGTGGTCCATCTAGTCCAGCATCCTAAGGACATAAGAAGAGCCCTGCTGGGTCAGACCAGGGGTCCATCTAGTCCAGCATCCTGGGAACATTAGAAGAGTTCTGCTGGGTCAGACCAATGGTCCATCCAATGGTCCATCTAGTCCAGCATCCTAAAAAGAGCCCTGCTGGATCACAACATCCTGGTTGAGAAAGCCCAGGTTATACCTTGTATAACACTTTGTTGCTCTTGAAGATCGGACACAAATTTTGTTCTGCTACTTCAGACCAACTCAGCTACCAGCTTCAATGTATTTCCAAGACTGCACCTTGCTCTCCCCCCTCGCCCGTAAGACCGTATCACAAGTATCAACTGCCCCTTCACTCACACAAAAAAGCTTTGTGCTGTAAATCTTACCGGGTCAGTGAACCGATACTCCGTAACATGAAAGGGGCATCCACAAACAAGAAGGTTTCACATCATTCCAGCAGATCCTGAACAAATCAGGGCCCCGTTTCCTTTGGTGATTCTTCCCTTCAATGACTTAGCTGGTTAGATCGATCGATTCAAGGGAATAGCCGTGTTGGTCTGAAATGGCACAACAAACTTTGAGTCCACTGGCATCTTTAAGACCAACAAAGATTTATTCAGGGCATGAGCTTTTGTCTGAGGAAGTGTGCATGCACTCAAAAGCTCACGCCTTGAACAACTTTTTTCTTGGTCTTAAAGGTGCCATTGGACTCAAATTTTGGTTAGATTGATGTGATGGCAACAGAACAGGCACAGCCATCTAAAACTGGCTTCCCTCCTTCTGTCTGTTCTCCTTTCCCAATAATCATCAAGTTTAGTTTCGTGATATAGGGTCAAGCATTTAGTTTTATTTCAGTCTGAGAGAGAGAGAGAGAGAGAGAGAGAGAGAGAGAGAGAGAGAGAGAGAGAGAGAGAGAGAGAGAGAGAGAGAGCGCTCTGCTCTGGTTCGGCCTCACTTGGAGTCCTGTGTTCAGTTTTGGGCATCCCAGTTGAAGAGGGATGTAGACAAACTGGAGTGTGTCCAGAGGAGGGCAACAAAGATAATAAGGGGTTTGGAGACCAAGACATATGAAGAAAGGTTGGGGGAGCTTGGTCTGTTTAAAAAATCAAAAGGCATGCAAGGAAAAGAAGAAGTTGTTTTTTATACCCTGCTTTTCATTGCCCCAAGGAATCTCAAAGCAGCTTACAATCGCCTTTCCTTCTTCTCCCCTGTGAGGGAGGTTGGGCTGAGAGAGCTCCGAGAGAACTGCTCTGTGAGAACAGCACGATCAGGGCCGTGACTAGCCCAAGGTCACCCAACTGGCTGCTTGTGGAGGAGCAGAGACTCCAACCCAGCTCTTCAGGTCAAAAGCTGCCGCTCTTAAACACCAAGCTGGTTTCCATGTCTACAGTGCTATAAATCGTTGGGTGAGCAGTAAGGTATGTATTTTGGGCGGGGAAGTAAAGAGGAGAAAACTCTGATGCTTCTGCTCTGCTCTTTGGTTCGTTTAGGTTTGGAAGCAAAGAAAAAAATATCACCACAAAACAGCACTTGGGAAATGAGGGGCGAAACCGGGCAGGGGGGGGGTTTGCAGCCAGCACGGAAGCAAGGCCAACGGAGAGAAGAACCGGGTGGGCAGGTGACCTAAATGCAAAGGAAAAATTGCACATGCAAAAGGCCTTAGCCCCTTGCCTCGGAAACCCTATGGGGTCACCGTAAGCCGGCTGCCGCTTGAAGGCCCTTTCCATCACCAAGACTGCATCCATGTGCAAGGGCATCGGCACCCCTAACCTTTAACCGCAAACCACAGAGTTGATCTATGTGCTTATAAGCATGTGGCTCTCTCCGTGTGAAAAGGAGCCCTGCTTGTAGATGCTTTCCAACTGCACAGAGGGAGCTTTACAGCTGAGCATGTGTACACACAGAGGCCGCACATGAGATTTACAATTTATGTGAACCTGTTGGCCAGTGAAATCCTGAAATGCTTCCATAAAGAAGGCTAGATATCAAGAAAAAAAATGTCACAGTCAGAGTAGTTCAGCAGTGGAATAAGCTGCCTAAGGAGGTGGTGAGCTCCCCCTCACTGGCAGTCTTCAAGCAAAGGTTGGATGCACACTTTTCTTGGATGCTTTAGGATGCTTAGGGCTAATCCTGCGTTGAGCAGGGGGTTGGACTAGATGGCCTGTGTGGCCCCTTCCAATTCTTTGATTCTATGATTTTATGAGAAGAGTTGGTTTTTATACCACACTTTTCTCAAGCAGAAAGCGTCTCATAGCAGCTTATAGTCGCCTTCCCTGCCACTCCCCACAACAGGCACACTTGTGAAGTAGATGAGGATGAGAGAACTCTGACAGGACTGCTCTGTGAGAACAGCACTATCAGGGCTGGGACAAGACCAGCTGGCAGGGCATGGAGGAGTGGGGAATCAAACCTAGCTCGCTGGGACTCACCGCCTAACCACCAATCTGGTCGGTTGTCCCGGATATCCCATTCCTTATTGGCCGCCTATCCAACAAACAACCAACCAACCAGGAAGGTTGTCCCACCCCTGGTGGCATCCCCCATCCAACTTCTTCCCACCACCCTGGCAGCTCTAAGCTTAGCCACTACACAGATAACAGTGATAGCTTCTCATCCGGCGAGCTGGTTGGATATCCCACTCCTCCACATGCAGCCAGCTGGGTGACCTTGGGCCAGTCACAGCCCTGATACTGCTGTTCTGATTGAGCAGTCCTGTCAGAAGCTCTGTCATCCTCCCCTCCCTCACAGGGTGTTTGTTGTGGGGAGAGGAAAGGGAAGGCGATTGTAAGCCGCTTTGAGACTACTTCAAGAGGGGAAAGCGGAGGATAAAAACCAACCTTCTTCACTGAGTGCCCGTGAGTTTTTGTACTGTGAAAAAGGGGGAAATAACCCTTTTTCGCTGTTTTCTCTAGTCCATGCATGATTTTAGAAACCTCTGTCGATCTACCCTGGAGAACAACACGGGGCGGAGCACCAATGGGAAGGAATGGGAAATGGTAGTTTAGACCAGGGGTAGTCAACCTGTGTCCCTCCAGATGTCCATGGACTACAATTCCCATGAGCCCCTGCCAGCGAATGCTGGCAGGGGCTCATGGGAATTGTAGTCCATGACATCTGGAGGGACACAGGTTGACTACCCCTGGTTCAGACCAGATTCAACACATTTCTGTGGGCTAGTAGCATTGTTTTTCTTTGCAAAAGTGTTATTGCTTAAAAGCAAGTTCTGAGCATGCCTGTATCTACAAAACTGAGCTACTGAGGAAGCTGAGATGAAACAGGTTGTATTAGTTTATTGGATGAAACTCTCAAACTTTTATATCTATTATGAGAGAGAGAGAGAGAGAGAGAGAGAGAGAGAGAGAGAGAGAGAGAGAGAGAGAGAGAGATTGCTCTGAAAATATCGTCCTTGGATTTCATGGTCCAGACTCCCATCCTCAGAGGCTGCTTTTATGTAAAATATATGCCTTTTAGGAAACTTCGCGGGAAACTTTCATTCCCCCTCGTGTTTACTTTTCCATACGTCTTCAAGGCTGTCTTCACATGGAAGTGGGGGAGCAGCGAAATCTGTCATCCCACAGTCTCCGGCTTCCCCCAGAGGAGACCTTCCACTGCTAAACCAGTTGCTTGGCTGGGCAGCCAAGGGCAGAACACGGCATCCCCCCCCCCCCCAACACACACACACAGCTAACAAGGCCTTCCCCAGAAATCAAATCATAATGGGGAGGGGAGGAGAAGAGTAACGGTCTGATCGCGTGGCTCAAAGCCTCCGTTTGGTGCATTCGACGCTACCCTTTAAAGTTTAAACGGCAAATTTAAAGGGGCTGTTCTGGGAGCTGTCAAAGAGCTTCAGAAAAACTGCGGCGTGACTTTGGGATGTCAAAGGAAGAATTCTGTGCGTTCGTCGCGCATATACTCACTGGCAGTCTTCAAGCAAAGGTTGGATACACACTTTTCTTGGATGCTTTAGGATAATTAGGGCTGATCCTGCGTAGAGCAGGGGGTTGGACTAGATGGCCTGTATGGCCCCTTCGAACTCTTATGATTCTATGTTTTAGGCTGATCATGCATTGAGAGGGGGGTGGGACTAGATGGCCTGTGTGGCCCCTTCCAACTCCATGATTCTATGTTTTAGGCTGATCAAGCATTGAGAGGGGGGTGGGACTAGATGGCCTGTGTGGCCCCTTCCAACTCCATGATTCTATGTTTTAGGCTGATCATGCATTGAGAGGGGGGTGGGACTAGATGGCCTGTGTGGCCCCTTCCAACTCCATGATTCTATGTTTTAGGCTGATCATGCATTGAGAGGGGGGTGGGACTAGATGGCCTGTGTGGCCCCTTCCAACTCCATGATTCTATGTTTTAGGCTGATCATGCATTGAGAGGGGGGTGGGACTAGATGGCCTGTGAGGCCCCTTCCAACTCCATGATTCTATGTTTTAGGCTGATCAAGCATTGAGAGGGGGGTGGGACTAGATGGCCTGTATGGCCCCTTCCAACTCCATGGATCTATGTTTTAGGCTGATCATGCATTGAGAGGGGGGTGGGACTAGATGGCCTGTATGGCCCCTTCCAACTCTATGATTCTATGTTTTAGGCTGATCATGCATTGAGAGGGGGGTGGGACTAGATGGCCTGTGTGGCCCCTTCCAACTCTATGATTCTATGTTTTAGGCTGATCCTGCATTGAGAGGGGGGTGGGACTAGATGGCCTGTATGGCCCCTTCCAACTCCATGGATCTATGTTTTAGGCTGATCATGCATTGAGAGGGGGGTGGGACTAGATGGCTTGTATGGCCCCTTCCAACTCTATGATTCTATGTTTTAGGCTGATCATGCATTGAGAGGGGGGTGGGACTAGATGGCCTGTGTGGCCCCTTCCAACTCTATGATTCTATGTTTTAGGCTGATCATGCATTGAGAGGGGGGTGGGACTAGATGGCCTGTGTGGCCCCTTCCGACTCCATGATTCTGTGATTCTATGATACACAATGGCAATTGTTCACCAGGCGGCTTGATTTTGCGACAGGCTGTCTGTGCCTTTCTTTTAGTTTCTACTGCAAGGGTCTCTAATCAGTTCCCTGCTGGTGCAATTTAGCCCTGACAGCAATGGTGAAAGAGCTGGGATTCCATGAGTTAATCTCACACCGGTGAAATGTTTCAGGCATCTCCTGCCACAGGCTAGAGGCGATCGCAGAGGTGAGAACTGGTCAGGACTCACGCAAAAGCAAATTCTGTGCAGGGCCTGGTGGGCTTTTAAGGCAGGGGGCACTTAGGGTCATAGAGTGCTGGAGTTGGAAGGGATCTTCAGGGTCATCTAGTCCAACCCTCTGAAGAATGCAGGGAATTCACAACTACCTGCCCACCCACAGTGACCCTGATTCCATGCCCTGAAGATGCTTCCCCCCCCCAAAAAAAGACCCAGAATCCCTGGCCAGTCTCGCCTGGAGGAAATTCACTTCTCGACCCCAAAGTAGTGATGAGCATGTCCCTGAGAATACAATAAAGGGTCACAAGAGCCTCTTCCACCCACTCTAAATACAGCTGTTTTGATCCTCTCTGGTGACTGTTAGCAAGCGGATGTTCTCATTCCACACAGTAAAGTCCGGTTACAAAGTATATTGACGGTGGATGGAAAGGGTGTTATTTAGTGTGTGTGAAAGCACCCCATGAATAGGATGAACCAACAAAATAGTGGCTCCTATACCATGCTGCTATGGTGTAAAGAAATCCCATGGGGGAGGGGGAAGGCAGCACGGTACAGCCTGGTCTCATCAGATCTCAGAAGCTAAGTAGAGTCAGTACTTGGATGGGAGACCACCAAGGAAGGCTCTGCAGAGGGAGGCAATGGCCAATCACCTCTGCTTCTCTTGCCTTGAAAGTGCCTTGCTGGGGTCACCATAAGGCTTGTATGAGAGGCCACCAAGGAAGGCTCTGCAGATGAAGGCAATGGCAGACCACCTCTGCTTCTCACTTGCCTTGAAAGCCCTTTGCTGGGGTCACCATAAGGCTTGGATGAGAGGCCACCAAGGAAGTCTCTGCAGAGGAAGGCAATGGCAGACCACCTCTCTTCTCACTTGCCTTGAAAGCCCTTTGCTGGATTCACTAGAAGTGGCATATAAGAACCAACTCTTCTTCTTCTTCAGTAATATCAGAGCTCTCTCAGCCTCACCCACCTCATAGGGTGTCTGTTGTGGGGAGAGGAAGGGAAGGCGAATGTAAGCCGCTTTGAGACTCCTTCGGGTAGGGAAAAGCGGCATATAAGAACCAACTCTTCTTCTTCTTCAGTAATATCAGGGCTCCTCCAGACTCCTCCTCCAAAGAACTCCCCTTCTTTTTCTAAAAACGAGAAGTGTCAATGGGTAGCTCTAGGAATCACAAGGAATTCTATGGTAAAACTCTATGATTTTACCCAGAGGAAACATGGTGGCAGTGATTGAAACTGTATTCTGTATAGTTGAGAACCTGAGGAAAATTCATACAAAGAGGGGGGAACGTCTCAGAATTCCACTGAGTGAGACAAAGTGGTAAAATTGTCTAAAACACGCACACCAAGTGTAGCTTGCTGGAAAGCCCATATTTCAAATGGTCTCAGACACGGGATGGCCTGTTTGAAGCTTTGAACTTCTTTAATAACATTAAGCAAGAACACTTAACTATCTAAAAGAAGGATCAGCAGCATAAATCAGACATCATTTCACATATTTCAGGATCAAAGCTGTAAAGCAAAATGATTTGTGAAGACATCTGAACAGCTCCCATATATCACCAGCCCCTTTGGAGGATACTTAGGCATATTAGTTGCCCAAATGATCATTTCTTGGGTGACGGTGGCCAAAAAAGAAAAAGAAAAGAAAATGGAAACTTCCCCCTACCCCCCACCCCCCACCCCCCAATTTCACAAGTTGGTGTCTCCATAATCATGATTGATGTGGAATATTAAAGGAAACACATGCGGATCTGAATTATCAAAATTAAAAAAGCGGGAGAGGAAATGACCAAAGACGAAAGCCTTTCCGACACAGGCACTTCCTGTGCTTCACCCTTTAGGGCCTGCTGTGCTGAACCAGAAGTACAGAAAAAGAAACAGACTAGGGGTGCCCTCTGATTATCCCATGGTGCTGTGCGTGTTGCAGCCCCACGGAAATTCGGAAGACGGTGCTGGGCATAGAATCCTGCAGCTTTTCTTTTTAAGAGCAACAGGCCCTTAGAGAGGAAACTTTGTGCTTAAAAGGATGTTAGCCATACTCATTGATTAATGCCTCTTCTTCGGTGCCCGACACGGCTCCCCGTGAACAGCAGGATGAGAATAAATCATGCAAAGTCAAAAATGGATTGATATATATTTTATTTGCATGCTGCCCCATCCTGTTGGCTCGGGGTGGTTGAAAATTTCTAGAAAACCATGCACTGAATATAGTTTTGCCACCAGGAATTGAGCTGATGTAATCGTTTTAATCAGAGCCTCTCGTGGCGCAGAGTGGTAAGGCAGCAGACATGCAGTCTGAAAGCTCTGCCCATGAGGCTGGGAGTTCGATCCCAGCAGCCGGCTCAAGGTTGACTCAGCCTTCCATCCTTCCGAGGTCGGTAAAATGAGTACCCAGCTTCCTGGGGGGTAAAAGGGTAATGACTGGTGAAGGGAATGGCAAACCACCCCGTATGGAGTCTGCCATGAAAGCGCTGGAGGGCATCACCCCAAGGGTCAGCTCCTGCAGGGCCCACAGCTCTTCCGGGAGCTCATTCCACCAGGTAGGGACCAGGACTGAAAAGGCCCTGGCCCTGGTTAAGGCCAGGTGAATCTCCCTGGGGCTGGGAACAACCAACAAGTTGGTACCCACAGAGTGCAAGGCCCTGTCAGGGTTATAGGGCGACAGGTGGTCCTTCAGATACATGGGGTTTTTATCATGTAACCCACTCACGCGACAGCTTGCCATGAATAGAGGGATATAAATTAAAAAAATAGACAGATAGACAGACAGACAGACAAGCAAGGGACCCGCAAGAATGTGCAGAGCGCATCTCATTTTCCCATCACTCACTATTTAATCTCCCCCTTCCCTGGAAAGCCCCATAGCCTCTCCCCTTTTCTCCCCCTCTTCCTGCCTCCTTGTCTCCTCCTCTACTTCATCACACCACCAACATCCAGGCAATCCTCTGGTACTTAGGCAGAAACTCAACCATAGAGTCTTACCATAGAGTTTTGCCCAAATGCCAGAGCGTCGCCCGGACTTCGCTAGTGCGATGACGTCTCTTCCTGCACAGCGCTGACAACACTACCGCAGTCTGAGACAAAACAGGCACCCCAAGGAAGGCGACGTCAGATTTTTCGAGCCCGGTATTTGCAAATATTGTGGCATTGCTTAAAAGAAAAAAAAGTTAGTTCCAGATGGGATGGGCAGCTAAAATACCTCACGGGGCACAACCCTGCACGTGGAAAGAAAAGTCCGGCTCCTGGCAACCCCTACGGTAAAGGCCCTCATTGAAAATACACATTTCTCCCTCCATGCGCACCCTCCCTCAGTGGGCCTGTTGATAACATTAGAAGTCCGTCGAAGAAAGCATCCCCATTCAATAAGTTAATGGGCTTCCGTGGCATTAAAGACACATAGAGTTTGAGTGCATTTGCCTCATTATCCTCAATAATGCTTAGCAGCAAGATTTAATGTGAAATCTTTTAGGGGGGAAAAATCTTTACCGGAGGGGGAAAGAAGAAGAAGAAGAAGAAATATGTAAGTTGAGCTGTTTCGGTGGATCTTAATTGATTTTTAATCTGCTGATGGGAGACTATAAATAAATGCTTAAAGCACACACAAGCGCCAGTCAATAGGGACTTCTATTAGCTTGCTTTCAGAGAATTATAGCCGAGATCGAAGAACTCGGAGGCCTTCGGAGGCCCCCTGTCTGAATGCTTTCTCCTCTCGGCTGGAGAGGCTTGAATGGCGCTTCTACGAAACCCAGATGTGGGGAGAATTTGCATTTGGCTTCCATGTTGTGAAAGGTTAAAGGTAAAGGTATCCCCTGTGCAAGCACTGAGTCATGTCTGACCCTTGGGGTGACGCCCTCTAGCGTTTTCATGGCAGACTCAATACGGGGCGGTTTGCCAGTGCCTTCCCCAGTCATTACTGTTTACCCCCCAGCAAGCTGGGTCCTCATTTGACCGACCTCGGGAGGATGGAAGGCTGAGTCAACCTTGAGCTGGCTGCTGGGATTGAACTCCCAGCCTCATGGGCAAAGCTTTCAGACGGCTGCCTTACCACTCTGCGCCACAAGAGGCTCTTAGGTTATCAATGGGCTAAAGGTTATTGATGGGCTAAAAAAATGAAGGAGGGACGTGAATGGGGGAGGTCTTTACTTTACCAAATCCCAACACATTTGGAAAATGGCAATATAAGGGAATGGAAAATGTGGCCATCAACAGCTGCTAATGAACTAAGGAGAAGACCATTGTTATCTGCCAGCTCTGTGTGGGGAAATGTCTGGAGGTTCTGGGGGTGGATCCTGGGGAGGGCAGTGTTTGGAAAAGGGAGGGTCCTCCATGGGGGTCTAATGCTGCAGAGCTCACCCTCTAGAGCAGCCATTTTCTCCAAGGGAACTGATCTCTGTCATCTGGAGATTGGTTGTAATAGCGAGAGATCTTCGGGACTGTTGGAACTTTTGGACTAGACACAGTTCTAGGTCCCGCCAGAAAACTAGAGCCACAGAGTAACAGTGCATTTTGAAAGTGGAAGAGACCTTTGCGGAAGAGACACAGATCCAGACTCTTTGAGGTTTAAAAGAGAGGTAATCTTTACTGGAAAGAATATTTGCAGAAATATATCATTTTTGTCTGCTTCAGTCTCCTTACTGAAGCAGAGTACAAAAACATAAAAAATAGTTACAAAGAAAACACATTGCAAGCCCCTATGGCTGACTCAAGCCGACTACATGCCTACATATCAGCAGAGAGTCTTAATGGAGGATGCTCCTGGCTTCAGAGCACACACACTGATCTTCTCTTCCTGAAGAAAGAGAATTTGACTTCATCAAATTTGACTTCATCAAATTACTTGATGATTGCAATTCCAACAAAGACCCACCTAGGGGTTGGCATCATAGCAGCCCATGATCTATTGCACTGCAGGTGCTGTAAAGGAAGTTAGGGTACTAGCCGGCACTACGAAGGCTCAGATCTGGTCACTGGAATCCCCATGAGTGCTGGCTCACCCACTGTCTCCTCCTGTATAGATCTGGCACCCATCGTGGGCACTTCTGGCCAGACCTCAGCTGAGTGGCCCCTGAACCGTGGCCAGTGCTACTGATGATTAACTTCGCTTGTTCTCCCTGCAGGAGGCTGGCCATTTGCACAATGAGCTAGGCTAAAAAAGGCCTAAGCTAAGAGTGAAATATCTATACTCAATGAACTTTGTGTTATACATGCCAGACAGATACATTAAAAAATTGACCGAAAGAAGCAAACACGTTCATTTGTTTTTTTCAGGGCCATCAGGAAACCCCAGGGTTTCACGAAAACCCTGATTGGGAAAGCCTGCTGTAAATTAAAGGTTCAGCCTGCCTTCGAAAGTAGCTACCCCCACCTACCCTTATCACCATTGCAGCACAAGGGGACCCCCTCTGAGTTGCACCACATGAATGAGCAAAGACCTAAGTTGCCACCACTCACATGCATGCTTCCCTTGCTCAGTACGTTAAAAGTTAGGTGACGGTATGCAAGATTCCTTGTTGTCGCTCCAGAAATCCAAAACTGACCTTGATCTACCTACCGTCTGGCAGTAGAAAGCTGCTTCAGACACCCAAATGCTTTCCTGATCATATGACCTAGACATCATCAGCCTCCCTCATGCACTTGCCATATTCATTCATTCATTCATTCATTCATTCATTCATTCATTCATTCATTCATTCATTCATTCATTGTTACATTTATATACCACCGTTCTCATATGTCTCACGGCAGTTTACAAGATCAGCAAAATACAATAAAGTCCCGTAAAATTCCTCTTAAAACATAAGAAAATAGAATAATAGCATAGCATAACAAGATGGCAGACAATAAAATATCAACCCCTCACCCGTTCAGCATGGGTCAGACTTTCTCTCTACCCAGGAGCAAAGAACCTATCTGGCCTTAACCTAGAGATCCTCAGATGGCAACACCGGGTACCACTCTGGCCTCAACCATACGCCTGGTGGAAGAGCTCCGTCTTGCAGGCCCTGTGGAAAGCTGACAATTTCGATAGGGCCGTTAGCTCTTCCGGGAGCTCATTCCACCAGGCTGGAGCCAGGGCTGAAAAAGCCCTGCCCCTAGTTGAGGCCAGGCGTATATCCTAGGGGCCCGGGACAACCAGTAAATTCATACCCACAGAGCGGAGAGCCCTGCAGGGGGCATAAGCAGATAAGTGGTCCCGCAGATAGGCAGATATCTGTGACTTCCTACATTGCTCCATTGCAGCAAAGATGCCACTTTTGTTTTTGCTACCAAACGAACAGTGGCAATCCCCAGTCCCCACTGTAATAAAAAAGCAAACGGCTGAAATAATTAATCCAAATGTATTAATAGGATACAGGGTTCCACCATTAATTGTTTAATCCTTAGCTACATAATACTGTACCAAATCATTTCCCCTCCCCCTCTTTTCTTCCCCCCTGCTAAGAACTGAGACAAGTACAATAATTAAAACAAATTTCAACACTGCCATTGGGAAAATTGCCAACGTTTCTCGAGAACTTATAATTTCCCTTTCTTTTCAGCATTCAAAATATAGAGTTTTGACAGCTTGGCATAAAAACAGTGACTAACTGCTACGTGAAACCGAAAGGCAAATCACTGTTTTAATCACGACCTTTCAGACGCCCTTGATTGGGGTAGGGGTAGGGGAAGGGGAGGGGGGGTCAGGAGGAAATTGGCCACTTACAGAAACAATCGCTGATCGACGGCCCCATGTGACTCAAAGTGTTTAGGGTTGCGAATACGGAGGCCCTCCCCCTACCCTGATCGCCGCCACGGAAAAAGGCCCGAAGGTTCTCCTCCATCCAAACACGGGCTTGAAGCGAACGTGGGTTTGGCAGGGAGACGGGCGAACCGTGACCTTTGAAAGGGATGATAAACACCACCCTTTAGCACATTGTCTGGTTGGGGTCACACTTCCACTCATCCCCCAGTTACACCAAGGGCGGTTTTTTGTCAGGGAAGCCACCCTTTATTTATTCTCGAAGTGACGCCGCCTTGCTCCGCCGCGCAAAGTGTGTGCCATTTGTATTCTTCCGCCGTGTTGTCGCAACCATGAATCATTCTAATACAAATTAAATTTAAGTAACAGTGTAAGCGGGAATGTATGCGGCGGGGCCGTATTAAATTTAATACAATGCGTATTGGCAATCTCTCCCACAGGGGCAGCTAGGTTATTAGTGGCAAAGAGGCTTCTAAGCAGGGGGAGAGGCAGGCTATGTAATTGAGTGTTCAGTACCATCGTCGTAAAAAAAAAAAACACACACACACACACAAACCAAACAAACGGATATGTCAAATTTGTATTCATTGGTCTTGTTACAAGAACAATAAAAATTATGTAAAATAAGTTGCGCCTCGAGGGCTGCGGGCAAACTTTTTTCTCCTCCCTCGGTACACAAACAACAATTCAACTAGTGAGTGTATCGGTATTTAAGGGCAGACGCGTCTGCCGTCGTGAAGGGCGATGCTTCTGCGGAGGAGAGAGAAAGGGAGGCCTGGGCGTCGATAGCCAGAGACCTCCTGGCAATTCTGTTTGATGCTCACCAATGCCTCGGGCACCGGATGTAGGAATGCAGATAGGTAGAAAGTGCAGGCCACTCACAGCTGACTTGTGACGGCCCTTTAGGGCAGCCGATTCCAACCTTTTGACCGTGGAGGAACCCCTGAAATATTCTTCGGGCTTCAAGGAACCCTGGGAGTGGTGACACACCTCTTTGGAGAAGTGGGTGCAGAAGTACGATGCGGGAGCCAGCCCATCGATCGGTAGATCATTTACCATTTCCACTGTGGAGAAAGAGATTAGACCTGTAGAACAACAGGGGGAATGGGCTCCAGTGATTTCTAGTGATGTCAGCGGCCATCCAAACTTCTGGGAAAGGCTGCGTCACCCCTAGGGTGCTCTCGTGAAAACAAAGGGTTACCCGGAAGCCTGGTTGGAAACCCTACATTAGGGCTTTCAAGGCAAGATGTAAACCACCTTGAAGTGGTTGTGCTACGAGGATGCAGTATAGAAATTGAATGAATGAATGAATGAATGAATGAATGAATGAATGAATGAATGAATGAATGAATGAATGAATGAATGAATGTTTGCCATGGCCTGCCTCCATATCATGAACCTGATATTCCTCAGTGGTCTCCCAACCAAATACGAGTCAAGGCTGACCCCCCTTAGTTTCTGAGACTTGATGAGGCTGGGCTAGTCTTGGCTGTTCTCATTAGGAGGAGGAATGGGAGAGGAGGAAAGGCCTGATGCAAAAACATCTTGCCACCATGCCCACGTCATGGGCAGTCTAAATTGGAAATGGCACTTGATGATCTGGCATTCCACCCAAGCTCGACTGTTAAACCACAACAATCTTGCAAGACACGACAGCGTCCTCCTGTGTCATTTTTGATTCGGTATGCTGCCATGATGCCAGCAATTGCTTCCAGGTGTTACCAGACGTGGCCTGGAAACACTAAGCATTGAAGAGACAGCTACTCTCAGAGTAGAAGAGGATTTCCCCATGCCATTGTGAATCTTACCCCCAAGTGTTCAGAAAACCCTCCCGTAGAAGGGTTTTACCCCAAGGAGAGATTGTGATTGGCCCATGGTCAACTGGGCTTCTACAACTGAGCAAGGGATTCAAACCCGGTCCTGACACTCTAACCCAGGGGTAGTCAAACTGCAGCCCTCCAGATGTCCATGGACTACAATTCCAAGGAGCCCCTGCCAGCGAATGCTGGCAGGGGCTTCTGGGAATTGTAGTCCATGGACATCTGGAGGGCCGCAGTTTGACTACCCCTGCTCTAACCAGTACACCCCACCAATCCTGGGTTGCTGGTTTATACAGCAGCAGCATTGTTTATGACACATTACTGATTCCCCCCCTCATTCCTCCCCTCCCAGACACAAGAAAAACCAGAAAACCGAGGTTAAAGCCGGATCACTGACCCTTCCTTGTGTATATGCTTCAAGGCCCTCCTGCTCTATTCTGCAGTGCCATTCTGAGCTATAATTTAGGGATGCCAGGTCTCAGGTGGGACCTGGGGATCCCCTGGAATTATAGCCCATCTCCAGGTCCTGTCCTGCATAGTGCAGGGGGTTGGACTGGATGACCCAGGAGGTACCTTCCAACTCTATGATTCTATGATTCTAGGTGACAGGGATCAGTTCCTCTGAAGAAAATGGCGACTTTGGAAGGTGGACATCATAACAAAATACTCCAATGAGGTACCACCCACCCCAAATCCCGCCCACTCCTGGCTCCACCCTCAAATCTCCAGGTATTTCTCATTCCCGAGCTGGCAACCCTAGTTTTGATCAATGCAGTAGGCATAAAATGTTGCCTCAACTAGTGGACAATTTTGCAATGGGAATCTTGTGGATGCAAGGCCACCCTTTGAAGTGATCTGTGGGAGAGTAGTGTGTGAAGAGACCACCTCCTCTCCAAACCTCATCCTCATGAAGGATTCTCCCCTGAAATAAAAGGACACTTATTAAAGGCGTTTGTGTACAATGTGTAATTAGGAGGCTGAAAATCTTGGAATCATAGAATCAGAGTTGGAAGGGACCTCCTGTGTGATCTAGTCTAACCCCCTGCACTCTGAAGGACACTCACAGCCCTATTGCTCATCCACTATGACCTGCCACCCCCTTGAACCTTCTGGAATTACAAATAACCTGAATAAAACAGAGATCAGTTTCCCTGACGATTATGGCCACCATGGAAGGTGGGCTCTGCGGTATTGTTGCCATGCTAAGGTTCTCCTGCCACCAACTCTCCCGTCCCCAGAATCCAACCTGAAAATCTCTTGGAATTTCCCAAGCTGGAATGTGCAACTGAAGTAGTTAGGCCCTCACATTGGCATAAAAGAGAGCATTTCAGTTATAACTGCCTTTTCTTTGCCCTGGCCCCCGCCCAGTGGAACACTCTTCCAAGCAAGGTCAGGGACCTGCAGGACTTAAACCAGTTCCACAGGGTCGGCAAAACAGAGCTGTTCTGCTGGGCCTGTGGTTGAGTCCCACAGAACCTCAATGCAACTGCCCTCCCTACGTACATGTGGATACAGAAATAATCATCTAGCTGCCATAGATTTACCTGAGCGTAAGGGTGAGGTCAATCTAAGGGAAGGGTGGCATAGAAATTTAATAAAGAAATAAAGGAATAACCAAAATGTCTGAATCATTTGAACGGACCAACGGACCAATGAACCAACAAAGGAAGGAAGGAAGGAAGGAAGGAAGGAAGGAAGGAAGGAAGGAAGGAAGGAAGGAAGGAAGGAAGGAAGGAAGGAAGGAAGGAAGGAAGGAAGGAAGGAAGGAAGGAAGGGAAATATTTCTGCCCCACACAAACTAAAGGCTAAAGGAAACATTACTTTTTAAACTGGACTCAGACATTTAAAACACTAATGTTTGGTTTGGCTTTATATGGTTATTGAGCTGGCCGAAGTGAGAGATAACACTTCAGATGCTGATAGGCTTCTCTCTGAAGGGGAGAACCAACAACTGGCCTCAACCCTATCAGTATTTGAGCGAGGTGTCAAAACTCATGTATCTCCTGGGGACTCCGAACCATCCAATCATACCAGGTTGATCCAGTCAATCCTTCCAGTTTGGTGTAGTGGTTAGGAGTGCGGACTTCTAATCTGGCATGCCATGATCGATTCTGCACTCCCCCACATGCAGCCAGCTGGGTGGCCTTGGTGTCTGTTGTGGGGAGAAGAAGAAGAAGAGTTGGTTCTTATATGCCGCTTTTCCCTACCCGAAGGAGGCTCAAAGCGGCTTACAGTCGCCTTCCCTTTCCTCTCCCCACAACAGACACCCTGTGAGGTGGGTCAGGCTGAGAGAGCGCTGATATCACTGCCCGGTCAGAGCAGTTTTATCAGTGCCGTGGCGAGCCCAAGGTCACCCAGCTGGTTGCATGTGGGGGAGCGCAGAATCGAACCCAGCATGCCAGATTAGAAGTCGGCACTCCTAACCACTACACCAAACTGGCTCTCCAGGAATGGGAAGGCGACTGTAAGCCACTCTGAGCCTCCTTCGGGTAGGGGAAAGCGGCATATAAGAACCAACCTTCTTCTTCTTCTTCCCTCCACATTATAGAGGAGAGCCATGCTGTCAACAATGGCTCCAATCTTCCTTTCTCTTCCCCCTCGTCATCAGGTTTTCAATCTATCATTACGCAATTAATTGATCCCCCCCCGAAAACAATCATTTTTCATCCAAATAAAGTTTAATCAGTCTGAAAATTAGAAAGCTGACTCAGATTGATCGGCTTCACTTGGCTGCCTCACACAAACCGCCATCAGCTTCCCTCATTCCTCCGATGCCGGCTAATGAATCGTGCCCAGGATGAAATTCTAGGCAAATGGGGGTTGCCAACCTCCAGATGGGGGACGGCTAGAGATATCTCTTTATTACAACTGATTTCCAGACTATATACATCACTTATTTATTACATCCATTACACTGGGTGAAGGCTGCTTTGGAAGAAGAAGAAGATTTGTTTTTTAGGCCCCGCTTTTCTCTACCAGAAGGAGTCTCAAAGTGGCTTACAGTTACCTTCCCTTTCCTCTCCCTACAACAGACACCCTGTGAGGGAGGGGAGGCTGAGAGAGCCCTGATATTACTGGAGAAGAAGAAGAGTTGGTTCTTCTATGCCGCTTTTCTCTACCCCAAGGAATCTCAAAGTGGCTTTCAGTTTACCTTCTCTTTGTTTCTTCATAACAGACACCTTATGAGTTAGGTAGGGCCAGCAAGGTCACCCAGCTGGCTGCATGAAGAGGAGGAGCAGGGAATCTTCTGTAGACTATTAATGTTACTTACTATATCTATTTTCCATTATTTATGGGTTCATTGCCTCCGTATCCCTTAGAGAAGACATGTCTGGCATTTGACCCAGGGGCCAGAACAGCCTGTGCAGGGCTCTTATCTAGCCCACCAGCAACAGAAGGAGGGGAACACATCCAAATGAAAGTAGAGCCAGTTTGGTGTAGTGCTTAGGAGTGTGGACTTCTAATCTGGCGAGCAGGGTTCGATTCTGCACTCCCCCACATGCAGCCAGCTGGGTGACCTTGGGCTTACAACAGCACTGAGAAAGCTGTTCTGACCAAGCAGGAATATCAGGGCTCTCTCAGTCTGACTTCCCTCACAGGGTGTCTGTTGTGGGGAGAGGAAAGGGAAGGCAATTGTAAGCCGCTTTGAGCCTCCTTTGGGTGGAGAAAAGCGGCATATAAGGACCAACTCTTCTTCTATACTATACCCCTGCAGAGGTACCTGAGATTCCCTTTGATGGCACACATAGCCCGGCCTCACAAAGTGTCATTTATGTCAAATCCGGCCCTCATAACGAATGAGTTTGACACCTCTGCCTCTGAGGAAAAAGCACTCTTGCTCTTCAACAATACAGCTTGAGCTGGTACAATTTGCGCACAAGCGCATCACTGAGGAAATCCAAAGCAAATGAACGCATCCGGTGTTCGCAGCTGCTTGACACGGGATGAACAGATGGGGGTGACGGACTTTCATCTGATCAGCAGGTTCCAGCACGGAACGCGCGACTGTCAAACGCATCTGCGGCAACGTCGGCAACCTCTCCGGACTCTAATCTGGAGAAAAACGCTTTATCGGATTGGAACCGGTTGCGATTTGGGGAGCTTGCATACAATTCCGGAACCGCCTCTTTCAGATTCCTAACGGGAAAATCCTGGGCAGAGTCCTGAAAGTCGAAGCCACGGGTCCCCAATCTTTCCGAGCCCCTGAGCACCTCTGAAATTCTGACACAGAATGATGGGCACAGCCACAGAAAGGCGGAGCTGGCCACAAAATGGCTGCCACAGTTTACTTCAGCCACACACCAAAAACCCTTAGGCTGTGGTGGCCGCTGCTGCCAAATTATCATTTGGAAGTATCTACAGTCAGTTGGGAGCCTCCTGACCTGGCCCTGCCACCACCTAGGCTTGCCAGCTCTGGTTTGTGAAATACCTGGAGATTTGGGGGACGGAGACTGGGTTTAGGACATAATGCCACAGCGGCCATCTTAAAAATCAGTCATTTTCTCCAGGGGAACGGATCTTTATTGGCTGGAGATTAATTGTAAGAGCAGTAGATTGCCAGGTGGCATCTGGAAATTGGCAACCCAGGCCACACCAGCGGAAGGCACGTGAACTGTGGTTCGTACATGCTTGGGAACCAGAAATCAGGAAGACAACAATAAGATTAAGGTTGAGGGAAGGTCTCCATGGTGTCGTGGTTAAAGAGCGACCAATTCTAATCTTGAAGAACAGGGTTTGATCCCTCACTCGGCCACATGTGACCTTAAGCCAGCCATAGTTCTCTTAGAGCTATTCTAGCAGAGCAGTTCTCTAAGAGCTCCCTCAGCCCCACTGACCTCACCGGGTGTCTGTTGAGGACAGAGGAAAGGAAAGCTATTTGTAAGCCACTTTGGGACTCCTTTGGGTAATGAAAAGCAGGGTATAAAAACTAACTCTAACAAGGGCTGGGGCGGGGGGGATATTTTAAAAGGGAGATGGGGTAACAAAGAAATAGCCACCGTCATCTATGACTTGATTTTAGCCAAGGGGAGATGATTTAAAGATGTTTTCTTATTGCTATTAAAACCTGACAGGTGTTACTCATGCACAACATGAAACATTTTAAAAATATATATATACTTTGTGTCCGGCCCCCCCCCCGTCCCCCCCCCAGGGCTTGCTGGTGACATAAATCAACTCGAAGGTTTATGAAACTACCATCATTACATTACCATAAAAATATCAGGGAAACAGAACCGTCCATCGTCGAGCAGAACGCCCAGCTGATGTCTAAATGTGTATTCAAGCTCCTATTTAGCCTCACATTTGACACAAATGAAAATAAAACAGCCTTTTTAAGCGCCCCGAAATGACAATATCGTGTTATCTAGATAAGCGGCACAAAAACCATTATTGAAATTCTGATAGCATTTGCTTTACTGGTAGAGGGAAATTACCTGTAATGCATAGTTTAAATAATTACTTTTAAACAAAAGCTTCTCTCCCCCCCCCTCCCCGCCCCGCCCCAGCATTGCTTATTTATCTTGTGAGGCCAGCTCGGCGGGGCTATGTATTTTATGAAAATTGCCTTCAGACTGCTAATGACAGGGCGGGAGAAGTGACGGCAGTTTGACTCCTGTTCCTAATATTGGGAGCGAGTCCAGGCCCTTCAGAGCCAGAAGTCTGCTGTGCTTTTGACTGCTGTTATCAACACTTTACTTGCTAATGATAACGGGGAGGCAGCTTTTCTTTCTGATGGGTCAGATGCAAGCAGGAAAGCTAATCATGGTGTTCGCAATAGATGTTTTCCTTCGGGGGGAAAAAAACACATGTGGAAAATCACTCGCGTTCCTGCGATCTGTGTTGTGACTCAGGGAGGAGACCGTCAGCTCTTGTTCGGTGCTCAAGCTTTCCCCTTTTGGCCAGGAGCTATGGCAAACACTTGACAAAGGTAGCAAGGGACAGTGGGGTAATTTGCCAATGAATACAATGGGATGACAGAATTGTACTCCTCCCGGGATTCATACTGTAATACATGACAAAGAGCACGTGGTTGCCACTGAAAATGGCAGCCCCGTGTCATATAGTGCCCTCTCCCTTTCCATAATGGCTAGTTCAATTTAACCCATATCCTGGTGCAGGGCATAGCCTGGGGAGGTGATTGGTGTACCACCCCATTTGAAAGAGCACAGGGCTGCCACGGAAAGCTGCAGCCCCGTGTCATGTGGTGCCCTTTCTCATTCCATAATGGCTAGTTCAATTTAACCCAGATCCTGGTGCAGGGCATAGCCTGGGGAGGTGATTGGTGTACCACCCCATTTGAAAGAGCACAGGGCTGCCACGGAAAGCTGCAGCCCCGTGTCATGTGGTGCCCTTTCTCATTCCATAATGGCTAGTTCAATTTAACCCAGATCCTGGTGCAGGGCATAGCCTGGGGAGGTGATTGGTGTACCACCCCATTTGATAGAACACAGGGCTGCCACGGAAAGCTGCAGCCCCGTGTCATGTGGTGCCCTTTCTCATTCCATAATGGCTAGTTCAATTTAACCCAGATCCTGGTCCAGGCCATAGCCTGGGGAGGTGATTGGTGTATCACCCCATTTGAAAGAGCACAGGCCTGCCACGGAAAGCTGCAGCCCCGTGTCATGTGGTGCCCTTTCTCCTTCCATCATGGCTAGGTGAAATGGCGCTTGTTCAAGATTCCTTGGCTTCATCATCAACCCAACTGGAGACTGCAGCCAAGAAATCAGAAGGAGATGGAGACTGGGAAGGTCAGCCGCGAAGATGCTAGGAAAAATTCTTAAATATAGAGATATGTTATCATTGACCAAGATCAAGGAGATTCATACCACAGTATTCCCCCATCAATATATATGGGTGTGAAAGTTGAAAAATGAAGAAAACTGAATGGAAGAAAGTTATTTCATTAGAAATGTGACGCTGGGGTAGAGTTTTTATGGATACCGTAGACAGGCAAAAATAAGACAAACAAGTAGGTCCGAAATCAAATCACACCTGAACTCTCCCTGGCAGGTAAAATTACGAAATTGGGCTATTATATTTTTGGCACATTATGGAAGAAGAAACTTGCTCAAAAAGATAAGAAAGTGAGGAAAAGGAGAAGGCAGCAGAAAAAGAGGGAGATCCAATCTGACGTGGATGGACTCTGTCAAAGAAGCCATGGGCCTCAGTTTGCAAGGCTTGAGCAAGGTCCTGTCCATCCATGAGGACACAGGGCTGCTGCTGAAAGTGGCAGCCCTGCATCATGATCATTCTTTCTCCTTCTGTAACATCTATTCCATTTTATTGTAGGGCATATTCAGAAGTATACAAAAATTCCCTGTAGGTCATGACCATAGAATCACAGAGTTGGAAGGGACCTCCGGGGTCATCTAGTCCAACCGCTTGCACAATGTAGAAACACACAACTACCTGCCTACCCATGGTGACCCCAATTTCATGCCCAAAAATGTCCAGAATCCAGCCTGGCTTGGAGGAAATTCACCTACCATCTCACAGTGGCAATTAGCAAGTCTCTGGGTGTGCAAGGAAGGGCCACAAGAGATAAACACTGGCACATCCCTTCCTCACAATCTGCCTATGTTCATAAAATCAGCATTTCTGTTAGGTGACTATCTAGCCTCTGCTTAAAAACTTCCAAAGAAGGAGAATTCACCACCTCCCGAGGAAGCCTGTACCATCACCAAGACAAGATGCTTAAAGGAGGAAGGGTTTTACTTCCTCCTTCAAGCATCTTGAAATATCCATTTCTTCAGCCTGAGGACTGAGTTCAGCTTGGTGTGGTGGTTAGGAGGGACGGCTTCTAATCTGACGAGCTGGGCTTGATTTCTGACTTCTCCACATGCAGACAACTGGGTGACCTTGGGTTCGTGGCAGTTCTGTTAGAGCTGTTCTCACAGAGCAGTTCTGTCAGTGCTCTCTCAGCGCCACCTACCTTACAGCGTTTCTCCTGTGGTGGAATAGAAGGGAGAGCAATTGTAAGCCACTTTGAGACTCATTCAGGTAATGAAAACGAGGGTATAAAAACCAACTCTCCTTCTTCTTCCCCAATTTACAAGCTAGAATGAGCAAAAAAAAATGTAGAACACTGAACTTTTATTATCTGAATTTCCACAGGGGGGGGGGAAACTGTTCTCCCATCCTTGAGGATACTCATTTGGAAAAAAATATAGCAGAATAAGAAATACTTGGATTTTTTTTTCCATGGCCAAAGAGTAAGCTGATCTCTAGAGCTGACTGGATAGACACTTAAAAAAAAAACCAGAAGTTATTAAAAACTATGAAGGATCATCTGCTAAGCAGGCAAAGATTTGCCAGCGGCAAAAAGGACAGAAGCAGTCTGACCTTAACTTCAAAGGGAATAACTGCAGAACAGATATATAAAAATTAGCTCTCTAGTCATTTGAATGGAAAGTGAGATTATGACCACTGGGGCTATAATGCTGGAGTGAAGGAGAAAGTTCTTCCAAGTTTTTTTCTTTTTAAAGGGGGGCACAGACTAGATAGGGTTCCACCCAGTCTTTGCCATGTGCTTCCTCCACCTACGGCTGATAGCACAAGAGCACATCATGTGGCGATCTGTGGTAGAACACTATAGTAGCCTCCAGTGTGCCAGTTTTGAGCACGCGCTGCCATGCACAGACTAGTGCCATCTTCATCCTCTGGGATGCACAACTCATTGAGCGACCTTGGGACTGTCCCACTAAATAAAAGCTTTTTGGTTGTCTGGTTGGTATCTACTATGGCCACGCTCTGAAGAAGTACCCTCCGTGAGTGATCTTCAGCCAGTGTTATTAATTTTCAGCTAACTGGCTGAAAAAAAAATTTATACCCCACTTTTCACTTCCAAAGAGGCTTACAAATCATCTTTGGCTATAAAAGAAGAGGCGGAAGAGTTGGTACTTATATGCTGCTATTCTCTACCCGAAGGAGTCTCATAGTGGCTTACAAAAACCTTCCCTTTCCTCTCCCCACAACAGACATCCTGTGAGGGAGGGGAGGCTGAGAGAGCCCTGATATTACTGAAGAAGAAGAGTTGGTTCTTACATGCCACTTTTCTCTACCCAAAGGAGTCTCAAAGAGGCTTCCAATCCCCTTCCCTTTCCTCTCCCCACAACAGACACCCTGTGAGGGAGGTGGGTGGGGCTGAGAGTGCCCTGATATTACTGAAGAAGAAGAAGAATTGGTTCTTATATGCCGCCTTTTGCCTAACAGAAGGAGTCTCAAAGCGGCTTACATTCACTTTCCCTTTCCTCTCCCCCCAACAGACACCCTGTGAGGGAGGCGAGGCTGAGAGAGCCCTCATATTCCTGCTCGGAACAGCTTTCTCAGTGCTATGGCGAGCCCAAGGTCACCCAGCTGGCTGCATGTGGAGGAGGAGCGGGGAATCAAACCCGGCTCGCCAGATTAGAAGTCCGCACTCCTAACCACGACACCAAGCTGGATCTCCTTTCCTTTCTGCACAAGCCGAGGCACAATATGGCTCTGATTGCAAAAGACGGGAAAAAGGCCAGATTAACCACGATTCAAAGGATGCTATAGCGTGGGCTCCAACCATATGGCAAATCCTTGGGTAAGGCTTAAAGCAGCTGGGGATAAAACCGTCATCCGCTCATAACCAGCTGCTTCCGATCCTCACAGCAGCATTCTTGACACTGAGCATTTGGCTGTAGTAATCTTCTATTGGGTTGCAACAAGCAGCTGTATGGCTAAACCATCCCCACAAAGCTGCAGGTCGTGGAATTCAAAATGCACCAAGCAGAGACCGTGCAGATGCTGGGCTCCTTGCTTTGATGCTTATCCTCTCATAGAAAAATACAGGCAAATTCTGTAACCTTGCAAATGGAGCAAGCCAAAGTTGGCAGAGAGAATCTCGAGCGGACAATTGGGCCGTGATGGAGCCAGTGGAGGGTCAGATTCATAGAATCATAGAATCATAGAGTTGGAAGGGGCCATACAGGCCATCTAGTCCAACCCCCTGCTCAACGCAGGATCAGCCCTAAGCATCCTAAAGCATCCAAGAAAAGTGTGCATCCAACCTTTGCTTGAAGACTGCCAGTGAGGGGGAGCTCACCACCTCCTTAGGCAGCCTATTCCACTGCTGAACTACTCTGACTGTGAAAAAATTTTTCCTGGTATCTATCCTGATATAATTGAAAAATCTTTTCTTGTTACAATGGGCTTCCCTGGCCAATCTTAGCTCACTCTCAGCTTTGGCCTTTCTGATGATTGATCTACAGTGCCTAGTAACCTGTAGGTACTCTTCTTTAGAGCTCTGTCCTTCCCTCCATTTCCTGAACATTCAAAGGGCCCAGGTTCGTATTCCCACTCATCTATCAAGTTCACCAGGTGGTTTGCAGTGGTTCTTTCTTGGCCTGGACTACCCTGCAGGGTGGTTGTGAAAATAAAACCGGAAAGTGAAAAACCTGTACTCCACCTTCAGCTCCAGGCAGGAAGGCCCTACATAACAATGCACCATAGACAGATAAAATCTCAGTGCTTTTTTTGACATGACCTTTTTGTAAAAGGGATGGTGGGCAGACTTTGGGAGGTTTAAATGGCTCCAGTTACCAGCTGAGCAGCTGCTGCTTGACTTCCTTTTAAGACCTGGGATATTTAATGCCTCAATTTTGAAATCCTTCCATTCCAAGCAGGTCACTTGCTGCAGATCCCAGACCCCTGCAGCTAACAGATTCAACATACAGTCTTGGCTTGCATTTGATTGCATCCCATCATAGGGAATCCACCACCCCAGGAAGTGGTGATGGTTACAAGCACAGAAACCTTCAAGAGGAGAATGGAGAAACATGCAAAGCAGAAGTGATGATGCTCTTGATCTTTGGTGCTTGGAGGGGACCACTGTGGAAGGGCTTCTGGAGTTATGGCCCTTCTGGTGGACCTCCTGGTGGCCCCTGGGTTTTGGCCACTGTGTGATACAGAGGACTGGACTTGGTGGGCCATTATCCTGATCTAATGTGGCTTCTCTGAGGGTCTAATAATTACAACTGATCTCTAGAGCAGGGGTAGTCAAACTGTGGTCCCCATGGGAATTGTAGTCCATGGACATCTGGAGGACCACAGGTTGACTACCCCTGCTCTAGACGATCAACATCAGTTCCCCTGGAGAAAATGACTACGATGGAGGGTAGACTGACATATTGTACTCTGCTGAGGTCTCCTCCCAAACCCAGTCCTCACCAGGCTCCACCTCCCAAATCTCCAGATACTTCCCGACCCAGAGTTGGCAACCCTACCAGTAACTGATACCCAGCAAATGTTGTGTTGTGTTTTTCCCATCCGATTTTTTCCTCTCTTTTTTTGTCAGTTCCTTGTTTGGAAATCATGGAAGGACGACTCGTCTTGGAGACTCCAGCATGTTTTGTGCATGATGTTGACACCTCATGTCTCCATTTGCAGTGACAGATGTTCCCCTACAGAGGTGGCCGAGTATGGGGCAGTGGTAGAAATTGAAAATTACATCCTGATGAAAGGAAGGCGGGAGCATCTTATCTTGGAAAAGTATCTTATTGTATCTGGGGGAGGGGGGGGAGGTTTCAAAACATTCTTTTCTTTAATAACTTTTTAAAAAAACCTCCGAATCCAGTCTTTGTCTTGTTGATGAAAAAGAAACGCAAGCTCTTTCTGCCACACGGGTCAAAATCCCCGGAGAGAAAACCCTGTTTTTTTCCCCTGTCATTAAAAATAAACCGCTGCTTCTGCTTAATGCCACAAAGAAACAAATTAGAAACTAAATTGCAGATGTACATGATTATATGAAAATTACATACATTTCATAGTTCTCATCTCCACATTTTCCAGAGAAACAAAAGGCAGGGGTTGGAGACAGGGGCAGATGCAAAAGCGTTTGATTCCAAAAACTGCTAAGATCTCGGGGGCTTTAAATATCTTCACCTTCAGAAATGGTCACTGGAGATTGGCTGCAAAAACCAAAAAGGGAACTTAAACCCAACCTGAGCAGAAGTCGGGAACCCAAAAGCTGAGCTTTTAATCATTACAAATATTTATTAAACAAAGTGCAATAATAATATATTTAAAACAAAGTAAGAACAACACATATCTCACTGCACATGACAGAACACACCTAACGTGTTTCGACCTGTGTCTCAACTTTTGGGTTCCTGACTGGGGATTCGCTCCCGCAAACGTTCTTCCGATCGCTTTGAAAACACCCGCCACCGGAATGGGCTGACGGCCATTTGCCATCAACGTGGAACAGGTTTCACAGAACAAGGTGCGGTCTATCTGAGGAGCACGGCAAAGACATTAGCAATCATATGTGCAAGTCCTGATGTTTTCGGAATCATTGCAGCCGCCTTGAAGACTGACAATCAGGGCAAACCAATGGGAAACATCAATTCTTAGCTCTAAAGCACACATGATCTCAGAAACATAGAATCATGGAGCTGGAAGAGATCTCCAGGGTCATCTAGTAGTAGTAGTAGTAGTAGTAGTAGTAGTAGTAGTAGTAGTAGTAGTAGTAGAAGAAGAAGAAGAAGAAGAAGAAGAAGAAGAAGAAGAAGAAGAAGAAGAGTTGGTTCTTATATGCTGCTTTTCCCTACCTGAAGGAGGCTCAAAGCGGCTTACAGTTGCCTTCCCATTCTTCTAACCCTCTGCAGAATGCAGGAAATTCACAACTAAAACTTCTAGAACAGGGGTTCCTAGTGCGGCACCCTGGGCAACAGGACGCCAGCCAACCCCTTTCCTGTTGCCCACCAAGTGAATTTAGAAAGTGGGTGTGGCCAAGTGGAGCTCCTGCCCAGTTGGGTTTCAGTTTAGCTATTGGAGATTTGATTGGCTGAGCAAATTAAAACACCCGCTTGACTCTTGGCTCTTTGTACTTGGGCTTTTCTGTATACATGGGTGGCCTCACCTCCTGTGGTTGCACTTGGCCACGTTGTGGTTGTGCCACCCAACCTGTGGCTCCAATTCTAAAGGGGGCCATAGTTTCAAAAGTACTGGGGACTCCTCTCCTAACCTGTACCATCTATTTATTAATTTATTTATTTAATTTAGGGAAGCACGCCTTGCCTCGACCAGGGCCAGGGCCTTCTCGGTCCTGGCCCCCGCCTGGTGGAATGAGCTCCCGGGAGAGCTGCGGGCCCTGCGGGACCTTTCGACGTTCCGCAGGGCCTGCAAGACGGAGCTCTTCCGCCAGGTTTACGATTGAGGCCAGGTCTAACAACTATGCCCCCCCGGGACCTGGGGATTGGGATTAGGGACGGGTACCACCAATATCCCCTCTCCACCTGCTAGTAGGGGAAAGGGTAGTCGATTAGCCGCTCTTGCCAGGTAGCTCATTAACTGCATGTGCCAATTGGATTTTAATGGATTTTATGGGGTTTATACTGTTGTAACCTGCCACGAGCCACAAGGGAGTGGCGGGCAATAAATCAAATAATAACAATAATAACAATAATAACAATAATAACAATAATAATAATAATAATAATAATAATAATAATAATAATAATAATAATAATAATAATAATAATAATAATAATAATAATAATAATAATAATAATAATAATTCCACTAGGTAGGGGCCGGCTCTGGGAAATACTGGACTTCATGGATGGAAGGAAAGTGATTTGCCCTCGCTTAACATAACTGCCACCATGAGTAAAGCGGAAATTCTCATCAACAATGCCACACGTGTGGTTTCACACAATTGCTTCCACTGCCTTCTGAGACAGCCCCTCACCAAATCCAATCCAGTTTCCACCACAGCAAATGCCTTCCGTCCCTCCATCGGAACAGGAAAGAACAATCGCCAGCCAATGGTTTAGAGCAGGGGTAGTCAACCTGGGGTCCTCCAGATGTCCATGGACTACAATTCCCATGAGCCCCTGCCAGCGAACGCTGGCAGGGGCTCATGGGAATTGTAGCCCATGGACATCTGGAGGACCCCAGGTTGACTACCCCTGGTTTAGAGCAACACGCATGCCCAGATGGCTGATACAAGCAACTAGAGACGAAAGTCAAGCGTTGTCACACGTCAATAAAGCTCCGTGTTCGAAAGACCGTCACGCGCTCAATAAAACTGTTCGCTTTCAGAAAACTTCGCACGAACAACAAAATCTCCACCACATTCATAGTTCAAAACCCCCAAATCCTGCAGTTTCTCTCTACAAGGAAGAACGGCCTTGTATTCAAATCCAGCGGAACGGGGCCCTATCCGAGAAACACCGTCTATGCTTGGCCACTTCAAAACCAACTTTTTTAGTTCTGGTCACTGTATCCGTGAATCAGCCGGTATTAAGGCGATAACTTTTTGCTGGTTTTGTTGTCTTACTTTTATTTTGCTTATCGTCACGACTAGAAAACAGGACATTTGCAGGCCCTTGCTGTTACCTAGGACATTGAAAAAGACTGGAGTTCCCCCTACTTAAGAGTTAGGGCATTTGCGTTTGGATTTTCATACCGGGCGCAAGCCAAAGCAACTTCTCAGAAAAGCAGCAAAACACTTTTGTTTAGAATTGACTTACCTGTTGGAGTTTCCCCACTTAACTCTTCTCTTTCAACCGCTCCACCGCTCCTGTTCTTTATGGCCCCCTTTGTTTTGGACCCTGTGGGAGAAAAGCATAGAGGAATATGAGAACGGACTTGCCATATAAGAGCGGACACCATCTGCATTGGTGTTGTCAAGTCACTTCTGACCTACAGCGACCCAATGAATTATTGACTTCCAAGATGTCCTATCTCTAAGAACCCCTGCTCAAGTCTAAAAAACCCAAGGGGCGTGGCTTCCTTGATTGAGACAATCCACTTCCTGTTAGGTCTTCCTCTTTACCTTCTCCCTTCAGCTTTCCCTACCTTTATTGTCTTTTCCAGGGTCTTCTCAAGATGTGATGGAAGTACGACTGCCTGAATGTAGTCATTTTAGCTTCCAGGGAGTGTTCAGGCATGAACTGATCCTGAGCCCACTTAACTCTTTTTGGACGGTCCATAAAATTATTTTGCAACACAAAAAAAGGGTGCATGAACCTGATTTCTGCTGGGTTTGCACATGTCTGGCTTGGTGTTGTGGTTAGGAGTGCGGACGTCTAATCTGGTGAGCCGGGTTTGATTCCCTGCTCTTCCCCCATATGCAGCCAGCTGGGTGACGTGTACTAGTCCTGCCCTCTCAGAAAGGCATAAATCGCAGGGTTCTTCTGAATGAAAAATGGAGAGAGGCAGAAGCAGTAATTTTGAGTAAGGTTGGGGTGGAGCATTTCCTGACCACAGCTGTCCCTTCTTGCTACCACTCATTGGCAGAAGGAGAAAATGGAGGGGTTAGGGAAGGGGCGACTAGCCAGCATCCTGACATACTGACATCACTTCTCGCCTTTGGTCAAACCTCTAAGGTTAAACCAGAGTTTTGGCTAAAGGCTCGCATGTTGATGTCATTCCTGGTGGCAATGGAAATGATAGAGTTGAAATGACATTGCCAGTGAGGGGTCTGGCACTGACAGAAAGCTGATGGGATCAAGATAGGATAGGCCTGATGTAACAGAAGACAACCCTTGGATTTTGTAATTGAACAACATCTCTTTAAGACTGGGCTGTTACTTGGGTATAGCAACAATATGTGTTTACAACGACATGTACATATTATCACAAAAAAGCAAGGGGAACTAAGGAGAAGGGAGAGCTCCCTTGAACTTTTCCTAGAGAGGGCATGTGGCTCAACAGTAGAGCATCTGTGTGGAATGTAGAAGGTCCCCAGGTTCAATCCCAGGCATCTCCAGTTAAAAGGACTAGGCAGTAGGTGACGGGAAAGACCTCACCCAGAGACCATGGGAAGCCATGGAGAAGGACCACAGCTCAGTGCCAGAGCATCTGTGTGGAATGTAGAAGGTCCCCAGGTTCAATCCCAGGCATCTCCAGTTAAAAGGACTAGGCAGTAGGTGACGGGAAAGACCTCACCCAGAGACCTTGGGAAGCCATGGAGAAGGACCACAGCTCAGTGCCAGAGCATCTGTGTGGAATGTAGAAGGTCCCCAGGTTCAATCCCAGGCATCTCCAGTTAAAAGGACTAGGCAGTAGGTGACAGGAAAGACCTCACCCAGAGACCATGGGAAGCCATGGAGAAGGACCACAGCTCAGTGCCAGAGCATCTGTGTGGAATGTAGAAGGTCCCCAGGTTCAATCCCAGGCATCTCCAGTTAAAAGGACCAGGCAATAGGTGATAGGAAAAACCTCAGTCTGCGACTATGGAGAGCCATGGAGAAGGGCAATAGCTCAGTGCCAGAGCATCTGCATGGCATGTAGGAGGTCCCCAGGTTCAATCCCCATCATCTCCAGTTTAAAGGACCAGGCAGTAGGTGATGGGAAAGACCTCAGCCTCAGACCATGAAGAGCCATAGAGAAGGGCCATGGCTCAGTGGGAAAGCATCTGCATCGCATGCAGAAGGTCCCCAGGTTCAATCCCCAGCATCTCCAGTTAAAAAGATCAGATCCGAGTTGATAAGAAAGAGCTCAGCCTGACACCCTGGAGAGATGCTACCTTTCTGAATAGACAATGCTGACTTTGATGGGCCACGGGTCTAATTTAGCATAAAGGCAACTTCAAGAGTTCACATGGACTTTACAAAAAATTGTTAAGAAGGTATCCTCTGCTTTACCGCCAATGCCCTTTTTGCAGCGGCAGCCAGCAGCCGGACTGAACCCGCCGAGAATTGAGGCTGAGAACAAAACCACCCAAGAGTTAAATCCGCAGCCATTTATATCACAGACCCTGGGCTCTTTTCCCTCTCTCTCCCCGATGAACAATCGAGACTTTCTTTACCCTTCGCTTGTAGGCACATCATGAGTTTTGTGGGTGACAGTGTGAATGTGGTGGCTCCTTTTCGACAGTTTCACGCTTTCGTAAACAAAGACGAGAAACATCCTCTTTACTTTCTTTCCCACATGCATTGTCCCGGCGGCTGTCGTTCTGTGCTGAGCATTTTCACTTTTGAAAACATCAAATCAAAACCGTATTCAAGTTTGTTTCTTTCTTTTTTAAAAAACACACTGTTCGGATGAAGGGTTTTGTTACGTCCCTTTACAAAATAAAAGAAAAACCTGCAAAAGTTTTAGAGGGAAAGAACCGCAAGAGGCTGCAAAGCCATCTGTTTGCAGCGGCTTTGGGAACACATGACAAGATTTCATGTTGCATCCCGCATGCAGTTTTGGATCTCTCCTATCCATCTCGGGAGCTGGCCTATAGTAGAAAAGACAGCACTGGTGTCCATGTGGAGCATGAATCAGAGAATCATAGAGTTGGAAGGGATCTCCAGGGTCATCTAGTTCAGTCTCAGGAAGAATGCAGGAAATTCAGAACTACCTGCCCATCCACAGTGACCCCGATTCCATGCCCAAATGATCCCCTTCCAAAAAAAGAGAAAAAAAAGATTCCCTGCCCAGTCTGGAATGGTGGAAATTCACCTCCCAATTCCAAAGTGGCAATCGGCATTTTCCTGGGTGTGCAAGAAAGGGCCACAAGATCCAAAATCAGACACCATCCCTTTGTTGGTATAATGTACCTAGTGACAGCTAACAGCTTCAAGTTGATCAAACTGATCTAACTGACAGGTACTGATCATGTGAGAAGTGTCAGGTGTACATGAATGACACAGCACTAATGCTTCTATTGGCTGGATAGTAAGCTGATGCAATACTAGAGAAGGTTGCATGTACATAGATTGTATATATAAGGAGTGATGGGGGAGCTGTCTCTCTCTCTCTGAAATGCCATTGTGCGCGCAGCACTCTGCTGGATAACTTGTAAATATTCTGTACATAAAAGCTAAGGACCTACAAACCTGTTTGACTTGTGTTCTTCTGTCGCGCCGAAGTGACACACCACTACAACGATTTCCGCTTATCTCTGCTAAACCACCCTAGAACGCCAACACCCTTCTGCCCAGCTACTCTCAATCTGCCTAATTTCACAGAATCAGCATTTCCGTCTAATGACTATCCAGCCTCTGCTTAAAATTTTCCAAGGAAGGAGAACCCACCACCTCACGAGGAAGCCTGTTCCACTGAGGAACCACTCTAACTGTTGGGAACTTCTTCCGGATGTTTAGCCAAAAATTATTTTGAATTAATTTCATCCCACATGTGGTCCGTTGACTAATTGGAGGTGGGCCCCGAAGGACGCCTTCTCCCCCCCCCGGCCCTTTACTTCATCCCCCCCGGCCCTTTACAACACACTTTGGGTGTCATTGTCTCCCATCACTCCCAAATGGGACTATCTCGTTGCAGAGAAACAAGCTCAGGGTTCCCATTGATTTGTCATTGTCATGAGTTAAAATTTCCATGAAAATAAAATGTTCCTTATGTTCATTGTTGTGGCGTGTCTGTATCTTATTTTGAAGGGATGTTTAAACATTACCATAGCGATCAGAGAGTTTTAGGGTAGTGGTTGAGAGTAGAGGAATAAACTACCCCCCCACCGGGCCTCAGTAAAATTGTCAAGCATTGAGTAGTCCCCAGTGATAAAAAGGTTGGGGACCACTGCTCTATGTGACGGCCCTTCAAGTACTTGAAGATCACTGTCATATCACCTTTTAGTAGACAGGAAAAGTATGCTCTGTTAGCATTGAGTCTCTGAGACCAATTGAGTGGAATATCAAATTGGCCTCAACCAGGGACAGGGCCTTATAAACCCTGGCCTCAACATGGTGGAATGTTCTTCCAGGGGAGAACATGGACCTGCAGGACCTTGGACAGTTCCACAGGGCCTGTAAGACATAGTTGTTCCGCCAAGCCTACAGTTGAGGGCTAAAGCAGTCTAGTACTCAATCCTGAGCCAGGGGAGAGGGTGAGAAACTCAAAAGAATTTCCGTCTAAACATTCAGAAGAAGTTCCTGACAGTTAGAGTGGTTCCTCAGTGGAATAGGCTTCCTCGGGAGGTGGTGGTTTCTCTTCTTGTGGAAGTTTTTCAGCAGAGGCTAGATATGAAATGCTGATTTTATTAATTTAGGCAAATGGTGTGTGAGCAGGAAGGGATGCTCCAGTGTTTGTCTCTTGTGGCCCTTCCTTGCATACCCAGGGGATTACTAATTACCGCTGTAAGATGGTAGGTGAATTTCCTCCAAGCCAGGCTGGATTCTGGAGATTTTTGGTAGAGGGATCACTTGGGCATGAAATTGGGGTCACCATGGGTGGGCAGGTAGTTGTATGTTCCTGCATTGTGCAGGGGGTTGGACAAGATGGCCCTGGAGGTCCCTTCCAACTCCATGATTCTATGGGCATGACCTACAGGGGAATTTGTGTATACTGGACCCTACAATAAAATGAAATAGACGTTACAGAAGGAGAAAGAATGAAAATGATGCAGGGCTGCCACTTTCAGAAGCAGCCCTGTGCCCTCATGCATGGGACAGTAGCTTAGTTGCCCCTCCTGGCTAACCTCTAAACAACGGTAACCCCTATCTTCTGGGATGTAACTACTCCTCCCAACTGGGCATCATCTGCAAATTTGATGAGGAGTCTCTCCACCCCCTCTTCCAGATGATTGCTAAAAAAAAACATTGCAAAATCCCAGATCCAGTACAGAGCCCTGTGACACCCCACTGCTCATTACATTTTGAAATGTAAGGTCGGGTTACCTCAGCTTCCTGAAGCACACACAAATAAGTGGAAATATTTAGCATCCACAACAGAAACCAGGTTACTGTTTAGAACATAACATTTTCAGAACTGCCGGTCATGGAATCTTTGTTTATTGGGCCTTTACTCTTTTCCTCACTAGAGTTCTAGAGGCTCTCACCCAGGTCCCAAATTCTCCCAAAACAGTCTATTACCTTCCTCGCCTTCTTAGCCTTGTGATAGCGCCACTCTTCCAGTGCTGAAATGGGATAGGCCATGGACTAATTAGCTTGAATGCTCACAAGATTTGGAAACAATCATAAAGGGAGTTGAAATGGCTCAGGAAAAGGTGGGGGGGACGGACCCATCCAATATGCCTGTCTGATATTTGTCTGCCCTCTAGAGACTGGCTTGAATCACAGCCCCATCTCTGAAGAATAGCCACATTTGTGCGAATAGTATTCACTTGCCACGGAGAAATGACAAATTCTTCAAACAAAGCGTTGAAAAGCATGGAACCTTGCTCCTTTGCACTGGGAATAGGAAAAGAAAGAACCTCAAATTTTGAGGATTTGGTTTGAGTAACCCATAGGGTACTCTTAAGAAGAGTTACACCCTTCTAAATTAATGGGACTAGATTGGTGTAAATCTATACAGGACGGCACTGTTAGGCTGTTAAAGAGTGACTTGTTGATATACTGACACACTGAGTAGATTAGTACAGTTGGAGAGTATTGTAAAAATGTATCCCCCCCCCCACTGGTAAGAAAAATGGCATTAAAATAAAATAAAATTTTTAAAAAGCTCCCTGTGGGAGCTGTCAGCGTTCCGCAGGGCCTGTAAAACGGAGCTCTTCCGCCAGGCCTATGGTTGAGGCTGGGATAGGCGAGGAAGAACATTGCCCCCCTGGGGGGGGGTTTGAAGTAGTCATCATCACCCTCCATCCCCCAATGCCCTTGTTCGAGTAGGGGAGAGTGGCATTTTCCGCCGTGTTGGGTATTTTTATAGTCTTTTAATGAGGGTTTTAACGGGGGATTTTAAGATTATTGTTACCCGCCACGAGCCTGTAGGGAGTGGCGGGAAATAAATTGAATAATAATAATAATAATAATAATAATAATAATAATAATAATAATAATAATAATAATAATAATAATACACTAGACAAAGAAAGATGGCGAGACTGCAGAAAATCGTACCAGCCATTCTAATCTGTTGAACGGGCCCCATCCTTCCATTGCTAATTTCAGCGGTGCCCCTCTGAACTCACACAGGAGTGGAAGGGCACAGACCTCGGCTTACTTAGATTATGTTAATCATAATCAGTGTTTTCACTTCCGGCGCCTTTGATTGCGAACTTGGCAAAGTACTGTGGAGATCCCCTTTGGGGAATGCGAGGCACTATAGGAACGCAAGCGATTATTATTAAATAAAAAATCACCTGGCGTTTAAATTATACAATAGCCACCTGATTACACTTCACACTCCAGCTGTAATAAAACAGTAATTGCATGCAATATAAATTAAAGATGTGTTTACCCAAGTTCAGGAAAGTTCAGGTGCTCTGGAATAATCGCGGAGGTGTCGGGAGAGACTTCTGAGCCCGTCATCCATCAGGCTGGCTGGGCGTAAAGGGAGCTGGGGCAGAAGCGGGAGCGCAGGAAAAGAGGCCAGCGAGCGATCAAGAGCCGAGGAGAACCAGGTCAGAGTGAGACCCGAGGATCCTGCAAACGGAACACAGGAAACTGCCTCATACGGAGTTAGGCCATCAGTTAAACTAATCCAGAACTGTCTCTTCTGACTGGCAAAGGTTTGAAAGGCAGAAACAGGATAAGCCTCATCTTATCCACTCAGTGACCCTGGAACGATGGGATGTAGTTGACTTTTGAAGAATAGGGAGAGGTCTTGGGGGTGCCCATGGATCTAGCCTTGCTGTTGGACGGCAACTTGACTTAGAGGTCAAGATCAACCCAACAACATCCATGGGTCCCCTCTCAGACATCCCCTCCATGACCTGAACCAGCCTGACCTCCCTGGGGCTTTGTCTAAGTTGTAGTTGTTGTTATATCGCTGACCAAAGCCATTGGAGTTCTGTTGACTTAGATCCACTGTTGGATTGTTGCTGGTGTGTTATTTTATGACTGTGTTATATGTTCAGACGGTTCCATGTATTACCCTTGCAATGTTGAATGTGAACCGCCCTGAGCCATATGGGAGGGCGGTATGGAAATCTAATAATAAATTAATAAAATAATAAAATACAAGAACACTTTCCGTTGGCTACATCTCTTTCCCCATCTCTCTCCTTGCACAGACTCAGACATCTTCCATGTTGTCCCCTAGTTTTTGGCCTTGGGATGGCTCTCCCAATCTTTTCCCATGACCACAATGGAAACCCTTGCCCCGCTTTCTCCCCTCCCGTTTGCCCCCAGTTTTGTGTACACAAGCGATACCTGAGAGACAGGAAGACAAAACGTCCTGCTGTTTTTGTTACTTGTCAATCATTGTCACATGGCAAAAAGTACCAATCACCTTCCAGCACAGTTTTGTCAAATTTGAGCAACCACCCTCACGTGGTTAAAAAAAAATTACTATGATCGCGTTGTAACGCCAAACTGTAACAAAACAAACAAGGGGATACAAAAATGTGGGCTATTTTATCTCACCATCGCACACTGACACACACACACACACACAAAGACTGTTCCTGATCTCACTAAAACCAAGTACAAAGTTGAATCCTAAAGACAAAAGAGAAAGAAGGAAAAGTGCTGACCAAACATGTGCTATTTCATCATACTGGAATCGCTCTTCTCTACCTGAAGGAGTCTCAATGTGGCTTACAATCTCCTTCCCTCTCTCTCCCCACAACAGACACCCTGTGAGGTAGATGGGGCTGAGAGAGCTCTGAGAGAACTGAGACAGACCCAATGTCACCCAGCAAGCCCCATGTGCCTCAAAGCAGTTCACCATTGCCTTCCCTTCCTCTCTCCAGAACAGCACCCTGTGAGGTAGGTGGGGTTGGGAGAATTCTCCAAACTGGAACTAGCCCAAAGTCACCCAGCTGGCTGAATTTGGACAAGCGGGGAATCAAACCCAGGACTCCCAACCAGAGCCTGCCGCTCTTTACCCCACCGACATGAGCCAGGTCGCCCACCGTGGTTATCCCCCAGAATGCAAAACAAAACACTGCAGATGCAAATACGCATTGCAAAACCCCACCAGGAAAACGGGGCCTACAACGAGGAGAAGAAGAAGAAGAAGAAGAAGAAGAAGAAGAGTTGGTTCTTATATGCCGCTTTCCCCTACCCGAAGGAGGCTCAAAGTGGCTTACAATCGCCTTCCCTTTCCTCTCCCCACAACAGACACCCTGTGAGGTGGGTGAGGCTGAGAGAGCCCTGATATCACTGCTCGGTCAGAACAGTTTTATCAGTGCCATGGTGAGCCCAAGGTCACCCAACTGGTTGCATGTGGGGGAGTGCAGAATCGAACCCGGCATGCCAGATTAGAAGTCTGCACTCCTAACCACTACACCAAACTGGCTCTCTAGAAGGGAACGCTGTCACGGAAGTAGAAGCAAAAGCTGAGCGAGTCCAGCCACTGCTTCCTCGATCCAACATGCATCCCGGCACTTGAAAAGACGGGCCCCTTCATTAGACACGGATCCCTTTCGAACACATCAGCGGATGTGCCCTCGATACTCTTTGTCAGTCAAGCTATAACGTCTCCTGACACCCCTTTTGAACGGAGAGCAGCTCGAACGCTCAGCCAGAACGATGGTCTTCCGCGGTAGACGGGCTGTGGGAGGGGGAAAGGAGGGACCCCGCGTGAGTCTGTGCGAGGAGCGGTATCCCTTCCATATTGTTGTTCCACTCGAAGGACACACTGTGTCATAACCAATTACTATTAATTTGCACCAGCAGTACGGTTAGATTAAGACCGGCAAGGGAGGACGACAAATAGAACGTGCAGGAGCGCGGAAAGGGAGGGCACGGCAGCTCCGCCGGAGCTGCTTCTCTCTATTAGCGGACGGGGCTTTGAATGTGTCCGTGAGCGACCAAAGCGGTTTTGATCACTCTGAGCCAAGCCGCAGAAGCCGGACTGACTCTTCCTCGCCCCTGTGCGACTTCCGCCTTTTCGAAGTCATTCCTCTAAGAGTGCTGGCTCAGATGAAGACGGCTGTCGAGGCGCAAACAAAATGCAAGGCTGGGCATACGAGCTCGTGAATCGAGCCTGTCAAGTCAGTATTGCCTGCTCAGGCTGGCAGCTGCTCTCCAGGGTCTCAGGCAGAGGTCCTTCCCATCTAAATGGAGATGCTGGGGACTGAACTTGGGACCTTTGGCATGCCAAGTAGATGCTCTGCCACTGTGGCATGGCCCCTCTCCAAGGCTCTCCAAGGTCTCCAGGGAGTAACCCTTGGGTGGTTTTGTTCTCAGCCTCCATTCTCTGTGGGGTCAGGCCAGTTGCTGGCTGCTGCAGCAGAAAAAAGTAATTGGCGGTCAAGCGGGAGACACTTTGTAAAGTCCATGTGAATACTTGAGCTTTTATGCTAAATCAGACCCATGGCCCATCAAAGTCAGCATTGTCTACTCAGACCGCTAGCAGCTCTCCAGGGTTTCAGGTTGAGGCCTTTCCTATCACCCCCTATCTGATCTTTTTAACTGGAGATGATGGAGATTGAACGTGGGGACCTTCTGCATGCCAAGCAGATGCTCTGCGACTGGGGCATGGCCCATCTCCATGGCTCTCCATGGTCTCAGGTAGAGGTCTTTTCCATCACTTACTGCCAGGTCCTTTTTAATGGGAGATCCTGGGGATTGAACCCGGGGCCTTCTGCATGCCAAACAGAAGCTCTACCCCTGAGCCACATCCGCTTCCCAAGGCTCTCCAGGGTCTCAGGCTGAGGTCTTTCCCATCTGCTACTGCTTGGTTCTTTTTAATGGGAGATCCTGGGGATTGAACCCGGGGCCTTCTGCATGCCAAGTAAAGGCTAACTCATGAAGCTGTCTCATACTGAGTCAAACCCTGGGTGGGTCAAGGTCAGTATTGCCTACTCAGACTGGCAGCAGCTCTCTGGGGTCTCAGGCAGTGGTCTTCCACATCATCTCCAGCTTGGTCCATTTAATTGGAGAAGCTGCTGATTGAATTTGAGACCTACTGCATGCCATACAGATGCTCTACCACTAAGTCACAACTTCTCCTGTATGGATGCGAGCCTTGAGTTCATTGATTTTCGACTGGTCACATCCTGCTCTAGGCAAAGAAAGATGGATAATTTCAGTGGATTCCTCAACATCATTTGTAGGGTTGACAACCTCCACGTGGTGGTGGAAGATCTCCTGGGAATCTAACTGATCTACAGGCAATATCTGGAGAAAACAGTCATTTTAGAAGGCTGAGTCTGAGGCATTTGATCTCACTGAAGCCCCTCCCCTCATCTAACACTGGCCTTTCCGGGCTCTACTCCCCAAATCTCCAGGTGTTTCTCAACCCACAGCTGGCATCCCTAACCATGTGGGGAGAAAGAGGGGAAAGAGAAGAAGGCAGAAGGAGGAGTTGGGGAAAGGGAGAGGGAAGGAGAAAAGAGGTGGAGATCTCAAAGCTCAGGTAGGGGTTAAAGTTGGGGAAGGGGTCGAGAACCATGAACAGGATGGTCCAAGCTAATTCTATCTCCGAAACTAAATGTAGGCAGATAGATGGTGAGTGGGTAGGCAGGAAGGGTTGTATCAGTGCCCGGCTCTTGTGGATCTTTCTTAAATGCCCAGGGAAATGCCAATCGCCAATTTAGGGTGGTTAGGTGAATTTCCTCCAGACCAGACTGGCCAAGGATTCTGGGAGGGATTGGGGGCATCATCTGGACATGGACCTGGGGTCACTGTGGGTGGGCAGGGACTTGTGAGTTTCCAGCATTGTGCAGGGGGGGTGGACTAGATGACTCTGGCGGGCCCTTCCAAATCCACGATTCGATGAATGAAAGACTACCAAGAAAGCCCAGGGTGGTTATAGATAAGTTATAGTAAACAATATTGTTTAGCTTAAAGTTGGTTTTACTGAGTTTGTATTTTGGTATGTTTTACACTTTGATGTAAGCCAACTCCAGACGATTTTCGGAGAGGGGCGGCCTACAAATCTAGTAAAATAAATAAATAAAAGAATGTGATGGCAAGCAATGGCAAACCACCTACGTTCAATTGCTGCCTTAAACCAGGCTTTCTCAAACACAGTCTCATGAAACCAGAGTCTCTTGTCAGCCCTAGAAGGGTTTCCCAAATGTGTGAGAGTTAATTAATTTGGTACATTGTTTTTTAAAATGTGTTAAACATTTATTGGGTGATCTGACCATATAGGGTCATGCCAACCTGCCCGCCTTCCAAAATGGCCAATGAGGAGCCTGGAGGGAGTGGAAAGGGGAGGGGCCCTGGGTGGGCGTGTCCACAGCTCTGCTTCCCAACCGCATTCTGCATGATCGTGCCAGTTCTGGGGTTTCTTGACGCCTGAAGAATGTTTCAGGGATTTCTCAATGGGGAAAAAGTCGAGAAAGGCTGTCTTAGACCATCAAGGAAGACTGGGCAGAGGAAGGCCATGGCAAGCTAACCTCAGTGCAAACCCCTTGCTGGGGTCATTGTCATTCTCTTGTGAACGACATATACATCTATAGCACAGCCAGAGGTATTGGACTATTGGACTATGGTTGCAGAGACCCAGATTCAAATTCTCCTGCCACGAAGACTGCCGAGATCCTCGGGCCAGGCACTCTACCTCAGCCTCCCTGCTCCACAGGGTCGTTGTGAAAATAAAAGGGAGGAAGGGAGGCCCACGCACGCCACCCAGAGCTCCTCGGAAAGAAAGCAGAGGGAAAGGGATTTGGGGGGGCGGCTGTTTGCCCACACGGTGCTCTTTCAGGAAGCCAGCGGGACCCCCGACAAAAGCAGCGGGAAACACTTTCATGCATTTGGACAAATGGTTTCGCTATGGTCCAATTGATGATTTGGAACCTTGGTGACAGATGACAGAGAATGAGCGGGGACCCGTGCAAAGAACCCGGCCCGGCTCGCTTAAAAAGCCAAATTGGGAGGGAAGCAGACAAAGGAATCTCGGCCTGAGCGATAAGAGGAAGGACTTTGGGACTTTGAAGTTGTAACTAAATTGCATTCTCCTTTTTTTCCTCTGTTGTTGCCGGTAAAACAGAGCTGAACTGGCTGAGCGGTGATTAGTCCGTACTTCTGTACGTTCAGATAGCTTTGGGTTAGTACGAAGCAAGGAATTTCAAAAGGCCAATATGCTGACATTTGAAAAACTGGCCACAGGGAGATGCTGGCAGAGAGGGGGGGGAGGGGAAAACTATCATTTTAAAACAAATAATGATGATGATAATAATAATAATAATAATGATAATAATGATAATAATGACAATAATGACAATAATAACGACAACGACAACGACAACGACAACGACAACGACAACGACAACAATAACAATAACAATAACAATAACAAGCAGCGGCGGGCTTTGTCATTCTTTTCATGCCGAGACTGAAATGTTAAAGGATGTGTGTCCTGTATCTATGGTCTGGAGAAGGGGTAGACAAACTGCGGCCCTCCAGATGTCCATGGACTACAATTCCCATGAGCCCCTGCCAGCGCGTTCTGGAAGGCCACAGTTTGCCCACCCCTGGTCTGGCGCAAAGTGAGCAAAGTGTTTTTTAAATTTAACGTGTGCAGCATTCCTTGACAAAAAGAACCAAGCAACTGGATTCTTAAGGCAGTATTTTTGCATGGGGAAGGCAAAACGTGCTATTCGCTACATCAGGGGTAGTCAAACTGCGGCCCTCCAGATGTCCATGGACTACAATTCCCATGAGCCCCTGCCAGCAGTTGCATTCGCTGGCAGGGGCTCATGGGAATTGTAGTCCACGGACATCTGGAGGGCCGCAGTTTGACTACCCCTGCGCTACATCATTGGCCATCCAAAAAATCTCCATATTCAGATTCGTTTTTAGAAGTTTCTCTCTCTTATGACAAGTGGTGAGATTTCGATGGACGTCCCAAGGGGAACAAAATAGATCCTGAAACGTTGTTGTTGTTTTTAAGCCCCTGGGAAATGTTTTTGTTTTCATCTGAACTCGATGCTCTCTCACCCTTCAGTGGCATGGCTTGGATCTATAGCTGCCAATCTCCAAGTTGCTCCTGGAGATCTCCTGCTTTTACAACTGATCTCCAGAGAGCAGTTCCCAAGAGCAGTGGTCCCCAACCTTTTTATCACCGGGGACCGGTCAATGCTTGACAATTTTACTGAGGCCCGGGGGGGGTAGTCTTTTGCCGAGGGATGTCGCCACCTGAGCCCCTGCTCCACTTGCTTTCCCACTGGTGCCCCTGACTTCCCACCGCCCACTGGGGGGTGCTGTCAGCGGGAGCTGCGCAGTGTCATGCCGAGGGGGAGCCCCAGCCATGGTGGCCGCCGTAGAGCACCAAAGATGAGCCGGCGGCAGAGTGGCAGGGCAGCCCCCGAGGCAGCAGCCGGGGAGGAGGACGAGGAGGAGCCGCGGCCCGGTACTGACTGATTCATGGACTTCGAGGAATGGTAGAGGACAGGAAGGCCTGGAGGATCATTGTCCATGGGGTTGCAATGGGTCAGACATGACTTTGCACCTAACAACAAAAAAATTATTTAATATTACATTTGTATTCTGCCTTTCCCCGAACGTTCAAATTAATGAAGGACTATTGTTTTATTGTTTGTAGACTGTTGATAACCGCCCTGAGCTAACAGGGATGGGGTAGTATACAGATACAATATTTATTTTATTTAGCTATTTCCCAAGCCGGAGCTCATAATCAACAGTCTTTTAGAAGACAAAATGGAAACCAGGTGGGGGCATGCAGATTTCATAGAATCAGAGATTCATAGGGTTGGAAGGGACCCTACAGGCCATCTAGTCCAACCCCCTGTTCAATGCAGGATGAGTGTAAAGTGTCTATGATCTGACCAGCCACTGCCTGATGACTGCCAGTGAGGGGGAGCTCCTCAGGCATTCTATTCTGATGATAAATCCCCAAGGATTTTTCAACCTAGATAGAAGGATGGATGGATGGATGGATGGATGGATGGATGGATGGATGGATGGATGGATGGATGGATGGATGGGTGGATGGATGGATGGGTGGGTGGATGGGTGGATGGGTAGATAGTGATAGTTATATATTGTTATATATAGTTATATATAGTTGCCCTAACTGTCAGGATTCTATCAGCCATATGCAGGTCACACGGAGAGGAGTTACATGGGTTTTGTGATACTTCCCCTATACCCGTACACTTTGCACCAAAATGACCCTCTTAATTCAGTTAATCAGAACAATCAAAAATATTAAAAGAAAGAAAACCTGGAAAGTTGGACATTGAGGTCACCGGCAAGCAGAAACACACATGTACTTCACCTGCACACTGTGTGCACGGCGCACAGCGGGCTCTTCCCCGTCTCTAAGAAGGGCAGCGCCTCCACCTAACAAATGCAACTTTAACAACAGTAAAACAACCTAATAGCTTAGCGTGCCAGGGGGTTAATGTGGCGGACCATTTAACGCTGAGCTAAATAGCCCTGGTTTGCTTCTCGGTGCCAAGTGTCGAACTGAGAATTGCAATTGCAGGAGCAGTTCCTTAATTCATTAGTTAAAGGGGGTCATTGCTCATTGGGTGGGGGAGAAGGAGGGGAAAGGAAAAGGAGGAGGTGGGGGGAAGCAACACAGAAGAGAGACTCACAAAGTCAGCACAAGGTTGCGATCCAGCAAGACGCCATGTTGAGCCGCAAAGATCCACAGGTGAGTCAAGTGACCGCCTAACCTCAGCAGGGCCGGGACGCGGCAGGTGGGAATGGGGCGCCGAAGGGAAATCATGGGGGAGGTGTTAAGATCTCTGTGGAAGATGCCCCACTTTGGATCGTCTTCCCTTCTTAATGTTTTATTGATCTTACGCAACACAAAGAAAAGGGGAAGATGCAGAGATGGCCGTGTTGAATAATGGGAGCGATGCTACCACATAATCTGCCATAAAACAATCACATCCTGAAGCAAAATTTATCTTCGCGCCCTCCCACCACAGGTCACAACAGTCCAATAATAAAAACAGTTTGTTAGAAGCATACATGTTGAGAGAGACAGAGAGAGAGAGAGAGAGAGAGAGAGAGACAGAGAGAGAAAGAGAGAGAGAGAGAGACAGAGACAGAGAGAGAGAATTATATATAGTTATATATAGTTGCCCTAGCTGTCAGGATATGCAGGTCACACGGAGAGGAGTTACATGGGCTTTGTGATACTTCCCTTGCTTTAGGATGCTTAGGGCTGATCCTGCGTAGAACAGGGGGTTGGACTAGATGGCCTGTGTGGCCCCTTCCAACTCTATGATTCTGTGATTCTATAAGAGAGATTGATTTTGGAGGACAGACACAGAAAAGTGGAAATGAGGAAGTTGACAGGGCAACTCCATCTTCCAGGAATCTGTTCTTATTGTACAATCTACTCAGAAACAAGCTCCACTAAGTTTAATGGTATCTACGTGCAGGCAGGAGTGCTTAGGATTGGAGTTGTGTGGTGGCATCCTAAGAGGGACCAACTTCGAAGACCATTGAGTTAGAAGGGTTATGATGGCACTATTAGAACAACGATCCCAGAGGGCCTGTAAAGCCATGCTCTTCCGTCAAGGCCAACGTCACACTCTTATCCACTAATGCCTACCCGCCTAAACTCTCACGCCGGTCCTGCCTCAGCCCCTCTCCCCCATCTAAGTTGGGCCAACGATCTGTATTTCCAACTGCCGTAACATCAGTTCAACGGGGATGTTTTAAATGACAGAGCGAATGAATGAGTAGGATGGGTTTTTTTTCAGGTTTGAATGTTGTATCGGTTTGCTGTGTGAGATTTACCCTCCTGCTAGAAGCCGTCCCAAACCCTACAAACGTAGGAAATAAATAAAGAAAACTGGTCAGTGGAAATCACAGGTATTCAGTGCTGCTGTTGGTGGTGATGAGGGTAAATTTTCAGTCATATATTTGACTGGGAGATGGTGTCATTTGCTTTGAGATCTAGCCCAGTTCTTGGGAATTGCAGGTGGATCTGCATAGGCTCAGGTAGAGGATGCAATTTGAGATCTAGCCTATGACTGTTGTTTTTGTGTCGTCGTTATTATCGTTGGTGCAGTGGTTAGGAGTGCAGACTTCTAATCTGGCGAGCTGGGTTTGATTCCCTGCTCCCCCAAATGCAAATAGCTGGGTGAACTTGGGCTCCCCACAGCACTGATAAAGCTGTTCTGACTGAGCAGTAATATCAGGGCTCTCTCAGCCTCACCCACCTCAAGGGTGTCTGTTGTGGGGAGAGGAAAGGGAAAGCGAATGTAAGCCACTTTGAGACTCCTTCGGATAGAGAAAAGCAGCATATAAGAACCAACTCCTCCTCCTCCTCCTCCTCCTTCTTCTTCTTCTTCATCTAACTCTATATCCGACCTTTCTCCTCAGTCAGAACCGCCTATGCATCCCTAAGTGCGTTTGATTGGGCAGAAAGGCAGGCTATAAAGGGGTGACTATCATTTGTTTTACTCTCAACCGGACCACAAAAGGCTTGCCAAATCAAGACCTTAACTAAGAAACACACACACACACATATAAACATATTCCTGTCGTTCGAGGACGGATCCCTTCCTTCCCCGTTGCCACACCAGGCGGTAGCCAAGTGGGGAGCAGGAGAAGAACAGCGTCCTCCCCAAAATGGGCGAACACAGAAGCCAACATTTCAATTAGACTTCGGCAAAGGGGTTAGGGTGGGGTGGGGGGAGGGCGCGCGGCTTTCTTCCCGAACGTGAACCCTCCGAAACAAGCCGTTCCTCTAATTCCTGCCATCACTCAGACTGGCCCTGAATTACCTCCTCATAGGCCTCCCCTGCGTTTGCAGATGAGAGACTGTAATGGGGATCTGTTAATTAACTAGAAGCAAAGTTGCGCGGTGGGGATCAAACACTGGATGCGTCCTAAAACTCCCACAGAGAAGATGAAATGCAGCGCAAACTTTAAAGACTTCCCGTCATTAGCCAAGACCTTGGCTGCTCCTGGCCCAGACCCCTCCTGTTTTCGAGAACAATGAGGACAATGAAGGCAGAAATGAAATGGTGCAGCAAGGAACAAAGGAATTAGCTATTTACCCACAGAGCGAGGAAGAAAAGCGAAGACAAGGATTGGCGGGGAGGGAGGGGAGAAAGACGCTGGCTTTCCTCCCCTTCCCCATGGTTCCTGTCTCCTTTTAATTAATTTATGGCTGCCAGGGAGCCACACAGAGAGCATGCCCCCAAAAACATTGTCAGCGGAGTGCAGTGTTAATACCATGTAACATCCACTGTTTACTCCGAGGCGGAATAACAAAGTTGTGGAGGGCCCGAGGAGGGGAGGGAGAGCTGAGCAGGGGAGAGAGTTTTCCCTTTGCAAGCAGAGGGAGGAGAAGGCTGAGCAGCTCAAACAACCTCTGCCTTCCTGGGATCAATTTCGGTTTTGAAAAATTCGTGGTTTTGACTCCTCCGAGGAAACGGGATTTCAGAAAGCTGTAGCTCCATTCCAGCCCCTTTTGACATGTTGACCGTGGGGGAACCCCTGAAATATTTTCCAGGCTTCAAGGAACCCTGGGAGTGGTGACGCGAACCGGATGTAAGATGCGGCAGCCAGGCAATCAATTGATCGATCATTTACCAATTTCGTTGTCGGGAAAGGGACTAGGCCTGGAGAGCCACTGGGCAAGTGGGCTCTCGAATAACCCCAGCGTCCCCCAGGGTTCTATACCATGGTTGATCTTTAATGTTGCATAGTTTTTGCTAACTCGGCGGACAGATGAAATAATGTAGAGGTGTTTATCAGCTAGCACCTGACATGTGATCATAAGAGAGCCAGCTGTCATTGATCAGTAGGCCAGTGAGCTTTGCTGGATATATCTGTGGTCCCAATGCATCTGGTGGATGCTGGAATTGGCTCTTTGGGTTGCCAAAAAAGAAGAGGGGGGGCTGGCACTGTCATCACTGAGCCCCCAACATGACCACTATGCAAACTGCAAACCTGACACCCCTGAAAACGCCCAGCTATTTTCCTTAGAGCAGCCTTTCTCAGCTTTTTTACTGTTACTCTCCCTCCTCGCCAAACTTTACTTCCTCCAAGCTCTGCCCCAGTTTTCCTGGAATTTCCAAGCTGGAGCTGATAATTCTACTTCCCTACATTTCTAACCCAAATTGGACCAAGAATAACCAGATTTCTAACCAGAGCTGTGATAGCCAAAATGGCCAAATTAGGGTTCTTTTGCCCAGCCCCAATGAATCACACTGGGGGAAAAAAACATTTCATATTTTTATACTTTTATAGATGATGCACTGCAGGATAAGTCAATAGTGTGGGGGTATCTACCTTCCCTCTCCACCTCCCGGGAACACCCTACAGCCCATACACCAGCTTTCCAGGAACTGCTGACATGTCAAAAAATCTGCTCACATGATTTCCCCCCAACCTCCAATTGTTTACATAAATGGTTGTAACACACTCTTCTTCCATTTCTCTAGCCTTGAGGAGGACTATCTCGGCTGTAAAATAAACGCTGGTCTTGTGAGGGAGCTTATCAAAAACTACATTCCAGAGACGAACAGACCTGATCAGAACTAAAGACTTGAACCAGTATGAGATGTAAAATTATAGCCAATCCTGAATAACTATATGATCAATCAGAAGGTTGCAATCATTTTCTTTACCACCAAGTCATCCATTGTGACCATGAATACAGCAGCAACCACTCCTGGCAGGCCATTGTATTAAAACTGTTCTACATGATGAAGGGTTTCCTGAATGGTTGGGGGTTAATTCATGTTTTATATATCTTAAAATGTTGTTAAACATTTATTAGGCAATATAACCCTATAAGAGCCTCTTGTGGCGCAGAGTGGTAAGGCAGCCGTCTGAAAGCTTTGCCCATGAGGCTGGGAGTTCGATCCCAGCAGCCGGCTCAAGGTTGACTCAGCCTTCCATCCTTCCGAGGTCGGTCAAATGAGTACCCAGCTTGCTGGGGGGTAAACGGTAATGACTGGGGAAGGCACTGGCAAACCACCCCATATTGAGTCTGCCATGAAAAAGCTGGAGGGCATCACCACAAGGGTCAGACATGACTCGGTGCTTGCACAGGGGATACCTTTACCTTTACCTTTATAACCCTATACGGTCATGTCAACCCACTCCCCACCTGCAGAGGGAGGGGCCCTGGGTGGGCATGTCCACAGCTACGTATCCTAACTATGTTCCTCGTGATCACACCACTCCTGGGGTTTCCTGAAGCCTGAAAAATATTTCAGGGGGTTCTCAATGGTTAAAAAAAAATCTTGAGACGGCAGGTCTAGAGAAAATCCAAAACCAAAATCCCTGCAATACCTTCTCTTAGGAATTTGTATTGTTTTGTACTATTTGGCTTGGCCCAGATAAAAGTTATTACGTCGCTCTATGTTGTCTTCCCCTCGCTGCCTGAATTTAAAACAAGGGCCGCGGCCAGTCTTTAGTAAAGAAAGACGTAGGCAAAAGAAAATTACCTTGCCTGAGCCATCCGTGCTCCGGTCACATCAAGTTTAGATTACCTAATGTGCTCCACATGGGGCCGCCTTTGAAGACCTCTCAGAAACTTCAACTCATCCAAAACGCTTCAGCAAGAGCGTTGACGGGGATACGCCACAATGAACATATCGCTCTGTTCTGCAAGATCTACATGGGCTTTGCGTTTGTTCCTGAGTGCAATTCATAGCTCTGGTGTTGACCCATAAATGAACTCAATCCTGGTTAGAGGAAGGCATGTTCCAGCAAAAAACTGCTCTCCCACTGATATTTCTTGGAAGGCTTTTCTCCAAGTCCTTCTGTGACGACCACAATATCTCAAACAGTATCCACCTCAGACTTGCCTTAGATCTTCATTACCAGGATACAGGTGCCATCTGAAGGCTTTTAAAGTCAATTCTCTTTTTGCTTGACTCTCCCGCTTATTTCTTTTCTGTATTGTCAGTCTTGCAGATTAACTTTCATCTATGCCACCATCCTGTAAGAGCCTCTTGTGGTGCAGAGTGGTAAGGTAGCAGAGATGCAGTCTGAAAGCTCTGCCCATGAGGCTGGGAGTTCGATCCCAGCAGCCGGCTCAAGGTTGACTCAGCCTTCCATCCTTCCGAGGTTGGTAAAATGAGTACTCAGCTTGCTGGGGGATAAACGGTAATGACTGGGGAAGGCACTGGCAAACAATCCCATATTGAGTCTGCCAAGAAAACACTGGACGACGTCACCCCAAGGGTCAGACATGACTCGGTGCTTGCACAGAGGATACCTTTACCTTTTACCTTATGCCACCATCCAGTGGAGATCTAAACCTGGATGTCTCTAGTCCAGGGCTGGCCAAGCTGTAACTCTCTAGATGTCAACAAACTACAATTCCCATGAGCCTCTGCCAGCATGTGCCATGGACATCTGGATAGCTACAGTTTGATAACCCCTGCTAGTCCAACACTCTAATCCCTACTTCACTATAAGGCAGCTGGGCAGCAGCTGGTTTTGGGGGAGTGGGTTCAAAACCTGAATACCTGGAAGAAGACAGGAGTGATCCCAGGTGAAAGAGATGCCTTAGTTTCTGAGGGCTCTTCCTTGACACAGAGGTGAACTTCTGGAGATGTCCCAAGTACCAATTCTGGGTTGGTTTCAGGACACCAAAAACCTTCCTCATTTGGATCCTCAGATCCAAAACTGTCAAGTGAGGAACCAACATACCAGTTTGCAGGACTAATTTTAGTTACTCTATCTATCTATCTATCTATCTATCTATCTATCTATCTATCTATCTATCTATCTATCTATCTATCTATCCATCCATCCATCCATCCATCCATCCATCCATCCATCCATCCATCCATCCATCCATCCATCCATCCATCCATCCATCCATCTTTCCATCCATCCATCCATCCATCCATCCATCCATCCATCCATCTTTCCATCCATCCATCCATCCATCCATCCATCCATCCATCCTTCCATCCATCTATCCATCTATTCTTGCTTGCTTGCTTACTAGGTTTATAGTAAGCCTTTCCAGCGAGGCAGCTCATGGTGGCATACAGATTAATGCCTATTATTATTATTATTATTATTATTATTATTATTATTATTATTATTATTATTATTATTATTATTATTATATTAATTAGGGTTGCCAGAGGGATTCCCTGCCAGCAATGTATTGTACTGGAAATGACGTCACGTTGCTGCTGTTGGTGATACTCTGGGCATTTGGGTAAAAATTCTATGGTAGAAACCGTTTTTACCAGAGTTTTTCTGCAAATCCCAGAGCTTCTAATCTGGAGAGCTGATTTGATTCCCCACTCCTCCTTCACACGCAGCCAGCTGGTTGACCTGGAGCTAGTCTCAGTCCTGTTAGGAGCTGTTCTTACAGAGCATTTCTGTCAGAGCTCTCACAGTCCCTCCTACCTCACAGCTTGTCTGTGGTGGGAAGACAAAAGGAAGGCAATTGTAAGTCACTGAGACATCTTCTTCCTCCTCCTCCTCCTCTTCTTCTGTGGAACACTGAAAATTATTTTAAAATTTCTAATTTAAAAAAAAAAACAGACTATGTTTCATTCTGTAGGTAATTGTAGCCTTAGGCACGTGTAGGTTACAATCGTTGGTGGAGAAGATTTGCTGTGGGGAATTAAAAAATCACAAGGGTTGTTTCACCCGAAAAGGAAGAGTGAACAAAAGCGCTCAAAAAATTAATCCACTTGCGCTTTGCTTTAAAAAAAATAATCACAATGACATGAAAGCCTGAACCCTTGTATGCTTTTTAAAACAACAAGTATGATTTTCTAGGATTCGTGGATCTGCTTTCGTTCCAAAAATATCTGAGCCGATGGGGGCAAGAGACCAAAATGAGCTGGGAAGTGAACTATATTTTGCGTCTGCGGAAAACAAGGGACGTGGGGGGGGGGGGGAGTTGACCATAACCCGAGGCCCTCGCTTCCAGCTGAGCGGCTGTTATTATCAAGCCAAGGTGCTCCGCACGATCAAATCATAGTACTAAACCTAGTTACAAGGCCCTTTACAGCTCCAATATTTGGGTTACATGGAAACACGCCAGACAGCCTCCGTGTACGGTGAAGTAAATGTCATCTCGACCAGCGTCCGCTCTTCCGGCGAGTAATTCCTCTCCGCTGATCAATCGATAACGCGGAGACAAATGAGGGAAAGCACGACGCTCTCAATGGGGATTACGTTTTTTATTTGTTTCAGAGTCGTTTCCCCGCCCCACGGCGGAGTATTTAAAAAAGAGAAGGGGGAGGGGGCGGAAAAAAGAAAACACAAAGGCAAAAAAAAAAAATTGATGCGCTTGAGCTTCCAAGAAAAAATAGAGAGAGAGAGGAAGGTGGGAGGTAATGGAAAATTCAGAGGAAGCGGATTTCAGATGCAGCATGTGTGCCTGTCTTGCGATATTTGATCAGGGGAGGGGAGGTTAATTGCGGGTATCGATTGAAATCAATCTCCAAACTCAACGCAATGGAAATAGGAGGAACCCTCAGGAAAAGCTTCCCTTTTTCGTCAGGACATACAACCGTTTTAGTCAAAATAAAGTTGCCCTTAAAAAAAAAAAAAAAGCAATGCCGTATTTGACAGAAACTCGAGAAAACCAAGCACGTTTTAATACTGATGAAATCAATACCTTTTATTGAATAGTGGGTTCAATAAGTCACAGAGTCGCTTGTGTGCCAAAACATCAGCTCTTCATTGATCGCACACGACTGAACTAACAAACAGCCTGGACTTATATACACTTTAGGGGTTCCTGCAAAAGGCTGAGAAAAGGCCTAAGTGGAGTCCCCTGATTGGACAAATAGAACAATCAATAGCAGGCTGGATCCTGTGTGTCAGCCTATGGTAATTATGCATCCCCAATGCTAGTGTTAAGATCCCCGCTCCCAGTCTCCACTAAACTGCATCCACACTTTCTCATCAGATAAAATTTCCTTTATTGATATTATATACCCATGTTAAGAACATAAGATCCGCCCACCATGGACTTATGCAAATCATACAATTTATACTATGCAAATATTACAGTTTATATACCACCCCTCATGGTGTCTAGGGATACAGCAAGGCTTCTGATTGGCTATTGGAGATTTGTTGGGCTGTGCAGATTTTTTTTTAACTGTTGCCTTGGCATGGTGTGCTAACTAAACTGAAACTGTGGTCATAGAATCATAGAATCATAGAGTTGGAAGGGGCCATACTGGCCATCTAGTCCAACCCCCTGCTCAACGCAGGATCAGCCCTGAGCATCCTAAAGCATCCAAGAAAAGTGTCTATCCAACCTTTGCTTGAAGACTGCCAGTGAGGGAGAGCTCACCACCTCCTTAGGCAGCCGATTCCACTGCTGAACGACTCTGACTGTGAAAAAAATTTTCCTGATATCTAGCCTATATCATTGTACTTGTAGTTTAAATCCATTACTGCGTGTCATCATCTGTGATTGGCTCCACCTCCTGTGACAGCCATTTTATTGTTGCACCTACCATGACATGTCAACATTTCAAAGACTTCAAAAGACTGGAGACATCTGGTCGATATTAATGCACAGTGTTTGAGTGGAGGGGGCATTTCTCTTTATAAGGCTAGTTTCCTTGTGAGGAGAGTTTCATTTAGCTTCTGAATAAGTCTAGGTGTACCTTAAAGACTAACAGAATTTGTGAGTCACTACTCACTTCTTCAAATTCAGCTAGAATGTGAGTACATCTGTCCTGTAATTTCAGCTTGGCCTGTTTAGCCTAGGGAGAAGATGACTAAGAGGTGATATAATAGCCATCTTCAAGTACCTGAAGGGCTGTCGTATAAAGGATGGAGCAGAGTTGTTTTCTGCTGCCCCAGAACCAATGGGATGAAATTCATTCAAAAGATTTTTTCAGCTAAATATCCAGGAGATGTTCCTGATAGAGCGGTTCCTCAGTGGAACAGAGTTCCTTGAGAGGTGGTGGGTTCTCCTCCTTGGGAAGTTTTTAAGCAGAGGCCAGATAGCCATCGGACAGGAATGTTGATTCTGTGACCTTAGGCAGATTGTGAGTGGGTGGGCAGAAGGGTCTGTGTTGGTTCTTGACTCTTGTGGCCCTTCCTTGCATGCCCAGTGAAATGCCAATCACCACTTTGGGATCAGAAAGCAAATTTCTTCCAAATCAGACTGACCAAGGGTTCTGGTTTTGAGGGTGGGCATCATCTGGGCATGGAATTATGGCCATTGTCGGTGGCCAGATAGTTGTGAATTTCCTGCATTGTGCAGAGTGTTGGACTAGGTGACCCTGAAGTTCCCTTCCAACTCTAGGATCTGGTGTGCCATTCTTCAGCATGCATGTCAACCCCCAAGTGATGGCTGGAGAGCTAGGATTACCACTGATCTCCAGAGGACACAGGTCAGTTCACCAGGAGAAAATTAACACTTTGGAAGGTGGACTCTATGGCACTGTATTCCACTGAAGCCCTCCTCTCCTTTCTCCAAGCCATGCCCTTTGAAGGCTTCATCTCCAAAATCTCTAGGCCTCCAAATTTAGCCAGTGTTTAGCTTTCTAAATTCTTAATGAGCCATAACATTTATTTTCTAAGTCTGAATTTAATTCCACAATTTATCTCACAGTTCTCCAGAATTGTTGTGGTGTGGTAGGAGGAGGGTGAAGGAGGGCTAATTCAGGGGAGGCCAGCCAATAGCTGAGGATTCCAGTGACTGAGGGACCAGGGAGGTATGGTGGTGGGAGGAGGTGGGTTAAACAAAGAAGTGAGAGATATGGAAAGGTTTATACCTCTTCTAACCTCTGTCCCATCCGAAGATATGACAGTGGTGGGGATAGAAAAAACAGGTCCATAAATAATAATATTTCCACCCTACACAACTTTTTTGTAGGAAAGGATATGGATCCAGCATGCGTGACTGAGACCTCAGTGTAGGAGGGCGACTGTCACTCACTAGGCGTTTTTCAAACTATGCCAAGTGCAACAACTAGCCCCTTATCTTTCGGCACCCAACCTAACCAGGGTGATCTACACAATGGTTAGACTTCTCCAGGTTAGACTTCTGCAACTTTCTCTATGCAGGGCTTCCTTTGAGACTGATCTGGAGACCTCAAAGGGTCCAAAATGCAGTGGTGCAGGTCGTTACAGGGAGCCAGTGGAGGGTGCACATGACACCGTTGCTTGCCCAAATGGGTTGGTTCCAGTTTGGAGACAGGATTAGATTGAAGGTTCAGTGCTAACCATTAGATCCCTAAGTGGTCTGGGGTGGGAGTAATTCTGTGACTGCCTCTCCCATTATGAGCATTTTGATCATAGACCGACATTTGCTCAGGGTCCCTGGCCCAAAAGAGGTGAGACAGACCTCAACTAGGACCATGTGGAATGCTCAGCCAGTCCAGATCAGGACTGTGCAGGACCTTCATCACTTTGTTCCACCAAATATCTGTAGAAATATTTATTTAAACCCCCCCTTGCTCCCCAAGGCAGATCCAAAGTAGCTTACATTATTCTCCTCTTCTGCATTTTATCCTTACAACAACTCTATGAGGTGGGGTCATCTGCAAGCGTATGAGAGTATACATTCCTAAGTCATCCAACAAGCTTCCATGGTACATTGGGGATTCCGTCTTGAACAACCGAGGTCCTAGCCCAGCATTCTAACTGCTGCACTACATTGGCTCTCCATCAAAATATCAAAATTCAATATTAATATTTCCACATTCTGAAGGGTTGGACTAGATGACCCTGGAGGTCCCTTACAACTCTTTGGTTCTATGAGACTGTAGGCGAATTTTAAAGCCTCCCAAATTCTGTTTTGGCAGCCATTTTGCTACATCTATAGTCTGATGTCTGTTCTTAGGTGTAATATTACTACCTAAGGAACCAAAACTTGTCCTTGAGAGCATCTAAAACAGGGGTGGTCAAACTGTGGTTCTCCAGATGTCCATGGACTACCATTCCCATGAACCACTGCCAACACATGCTCATAGTGGCTGAAGTCCATGGACATCTGGAAAGCCACCTGCTGGCCACCCCTAATAGAATCAAAGTTCACTCCGAAAGACTGCATAGAAGTTTTCCCATTTCCTCTTCGTTTACTCTTCGTTTACTCTGCCGCTCTGATAGCAGGGGGTAGGAATAATGAGAGCTTCCGCCATGTTGGAATTGTTTTTAAAGTCTTTTAATGGGTATTTTAATGGGGATAGGAGTATTGTGACCCGCCATGAGCCTACGGGGAGTGGCAGGAAATAAATCTAAATAATAATAATAATAATAATAATAATAATAATAATAATAATATAACAGGGGTAGTCAAACTGCGGCCCTCCAGATGTCTATGGACTACCATTCCCATGAGCCCCTGCCAGCATTTGGTGGACAAATGTTTGATGCTTTAGGATGCTTTGGGCTGATCCTGCATTGAGCAGGGGGTTGGACTAGATGGCCTGTGTGGCCCCTTCCCACTCTATGATTCTGTGTTTCTGTGACATCTGAAGGGCCGCAGTTTGACTACCCCTGCTGTATAAGCTCTTCCGTCACTGGGGGGACTGGGGGAATATATCTCTAAGAAAACATTTCTCACCCAGTCATGGAAATCTGTACGCGACTCAAGAACTATGCCGTCAGCCAAGACAATACAATATCGACATATTCCTTCCTTTGAGATTAGCATATGAATAAATACACATTTGGGGAAGAGAAAAAAGAAGTCATAGATTCTATTAGACCTCAAAACTGAAGTGCTAGATTACCTTTTAGCCCAACTTTCATTTCGTTCCTTCCTCGCTAGACTGGAGTCTAAAAAGGGATGAAAAACAAAATCCTTCTCTCTAATTTCTCCCCTCCCTCCCTCCCTCCCTCCCTCCCGGCTCCTCTTTCATGAGCTGACCAAGGAGATGAAATCTGGGTACTTTAATTACCATTCTGAGCCAACCGCCTGGCCTTTGATATGGAAATACCACTTCAACTCTGGCTCTGCCGCTGTCCCCTTCCCCTTCCAGCTTTCCCGGATGAATTTTAAGCAGCCTTGTCAACACCTGACGGTAAGAGTCTCCGAGAGCCTGGGCCAGAAGTAACTTTCCGGCACTGTGATGTTGGTCACCTTCTTTCGGAAGGAAGGGGGCTGGGGACTGCGGGTAGGGAGGGGGCGAGATCCATCCTACCTAAACGTCTGGCTCACGTCTTCTCTACCTTCCCAACTCCCTGCTGTCAGTGTTGCGGGTCTTGGTTCACGTTAAAGAAAAAAAGGAAGGAAGGGTGGGGGGAAGGCAGCTGAAGAATGGATAAAAGCTGTCATGTACGGTTACCCTGTTATTGTCATCTGCCTGCCGCATGACTCCCGGCTCTGCTATAATTATTAATTGCACTTGTCAACTGTCATTAATTCCTCTTTAGCATCCCTGTCTTGGAGTAATTAGACAGAACAGCCGCACTGCACTCATTGTTTGGAGAGGCCCCTGAAAGGAGCCCGGTGGGCTTTGTTGGAGAGGCAACTGTCAGGAGTACAATAGAGATACCTTGGGCTTAACCCTTTCCGGGAGAGGCAAGAAAGGGAGATGCCTGCTTTGCAGATTTTCTCCTAGATCAAGGATTCCCAACTGGGGGTCCACAGACCACTAGGGGTCCGTGGGAGCTCTGTAGGGGGGGCGGTCTGCTACTTTCCCCTCCTGCCTGGACACAAGCCAGGGGACATGAGTCATAGAATCCTAGAATCATAGAGTTGGAAGGGGCAATACAGGCCATCTAGTCCAACCCCCTGCTCAACGCAGGATCAGCCCTAAGCATCCTAAAGGCGTCCTCTCATGGCTTCTGTGCCCGGGAGGGGGCGGAGCCTGCTCACCTAATCACGCCTTAAGCGGCCCCCTGTCTCTCCCCCCTCAGCTTTCTTTGACCCTGCCCATTAACACGGGTGATGGGCTTGGAGTTCTGGCCTACATGAGGCACAGCTACCTTAATGGAAGAAAAGGCAGGGGGAGGGAGCAAAAGAGGGCTAAGCGGACTGGTAGTGATGTCACTTCTGGGGGCGTGGCAGGGGGGCGTGGTCAGATGGCATCACTTCCAAGACTCCGTGAAGAGTGAAAAATTATTTGAGGGGCTCCTGCATGGTGAAAAGGTCTGACAGTACTAACCTTGCTGGAACAATGATCCAGTTCCAAGGCAAGCCAAAGGATGGAATTTTTTTAAACAAAAAGGAGAAAGTTTTTCCAAAGGGATGAAAAAGCCAGTTAGATGACCATCATGGAATTTCTTACAGAAATAAGGCTTTTATTTTTTTAAAAAATACATATATTTAAGTGAGACAGTATTCCCAGATAATCCTTTTGCATCTTCTTTTACTTAAGAGAACAAAAGCAAGAGAAAACAGCTTCACTGAGCAGTTCCATCCCCAAATCAGGAGTCAGAGCTGACCTTCCTGCTTGAAATAATAATATGGGCCAAAATTCTCTCCCAGAATCCATTTTAGGCCATTCTTCCAGGGAGTTATTAGGTCGGAAAGGCGCTTCTAGGCAAATGATGCTGTTCACAAACCTTTTACACCAGAAATAATGGTTGGATTATTTCTGCCTCGCAAGTAGTCTTGATGTTTTGTTCCTTCTTGTTATTATTTTTGGCGTTCCCGCACAAAAGGCCACCTCTCTGTGATATTACAGGACGGCTTAAAGATAAAAATCAACCTCCCTCACTGAATAGACCGAGAGGCTGTTGATCAGGTTACAAAAACAGATCCAATATGGTGCAGTGGTTGAGTGTCAGATGAGTATCTGGGAGACCTGGGTTTAAATCCCTGGTTGTACCATGGAATTTTGCTGGATGACCTTACCCTTAGCCTACCTCACAAGATTGTTGTGAGGATAAAATAGAAGTGAGGAGAATGTTCCAAGCCATTTTGGGTCCCTGTTGGAAAGAAGAAGAGTAGGTTTTTATACCCCACTTTTCATTACCCGAAGGAGTCTCAAAGCAAGCTTGCAAGCGCACCTTTCCCTTCCACTCCCCACAACAGACACCCTGTTAGGTAGGTAGTATTTGAAAGGTTGTCATTTGGAGGAGGGCAGGATGCTGTTTCTGTTGGCTGCAGAGGAGAGGACACGCAGTAATGGGTTTAAACTACAAGTACAACGATATAGGCTAGATATCGGGGGGGGGGGGAAATTCACAGTGAGAGTAGTTCAGCAGTGGAATCGGCTGCCTAAGGAGGTGGTGAGCTCCCCCTCACTGGCAGTCTTCAAGCAAAGGCTGGATACACACTTTTCTTGGATGCTTTAGGATGCTTATCCAGCGTTGAGCAGGGGGTTGGACTAGATGGCCTCTATGCGCCCTTCCAACTCTATGATTCTATGATTCTACCACCGTATTTTCTTGGAATTTAAATACTGACAGCCCTGGATGTCTTCAAATCCTCTTTAAACAATTTGAATTGTTCCTCAGCTGTCTGCTAAGCCAAAGGCAGAGACTCTTTGGACTTCTCTTTGGGATGCACAATTGAACGACGTGACAGAACGTTATCGGCCTCTCACATGCTCAGACAAGTGCTGTCCCCTCACCTTCGCTCCAGGCACACAAGTGCGCGAGAGCATGCTTCTGCATGTAAGCACGTAAACAGCATCTTAACTCACCGTGGCTCGCTTTGTGCTGACACCACTAAAGAGAAAAATTGACAGAAGGAATGTTATGAATGAATGGGGGCACGGAGCCGATCCCTTAAAGCATGGTGCTTGTCACACCGTATGGCCTAATTTCCATAGTATCACACTGGGTCTAATCCGTCTCTTACACGAAGTTTGTTCATCACTCACACAAAGTTCAACAAGAGTCTATGACTCACTGCTAAAGAATTGACATGGTATGCTGTGGGTCCCATGTTCACTCAACATTTTCTGTTTAAAAGGATCAGATTGTTAGAATCATAGAGTTGGAAGGGACCTCGTGGGTCATCTAGTCCAACCCCCTGCACTATGCAGGACACTCACATCCCAATCGCTCATCCACTGTCCCCTGTCACCCCTTGAGCCTTCACAGAATCAGCCTGTCTGTCAGATGACTATCCAGCCTCTGATTAAGAATTTCCAGGTTGATGATCTCCCTTGAGTTCTTGCTTCCACCCACTGATTGGTGGAAAGGGCCACAATTGCCTGCAGAAAAGCAGGGTACACAAAACCAGCTCTTTTTCTCTTAAGAGAGCCCGTTTGGGGTAGTGGTTAGGAGTGCAGAATTCTAATCTGGCATGCCGGGTTTGATTCTGCTTTCCCCAAATGCATCCAGCTGGGTGACCTTAGGCTCGCCACGGCGCTGATAAAACTGTTCTGACCGAGCAGGAATATCAAGGCTCTCTCAACCTCACCTCCCTCACAGGGTGTCTATTGTGGGGAGAGGAAAGGGAAGGCGACTGGAAGCCACTTTGAGCCTCCTTCGGGTAGGGAAAAGCAGCATATAAGAACCAACTTACTTCTTCTTCTTCTTCTTCTTCTTCTTCTTCTTCTTCTTCTTCTTCTTCTTCTTCTTCTTCTTCTTCTTCTCACAAACACAAAAATGTTGGGGAGTCTGGGTCTTAAAGGCACACACCCAGGAGTGTTAGGGACTGCGACTCCCTTACGTCCCTCTTCTTGGAGGAAGAGCAGAACAGAAAGTGGAATAACGTTCTTAAAAAAATGTTCCGGACCCATGTTCACGCAATCCCTATTTGAGTCGACGTTCCCCGAATGACCGATTGCGACGAGGGTCTCTTTTGTTCACAAGACGAGAACACAACGTTATTTAAAAGGAAACAAAGGGAACGGGGAACAATGCAGCTCAGCAGTTCAAATTTTCTAATTTATGCAGAATGGATTATTACTTAGACAACCTGACCCCAGGCGAAAGTTCCTCTGTGGGGAAGATTTACAATCTAATTATGCAGCAAGTTCTGCTGTGACATTTTGGGTCTTCCATTACGTTGCATTAGTTTAACTCAAGCAGCAATGTCTGCCCTCACTTGGTGTTTCATACCCTCCAATGAAAACACTTCCCTTTCCTAGCCTTGGTCTCTTTTTCGTATTCTTTTGCTCTGGGTCAAAAACACCGATGCCTTACGACCAACCGCAGCAGCATCAGGATGAAAATTGTCGATGCATTTCTTGCACGGATCTTTGGACCGCCGCTCTCTGCCAAGCTCCGTCGACGGACTTTAAAGGACCATCAAAGTATTTTCCGTAATTTTTTCAATGATAGTTTTGGCTCTTCTTCTGCCCTGTCCGCAAATAACTCTGCAGAAAGCCGGAAGCTAAATTCTGTTGGGTTCTCCAAGATTCACCCATTAGCTTACTGTTGGTTCAGCGATGCTGAAATTCTAATTTCGGCATGGATTGTAGTATACTGTTCTTATAGCTGTGGCTTCTTTATTACGGTTAGGCCTTTGAGTCATCCTGGCTTGAGTCATATTACATACTATGATCGTAGACGTGGCTCTACAAGGTCTCTGGAAAAGGTCTTTCCCATCCTTGAAATTGGACATATTACGGAATGAATCTGGAACTGGGTTCTCTTGCATGCAATGTGTCAGAGGTTTGGTCCACCATGAGGAGACTGTAAGCCGCTTTGAGACTCCCTTGGGTAGAGAAATATCAGGGCTCTCTCAGCTTCACCTACCTCATAGGGAGTCTGTTGTGGGGAGAGGAAAGGGAAGGCAACTGTAAGCCTCTCTGAGACTCCTTCAGGCAGAGAAAAGCGGCATATAAGAACCAACTCTTCTTCTTCTTCAGTAATATCAAGGCTCTCTCAGCCTCACCTCCCTCACAGTAATGTTTGTTGTGGGGAGAGTGATTGTAAGCCACTTTGAGACTCCTTCGGGTAGAGAAAAGCGGCATATAAGAACCAACTCTTCTTCTTCTTGACGAAAGGGGACCTGCGTTCCTGGTGGCAGTCAACCTCTGAATATTCATGCCCGCAAGCAACATCATAAGAAATCTTTGACCTCTTCACCCTACCTGTTGGTCCTCCAAGGCTAGTGGTTGACTGGCAACCAATCTCCTCAAATTCCAACCTCACTTCCCCTGAAATATATTTACGCCAATTTGACAATACTTAACACCTTTCTTAAACTTAATAGCTTTCCTGTCTGGTACTCAGAGGATAGACAAGAAGCATTTTACACCTGTAGTTCACCTCAGGTAAAGCAATTACAACAATTGTCTATCTCCCGAGAACCCATTCCGTTTCTCCTGGATCATTGTTTAACTTCCGAGCACTCATCAAGTCATTGTTTCTGAGGAAAATACGTCAGCATAGCTTCGGATAGCATTTTACTCTACATCAAGAGATCTCCTCCCCCAGTCTGCTGTGTGTGTTTTGGATGCCATGTGTACACCCCTATTTCCCATTCTTCCGCAAAATGCTGGTCATTTTGTGGCTGAATCGGCGTGAAATGGAACCTCAAACATGTATATCAGTTCCCTGTTTTTCCTTGCTGTTGTTTAGGGCTCTTGTGCTTTAGAAAGAGTTGATTGTTTGGAGCTGAAGCGTCCGTGTCGTTGTGAATGCCACAGATTTAATACCCACCGTGCTGTATTAGAATCCCAAATGTACCCACAGGCTCAAAAGTATTGGGGGTGGGGCCTCTGCCTTACAGCAGGATCTCTCAACCAGGATTTCATGAAACCCTGGGGTTTCTTGGTGGCCCTGGAAGAGTTTCCTGAATGGGTGGGAGTTTATTAGTATTATATATATATATGTATATTGTTAAGCATTTATCGGGTGATCTGACCATATATGGTCATGTCAACCTGCTCCCGCCCCTCCCCAATTGACCAATGATGGGCCCAGAGGGAGTGGGAAGGGAAGGAGCCCCAGGTGAGTGATATGACCATATATGGTCATATCGAACTCCTATATATGGTCATATCGACCTCCCTTCTCAAAATGGCCAATGATGGGTCTGGAGGGGTTGGGAAAAGGAGGAGCCCCAGGTGGGCGTCTCCACAGCTCTGCTTCCCAACCATATTTGGTACGATCGCACCACTGTTTTTTCTCAAAGGCGGAAGAAAGTTTCAGGGATGTCTCAACGCTAAAAAAGTTGAGAAAGGCTGCCTTACAGACTTAATTCCCTGTGCCTGGCACGGAAGGAATTCACAAAGAACTCGACAGAACCTGGTTTCCCCCTTTGACGGATTCTCTTAACATTCAAGTGGTGTGCACAGCGCGAAGGAATAGGATGGAAAGTATGCCTAGATCTCCATTACCCCATGATGTTCTTGGCACACTGCCTGCATCCGCATTAAGGAACACCAGCCTGTGAGATGTGAAAAGATGACCCCAGAAGACCACCTTATACTGAGTCAGACCATTCGTCTGTCAAGGTCAGCCTTGTGTGCTCTGACCGGCAGCCGCTCTCCAAGGGTCTCCTATGACCCCCTGCCTGATCCTTTTAAGTAGAGATGCCGGGGATTGAACCGGGGACCTCTGGCATGCAAAGCAGATGCTCTGCCACTGAACTACAGGTACAGAGGGAAAACACTGACATTTCTCAGTAAATGCCTGAGTCAAGCAAATGCTTTCAGTCCATGCTGCCCGCTTTCTAATTATGCATTCCTTTTTGTTCTTACTGCTGGGTTCATCCATTATTTTAATGTATTGTTTACAACTGCATTGTTTTGACAGTCACCCCGAAGGCCATGGTAATGAGGAGGTGAGATACAGATGCTTCGATATAGATACATGTCCAAACGTTATATTGCTTTCTATTTTATTTTCTGTGTCTTGGGCATAAAAATATGCCAGAAAACTCACAATATTTCCAGCATTGCTTGTTTGGGGTTAGAATTATAGAATCATAGAATCATAGAGTTGGAAGGGACCTCATGGGTCATCTAGTCCAACCCCCTGCACTATGCAGGACACTCACATCCCAATCACTCATCTACTGTAATCTGCCACCCCTTTGCCATCACACAGGGTTCTTGCTGGTAAATCTCAACATTTACCAAAACAGTTTCAAGGTAATCGTAAAGAAGAAGAAAAGTTGGTTCTTGTATGCCGCTTTTCTCTACCTAAAGGAGTCTCAAAGCGGCTTACAGTCGCCTTCCCTTTCCTTTCCTCACAACCGACACCCTGTGAGGTGGGTGAGCCTGAGAGAGCCCTGATATTCCTGCTTGGTCAGAACAGTTTTACGAGTGCTGTGGCGAGCCCAAGGTCACCCAGCTGGCTGCATGTGGGGGAGTGCAGAATTGAACCCGGCTCGCCAGATTAGAAGTCAGTACTCCTAACCACGACACCAAAGGCCCTAAGCCACCTGAAGTATCTGTACCAAAAGGACCCCCTCTTCTGTCCTGAGACATGGTATCTTCATTATGCCATGGAAGGGTTTTGGGGATGCCATGATTTTCACTCGCCTGCCTGGGTGCAACAAGGGTTAGGGCCTTTTCGTGGCCCCAACTTGGTGAAATGTTTCATCTAAGGAAACGTGTACCCTGTAGGACTTGCCTGCATTCCATAGAAGAAGAGCTGGTTTTTGTACCCCGCTTTTCATTATCCAATGGAGCCTCAAAGCGACTTACCATCACCTACCCTTCTTCTCCCCATGACAGATACCCTGTGAGGTAGGTGGGGCTGAGAGAACTCTGGCAGAACTGGGACTCACCCAAGATCACGCAGCAGGCTGCATGTGGAGGAGGAGTGGGGAATCAAACCCAGTTCTCCATGTTAGAGGCTGCCGCTCTTAACCACTGTACCATGTGGCCATGGAGGACAAACATTCCACTCATGTAATTCTGGTAGACCCTACCAGCAGCACGGCTAATTTTTGTACGCTGAAAGCATTAGTCTGCTGTGTGCTGAGGTTTTCTTTTTATCGGATTTTGTTTAAATCACAGTTTTACTCTGTTACCGAATTGCTGTGTTGTGAGCTACCCCGAATCTCGGGGGCGGGGGAGGGGAGGGATGAAAATATAATAAAATAAATAAATCAGGGCCACCCGAAGGTCAAATCAAAATGCACCACTAGGCAACGGTTATGCAAACTGCCAGTCAAACTAAGTGCACAGATATATATTACATGTATGGTACACCCATCTATCTATTTCTATTAGAGGATATGAACACCCGGCCTTGCGAAGTGGCGAATCAGCAGCTCCGAGTTCTAATTAACAGCATTTGGATCTGACAGTCGGGATGTCAGAGGCAAGCGAGAGCCTGTCCATCCCCCGCAGTCAGTCGCCTCCGTCATGCCAAAGGCCTCCAAGCCCCACGAAAGGTCACCCATTATGCCGCTACCCGCAATAATTCAGAAATCGCTCAGCAACTCATCGAAGGATTTTTATCCCTGCTATAAAGCAGACAGTTTGGCTGTCTCAAATCGTGACCCCGCAGATGGGTGCAAGCGATTTCTTGTTTGATAAACTCACTTAGAAGTGAGCGCTGATAAATTGCCGCCGGGAGTCAAAGGTGAAATCGCAGAGCTGCCACGGAGAAAGAAATAACCTTTTTCAACCGGATCGGACAATATATTTGAATGTATACCGATGCAAAATAGCCCGGTAGGACTGTCAGTTAAAAGGGGGCCACAGTGCCCATCAGGCATTATATCTGGTTGTGTAAGGGCAGAACAGGCATTTTCCTTTATGAGCCCAAGATGTGCAGAGGTGGTCAAGGAGAACACACTGACCTATTTCAGGGTCACGATATCATCGATGTATGTATGTATGTATGTATGTATGTATGTATGTATGTATGTATGTATGTATGTATAGAGTCATAGAATCTTTATTAAATTGCATCTTGTTCTCATTTGCCCATTTTTCCATTGTGTTCAGATCTCGTTGAACTCTGTCTCTATCTTCCGGAGTATTTGCCAATCCTCCCAATTTGGTGTCATCTGCAAACTTGATGAGTAGTCCCTCCACCCCCTCATCTAGATCATTAATAAATATGTTAAAAAGTACCGGGCCGAGCACCGAGCCCTGAGGTACCCCGCTATGTATGTATGTATGTATGTATGTATGTATGTATGTATGTATGTATGTATGTATGTATGTATGTATGTATGTATTATTTCAGACTTATATACCGCTGCTCTCCATTCGAACTTGCGGCAGCTTACAATAAAACAATAAAAGCCAGTAGAACCCCTAAAAACCCCTTTAAAAAGGATATTAAAATTAAGACCTTAAAAGATGGCAATCCAAAGGTTCTAGTTCCCAACCAGCCCCTGCCCAACTTGTGGTCATAATCTCTCTCTAGCAGGCAAATCAAGCTGACGTTAAGAGTACCCAACCAAAATGGAAAGCTGAAGCTATTTTAGTACACCAGTACTTCTATCTCTGTTCTCCTTCCCACGTTCTATGTGCAAATCCTACCACCAACCTAATAGCTAAGTTTCTTTGGCGGAAGCCACTTCAGTAGAAATGGCCACCAATAACCCTCCCTATGGAACGTCAGATTCCTGAAGCCACAATGCAGCAGATAACTTCCTAGCGGACCGACCACCAAAATAAGGTAGGAAGCAGGCAAGAAGCAGACGAATCAGAGCTGACCCAAAACTTGGGATTTGTTACCAGAGTTGCCCACCCCTAGGTGGGTAAAACTTATGAAAGAACTTTGAAGAGTATAAGCTATTAGACATCTCAGCACATAGAAAAAGTTTGGTTCTCCTTGAGGTCATGGACACTAATGCAACATTAGGCTCTGCGGAAGATTATTTTTTTGAAAACAGCTAATACCAGATGCTGTTCAACCTTAAGATCAGGGGCCCCTTCTCAGTTTAGCAGGAAAGGCAGGCTGTTCTCCCCTTAATCTCCCTGAGGCACTGGGGGGGGGGGTGTTGTGGGGGGGGGAGAGGATGAGGTTTAGCATTCACAGTCCGGAAGGGTTAAGTTTTTAAGGCGGGGATTGTTTTTATAGTTTTATTGTGGGGTTTTATTGTTGCAACCCACCTTGAGCCAGCAGGGGAAGGTCAGAAATCAAATAAATAAATAAAAATTAAAACAAACTATGAAAATATATTCTTTGAATTTTGAGATTCCTTGCTTATATTTCTCGAACGCGGAAAGCGCTCCTGCATGACTCACTACTAGTTCCTTTTTTGAAATATACTTTTGATGCTGCTGTTGACTTACTTTGAAAGTGGAGCCTTAAACGTTTTGTTTTTCGTTTGCCTTTCACGGTGCTTTCATAATTTTTACCTACACTGTGTGGCCCCATTTTGGTTCTGAACCTCTGCTTGGGGCCTGGAGACATCATCTAATAACTTCATACTATTCAGATTAAAAGGTAAAAGTAAAGGTATCCCCTGTGCAAGCACTGGGTCATGTCTGACCCTTGGGGTGACGCCCTCCAGCGTTTTCATGGCAGACTCAATATGGGGTGGTTTGCCAGTGCCTTCCCCAGTCATTACCGTTTACCCCCCAGCAAGCTGGGTACTCATTTTACCGACCTCAGAAGGATGGAAGGCTGAGTCAACCTTGAGCCGGCTACTGGGATCGATCTCCCAGCCTCATGGCCAGAGCTTTCAGACAACATTTCTGCTGCCTTACCACTCTGCGCCACAAGAGGCTCTTCAGATTAGTTTCCATTAAAAAAAAATGGTTACAGAAGAAGAAGAAGAAGAAGAAGAGTTGATTTTATACACTTCTTCTCACTGCCCAATGAGTGTCAAAGCCAGCCACCTTCCATTTAATGAAATTACCAGCCCCAATCACCTTCCCTTCCTCTCCTCTCAACAGACCCCTGTTGCGGTAGATGGGGCTGGGAGAGCTCTGAGAGAAACTGCTCTGTGAGAACAGCTCTAACAGGAGCTCTAAAGAGGCCACAGGGCTTAGACTTTGTCCTGCTGCTTAATACTACTGGGGTCTACAGGGAACTAGACCACCCTTTCTCAGCTTTTTTACTGTTGAGAAACCCTTGAAACATTCTTCAGGCTTCGAGAAACCCCAGAAGTGGCGCAATCATGCAGAATATGGTTGGGAAGCAGAGCTGTGGACACGCCCACCCGGGGCCCCTCCCCTTCCCACCCTGTCCAGGCCCATCATTTGGGGGAAGTCAGCATTTCCATATATGATCATGTCGCCCAACAGATGATTAACACATTTAAATATATCTATATTAAAAATCAGATGGGGACTGCAGATAGGGACTGCAGCAAAGAAATTAAAAGACGCTTGCTCCTGGGGAGGAAAGCTATGGCAAATCTAGACAGCATCCTAAAAAGCAGAGACATCACCCTGCCAACTAAAGTGCGTCTAGTCAAGGCTATGGTCTTCCCAGTTGCAATGTATGGCTGTGAAAGTTGGACCATAAGGAAGGCCGAGCATCAAAGAATTGAGGCTTTTGAACTCTGGTGCTGGAGAAGACTCTTGTGAGTCCCTTGGACTGCAAGGCAAACAAACCGGTCAGTCCTAGAGGAGATCAGCCCTGACTGCTCCTTAGAAGGCCAGATCCTGAAGATGAAACTCAAATACTTTGGCCACCTCATGAGAAGGAAGGACTCCCTGCAGAAGAGCCTAATGCTGGGAGCGATCGAGGGCAAAAGAAGAAGGGGACGACAGAGAATGAGGTGGCTGGATGGAGTCACTGAAGCAGTCGGTGCAAACTTAAATGGACTCCGGGGGAATGGTAGAGGACAGGAAGGCCTGGAGGATCATAGTCCATGGGGTCGCGATGGGTCGGACATGATGTCGCACCTAACAACAACAACAACATTAGACATCAATTAACTCTCACCCATTTGGGAAACACATTCCAGGCGATCAAGAAGCCCGAGGGTTTCACGAAACCCTGCTTGAAAAAGCCTGAATTAGACATTGTCTGGATGGACTATTCTTTTCCTGGCCATCATGTTTAGTAATATTTTTCTCTCCAGTAAGTGAAGCGGGGGGCAGGGGGAGGCCGGGGTGAGAAAAGGGTTGGACTTTCCGTTTTGTTTTCGGAGGGCTTTCCGCAATCTATTTTCCCAACCTGAGTGATTTATCCCGTATTAGATAAAAAGTATAATAGACGGTACCAAAAGGGTCAGCGGCCTTCCTTTTAATGATCTTGCCGGCCCCAATCGGCGTCCCCCTCCCCCGCCGCATCACGCAACACCGAATAAATGGCCGATCTCTTCACAATAACAGCTGATTTCTATTTATTAAGCTAAAAAGGTCACCATTTTCTACGGCTGGGCCGCCCTGCACTATTGATAATTTTATGCATAAACAAATGGCAAATTTGTGCCACATAAATATGCATTAGCAATTACTTTTTCCTCGGGCAATGCTCTCCGCATGCAAATGCATCCCTCCTAGAGTTGGGTGGCTTTTGTTTTAGCTCTTGAACAGCCAAACAAAAGAGCACAATAAACAGGGTTTGGGTTCGGGTTTTTTTTTTCTTCTTCTCCTCCCCCTCCCCCCCTTTTTTTATAACCAATCAATAGAAAATGCTAATGCAAAGGTAAATGACAAGACACTTGCTTGAAACCAGCCCAAAGAGAGAGGAACCAAAACGAAAGAAAGAAAGAAAGAAAGAAAGAAAGAAAGAAAGAAAGAAAGAAAGAAAGAAAGAAAGAAAGAAAGAAGGAAGGAAGGAAGGAAGGAAGGAAGGAAGGAAGGAAGGAAGGAAGGAAGGAAGGAAGGAAGGAAGGAAGGAAGGAAGGAAGAAAGAAAGAAAGAAAGAAAGAAAGAAAGAAAGAAAGAAAGAAAGAAAGAAAGAAAGAAAGAAAGAACAATATTTAAAAGAGGGAAGAAAAACAAGTCTGCGTGCACTGGACTCGTTTTATATTTCATACCAAACCAGCTATTTTACTTTTGAAATGGCAAATCTCGGTTCGGCGTTAAGCCGAGACATCAGACGGAGAAAGAACAAAACACCTGCTAGTAGAGGAAAGGGAGGATGTACAAACACACACACCAAAAATGTGGAGAGGGTTCCCCAAAATTTGGAGACATATTAAGCCAGGGTAGTCAAACTGCAGCCCTCCAGATATCCATGGACTACAATTCCCAGGAGCCCCTGCCAGAGAATGCTGGCAGGGGCTCCTGGGAATTGTAGTACATGGACATCTGGAGGGCCGCAGTTTGACTACCCCTGTATTAAGCCAATCAGCCAGTAAACCTCTGTTTGCATATGGAACCACAAAAGTGAACAAAAAAATTAGGCATTTGGGTTCAAAACACCAGAATTTCACTTAGCAAATCTCAGTATCCACAACTGGTGTAGGAAGCATTTTAAAGGCAATTCAGAAACTCCTCCCCCTTAATTCACCATTCCATATGACTTTATTTTTTTTAATGCGCTTAAGCATTAAAAACTCATTCTCTGAAAAGTAATTAAAATAATACAAAAGATAATTCCACATGGAGAGATCTCCTTCCAGAGGAAACCAAGCAAGCTTTGTGTATGGAATTGACAGTCTGAGATTCTACAGCAGTTCTATACGATACGGATCGAGTGGCAGATAAATCGTACCGAACAATGCCGTGGTGTCAGTATATCATCGGGAAACCTCGTCAATTTTCATCGGACTCTGTTTGGATTCCCTTTCGGTGACATTCTGATGTTATGCCAAAAGGGTTCCATTATAGCAGCAAAGATTAATGGCACCAGCACTTACCCCTGACAGATATCTCAAGTAAAATTAATTCCTTGTTTTCAGGAGATTTCAACTTGACAGGCTGGTGAATTCCATCCAAGCAGGAATCTCACAGAGAACTTCTTGGAATTCCAACATGGGTTATGATTGGCTTAGGAGGATTGCAAAAATTAACCCCCTTCTCTCAAAATACTAATATGTCCACACTTTAGGGATCCAGCAGATCCTTGCAGGATTGATGCGCCTTTAGATTCTGTTGAGGGTACCAGACATATTAGTATTTTGCAGAAAAAGCAACTAGATCTTTTTTCTCTATACCCATAGTGATCCTGACTTGGATGATCCAGGCAAGGTCAACTTTATCCGATCTCAAAAACTAAGCTGGGCAGAGTTACTACACAGAAAATGGTGCATCAAATGTTTGCTATCTGTTTGTGTAGAATCACCCTGCCAACGAAAGTGCGTCTAGTCAAGGCTATGGTATTCCCAGTTGCAATGTATGGCTGTGAAAGTTGGACCATAAGGAAGGCCGAGCATCAAAGAACTGAGGCTTTTGAACTCTGGTGCTGGAGAAGACTCTTGTGAGTCCCTTGGACTGCAAGGCGAACAAACCGGTCAGTCCTAGAGGAGATCAGCCCTGCCTGCTCCTTAGAAGGTCAGATCCTGAAGATGAAACTCAAATACTTTGGCCACCTCATGAGAAGGAAGGACTCCCTGCAGAAGAGCCTAATGCTGGGAGCGATCGAGGGCAAAAGAAGAAGGGGACGACAGAGAATGAGGTGGCTGGATGGAGTCACTGAAGCAGTCGGTGCAAACTTAAATGGACTCCGGGGAAGGGTAGAGGACAGGAAGGCCTGGAGGATCATGGTCCATGGGGTCGCGATGGGTCAGACACGACTTTGCACCTAACAACAACAACAACAATTGTGTTGAATAAAACTTTGTTCGTCTTAAAGGTGCTACTGGACCCAAACTTTGTTCGACTGCTTCAGACCAACAGAGCAACCCTCCGGAATCTCTCTTGCTGCTGCTTCAAATGAACTTCTGCTTCCCTCAGGGATGTCAACAAATACCCGAATCAGGTTTGGAAGGAACACAGAATTGTGACGGTCATTCCCGATTGATTGATTGATTGATTTATAAATAAATAAATAAATATGATGATGATGATGATGATTTATTTCCAACCTGACAACAATAAACCAACCAGGTGACAACAATAAAACTAACATGACGATTATGATGTTAGCCATTCGGGCAAGTCCGACTCTGTCACAGCTGTCAACACAATTTCCAATCTTGTTCCGCTTCTTTTAGTTGTCTAATGTTCTGGCTGGTGTCCATTTTGATCCTTATCTAGCCGTCTTCTTTATTTATTGGCCTGGTTTCCTTTTGCCATTGACCAATCCTAGCCTAATTGCTTTCTCCATTGAGTTGGATCGCACGATATGACCAAAGAAAATGAGCCGAAGTTTTGTGATTTTGCCTACCAGTGATATAAGATTAAAAATGAAAGACATTTGCAATTGTTTCAATTAATGCTTAACCCCCGGGTGCGATAGGGGATGACTTTTCGGAACATTTAAAGTTTTTAGAATGGTCATAGACAGATAAATTTTTAAGTTTCGAATGGTATGTCTTTTTTTATGAACCCTTTATTTGTCGTAAGCCGCCCCACAACCATTTGGAGACGGGTGGCCTATAAGCTTTAAAATAAACAAAAAATAAAAATAAATAGCACCCCCCCCCCAAAGAAAAATGGAAATAATTAAACAAGCCGAATGGAATGTTCTACAGGGCAAAGCTCTGGCTTTTGCACAGCTTCTGCCATGCAGCCCCATGCACAAGGAGTGTGCAATGCACATGAGTAATTGTAAATTATGCAACAGCCCAGAATGACTCCGAAGTAACCTTTCACTGCTACATCTTTTTTTTTTTTGTAATGGGTATTATCAGACCGCGATGCCCAAGTACATACCTGCCAAAGCTGTTGTCCTTTTCTTAAAATAGTATTTCCGTGAAGGTTAATAAATGACTTGTGAAATCTAATACTGCTTTGTTCATTTGCATGCAATCAAAAAATCTTAGTGGGTGGCAGCAAGGTCCCCAGAGGTTAATCGGAACCAAAAATAAAGGTCAGGAGCAGGTATGCTAAAGGACCGCCAGGGAGATTGTCGGAATCTCTGAATTCTCACGAACGTTCCCGTAGCTGGCCGAACTTCCATTAGTACGGTTACCGTCCCTGCAACGGAAGGGCAATTGGGAGCAGACGATAAGAGGTGTGGGTGCGGAATTGAAACCGAAAGATGCAAAAGGATCGGGTCATACAGATCCAATTCATACGAAACTTCGGCACAAGGAAAAGAGGATGAAAGCGTTAACCGTCATGCTCGCTGGCAGATACTCCTGTGGCAGGCAATTTGATTTTACGGGATGTCTTTTTTGTTCTATTAGGAGTGGAAGTCGTCAGGACTGTTTCTGCTTTTGCTTCCGAGAGGAATACAAAATCTCACAAAGGTATAGTTTGGGGGCAAAGTGGAATGTAAGTGAGGAGGCAAGTTAAGAACACAATGATGTACATTCAAGTGGGTCTGAAGTAGCACAGAGTCTGGTAGCACCTTTGAAGACCAACAACGATTTATTCAAGGCGTGAGCTTTCGAATGCAGGCACTCTTCCTCAGACTATCAACTACCATCATAACAGTGGAAATATAAAGCAAAAAGTTAATTCTGTTAAATTAGTAAACTGTGTTGCAACTGCGGGGTTTACCACCTTTCCGCAGGGCCTGCAAGACGGAGCTCTTCCGCCAGGTTTTTGGTTGAGGCCGGGGTCAGCGAATGAGTGCCAGCATTCCCCCCCCCCGGACCTAGTAAGTTAGATCTCCTCCCCACCCTCCCTGCCACTCTGATAGCAGGGGGTGGGAATAAGGAGAGCTTCCGCCATGTTGGGATTGTTTTTAAAGTCTTTTAATGGGTATTTTAATGGGGATAAGACAATTGTGACCCGCCACGAGCCTATGGGGAGTGGTGGGAAATAAATCTAATTAATAATAATAATAATAATAATAATAATAATAATAATAATAACAACAACAACAACAACAACGACATCCAAATTCAGCCATATGATAATTCTTTGCTAAAACAGCCAATCAGTCCCCTTGAATTCAGTTGTTGTACGTTGTTAGCTTGCTTCCCTAAATTCAATGCCATGCTATGTTTGCACGAAACAGTTCAGAGAAGTCTCTCTCTCTCTTTTTGTTTTCGAGAAGTTGCTGAACAACTCCGCAGTTCACGGCGAGATGCCTTTAAATGTCATGGCTGACTCCTTTTAAAAAATATATTATTATTCCCCCCAGTTCTTATTTACCAAATTACGAAGCCGTCTTAAGAGTTAAAACTCGCAGATAAAAGTATCTCGTTCCTTCCCTGATTCCATCCTGAGAGCTATTATCATCTGAAACAGTAATCCTCTAACCGAATGACAGAACTGTCATTGATAGATAGTCTAAATACAGTGTTTAGGTAGTTTTATATGCCACACATAAGGAGACAGGGAGGAAGGGGGGGGAAACCCTTCTGACAAAGAATTGATAAAGCAGATGCTAGCACATTTACATGATTGACTTTCGAGACAATTGAATCGTTCCCGGATGGCTTCCAGAACATGATATCTACACAGCTTCTTATTTTAGCAACGTCGTGCTGTAAAAAAAAGAGTTGAACTCAGAGCTGAAACAAATGGATTCCCCCTGCCCCTTTTTTGTTAAAAATATTCACGTCTCGGAAAACCCTGTTGAGGAATTTGTGAGGTCTCTGGGGGGAATTTGTACAGATCCATGCATGGACAAGCTGGAACTGTTTGGTATCACTTTGAGGGAATCAGATTGGGAGGGCTGTCAAAAGGAGGATTGGGGGAGAGGAAAATCCCCACTGGTTTGGGGGTCTGGATGAGCCAAGCAAACTGCCACTGGTGTTCAACTGAAAATGCGCCAGTCATCCACAAGCCATAGAAATTCATGAAGGAAGAGAGCATGGGGATGAGTAATCTTGGAAGTGGATCTCCCAGCCTAAGTGGCCACATGGAAGAGACCCATAAGTACTATCCTGAGATGCAAAAATCTACGTGAAAGTGTTTAGTTTATCAGTTTAGGGGAGCCAACCTCTAGGTGGCACTTATGGTTAGACTCCAGTTGACCAAGAGCAGGTCCCCTTGAGAAAATGGCCACTTTGGAGGTAGACTTCATGGCTGAGGTGGCCAAACTGGGGTTCTCAAGATCTCCATGGACTACAATCCCCATGCTGGAATGGGGTTCTGGGAATTGTAGTCAATGGACAATAGGAGGGTCACAGTTCACCCAGCCCTGCTCTATCACATAGTATGTGGTGAAGCCACGTCAAGCCACACCCTCCCCAGGCTCCACAACCTCCAAATCTCCATATATCAACAGTACTGCTGTGCTGCTCAGTGAAGGAAATACAATCCAAAGCACCACTGAACAGACCAGAGAGGGATTCAGAGAAGATCAACTGGGGATTGGTCTACAAAACTCCCATGCCAACTGTACGAGCTTGGTGAGACCCAGCTTGGTGTAGCGCCTAGGACTGCGGACTTCTCATCTGAGGAGCCAGCTTGGATTCCGCGCTCCTTCTCCACATGCAACCAGCTGGGTGACCTTGGACTCGCCACAGCACTGATCAACCTATTATGACCGAGCAGGAATATCAGGGCTCTCTCAGCCTCCCCTCCCTCACAGGGTTTCTGTTGTGGGGAGAAGAAAGGGAAGGTGAATGTAAGCTGCTTCAAGACTCCTTCAGGTAGAGAAAAGTGGCATATAAGAACCAACTCTTCTTCTTCAGTAATATCAGGGCTCTCTCAACCTCACCCACCTCACAGGGTTTCTGTTGTGGGGAGAAGAAAGGGAAGGTGAATGTAAGCCGCTCTGAGACTCCTTCGGGAAGAGAAAAGCAGCACATAAGAACCAACTACTACTACTACTACTACTACTACTACTACTACTACTACTACTACTACTACTACTACTACTTCTTCTTCTTCTTCTTCTTCTTCTTCTTCTTCTTCTTCTTCTTCTTTTTCCTGCTCTCTCCCCTTTTCCTTTCATACCATCTGTCACACTGCTTCCCATATCAGGAAGAGTCTAAACATCTCTGTCTAGGGAAAGACAATTTGGATAGCAGTTCCCCACCCCCTTCAGTTGAGAAGACAGTCAGCCAATGCAGTCCTTTGGCTTGGTATCGTGGTTAAGAGCCAGCTTTGATTCCCCGTTTATCTATATGCAGACATGCAGCCAACTTGGGCCAGTCACAATCCAGTCAGAGCTGTCCTCATACAGCAATTCTGTCAGAGGTCTCAGCTTCACCTACTTCACAGGGTGTTTGCTGTGGGGACAGGAAGGGAAGGCAACTGTAAGCCGCTTTGAGACTCCATCAAATTCTAAAAAAATGGGGTATAAATCAAATTCTTCTTTTTCTTGGTTCTCACCTCGTTCCATTCGGTGGTCAAGGTCTGGTCTCCAGGGAAGGAAAATCTCCCTTCATATTCATCAGCGGTTCTTCCCTCCTCCTCCTCCTCCAAAGGTACAAGCATAACCTTATTGAAGGTCCATTTGTATAAAACAATAGGTATGAGTTGCATTGTTGCACATCACCCAGAAGCCCTGGTTTCATTAGCAGGCATAATAACCCCACCCCCCTTTTCCTCTTTCCGCTGTAAAAAGAACTCAGAATGGCATCCTGAGGAAAGAGACTAAGAAAATTACTACTTCTACATTTCTGCCATTTCCCGTACCTGATGACTTCTTGCCTCAGACCGTAACATTAATATCAAGTGTTATGCTCTGAGCAGGGAACCAAGGAAAACACCTTTTTCCTTTCTTTCTGAGAGAGCTTTTAAATGCCTCATTTCCATCTCCTTAGCTAGCACGGGACTATTTCAGAAGCAAATCTGAACACCTCCAAGCAATTACTGATGAAAGTGTCCCAGATCGAATTAGCTGGTCGGCCTCCATCAAAACTGAGAGAGGTGCAAATTCCACTCCTGGAACAGAGCTGCTAATATACACACACAACAGGTCTGACTAAACTTTTGTGTGGTAAACTTAGCTGCATCTGGCATATTTAGAACTGCCAGGTCTCCCTTGGCCCCCGGTGGCAGTGCGCGGGGGGGGGGGGGAGGATAGCCAGATTTGATACCAGCCTGTATTGGAATTGCAATCAGCAAGTAATTTGGTGGAGTCAACCCTGAAGGGTTGTTGTTAAGTTGTTAAGCAACCAAGTTGCCCCCATGTGCTTGCTAGTGATACTGAAAGGTTATGACTGGGACTACAGGGACTGCAAGCCATGTGGAGTGGAAATTTCCAAGCACATGTGTCTTGGAGATCCCTTTGTTTAAGTTGGGCCATCACCCACATGCTCTTCTTCAAGAAAAGAAGGATCCTCCATTAGTGTATCAGCTATCTGCTGATGTGTGGGCATGTAGTCCTGCTTGCAGCCTAGCCACAGGGGCTTGCAATATGTTCATTTGTAACTACTTTCAAAAATTTGTGCACTGCTTCAGTAAGGAGACTGAAGCAGATAAATACGACATATCCTTATCCATTGTTCCTTCTCTCATCCTTTGTTCCTCCTCTTAATATTTGTGAAACAGCCCTTGGGGTGGAGAGTGTCCTGGCAGTCCAAGTTAGAATAGGGCCAATCAGTTAGAATTGGCCCTGCGCCTACAGTTCCCGCCCTCCCTTCCTGGATGCTAGCCACTTTGCTCTCAGACGCTGCAGGAACCAGCATGTGAGAGACACAAAGACACAGAGAGCCCTGCCAAACCGCAAACCAGCCCTGATTACCTCCTATGGCTCCTGCTGCGAGGGGGAGAGAGAGAGAGAGAGAGAGAGAGAGAGAGAGAGAGAGAGAGAGAGAGAGAGAGAGAGAGAGAGAGAGAGCCACCCAAACAAGCCCTCATTCCCTGCTACAAACTGCCCTGATTAACTCCTGTGGCTCCTGATGAGAGAGAGAGAGAGAGAGAGAGAGAGAGAGAGAGAGAGATCTGCACCTGCCAGTTTCCCCTGGGTCCTAGCACCCATTGCATTCCTGGTTGCAATGGTCTTTCTTGCTAGTATTCATGTATAATATTTCTAGTAAAGATTATTCCTTTTCAATCTCAACATGCTGCAAGTCTGGATTTGTGCCTTATCCACAAAAAATTGTCATCTTTCTTTTAAAGGGTTTCTACCTGAGAAAAGGACCATGAAGATGCTGGTAGAAAGAACCTGCTGTTACCCAGCTAATGTACTCAATAAATATTCAGTTGACTATAAATGCCCATAATCCCCCTTGAAGGATCCATTTCAGGTTGGGAAATTCCTTGAGATTTGGGATTGGAGCCTAGGAAGAACAGGGACCTTGGCAGGGTATAATCACATATAGCCCATAGTTCAAAGCAGCCATCTTCTCCAGGGGAAATGATCTCTGTAGATGAGGTATAATTCCATGGAATCCCCAGGTCCCACCTGGAGGCTGGCATCCCTAAAGACATCCCACCTTAGCTTTGATGCGGTATGGAAATAAATGGGTTTGGCCTAGAGGTTACAGTGTCAGGAGAACTGGGTTCAAATTTGCACTCTGCCACGGAAGTTCACCAGCTGATCTTGGGACCATCTAATGGCCTGTCTCATCCAGCATATGTATTCAATAAATATCTAATCCTTTTATCTAAAATTTTTCGAAGACACCCGGATAAGAAGTATACTCCTAACCCAACACTGCAAACTGCTAGGATGGGAAATTTTCAACTAACTACACGCTAGAACAGAGCGATATTGTTTCCTGTTGCTAACTCAATAAACACCGGGCCAAATCAGGATTTAATGTCCTCTTTCTCATAATGTTAGCCTATTTGTTCTTATTACACTTAAGCACTGTTTTTTGGGGGGTTCAGCCCTCCAAAGCAACCATGGATCTTCATGGATTACAATTGGATTTAGTGAACATCCGAAGACGTAAACAAGCATCCAGGATTATAAATGAGAAAGCAAGGTAGCAAATATGTTTTATCATCCCCTGCCTCGTATACCGCCACGTTATTACACTCATCGACTTTATTTATGCGCCGCGTGCTGCTAAACTACTCCATTAAATGTACAGAGTCATTGCAAAGGTATTAAATCAGGATCAGTGTTTTATGTCGCCAAAATAAGTGTTTCCACGTCAAGAACCTTGGTGCGGAAACGGGGGCCGGCTCAGCTTGAGAAATGGGTTGGAACGAGAGCCGTGCCAAGCTGAAGGGCCAGTTGCAAGCAGGGATGCTGCGACCATGGAAGGTTGCTGGGTGACCTGCGGCTAGTTACACATGCTCGAGCTGACCTACCTTCCGAGGTTGTTGTGAAGACAAAATGGAACAAAAGGGAAATGTAAGCCATTAATGGTCGCCACCGGGGAGAAACATGGGGTACGTATGAAATGAATAATTCACAAAGTAGCTGGATTTCAACTTATTGTGTTCAAATGCATCAATCGGACTGCACCTGTCCCCTTATAGCTTTGCAAGGAAAAGGGCCTGGTTCTTAATTTTCAGGGTAAAAATGAGAAGAGCAGATATTAAAAAGCATGACAATGCATTCTTAAAACATTATTGTGCATTTCTGAAATACCAATTATTATTATTTCTGTATTGCTCAAAAATCCTTTGTTGCCATGACAGTGAAATGGCACTGATTGCTGGGACACTGATGGCTTTAAAGTGAATTGGTCACTTAAAAATGGTTTTGTGGGGGGGGGTTGTTCATTTAGCTTAGAATATTTTTATATAATATAATATATATTCTATTTGTAAGATGCATTGTAGGGGAGGAAAGGCAGCATGGTCTAGCTAGACCATCCTCATCAGATCTCACAAGCTAAGCAGTGTGGGTACTTGGAAGAAAGACCATCAAGAGGAAGGCCATGGCAAACTACCCCTGCTTCTCACTTGCCTTGAGAGCTCCTTGCTTGGGTCACCATGAGGCTTGGGTGAGAGACCACCAAGGAAGGCTCTGCAGAGGAAATCAACAGCCAACTACCTTTGATTCTCCCATGCCTTCAAGGCTCCTTGCTGGGGTCACCATAAGTTGGGTGTGACTTGACAGTATTTCACACACACACAGTATTTCAAATACTTAAAGACAGCAATCCCATCCCCTCTCAAGTACCTTTTCTCCAGGCTGAACATGCCCCAAGTTCCTCAGCCTTTCCTCACAGGGCTTGGTCCCCAGGCCTCCTCTTTTGCAGGCTGAACCTTCCCCTTTCAAATCCTTCAAGAGGGCCATCCTGTCCCCTCTCAACCTTCTCCAGGCTGTTCATTCCCAAGTCCCTCAGCCTTTCCTCATAGGACTTTCAAATCCTTCAAGAGATTGTCCATTCTTGTCCATTCTCAACCTCCTCTTCTCCAGGCTGGGCATTCCCAAGTCCCTCAGCCTTTCCTCACAAGGCTTGGTCCCCAGGCCCCGGATTATCCTCATCGCTCTCCTCTGCCCCCTCTCCATTTTGTCCACGGCCCTTTTGAAATGAGGCCTCCAGAACTGCACCCAGGACTCCAGGAGGGGCCTGACCCATGCAGTATACAGTAGGACTAGAAATCTTGAGATTTTGATGTGATGCCTCTGTGGATACAGCCTTTCAGCACTAACAGTGACTCAGTGGAGAAAGGGTGAGTTCAGAGGTCCAACAATGAAAGGATACACAAAACATCGCATTCAGATGTGCGATGCTGTTTTAGCCAACAGAGAAGGGGGGGGGAGGAATCATCCTTCACAACAATTGGGAAACGCTAGTTAGACATCCCGGAAAAAAAATGCCTCGGTTCTAATTATAATTTAACCACTCTGGGATACCAGCTTCCCAGCGACGCTGGGAGGTTTACTTAATATTCCAGGCATAAGAAGATGGTTTCCAATGGACATTTAACTGCAGACCCTGAAGGAAAGAATTAGCGGAACCCTGAAACCAATCTCCAGAAATCAACAATAAACAAGATATAGGAGTCAACATTCAACGACAGGACATTTCTGAAGCCATTACCCGTCAACAGCCTGTGATAGTGGCTGCTCAGAGGGGGGAAATAAAAATGCTGATTCTGCATATATTCTATTGGGGAGGGGGGGGGGATATGATTACCGATGGATCGGGGGGAAATTTTGATTGGAGGGCGCTCTGAGATTTATGGGAAACCAGAGGATGGGAAAGGAAGGGACGAAAATGAACCAGCGGAACGGGCCACGAGCAAACGCATTAGAGGGCTAGTAAAGCTGGCAAATAGAGTCGAAATTCTCAGGCACCCTTGGAAACACTGGAGCCAATGTGGGGTGGTGGCGAAGCGCAGCGGACTCTAATCTGGAGAACTGGGTTCGATTTGCTGCTTCTCCTCCACATGCAGCCAAGTGGGTGACCTTGGGCCAGTCACAGTTCCCTCAGAGCTCACTCATCCCAATCTCCCTCACAGGCTTCCTGTTGTTGGGAGGGGAAGGGAAGGGAAGGCAACTGACAGCTGCTTTGAGGCTCCTTAGGGTAGAGGAAAGTGGGACATAAAAACCAGCTCTTCTTCCTCCATATGAAGCCAGCTGGGTCACCTCAGGTTTCAAGGTGCCTGTTCAAGGGAGGGGAAGGGCAACTGTAAGCCACTTTGAGGCTCCTGAGTGCATTGAAAAGTGGGTTGTAAAATCCAGATCTCCGTATTGATGTGGGAACACATCTACTGGTGTGCCCCTTGGGATGGAAATGGCCACAGACACTCCAGTGAGTGTGCCAGTATCAATGGCAGCAGTGGCTACAAATGTGGCAGCAGGGCCATTCCTCCTGTGGCCAAGGGCCCTGGTCTTCTCCTGCCTTTATGCCAGAATGCAAAAGATGGCCAGTGGAGGAGGTGGCCTGACCAAGAGGCACAGGAGCCAGGGAAAGGCATAGTTCCGGGAACTAGGGAGCCCGGCGCAGGAAAGGCAAAATAGGGGTAGCCGTGTTTCGCTCTGCCGCCCTCTTGACATTGGCGCCTGGTCTGGCCTGGCTGGCAGTGAGCAACTCCCCTGATCCCCTCCAGGGCTTTCTCGGGTAGAAGGAGGGAGGGCCATGGCTGCCTACAGGACGGGGAGAGTTGCGGGGCTGCCTGACTACAAGTGCCAACCCAGCCCAGGTTGGCAGCCAGGCAGGAGTTGCCCCTTGTGTCATTGCTGAGCAAGAGAGCCAGGACAGGGCTTGTGTGCTTGTGGCAGCAGTGCAGTAAGCAGATTGTGGCAGATGATGTGTTCACACATTATCTGTAACAATCTGAATCTCACGCATTTTTCATTCATTCATTCGTTCATTCATTCGTTCATTCGTTCATTCATTCATTCATTCATTCATTCATTCATTCATTCATTCATATTTCTAGACCGTTCCTATCAGCCTGCCAAATTGGGGAGGTTAACAACATTCATAGACATAATCACAATTCAAGTCATCGAAACAATTAAAAAACGTTATTATTCCTCCAGTCCAAACTGATCAGTCATGTGTTAACTTGTACTGTCACAGGCCAGAACGACCCAGAGCTGCATATCCATATCTGTGTTTAAAGGAATCATCAAAATTTCCTCCTCAACAGCAGATTGGAAGAGCAAAAAAAAAAAAAAAAAAAGAAAAGACAGAAGATTTGGGACTGGCTAAAATCATCCATTTTCCCACCCCAAAAATCTGAAGTTTTCACATCCCTCGTTGACATCCCTTAGTTTTTCCAGTGGAAATATGAACATCCACAGGCTGTGAAGGGCCAAATTCTAAATGGGTTTTTGAATCCACTATAAAACGCTAAGTACTATTAGACATTGATAGTTAAACATAACATCGGTAGATATCAAATACAGATATCCCCTATTGATTTCAGTGAATCTTTGACCAATTGCCATGCACTCAGAGAATATCTGAAAGATATTATTATTTACAGGTAACAGTTCAGAACGGTGGGCATTCCACTGAATCCAAACCTAATCAGTCATATCTATCTTTAAAGGAATCACTGAAAAGGTCCACCTAAACAGCAGGTTGGAAGAGCAAATAAAAGATTTAATATTTGGGATTTGCTGAAATATCTGAACTATCTTTCTCTCCGAAAGCAGAGGAAAGAGGCAGAGGAGGGAGTGTACTCAGAGAATATCTGAGAGGCATCTGAGATATTCTCTCCGAAGACAGTGGAGGGAGTATAAGCTCACCGGTTTTCAGTCTAGACGGATTCAACAGAGGAAGAGGTTAATGGGTTCAAATTCCTGAACTCCCATTCCTATAACTGCGTTGGGAAGAGAACAAATTTTAAGATAAACACAGCAGGGTGGAAACAATTGGCGGGACGGCAGCTTTGAACTTTTCTCCATACTCAAAAGCAATGCCGTGAGATAACAAGGGGGAGAAACAAAATTAGGAGTTTTCGTTCTCCGGAAAATGGATAATTAATTTTGAGGAGCAGTTTTGGATCAGTTATCAAATACCTACCAAGCCATGCCCTGAGATAGCCTCGTGAGGGTATGGAGATTATAACACACCACGTGGAATTCTTTGCATGCCAAAGGTCCCAGGTTGAATCCCCGGCATCTCCGGTAAAAAGGATTAGGGAGCAGATGACCCTCAACTTGAGACACTGGCAGTCTGAGCAGACAACATTGAATTTGATAGGTCGATGGTCTGATTCCACATAAAGCAGTGTTCCTAACAGCAACTAAAAATTTGTTTTCCTTTGATACCTGTTGTCTACTTGTGATACACCATTGCTCTTTCACTCAACCTTGGGGATGAGTAGCACATCATTGACCGCCTTCCTCACCCTTCTTGTAGTGGGGGTTGGATGGGGGATTTTCCGCCATGTTGGGTTTTTATGTCTTTTAGTGGAGGTTTTAAGTGGTGGTTTTATAAGTCTCTGTAACCCACCGTGAGCTGATTCCAAAATGGCGGGGAATAAATCTATTATTATTATTAATAATAATAATAATAATAATAATAATAATACCTACCACCAATTACCTACCTACCTACCATGAGCTTCACGCATGTTGACTACTAACAGAACATCCATAAATATGCAAGAACCAAAAAGGTTAGGGATAAAAGCGATTTTAGAAAAATGTAAAGATTATTAAAGGTAAAGGTAAAGGTATCCCCTGTGCAAGCACCGGGTCATGTCTGATCCTTGGGGTGACGCCCTCTAGCGTTTTCACGGCAGACTCAATACGGGGTGGTTTGCCAGTGCCTTCCCCAGTCATTACCGTTTACCCCCCAGCAAGCTGGGTACTCATTTTACTGACCTCGGAAGGATGGAAGGCCGAGTCAACCTTGAGCCGATTGCTGGGATCGAACTCCCACCCTCATGGGCAGAGCTTTCAGACTGCATGTCTGCTGCCTTACCACTCTGCACCACAAGAGGCTCTATAAAGATTATTATAGGAGCTCAAATATTTAAAAACCATTAATAGAATATCTATTTGGCACACGCAAAACATCTAACTGCATACACCAATAATGCCAAATAATTTTTTGACCTAACACATTTCGATCTAACATCTTCCTCAGAAGTCAATTGTACAGATGCACACAGATATGGTTAACACATTTTTACAATTTTCAACAGGGGGTGAAAAAATATGGACGTCTTTCTCAGAAAAAGAGACTTTTTTGTTTCTTTCATGGGGAAAGTCGGGGCCATTCGCAGAGGAATTGGTGGGATGTAAGATATGAAAGGCTAGCCAAATCGCATCAGATCTCAGAAGCTACACAGGTTTAGTCCTCGTTAGTATTTGGTTGGGAGTCCACCAAAGAAGTCCTGGGTTGCTACACATTGTTTCATCTCTTGTCTTAAAAAGCACAAAAGGGGTCACTATGACCGTTTACGCACTGGAGATTTCATGCCGGGCTGGAGTTTGGAGTTTTAGTCGTGGCAGGTTCCCCACCTCTTCCTGTACCCACACGGGGGAGCATTTGGCCTGGTGCACCTCATCCGCCCCCAATTTGTGCTCCTGCATGGCAGCTGGGGCAGGAAAGTTCCCAGTGCATAAACGGTCCATGAGGTGCTTGTTACTTGACAGCATTTTCCTCCATTACAAGTTAAAAATGACGATGAAGAAGAAGAAGAATGCATTTGTTTATTATTGGATTTCTTATCCACCGCTGAAAGCCATCTCACGACAGGTTACAACAATAAAAACCCCCAGTAAAATTCCAGTGTTAAAACACACTGTAACCCGGTGGCAAACTAAAACCGATATTAGCCAGACAATATAGATGGAATGCTATTATGTCTGAAGCCATGATGGTCTGGATTCAGAGTGCTTTGGGGGGCAACAGCAAAAGGCCTTCTGGAATTCTGGCCCTGCTGGTAGACCTCTTAATGTTCCTTGCATGACACAGAGTGTTGGACTGGGTGGGCCCCTAGCCTGATTCAACATGGCTTCTCTTAGATTCTAAAGGCACAAAAGACTGTGATTCACTGCCCTTAAGGACCATAACTGGCTTTTTCCCTTTCTCCCTCCTTTCTCTCTTTTGAGAATCTATCTCGAACTCATATTTAACTAGAATCCACCAGCTTTTCACTGCTGCCTGATTATCAATTTGCACCTCAGTAAAGGAAGGCTGAAGGATTCTATTGTTTTGTTAATTGTCAATTTGCATCTTTGAAAGGTGTTGCATTTTCTTCCCCCTTTTTCTTTGGCAGGTTAAGACTAATTCCACTTGTACATGAAGCGCACACGCACACACACACACACACAAATTCCATTCCTCTGAGATATGGTTGACTGAAAATATACTATTCAAATCTTTGCTTACTTTTTTTTAATTTCGGCTTTAAAAAAACATCTACAACTGGCAAAGCTGGTAGAAATTCCACTCTTTCCGGAGAAGTGCTCAATGTAGAATAATTATTTTTCGGCAAACATTTACACTGGCCAGTCGCAAAGGTATTTTACAAATGCAACACCAGGCTTTCGAATGAGAGACACTGGCTAGAAAGTTTTGGCTTTTGTTTTGTATTTTGTAAAGATGAGAATGACATGGCTATATGGCTAAAACTTCTCGGAACAAAGCAGAATGAGTTCCTAGGTAAAACAGCCTCGGTTTCGTTTTTCCTTCATCAGTGAACTGTAACATCACTGATGAAGTCAAAACGAAAAATGAGGCTGTTGTACCTAGGAACTCGCTCTGCTTATAACAGTTTATATTGTTTGAATAAAGTTTTTGCCATCGCCAGCTTGAAAACTACCTTTTTTTCTCTCTACACATCTTCGGCTGACGGGTCGTCTCTGCTTCTCATAACCAACACGGGACATTCACTCAATGTTTTAAAGTTTTCCTAACTTCTGTGGATTTCTAGCGCTCAAAGTTTTCAGGAAGGAGAAGCCTGGAGAATGAGTTTTTTCTATTTCTTTTTAAAGTGGGATGCAGGAATGCTTATAAAAAAGTATAAAAAGAAGCAGAAACTAGATTTATTTTCCCTCTGGAGAGTCGTTTTGTTGTTTTACAGACTCCCGTCCGCCGGCTAGACATTGTTATAAAGCCCATCTGAATGATTTCTCGAAAATTAATTAATTACGTGTTTCTCAGCACTGAAAGGAGCACGTGAACGAGGTATGACTACGGTTATTCATTATTATCTAGATTAAATAATAAGGACCATTTTGCAGAATGTCAGAGGACTTATTCTTATAATGTCCATAATAGTAAACAAGGCAAACTCCAACATTTCACAATATTGTACAGGGGAGGGCGGCAGGTACATTCGGTGTGGGATGTGCTATCAAGTCACAGAGAACTTTATGACAATTCTGTACAGTTTTCAAGACAAGAGATGAACAGGTTTGCCCATGTCTGCCTCAGCATATCGACCCTGAACGATTTTAATGGTCTCCCGTTCAAGTACTAATCAGGACCACCCCTGCTTAACCTTCCAAGGTCACAGCCTTGACAGATCTGTGACACCCAATCTTTGTATTATGAAGATCATAGATTCATGGAGTTGGAAGGCACCTCCAGGGTCATCTAGTCCAACCCTCTGCACGATGCAGAAAACTCACCACTGCCTGTCCACTCACAGTGACCCCAGTTCCATGCCAAGATGATACCCTCCCTAAAAACACCAGAATCCCTGGCCAGCTTGGCCAGGAAGCAATTTGCCTCCTGACCCCAAAGTGGTGATTGGCATTTCCCTGGGCATGCAAGGAAGGGCCATAAGAGCCAAGCACTGACACAATCCCTTGTGGCATACCACTTCCAATCTGTCCAAGTTAACAGAATCAGCATTCCTGTCAGATATCTTGTCTCTGCTTATAAACTTCCAGAGAAGGAGAACCCACCAACTCCCAAGCAAGCCTGTTCCACGGTGGAACTGCTCTGTCAGGAACTTTTTCTGGATGTTTAATTTCAATCCATTGGTTCTGATCCAACCGTCTAGGGCAACAGAAAGCAACTCTGCTACATCCTCTATATCAGTGGTCCCCAACCCCGGGGCCACAGCCTGGCACTGGGCCACGAAGGCCTCAGCACCGGGCCGCAGCTCTTGCTTCGGGGGGGGGGGGGGGGAGAGTGAAGCACGGCCACCAGGATGCCGGCGGTGCAAAGGTGCATGAGCAAAACTGCCGTGCATGCGCGTTTGCGGCCTCGTCGGACGCAAATGCGCATGTGCGGCAAATCTGCGCATGCGTGTTTGCACTGCTGGCATGCCGGTGGCCATGGCTCTCTCTTTCCCCCCCCCCCCGAAGCAAGAAGCTTGCCAGGCCGCAAACTGATCGGCCGCTTCGGCAGCCGATTCTTGCTGCGGGGGGGGGGGGGGCGGGGAGAGGGAGCCATGGCCGCCGGCATGCCAGCGGTGCAAGCACACACACACACTGCAGTTTTGCTCATGCGCACATGTGCAAATTGCCGCGCAGACACATTTGAGGCCCCGCTGGACGCAAACGTGCATGCGCGGCAAGTTCGTGCATGCGCATTTGTGGCGGGGCTGCCGCGCATGCGCAGGGGCCGGGTCACCCTCTTCCTGCACCCCATGGCAGCGGCCCGCAGCCACGGAAAGTTTGCGGACTGCTGCTCTATATGACATCCCTTGAAGTTTTATTGTGAACCCCCTTGGGCCGGAAGAGGTGGTATATAAATATAAAAATAAATAAAATGTGTAACAGCTGACTTGCTGTTAGTACTAACGTGCTAAGGCCTAGGTTAGCGGACAGTGGCCCTGCCTCAGACAGGCCACACCCACTCTCTGCCCACTCAACCAGTCAGGGGCTCTCTGCCGCCATGTTGGCAGATCGCTGCTGGACTCTCACCAGGACCCATGTAAGTGCCCTGGAGGTGGGGGGGGCAGGGGAAGGCCAAGGGAGGGAGAATTTGCTTCCCCTTGGGCCGCAAAACCCTATCACCACCTCAGAGAGGCAGCGAGGGGGCTTTGGGGGCCAAAAGGAAGCGGCCGCCCACCCAAGGCCCCTCCCCTTCCCACCCCTTCCAGGCCCATCAGTGGCCATTGTGGGAGGGGGAGTTAGGTCGACATGTCCATATATGGTCCTATCACCCGATAAAACTTTAACAAACTTAAAACATGCATATAAAAACTTAATTTATTCCCACCCATTCGGGAAACCCTTCCAGGGCTATCAAGAAACCCCAGAGTTTCACGAAACCCGGATTGGGAAAGCTTGGAGTAGACAACACTGAGATTGATAGGCAAAGGGCCCGACTCAGTGTACGACAGCTGAATGTCACATAAGGAAAAACGAGAAAAGTAGGGGGCCAAGATTTGCTCCCATTCCACCCCCGTTGGGTTATGCACTTTCAAAGCACTTTAGAAGCAGATCTGCCTCTTTTGCCCCGGGAAATCCGGCTGCAAAAGCACATGATCCAATGGGCGTGGAATGGGAAAGGAAACCTCCTTTTGCATTTGAAATCGCTCTCCACTTGGAAGCCTGTTTACCTTCGGTTCTTCAGTCCACCCAGGCAGAGTTTCCATCAGGCTCCCCTCAATGGAGCCCACTGACCGTGTTCAGCCGAGAAACTCTCCTCTCTAGCCGTTGTATTAAAACAGTATTAAGGTTTTCAAATCCACTTCCTATTCCTCCAGCTGGAAATCCTGCCAAGCACTCTCTTAGACAGACACTAAAATGATTTGGATCGTCAAGACACAGTCCAAATTCCCCCCCCCCCCCCCCGTGGAAAATTGCCAGAATCGACATCTGCGAGAAAGTGGGCAATTTTTTACTATACGCAGAGAGTGTATCCTCTGTCTGATGCCGTCCTACCTGCACGCGTCTCCTTCGACAGAAGCTGTTCTGCTTTTCAGTGTGGGTTGGGCCATGGCCAGAAATAACTTAACCCTGTCCATGCAGCCACACGTCCTTCGTCGGCCAGAAGATATTTAATATACTGATGCATGAGGTAAACCAGGCGTACTCATCAGGGCTTAGTAGGTGTGGGGGAGGAGAGGCTGAGAGAGCCCTGATATTACTGAAGGAGGAGGAGAAGAAGAAGAAGAAGAAGAAGAAGAAGAAGAAGAAGAAGAAGAAGAAGAAGAAGAAGAGTTGGTTCTTATATGCCGCTTTTCCCTACCCGAAGGAGGCTCAAAGCGGCTTACAGTCGCCTTCCCTTTCCTCTCCCCACAACAGACACCCTGTGAGGGAGGTGAGGCTGAGAGAGCCCTGAGATTACTGAAGAAGAAGAAGAGTTGGTTCTTATATGCCACTTTTCTCTACCCAAAGGAGGCTCAAAGCGGTTTACAATCTCCTTCCCTTTCCTCTCCCCACAACAGACACCCTGTGGGGTGGGTGAGGCTGAGAGAGCCCTGATATCACTGCTCGGTCAGAACAGTTTTATCAGTGCCATGGCGAGCCCAAGGTTACCCAGCTGCCTGCATGTGGGGGAGTGCAGAATCAAACCCGTATTGCCAGATTAGAAGTCCACACTCCTAACCACTATACCAAACTGGCTCTCTTGGATGGATTCTTAATGAATCCCTTAAAATTCTTTCAAATGCTTCTGTTCTTGTAGCAGGAGGGTTGATATAGATCAAATAATGAGGCTCAGATACGATTTCGGTGGTGTTTTGGAGGCCAGGATTTCAGCACTCTTTTTAGGCCTCAAGTGCAGGCCCGGCAGAACAGCTCCGTCTTATGGGCCCTGTGGAACTGTCCAAGGTCCTGCAGGGCCCTGATCTTGCCAGGGAAGGTGTTCCACTGAACCGGGGCCATGGTTGAAAAGGCCCTGGCAGGGGTGGAGTCCAATTTGATAGCTTTGGAGCTCGGGAGTCAGAGGTTTTACTCTCTACATCTTAAGTTATTTTGTGGGATGTAACGGAAGAGGTGGTCCTGTAGATATGAGGATCCTAGACCGTTTAGCCCCCTTCAAAGATCACTGCCTTGTTGTGGCAAGGGGGCTTGCGTAGTTCAGTGAAGCTATGAGCTATGCCGTGCAGGGCCACCCAAGACGGACAGGTCATAGCTGAGAGCTCTGACAAAAGGTGATCCACTGGAGAAGGAAATGGCAAACCACTCCAGTATCTTTGCCATGAAAACTCTATGGACAGTTCCAATAGGCATAACGATATGACGCTGGAAGATGAGCCCCTCAGGTCGGAAGGTGTCCAATATGCTACTGGGGATGAGCAGACGGCTAGTACGAGTAGCGCCAGAATGAATGAAGCGGCTGGGCCAAAGCCGAAAGGACGCTCAGTTGTGGAAGTAACTGGTGGCGAAAAGACAGTCCGATGCTGTAAAGATTTTTATTCCATAGGAACCTGGAACGTCAGATCCATGAATCAAGGCAAGCTGGACGTGGTTAAACAAGAAATGAGAAGACTGAACATCGACATTTTAGGAATCAGTGAACTAAAATGGACTGGAATGGGTGAATTTAATTCAGATGACCATCAGGTATACTACTGTGGACAAGAATCTCGCAGAAGAAATGGAGTAGCCTTCATAATCAATAAGAGAGTAGGAAAAGCAGTCTTGGGATACAATCCCCAAAATGACAGAATGATCTCAGTTCGAATCCAAGGCAAACCATTCAACATCACAGTGATCCAGGTCTACGCCCCAACCACTGCTGCTGAAGAGGATGAAGTTGATCAGTTCTATGAAGCCCTACAACACCTTCTAGAAGCAACGCCCAAAAATGATGTGCTTATCATCATGGGGGATTGGAATGCTAAAGTAGGAAGCCAAAAGATAACCGGGATAACAGGCAAGTTTGGCCTTGGAGTACAAAATGAAGCAGGGCACAGGCTGGTAGAATTTTGTCAAGAGAATACAATGGTCATAGCAAACACTCTTTTCCAGCAACCCAAGAGACGACTCTACACATGGACATCACCAGACGGTCAACACAGAAATCAGATTGACTATGTGCTCTGCAGCCAAAGATGGAAAAGTTCTATCCAGTCAATAAAAACAAGACCAGGAGCTGATTGTGGTTCAGATCATGAGCTTCTTGTTGCAAAATTTAAGCTTAAATTGAAGAAAGTAGGGCAAAGCACTAGGCCACTCAGGTATGAACTAAATCATATCCCCGACGAATACACAGTGGAGGTGACAAATAGATTTAAGGAATTAGATCTGATAGACAGAGTGCCTGAAGAACTATGGACGGAGGTTCGTAACATTGTACAAGAGGTAGCAACTAAAACCATCCCAAAGAAAAAGAAATGCAAGAAATCAAAATGGCTGTCTGAGGAAGCTTTACAAATAGCTAAGGAGAGAAGGGAAGTGAAAGGCAAGGGAGAAAGAGAAAGATACACCCAATTGAATGCAGAATTCCAGAGAAAAGCTAGAAGAGATGAGAATGCCTTCTTAAATGAACAGTGCAAGCAAATAGAAGAAAACAATAGAATGGGGAGGACCAGAGATCTTTTCAAGAAAATTGGAGATATGAAGAGAACGTTTCATGCAAAGATGGGTATGATAAGGGACCAAAATGGTAGGGACCTCACAGAAGCAGAAGAGATCAAACAAAGGTGGCAAAATTATACAGAAGAACTATACAAGAGCGAGCTTAACATCCCTGATGACCACAATGGGGTAGTTACTGACCTGGAGCCAGACATCCTGGAATGTGAAGTCAAATGGGCCTTAGGAAGTCTGAGCAACAATAAAGCTAGTGGTAGTGACAGCATTCCAGTTGAACTATTCAAAATCTTAAAGGACGATGCAGTAAAAGTGCTACACTCAATATGCCAGCAAATTTGGAAAACTCAAAAATGGCCACAGGATTGGAAAAGGTCAGTTTACATTCCAATCCCAAAGAAGGGCAATGCCAAAGAATGTTCAAACTACCGCACCATTGCACTAATTTCTCATGCTAGCAAAGTTATGCTCAAAATCCTACAAGCTAGGCTCCAGCAATATGTGGACCGAGAACTTCCAGAAGTACAGGCAGGATTTCGAAGAGGCAGAGGAAATAGAGATCAAATTGCCAACATACGCTGGATCATGGAGAAAGCTAGGGAGTACCAGAAGAACGTCTATTTCTGCTTCATTGACTATGCTAAAGCCTTTGATTGTGTGGAGCACAACAAATTGTGGCAAGTTCTTAAAGAGATGGGAATACCAGAGCATCTTATTTGTCTCTTGAGAAATTTATATGCAGGTCAAGAAGCAACAGTGAGAACTGAACATGGAATCACTGACTGGTTCAAAATTGAGAAAGGAGTTCGGCAAGGCTGTATACTGTCGCCTTGCCTATTTAACTTGTATGCAGAGCACATCATGAGAAATGCGGGATTAGAGGAGTCACAAATTGGGATCAAGATTGCAGGGAGAAATATCAACAACCTCAGATATGCAGATGATACCACTCTAATGGCAGAAAGTGAAGAGGAACTAAAGAGCCTGTTGATGCGGGTGAAGGAGGAGAGTGCAAAAGTTGGCTTGAAACTCAACATCAAGAAAACAAAGATCATGGCATCCGGCCCTCTCAATTCCTGGCAAATAGAAGGGGAAGAAATGGAGATAGTGACAGATTTTATTTTCCTGGGCTCCAAGATCACTGCAGATGGGGACTGCAGCAAAGAAATTAAAAGACGCTTGCTCCTGGGGAGGAAAGCTATGGCAAATCTAGACAGCATCCTAAAAAGCAGAGACATCACCCTGCCAACAAAAGTGCGTTTAGTCAAGGCTATGGTCTTCCCAGTTGCAATGTATGGCTGCGAAAGTTGGACCATAAGGAAGGCCGAGCGTCAAAGAATTGAGGCTTTTGAACTCTGGTGCTGGAGAAGACTCTTGCGAGTCCCTTGGACTGCAAGGTGAACAAACCGGTCAGTCCTCGAGGAGATCAGCCCTGACTGCTCTTTAGAAGGCCAGATCCTGAAGATGAAACTCAAATATTTTGGCCACCTCATGAGAAGGAAGGACTCCCTGGAGAAGAGCCTAATGCTGGGAGAGATCGAGGGCAAAAGAAGAAGGGGACGACAGAGAATGAGGTGGATGGATGGAGTCACTGAAGCAGTAGGTGCAAACTTAAATGGACTCCGGGGAATGGTAGAGGACAGGAAGGCCTGGAGGATCATTGTCCATGGGGTCGCGATGGGTCGGACACGACTTCGCACATAACAACAACAAAGACCGTTTAGGGCAGGGGTAGTCGAACTGTGGCCCTCCAGATGTCCATGGACTACAATTCCCATGAGCCCCTGCCAGAGACTGATGTCAGGGGGTCATGGGAATTGTAGTCCATGGACATCTGGAGGGCTGCAGTTTGACTACCCCTGGTTTAGGGCTTTCAAGAAAATCACCAATACCAGCATGGTGTTAAGAGCAGCAGCATCTAATCTGGGGGACTTAGTTTGATTGCCCGCTCCTCCACATGCAGCCAGCTGGGTGACCTTGGGCCAGTCAGTGTTCTCTTCGAGCTGTTCTGACCAAACAGTACTGTCAGAGCTTTCTCAGCCTCACTCCCTCACAGGGTGTCTGTTGTGGAGAGAGGAAAGGGAAGGCAACTGTAAGCCCCTTTGAAACTCCTTATTGAGAAAGGCAACATATAAAAACCAACTCTTCTTCTTCTTCTTCAGTAATATCGGGATCTCTCAGCTTCACCTCCCTCACAGGGTGTCTGTTGTGGGGAGAGGAAAGGGAAGGCGACTGTAAGCCATTTTGAGACTCCTGTCATAGAGAAAAGTGGGGTATAAAAACCAGTTCTTCTTCTTTTTGAATTTGATCTTGTCTTCAATCTGGATTCAGTGCAGCTGGGAGAGCACAGCAGGGTTGCCAGACTCCAGGTGGCAGCTGGAGATCTCTCAGACGCAACTAGTTTCCAAATTAAAGAGATGAGGCTCCACCCCCAAAATCTCCCAAAATTTCACAATCCAGAGTTGGAAAACCTAATCCCAAAATAACAGCATGCCCCTGATACAGCAAGTTGTAGGGGTGAGATTCCCAGGCAGGAGAATCGATCCCTGTATTTTGTACTGATTTTCTGCCACTGCAGCAAAAACTGTGCACGTCCTCTGGATGTCCCTTCTTGTACAATGGGGTCTGGACAACGTCCATCATCCAGGAAAAGAACTTTTACGACCACTGAGAATCAAGGTATTCAATAAAGCAGAGAAGACACAATGTCTTTGATAAGAAAAGCACCCGTACACATTCTGCTTTACTGAGTCCTTTATTTCAAAAAGCCCTTTGATGTGTGTGCATTTTAAAATGATCATACTGTCCTATGCTGAGGAAGGTTTTTGGCAAGACTTCTGTGAATACTCTGAACCAATACTTCTGAAGTTAATATCACAAGTGGACTGCATTTTCAGAAGGATATAATCTAACAGGCACACAACTGCTTCCCATGATAACATCAGGAGGCATGGATTCAGTCCTTCAAGGAGGGATGCTGTATTCATTTTACAAGAAGAAGAAGAAGAAGAAGAAGAAGAAGAAGAAGAAGAAGAAGAAGAAGAAGAAGAAGAAGAAGAAGAAGAAGAAGAAGAAGAAGAAGAAGAAGAGGAGGAGGAGGAGGAGGAGGAGGAGGAGGAGGAGATGGAGATGGAGGAGGAGGAGGAGGAGGAGGAGGAAGAAGAAGAAGAAGAAGAACAAGAACAAGAACAAGAACAAGAAGAACAAGAGTTGGGTTTATACCCCGCCCTTTCTCTAACAGAAGGGGTCTCAAAGCGGCCTTCCCTTCCTCTCCCAAGAACAGACACCCTGTGATGTAGATGGGGCTGAAAGAGCTCTGACAGAACTGCTCTGTGAGAACAGTTCTAACCAGACTGTGACTGGCCCCAGGTCACCCAGCTGGCTGCATGCTGAGGAGAAGCAAGGAATCAATCCTGACTCTCTAGATTAGATGCCACTGCTCTTAACCACGATGGCTAGTTTCCACCATACCTGTTGCAGCCTTCAGTGTCCAAAATACGTCACCGAAATGAGCAACGGTTCACAAGCACATTGTAAAATAAGCAAAGCCAGTACCTTCCATGTGGGCAGTCATGTTATCCTGAGGCAGCCAGACAAAGTTTGAGATCATTGGCACCTTTAAAATCAACCCACTTTTCTTCTGGATATAAGCTTTTGAGTGTAGGCACTGATACAGAATTCAGCCACTGTTACATGCAGATAGTGAGTGAGAAAGATGTTGCTAGGACAGACCAATCAAAGCTAAGACAGGAATAACGGAGATCGGCAAGACCTATGAATACCAGCAAATATAGCTAATTTGGTGTAGTGGTTAAGAGCAACAGCCTCTGATCTGAATAGCTGGGTTTGATTCCCCAGTTCTCCTCCGCATGCAGCCGACTGGGTGATCTAGGGCCAATCACAGTCCTGTTGTCACAGAAAAGTTCTCTCAGAGCTCTCTCAGCCCCGCCTACCTCTTAGGGTGTCTGCTGTGGGGAGAGGAAAGGAAGGGGATTGTAAGCCACTTTGAGTCTCTTTTACATAGTGAAAAGTGGGGTATAAAAACCATCTCGTCTCCTAAAATTAGGTTACGGCCATTGGTAAGCTGGTAGGGTTGGAGCGTTGGACCCGGGAATCCCTGGTTCAAACCCCCAGTTGTCCATAGAACTTGCTGAGGGAACTTGGGCCAGTCTAAGCTAACTCGCAGGGTTGTTGTGAGGATAAAATTGAGGAGGGAAGAACTCTGTACATTTATTTATTTTATTTTTATTTATATATTTTCAAATGTATCTGCCACCCTTCCGATGTTGGCTTTTAATACTTCAGATTAATAAACAATAATTAAAACATTTCAAAACAATCTAATAATTTACATTAAAAACGGTCAAGGAACCACAATATGTCCCTCATGGGAGGCGGAACCAACCACAAAATGGCTGCCATCAGAGGCAGACCCTCACATAACGGAAGTCTTGAGGCAGGGCAATTTCCCCCAAAATATTCTGGGAAAGAGAAGCAAAAAAGAGAATCCGGCCAACATTATATTGGTAGCTGCCACTGAAACATCGTTATTTTAATTAGATCTCCGGCGGCCAATCAGAAGCCCTGAAGAACAGTCACCCCACCCACTTTCTAAACCCCTTTGCTGCATTGCCACCATGTCTGGAACCATCGTAGCCCCTGGTCCTTTCAGCTGAGGGTGCCTGGGATCGAACCGGGGACCTTCTGCACGCCAAACAGACACGACCTCCCTTCCCTTCCCATCAACCATCGCCACGCTGAACTTCTCCGCAGACGAGCCACACTGAAACATGTCCAGAGTCACAAAAATCAAACTGCTGTCATTAAGCCTACAAATATTTTCTTCCCTTTCCCTCTTTTTTTTTCCGGGGGGGGGGGCGGAGGCTTTCAGAGAGGGAATCGGCACCTTTGTTTCCCTCTGTTTTGTTTCCCCGGCTCCTCCTCCCTCCCTCTCTCTTGGTGGCCATTAACTACACTGACAGGTTGTCAGGCTGGAATAAGGAAATAAAACACTTAAACATTGTTTCCTGATGTACGCATTCATCTCCGCTGCCAAATACAGATATTGAGGAGATTCTTCACTCCTGTCAGCTCGCAAAAATTATACCCCAAGCACACGTCGCCAACACAATACTCTTAGCGTTTGACGTTCGCCGGAGCGGTCTTCCCTTTTCGAAGATCGTCGGAGCCCGGTTCTCGGGGAAGTTGTATTGGGCTGATTGTTTGAATAGTCCATTTGCACACAGAGGGGGGGGGGGGAATGTTAATTGCTTTAAAACAAAAAGGCAGCTCCAAGGGGCCGTTGTTGAGCTTCGAACGGAAAGAAAGGAACGGGAGTCCGAAGAAAGAAATGGCCCAAATCCGCAAGAGCGTTCTGTCCCCAGGAATAAAAATTACCCATCACCAACAGCCCGAGGATGAGGCATGATCAGGGCTAGTTTGAGGTATTTAGGGTTGCCAGCTTTGGGTTGAAAAATTCTTGGAAATTGGGGGGGGGGATGGAGCTCGATGGAGTACAGGACCATGGAGCTCACCCTCCCAAGCTGCCATTTCTGCCAGGGGAACTAGTCTGGAGAACAATTGTAATGCCAGGGGAGCTTCAGGCCCCATCTGGAGATCGAATAGTGAAGCAACAAAGCAAAGACCGGTCAGCCAAAGAAGTAGGAAGGAGAGAAAAGCTGACAAGACGGCTAAGAACAATGTAATTCTTCCTTAAGTGTAAGCCAGAACGATTTCCGGTATAACGCTCATATTCAGAGGCTGAATTCTTCCTCGGTGGCTTTGAATTACTTCACTTCCAAGAAATGTCTCAAACATGTGTGTTTTTCCTTCAGTCATCTAGGGTTCAAGCTACTGTGTATCACGTTACTCTGCTAGGCTCCTGCCACTCTGATCCCCCACCGAACACTGATTGGAAGTACCGGTCCCATCGTTATACAATATCTCAGAGCTCTCTCAGTACCCCGCCTGCCTCACAATGGGTCTGTTGTGGAGACAGGTAGGGAAATGTGATTGTAAGCTGCTTTGAGAATCCTTCAGGCAGTGAAAAGCAGGGCACGGGAAGAAGCCGGCCAGTCACAGCTCTCTCAGAGCTCTCTCAGCCTCACCTGCCTCCCGTCTGTTCTGTGGAGAGGAACAGTAGACAATTGTAAGGTGCTTTGAGACTCCTTCAGGTCATAAAAAGTGGGATACAAAAGCTCACCTCTTCTTACTTATGCCCCACTTCTTCTTTATGCCACACTTTTCAATACCTGAAGGAGTCTCCAACTAGCTTACAGACACCTTTCCTTTCCTCTTCCCTCAACAGACATGGTGTGTGGTCAGTGGGGCTGAGAGAGCTCTGAGAGAACAGCTCTACGGCAACAGCCCTAAAAGAACTGTGAGTCTCAAAGCAGCTTACAATCCCATTTCCGTTCCTCTCCCCACAGCTAAGAAATCCAGGCTTCCTTCCTGTCCCCCACCTCCTCTGCCTCGTCAATATTAGAAATGGTCGACATCATTCCCAAGCTCAGTGACACCCATCGGGGCCGATGGGTTTTAAAATGCATTGCTTGGTTTTAACGTTAATTGATCTCACTGTTGTTGTTTTAGCGGGTCATAATTCGTTACTTTTGGCCGCCGAGACAGCAAGTCCAAGAGGGGCAATATCTAAATCGATTAAGAAATAAAATCAACAAACAAATAAGACTCACTGGCAGTCTTCAAGCAAAGGTTGGATACACACTTTTCTTGGATGCTTTAGGATGCTTAGGGCTGATCCTGCGTTGAGCAGGGGGTTGGACTAGATGGCCTGTGTGGCCCCTTCCAACTCTATGATTCTATGATTCTATAATTCTATGATCCTGCATTGAGCAGAGGGTTGGACTAGATGGCCTGTGTGGCCCCTTCCAACTCTATGATTCTATGATTCTATAAAAATGGATAGTCTGTCGCAGCAGAACAAACTGTGTGGCAGGGGAGGAGCTTTCGAGATGCGCCGCTCAGAAAGAGACTCTGCAACAAACGTGGTTCGTTTTTAAGGAGCAGCTGGACTCTTGCACTTTTCTGCAAATACAGAAAAATCAACTAAGTTTTGAGTTTTATCGTTTCCCCTATTGGCATTCAGGCAGAAAATCTACACACTCTGGAAAGGGCTTTGGGGAGGGGGCGTTATATAATTCCAGGTGGCATTTTGGGGGATTTGGTGGCGGTCCCGTGGGTGCCCTGGGTTCACACAGCCCTACCCCGGCATGCCAACTCAGGTCGAACTCCCGTCGCCACAGAGCTGTGCAGAGACGGTCACTGCTTGTTGCTTCCAGTGGGTGCTGCTGTAAACAAGCTTACCGGATGAATGGGAAAGGCAGGAGATGAATGTCAGGACCGTTCTAATAAGTTTTGCAGGGTGGGAATTTGCTTTATAGACGCAATTAAGAAGTCACCACACAGTGAGGCTTGAAAGCAATAATTATCTTTCATCTTGTTGCTTTGTCTTTGTCTTTTTTCCCCCTTTTTCTTTCCCTTTGGGTTCCTCCCCCTCACTTATCTGCTCTCGATAAACTACAACGGATCTCCGTGCTATTATAATTCTTTTCTGCCCTCTGCCTACCGACGAGCCGAGGACGCAGGTTGGATTAATCACGCAAGAGTCCGTCAGGATGCTGAAGGTCAACCAAGCATCGGGAATGGGGACTCCATCAAGGGGACAGAAGTGAACGGGAATCTTTTCTATAACCTTTGGGATCACTCTCCAATGTTGCCAGATTCCGGATTCTCAAAATTGCACAAGCTAATCTGCACATTGTATATATACTAGATTCAAAGCCCGCTCATCAGAACTGGCTTTAAAAGGCCCCCCCCCCAGCGGCTTCCCCCCGTGCCGCGAAGCACAACCATGTGCTTAGCGGCCTGGGGGGAAGGGGTCCTCCCTGAGCAGTTTAAAGATATATTTTGCGCTATTTAGGTGAACTGGGCACATTAGAAGACTCGTTTTTTATACTCCACTTTTTCCTACCTGTAGGAGTCTCAAAGCAGATGACACTCATGAGGAGGAAGCATTCATTCTGTATTAATACTGAGAGAAGAATTGGTGTTTGTTCCCTGATTTTTGCTACCTGAAAGGAGTCTCAAAGCAGCTGACCATTGCCTTCCCTTCCTCTACCCAAAAGAGACACCCCTTGAGTTAGGTGGGGCTGAGAGAGCTCTGATGGAACTGCTCCATGTGAACAGCTCGAACAGGACTGGGACAAGCCCAAGGTTACCCTGCTGGCTGCATGGAGAGGCGCAGGGAATCAAACCTGGCCCTCCAGATTAGAGGCCACCTCTCTGAACCACGACATCATGCTGGTGTAGGGTACTGTACTGCTTATTGAAAGCCAGCTTAGTATTGTGGTTAAGAGCATTGGATTCTAATCTGGGGAACCGGGTTTGATTTCCCACTCATTTTCCATGTGCAGCCAACTGGGTGACCTTGGGCGAGTCACAGTACCCAGTTCCCCAAGCCCCACCTGCCTCACAGGGTGTCTGTTGTGAGGAGAGGAAGGGAAAGGTGTTTGTAAGCCACTTCCTTTGGGTACTGAAAAGCAGGGTATAAAAAAAGCAGCTCTTCTTACCAGTCTTTCTCCCCACCTGACTGCATAAAACACTCTAAAATAGCCAGAGAACTGTTGTATTTACCACTCGTTCTGGTCATGATTTGCTCATGCTTTCTTCTCAAACTACAGCCTCGGTTTGTCAGGAAAATATGCTGCTTATGGTTGCTGGAACCGAAGGTGCTAGTAGACCAGCATCTCACTAAATGACTGGGCTATATTCTGCTAGATGAACAAGGGCTGACAGCATTTGGGGCCAGGGCCAAATACAGAAAAATCCCTGGAAAATCCTTTGGCAGGCTTTTTCAACCAGGATTTCGTGAAACCCTGGGGTTTCTTGATGGCCCTGGGTTTTTTTGATGGCCCTGGGGTTTCTTGATGGCCCTAGATGGGTTTCCTGAACAGGCGGGAGTTAATTAATTTTGTATTTTTTTTAAAAAAATTACCGGGTGATATGACCATATGCGGTCATGTTGACCCCCCCAAAATGGCCAATGATGGGCCTGGAGGGGGTGGGAAGGGGAGGGGCCCCAGGTGGACATGTCCACAGCTCTGCTTCCCAACCATATTCTGCATGATGGAGTTTCTCAAAGCCTGACGAATATTTCAGGGGTTTCTGGATGGTAAAAACAGGTTGAGAAAGGGTGATCTATGGAATCACCCCCAATTTCAGAATAAATAACTATCTTGTTAAGTAGAGGCCAATGACAGGCTGGCTCAAGGTTGCCCAGGGAGATGCATGGCTCATCCCAGGATTTGAACTCTGTCCTTTGTCATCCAAACACCTCATTTTCCCTTATGGCATACTGGCTTCTTACCCTCACCAAAGAATCAAGGAATGGGCATCCTTTCGCTCTCTGTTCATCAACTAATAAGCAAAATGGAGCCAGAAGTGAAATAAGAATTCCGCAAGGGAGGGGAGAATGCTAACCTTATGCACAAAGCCGATTTTATACACTGATAGAGTATTTCCACTAAAGGAATAATGACAACCAGGTGGGACCTTGTACTTTCCTCTGCTGCTACAGATAATTAAAAGGGCAAAGTATTAACTAGATTTTGCAAAAATATATATATATTGATTTTGGCCTTTCTAGAGATAAGATGCCTGAGTCCAGCGAGCTTTCACCAGCCTTTTCATTTAGTTATTACTGTGATGACATTATGCTGTTCCCGGAACCTGCACCTTCCGGATTCCCGTCTACTAACATATTGTTCACTTCGCATGAAGACTGCAAAAGCCTGGAAAGGTCTTCTGTCTTGTGTGACTACATCTCTCCTAGTATTAAGAACATAAGCAGAGCCCTGCTGGGTCAGACCAGTCGTACATCTACTCCAGCATCCTAAGAACATCAGGAGAGCCCTGCTGGATCAGACCAGGGGTCCCTCTAGTTCAGCTTCTTAAGAACATAAGGAGAGCCCTACTGGATCAGATGACTTGTCAATCAGGTCCAGCATCTTCAGAAGACCCCTGCTGGATCAGACCAGTGGTCCATCTAGTCTAGCATCTTAAGAACATAAGAAGAGCCCTGCTGGGTCAGACCAGTGGTCCATCTAGTCCAGCATCTTAAGAACATAAGAAGAGCCCTGCTGGGTCAGACCAGTGGTCCATCTAGTCCAGCATCTTAAGAACATAAGAAGAGCCCTGCTGGGTCAGACCAGGGGTCCATCTAGTCCAGCATCTTAAGAACATAAGAAGAGCCCTGCTGGGTCAGACCAGAGGTCCATCTAGTCCAGCATCCTAAGGATATCAGAAGAGCCCTGCTGGGTCAGACCACTGGTCCCTTTAGTCCAGCATCGTAAGACTATTAGGAAAGCCCTGATGGTTCAGACCAACCATCTAGTCTGACATCCTATCTCATACAGTGCCCTACCAGTTCCCTGGCACAGCACAGAGGCCAAGGCCTTCCCCTAACGTTGCCTCCTAGTGCCGGGATTCAGAGGCTTAGTGCCTTAGTAGAGGTTTCCCTCAGTCCCCATGATGGTAGCCACCTTGAATCTATTGAAGATGGTATCTTCCTTGAATCTATCATGAGCTGTTCTTTGAGAAACCATCCAATTGGGAGGCCTTGCCAAGAGAGAGTGGGTTTGAATGAAACACACCCTTTTGTATCAGAACACACTCCTTAGAACTTCATATGGCTGACCTGCCCAACTCCTTCAGTCAACAGGCTACTTCCTGTTGCAACAGCATTTATGCTTTAGAGCAGGGGTAGTGAAGCTGCGGCCCTCCAGATGACTACTACAATTCACCACACCTTCCAGTGACCCCAAAACCATCCGCGACGGACTGCAGAGTCCCACAGGTCAGTTGTTTTCGTTTCCACCAAAAAGACATCGTAATCTCCAGCTAACAACTTCGGGTTGATAACCTCTGCATCTTGATTGTATGAACAAGGCCCTTATTAGGTTATCATTGCACCAGGCGAGACACCCGGGAAAATGAATGTCTTGGATGCAAAAGACTAATAAGAAGGTGCGCGGCCCAAAATGGCCACATTAATCCTTGGATGATTACAAAGACGGAATTAACTTTAGCACATATTTCTCAATTTAATACATATAGATGGCCGTTATTAGCATATATTTAGCAGCAATAAGGAAAAGAGGTGACGGTTTATCCGGGGAAGGTGAACACTTCATTCTTGAGGCAGGGGATTACACAACGACATAAACACACAGCACACACACACACACACACACACACTGATACGACTCTCCTCCTCCCCCATCCAAGGAATTCAGCAAACCGCTTAGATCCTCTCTTTTTGCTAAACTGAGTTTTGATCAGATAGTTGGGATGTTAGTATTCTGGTTGATCTTACTAACTGAAATAATCTCTCCATATCCAACACATAGTTCTGGACTCAGAAATCTCAGAAAGTGTTAAACTATGACTCTGAGATCATAGAATCATAGAGTTGGAAGGGGCCATACAGGCCATCTAGTCCAACTCCCTGCTCAACGCAGGATCAGCCCTAAGCATCCTAAAGCATCCAAGAAAAGTGTGTATCCAGCCTTTGCTTGAAAACTTCCAGTGAGGGGGAGCTCACCACCTCTGTAGGCAGCCTATTCCACTGCTGAACTACTCTGACTGTGAAAACCTTTTCCTGATATCTAGCCTATATCGTTGTACTTGAAGTTTAAACCCATGACTGCGTGTCCTCTCCTCTGCAGCCAGCAGAAACAGCATCCTGCCCTCCTCCAAGATGAATCAGAATCACACAGAACTGAAAAAGACCACAGTCTAGCTCCCCCACCACCACCTACTTTCTCAGGGGCTTTAAAAACACACACACCCCTGACAGGTGCTCTTCCTATCATCTCCTAAAAAACATCCAATGGAGACTCCACCACCCTCTGAAGCAGCATATTCCCACTACAGAGTACCCTCACCATCAGAAAATGCTTTCTAATATTTAAGTGGAGCCTCCTTCCCTGTAATTTGAACCCACTGCTCCTATTCTTTGCCTCTAAGTTTGCAGTAAACAAGCTGGATCCCTCTTCAACATGTCAACCTTTTACATCTTTCAATATAGCTATCGTATCATGGGGAGAGACTGCTCAGAGAGCCTCAGTGCTGTCAAAGGGATGATCAGCCAAAAAACACTTGGGACATTCATTTCCAGTGCTTTGCTTTGTGGCGAGGGAATGTTGCTCAGTGGAAGAACATCTGCTTGGCATGCAGAAGGCCCCAAGTTCAATCCCTGGCATCTCCAGCTTTTTTTTTTAAAAAACCAGATAGTTGGTGATATGAAAGACCTCTGCTTGACACCTTGGAGAGCAGCTGCCAATCATATTAGACATTACTGAACTTGGTGGGCCAAAGGTCTGATTCAGTAGAACGCAGCTTCATGTGTTCAAGCCCTCAAAGGGTCAAGATGTACTAGAACTCCAGGCTCCAACTGGAGGTTAGCATGCCCTATCTATCAACCAGATATGGCCCTCCTCAACAACTCCATCTCACACAACTTCCCAAAATCTAACACTGTGTTTTCCTAATATCCTCAGGAAGAACCTTCCAATATGTGACAGCTACCACAGATGAAGTCCAAGAAGGGGCCAGCAGTTGTCCTAACCTTTCCCTGGGAAATTAACACCAAGCCAACATTCCTCCGAAGAGCAGAATTTACCTCCAGAATGTGATCTAGATTTTAGTGTTTCGCCACTATTGTGAACAAGTATATAGCTTTGTCCCAGCAAAGCTGGGTTAAACAGAGAGACAGAGCTTTCCAAGGCTGTGCAGGTGAGTTTGCTGGTTGAAGGAAGATTTGAAGTTGAGCCGAATCCAAGATCTCTGCTACCCTTCCTTCTGCTCTAGATAGACCATCCATTCAAGGAGACAGGCCATTTTTTTGAGAACGGAGAAGTCTGCTTGACTTCGCATAGTTTAATGCCAGTATTAAGCAGATTGCAGTGTTTTCAAATGCAAAAAAACACACACACACACACACACACACACACATGACCCTCTTCTCTCTTTCATTCCAAAGGTTCAAATACACAAGAAAACTGGAGACTCATGGAGGATAAGTCTATCAATGGTTACCAGCAACGGAACCTCCATGTTCAGAAGCATGAAGTTTCTGAAACCCAGAACCAGGAGACAGCATCAGGAGAAGGTCATGGTTTCTATGTCCTGTAGTTGGCTACCTGAAGGAACTAGTTGACCACAGTGACACAGGATGCTAGACTACATGGACCACTGGTCTGATCCATAGGGCTTTTATGTTCTATTAAAGGCTTTGATGCTTTGATGTTGGCACCTCTATGCTTTGATATTGGCCCTCCAGAGGAACTGAAGTAGGTTCAAGGCAGATAAATACTTCCTTGATTCAATGAGTAAATCATTGCAGAATTCACTGCTAGTGGGAATCATTATGACAATAAGCCTAGATTGCTTTAAGAGGAAATTAGGCAGATTCATGGAAGAGAGGCCAATCCGTGACTACAAGACTTGAGGGGGACCTCCAGAATCCCAAAAGCGGGATTCAACATCAGGGGGAGGCCTTGACCTCAGTGCTGGACTAGATGGACCACTGGTCTGATCCAGCAGGGCTCTTCTTATGTTCTAATGAAGGACTCGGCCTCTATGGCCTGTTGTTCACCCTCCAGAGGAACTGGTTGACCTCTGTGTGAGACAGGAGGCTGGACCAGATGGACCCCTGATCCATCAGGGCTTTTTACCTTCTTAAGGCTTCAGCCCAACCAGGTCCATGATTCTAAAAGACCTAATTGCAGCCCAGCGCCAACTTCCTAACAATAACATTTACATATCGCATTTCTCCGAGAACAATCTACACTTAGGAAGTGCCCATGGTGTATACAAAACGAGCAATCCTTCGTCTTCCACATTAAACAATGTCAAGGAGCACAATGCAGCCTCCCGGCTGGATTCCGTGTGTTAGCTTAAAGAGCTTTTAAAGGGCAAAGATAGCTCAGATCAAAAAGGCCCGCCCCAGCCTCACCATGCGCCGTGCAGAGCACCGAGCCATTAAATGGTTACAGGTGTCTGTGACAAGACTCCATAAACAGAATACCTTTCCGTGCACTCAAACGGATGTCCTTGAAATTATTTGGAAACAAAGCAGGTCAGCAGCCCTAAGGATGTTACCATTCCTGATTTTCTGTTTACAAAAGGTCTGGCTTCGACATACTCTCCAAAGCCTGCTTTATAAAGTGACGGTTGCCAGCTCCGGGTTCTGTTCCAGTGCCAGGAAAAGGGCTGTCAAATAAAGAAAATACAAAGCAGACTCTGGAGGGCTGGCATCATGAAGACAACCTCAATGACCAGGAAAAGCATGCGGGTCCCACAGCACTTTATGCAAAATAGATAACAGTATTGCAAATAGCAATAATTTTAGGATAGACAGACGGGGGACAGAAGACGGATGGATGGGTAGATGGATATTATTATTATTATTATTATTATTATATTAATAATAATACATTTATTAGTTTATTTATTTTATTCTTGGATTTGTATCCCACCCCTTCTGGTATTGGATTTATAGCCTGCCCCTCCCCACGAGGAGGCTCGGGGCTGTTTACAACGCTTAAAACCAATATTCAATAAAAACATAAATACAGTAAATGTTATTCAAGTTTATCATATTTAAAATGTTTCATCTTCCACCATTTTGTTCATTTGACATTGCCTTGCTGGGAATTATTCCCCCTCCCCCACCTTTCCCAGACATATTGATGGGAGTAGATGGCCTGTATGGCCCCTTCCAACTCTATGATTCTATGATTCTATGAGTAGGCGAGTGGGGGGGAGCCTATGATGGGGGGCAGAGATTGAGCTAGGAAAGAGAGAAAGGAGCTCGGCCCATTGTAATGATGATCTAAATCACCCTGGCCTCAACCACAGGCCTGGTGGAAGAGCACAACTTTACGGGCCGTGCGCAATCTTGGCAACTCTGTCAGGGCCTGGATCTCAATCATGGATGGGTGGAAGGATGGATGTTGGACAGACAGGAAAACGGGCAGACAGACAAATGGACAGACAGACTAATGGATGATGGAAGACAGATAGATGGATGAAGGACGGAAGACAGACAGCCAGACAGACGGATGGATGATGGATGGGAGACAAATGGAAGATAGATGGACAGACAAATGGACGGGGATGGACAGAGTCAGACAGACAGACAGACAGACAGATCAGGACTGCCAGGCCCTACTGATAGATGGCAGTGAGGGAAGGGCTAGGCCAGCATTGCAGGATGTGTTGATCTCACTTTCAGCACATATTGGAAGTGAAGCCAACACATTGCAAGGGATGTGGAATGGTCAGGTATTTAGGTAAAAACTCTATGGTAAAATGGATGCCTATCATAGAGTTTTTGGCCAAATACCAGAGCGTCCCATGTCACCAGCAATTACTTCCTAGAGTGCAGTAGAACTGATGTCATCTCATTGCCAATGGCAACTCTGTGACACCGGCCTAGCCAAGACTGAATTTCGGGAAGTCCCCTCCACACCTGCACTGGTTGCTAGGGGGGATTGTGCATCACTAACATCAACACATAGATATTTACTGATTTTCCACCAATGCTGACAAAGATGTCTGAACAGCCCTGAAGCCAGCCAGACCCACTGGCCCCTGTAGTGCAAGAAGCACAGGGAGGACCGTTCAGCTTGGACCTGAGACCTGCTACAAATTAAAGTTTACGTAGAACTAACTGACTGGGCCTCTTGTGAGCCTCTTGTGGCGCAATGAGCCTCTTGTGGCGCAGAGTGGTAAGGCAGCAGAAACGCTGTCTGAAGCTGTCTGCCCATGAGGTTGGGAGTTCAATCCCAGCAGCCGGCTCAAGGTTGACTCAGCCTTCCATCCTTCCGAGGTCGGTAAAATGAGGACCCAGCTTGCTGGGGGGTAAACGGTAATGACTGGGGAAGGCACTGGCAAACCACCCCGTATTGAGTCTGCCATGAAAACGCTGGAGGGCGTCACCCCAAGGGTCAGACATGACTCGGTGCTTGCACAGGGGATACCGTTAACTTTACTTTAACTGACTGGGAGCTCGATATAAGAGAATAGGACTATGAGTAGAGTTCAGAGCTTCACTTTTACTGTCAGTAACCACCACACTTTGTTTTTAGCTTTTATTAAAACATCTCTAAAATTCTCGAAAATGCTTTAAAAAATATTCTCTATCTATTTCAGGGCCCTTGTATGACCTGCCAGGACTTAGTTATATCATGTATGAATATATGCGTGCATGATGTTTATTTTACCCCCTAAGGGTCGAAATGCATCTGCTCATTGGACATATCATGTATAACCATTGGTGTTAATACAAGGAATTGTAGGTGCAACATTTTATGGATTGCTAGTGCATGGAGATGTGTGTTTTAATGGTGTTTATTTGTGCTGATGTTCTTCTGGAGAATGCCCACATAATAACGCTATTCGTAGGTCAATGAATTAGTATTTCATGTGTCTGTGTTTGTATGTATAATCATATCTATAAATATGCACCAGGATGTGCATCAATGCTATAGACACATTGTATAAAAACCCACCACATGGGTTTACGTAATTTTTTTTAAATAATCTATTTTTCACCCAATTTAGAGTCCTCAAGGAAGCAGGCAAGAAAGTATGAAAACAAGATTAAAAGCACATAAGTATATAAAAATGTTCAAACGCTTGCATAATACACTTGAGTGTATGAGTGTATAAAGCACAACAACAGCAAAAGGAGTACTAAACCCTTTAAAAAATGAAAATAGAGGAAACATTTCTGCATCCTTACCTGCCCATGCCCACAACACACTACTTGGTTGTGAAGGCCAGCTTGGTGTTGTGGTTAGGAATGCAGACTTCTTCTAATCTGCTGAGCCGGGTTTGATTCCACAATCCTCCACAAGCAGCCAGCTGGGTGACCTTGGGTTAGTCACAGCCCTGATAGTATTATTCTGACCGAGCAGTAATCTCAGGGCTCTCTCAGCCTCACCCACCTCACAGGGGGTTTGTTGTGGGGAGAGGAAAGGGAAGGAGAATGTAAACCGCTTTGAGACTCCCTTGGGAAGAGAAAAGTGGCATATAAGAACCACCTCTTCTTCTTCTTCTTCTTCTTCTTCTTCTTCAGTAATATCAGGGCTCTTTCAGCCTCACCTCCCTCACAGGGTGTCTGTTGTGAGGAGAGGAAAGGGAAGGTGACTATAAGCCACTTTGAGAAAAGCAGCATAGAAGAACCGACTCTTCTTCTCTGTATGTGTGCAGCTGATCTCTGGCACAGCTTATCTTGCCTAGTTCAATCAGTCCCTCCATGCAGCTGATACTATAAAAAAAAATAAAGTTTAATTCCAAATGAAAATAAATCAAGCTTCTATTTCCCAGCCTGTCCTTTTAAAGAAAATTGATCAGAACGGCATTAGCAGTCATTTTGACATGTAGTCTAGACGGCATAAATGTTGTTACTAAATATAGCTAAACAAATGCTGTTAAAGCGGCAAAACATCAATGTCAGCCAACTGGCATGCGATGGACCTCTGGTCAAAATGCAAGGGGCAGTCAAAACTGCGCTTGGCTTATATTATCTGGGCCTGGCTAGAAGCAGAGGATTGTTCAAACGGATTCAGCCTGCCTTGGGGTTTTTGCATAACTATTAATCTCAAGTGGATTTACTGGATTACCTGGATTTTTATTATTTAAAGAAGCCCAGTTGTTGACTATTGGCTCTGAGTGGAGATAGATGGAATACCTATGAAGGCAGATCCAGGGTCTGATTTCAGGCTGAAGAACCCTTACGAGTGGCATCAAGTTTTTCGGGGGATTTTAAACTGTATGGATTTTGTTATTTGTTAACCGCTGCAAGCCAGTTATGGGAGCAGCGGTCGAAAGAAAGAAAGAAAGAAAGAAAGAAAGAAAGAAAGAAAGAAAGAAAGAAAGAAAGATTGGTGAGATTGCAGTAGACATTGCCCAGTATATCTCTGGGGATTCCTCTAAGGTGGGCTCTTGCCCACTCCCTGCTTTTTCAGGAAGAGCAGCTCAATGAAGAAGAGTTAGTTCTTATATGCCGCTTTTCTCTATCCGAAGGAGTCTCAAAGTGGCTTACAATCGCCTTCTCTTTCCTCTCCCCACAACAGACACCCTGTGAGGGAGGTGAGGCTGAGAGAGCCCTGATATTACTGAAGAAGAAGAAGAAGAGTTGGTTCTTCTATGCCGCTTTTCTCTACCTGAAGGAGTCTCAAAGAGGCTTACATTCACCTTCCCTTTCCTCTCTCTATGGCAGGTGCCCTGTGGGATGGGGGTCTGGGAGGGACCTGATGTTCCTGTTCGGTCAGAACAGCTTTCTCAGTGCTGTGGTGAGCCCAAGGTCACCCAGCTGGCTGCATGTGGAGGAGGAGTGGGGAATCAAACCCAGCTCGCCAGAATAGAAGTTCATGCTCCTAACCACTACACCAACCTGGGTCTGCCTCGCAGAACTAGCATGTTAAAAAGGCCCAGGTGATCAGACCATTCCATGTGGCTGTGTCATTCACACACAGTCCCCATGACACATGATAGAGAAACAAATTCCCATACAGTAGGAAGACATGCATTCTTCTCTTACTGGACTCAGCCTAATGCAGGTGTTAAAAGGTTCATCTTTTCACACTCACACCCCTTTTTTCATTTTATTTTCATGGGCAATCCTGATGATGATGAGGATGAGGATGATTTTGATTTCCCACCACTCCCGAGACCAGCTCGTGGCGGGTTACAATCACCCACAATTAAAAATCCCAAGAAAACACCATTAGAAATTAAAATTAAACATATACAGATGACCTTACTCACTTCCTGCTAGTGTCAATTGTTTCTGTCGTTTGTGCAAGAAGGGGGAGGGGTGGGTGTCCCTTTTGAGACTCCCTCCCAGATTAGAAAAAGCCACTGCAGAAAAGCTACTCAATCTCCGCACGCACTTCCCCAGTGCTTTTCTAGCTGGACAAGAGGAAACCCCTCTCTTTGCCTAATCCATCACTCATTCCAGATCTTCCGGCTTATGTATACCCTGGCCTACTGAGATGGAGAGCTGTAGGACAGTAAACCAACTTCATGGCCCTATTTACATATTTTTAATAGGGCCATGATGAATCTCCTTTCGCTCCGCTCCTAGTCTGAGCCGCGATATTTTAACCTCCTCCCCGCCCCCCCTGCCCCTCACCGGAGCTCTGGAGATGAATGCGTTGGGTGACAGAGCTCAGAGGAAACAGTATAAATAAAGCCAAGTGGCGCTCTGACATCTCGAATTTTATGGCCATTTTTTATTGTGGCCTAAGCATAAACAGTGCGCAGCTGTGTTATGCTTACTGCTCGGAGCATTCCCTCTGCACCAGCCTCCCCCTGCTGCTTTCGGAGGATCTTTCCACACGTACAAACATTTACCCATGACAACAGGCAGTTGCCAACAGACCGAAAAGGAGCTTCCCGGCCCCCATTTGCAAAGCCCTGGTCGACATCTACTACAAGTGTCCCCCGGAGGGCATTGCACTCAGTGCGCGCAAACCGTCTGGTCGTCCCTGGCCCTAAAGAAGACTGACTGGTCTCCACTGGGGCCTGGGCTATTTCGGCCCTGGCCCCTGCCTGGTGGAATGAGCTCCCCAAGAACATCGGGGCCCGAACGGAACTAGCACAGTTCCGCAGGGCCTGCAACGTGGAGCTCTTCCACCAGGTTTACGGTTGAGGCCTTTCAGACAAGTGAGCGTGCCGACACAAAGGTCCTTCCCTGCCACAATCTAGGGAGCTCACAGCATCTGCTCCCGAAAGAACAACAGCAATGGTTGGGCTGTTTTTAACGGTTTCATTGATTTTAAACTGGATCGTATTCGATTGTATTTATTAAATGTTGTGAACCGCCCCAAGACGGCAGGCCTGATAGGGGCGGCCTACAAATACGGCAAATAAATAGAACAAGGTGCTGGGACCAGGCCCTATGATGGGAATGTTCAGCCTGGAGAAAAGGAGGTTGAGAGGGGACATGATAGCCCTCTTTAAGTATTTGAAAGGTTGTCACTTGGAGGAGGGCAGGATGCTGTTTCTGCTGGCTGCAGAGGAGAGGACACGCAGTAATGGGTTTAAACTTCAAGTACAACGATATAGGCTAGATATCAGGAAAAGAATTTCACAGTCAGAGTAGTTCAGCAGTGGAATAGGCTGCCTAAGGAGGTGGTGAGCTCCCCCTCACTGGCAGTCTTCAAGCAAAGGTTGGATACACACTTTTCTTGGATGCTTTAGGATGCTTTGGGCTGATCCTGCGTTGAGCAGGGGGTTGGACTAGATGGCCTTTATGGCCCCTTCCAACTCTATGATTCTATTATTCCTGAGGCAGGAAAGTAGGATGTCCAAACAGTAGACTCACAGGGACTTGTGGGGAGAAACTTATTCCATCCTCATATCCCCTCCAGGGTTATTTCCTCTTTCCACCACCACCACCATCCGCTCCCTTTTCACTTCTTCTCTCCCAACAACTCATAAGATATCTTCCCATATACCTTACATTTCTGCACAATGGGGACACAAAGGGGAATTATTTCCTCTTTACCTGACTTTTTTTTTTCAAATCTAGAGGTGTTGCTTCTATTATTTTAGGGGGATTCTTTCCCTTTACTGTACTTTGTTTACTATTCAATTTCCCTGAAAAAAAAAATTGCGAGTTTTCTCCTCAGATTTATAGAAAGATCTACTTGTTCTGTTCATGGCCCTCATCTCTAGATTTAAGTATTTACACATGGTGCTACATTGAGAATTAGCCATATCATTTCCAGCTGCATTTTTAAATAACCATGGTAATTGCTTTAAATTCTCTGCAAGTAAAAAAAAAGAAAAAGCACACCAGTACACTGCCTATCTATTTAGCAAGTTTTTGTCCCACTCTTCCTTCAAAGAGTTCGACCCTTCCCGTGGATCTAACCTCCCACACCATTCAGCTCCAGTCCTAGCCCTGCCTGGGCTCTCCGTTCAGCTCCTTGTAGGTGTTCTGTTGTCAAAGGGCCAAGCATGACACCCTTTCATGTTTCTACCGCACAGCTGATCTAAACACAAAGATCTGTATAACAAATGGAATTTTTTTTTTTTAGCAAAGATTATTAATGGAATTCTTTGGGGTTTGATGTTGGATTATCAAACCGCATCCTTAAGGAGGTGTCTGACCTCATCCAGATTCATGAAGCGGCTCCCTGGTGATTGACTTGAATCCTGCTCCGTTTGCACAATCAGTAATTTCATAAAGACATTTCTGTCAAAACATTCCACTGCTAACACCTTGATGGGTTTCAGAGAACACGTCTTTTTTACCAGGAAAAGCCTCTGGAGTTCCTGAATATATACAGAGAGATTTGGGAGGTTATTTACTATACATATTGAAATGTATTCTCTGAATCAGAATCAGACAGAGATTCAGACAGAGCTAGAAGAGATCACAAAAGGCCATCCAGCCCAGCCCTCCCCCCCCCCACCCGCACACACACACACACACACTTTCTCAAGAAATTTGCTATTCAAGAAGGCTGTGCAGAAAAAAGTTGCACTTACCTGTTGAACAGAGTATCTCTGTGTAGGCACACAAGAAGATTATGCAAAGCAAGCCTGCCACTAAAGAGGTTTGTATAGTAAAGAGCCTCCAGGGGGTACTGTGTGACAGAGCCAGAAACTTGTTCCCATCAAGGAACCACATGCTCCCATGCCACAGCGACCTACTGCTATTGAAGGCAGAGGGGCAGGAGGGAGGGTGTGTGTGCCTACACAGAAGGTACTCGGTGAAGAATAGTTTATAGGTAAGTGTAACTGCTTTTGAGCTCATGGTGCTGGAGAAGACCCTTGGACTGCAAGGCGAACAAACCGGTCAGTCTTAGAGGAGATCAGCCCTGCCTGTTCCTTAGAAGGCCAGACCATGAAGATGAAACTGAAATACTTTGGCCACCTCATGAGAAGGAAGGACTCCCTGGAGAAGAGCCTAATGCTGGGAGCGATTGAGGGCAAAAGAAGAAGGGGACGACAGAGAATGAGGTGGATGGATGGAGTCACTGAAGCAGTAGGTGCAAACTTAAATGGACTCCGAGGAATGGTAGAGGACAGGAAGGCCTGGAGGATCATTGTCCATGGGGTCGCGATGGGTCGGACACGACTTTGCACCTAACAACAACAAAGTGTAACTGTTTGTGCAGGGTAACTGAAAAAGGACAATACAAACTGTGCACAAATCTAGCAGATTACTATGAAGCTGTCTTTCATCTTCTTACAGTGTACCCCCATGTAGACAATCCCTCACAGAGGGCAATCCATCCCAAGAGTGAAGCATCTGTATTAAGGATGACTTCATGCTCAGAAACTCCAAAGGAAATACCCTGGGATAAAATGTCATAAGAGAGCCACCACGGCAAAGAATGGACAACAGGTCTGGGAATAGAAAATTTATGTCATTGGTCACATAAACAGGCTCTATAATAAGAGATAAATCAGAGCTTTAGGGGGCACGTATGTAACCACGTATGTAACAAGGGACAACAGTTAGCTACACCTACCTCTAGATCTATTTCCTGTTCCCATTAAGCTTAGAAAAGGGACACTAATGAATATATCAGGGGCAAGAGTAGGGATAAATCACAATACCAGAAAGTGGACTAAAATAAGCTGTTCAAGACCGAGTTTGCAAAAAGCTTTACTCCTGCTTGTAATGTTAGTAGCACTTGGGTGTCCCTCTACGTCAGGGGTAGTCAAACTGCGGCCCTCCAGATGTCCATGGACTACAATTCCCAGGAGCCCCCTGCCAGCATTCGCTGGCAGGGGCTCCTGGGAATTGTAGTCCATGGACATCTGGAGGGCTGCAGTTTGACTACCCCTGCTCTACGTTCTCCTTATCATCTTCCTTCTGCTTTATTCCAAGACTACTCCCATTGGCATTCAATCATCCGTAGAACCCTTTTATAGCTTCCTCTGTGCCACCACAATGAACATAATCCCTTCGTTAAGTGCCAATTAATTATTTAAAAAACACTCATTGGGGATTAGCAATCATGAAATAGATACTGTTCTATTAGTAGTTAATCCTCCAGAAATCTACTCGTAATAGACAGCCGTCGTTTCAAGTATGAGAGCCAGTCTAACATTCTTTGAAAACCCTATATTATGATTGTGTGATTATTACTACAAGTTAAATAAGTGTACTTGGCAAGATGTACGATATTACCTTGGCATAAACTCCTTCCTCGAGGCCTAGTTTCTTCACCCATTCTAGGTCGGTGGTTCTCAAACTGTGCGCAAGTGGGAGCCAAGAAACACTTTGGTGAGCGCCATGCAATCCTCAAACACCCCTTGGAGGACCACTGGTTTCAGCAATGCTATTTGTCAGCTTTTGCATTCATTTATGATTTTGATGGATAGTTGATATTTAGGGAATTCTTGGTGAGGAAATGTTAAGATCAGATGTTGTCTTTTTCTTTTGCTTCACAACTTCATTCCAATAAGAATCATAAACCCAATGGCCAGTATGAAGTTTTGGGTGCTATGCTAGTCATAGAAATCCAGTGTGGCATGGCGGTGCTGGAACAGTCTCCGAGAGACCTAGGTTCAAATCCCTGCTCATGCCACAGAAACTCTCTGACTGAATGTGGACAAGTCAAACTCTCTCCACCTAACCTTCCCAAGGCTGTCATGAGGATAAAATGGAGGAGAGGAAAATGAAGGAAGTTGCTTTGGATCCCCATTGGGAGAAAAGACAGAGTATGTATCAATCACTCAATCAAAGATGATTTATGCATTCAGCCATCATCACTGACGCCAGCACAGGGAAGACCAAAAAAGCTGACAAGACAACCAAGAAGAACGTGATTTTTCTTTAATTGTTAAGTCAGAATGAGGTACAATTAAAGAAGAATTACATTATTCTTAGCCATCTTGTCAGCTTTTACTCTTTCCTACTTCTTCGGCTGACCGGTCTTTGCTTTGTTGGCGTCACAGGGAAGGCAGGAAGCAGCCAACCTGCAGAACAATGCAGGAAACTCACAACTACCTACCCACTGACCGTGAACCCAATTTCATGCCCAGATGATGCCCCACCCAAGAAAAAACGGAAACGCTGCCCCGTCTGGCTAGAAGAAATTCTCCTCCCAATCCCTAAAGACTGATTGGTATTTCCCTGCACAAGAAATGGCCACAAGAGCCAAGCACTGATGCAGTCCCTTCTGCCCAGCAACTCACAATATTCCCAAGTTCACAGAATTAGCAGTCTTCAATCAGCGGCTGGACAGATCCTTATCCTGGATGCTTGAGGCTGATCCTGCGTTGAGCAGGGGGTTGGACTAGATGGCCTGGATGGCCCCTTCCCACTCTAGGATTCTAGGAGTCTAGTTCAGCACTGGAATGGGCTGCCTAAGGAGGTGGGGAGCTCCCCTCACTGGGGGTCTTCAATCAGCGGCTGGACAGATCCTTATCCTGGATGCTTTAGGCTGATCCTGCACTGAGCAGGTGATTGGACTAGATGGCCCCTTCCAACTCGATGGTGTACAATTGTGGGTAATAATTCTGATTAATAATCTACAACTAATGTCCAAGAGTCATTTGTCTGTTCACCTAAAAAAAATAGTATTTTTCAGATGTTGGGAAGGGCATAAGTATTTAGGTCTCTTGATACTATTTTAGGAGCTGCTGTCTTTCAACCAAATAACACCCAAAGTGTACAGGATGTAGTGTTTTCTGCCTACTAACTGAAAAAGTCCACAGTCAACACCCGAGAGCAATCGCTGTTGAAAAGCTTATGAATGCAAACAGCACTGACCAACATCAAATCAGATAATCACAGCAGCCCCTCAGGCCAATGTGGCAAGCCTAGCAAAAACAATGCCAAATCAGAGCTTCCACCTTCCGCAAGTAACACTGTCGCAAGCCCAACAGAACAAACAGCCTGAAGGAGTCTCAAAGAGGCTTACAATTGCCTTCCCTTTCCTCTCCCCACTACAGATACCCTGTGAGGTACGTGGGGCTGAGAGAGGGGCATTTGCTGGCAGGGGCTCATGGGAATTGTAGTCCATGGACACCTGGAGGACCACAGGTTGACTACCCCTGTCTTAGGGCACGGAGCCATATAAAACATTCCCAATGGTGCAATCTCGCAATTACAGCCCTACGTTTCCTTTTTTTTTTAATGTCATGTAAAGTCGGAAAGCGGGTCACGCGTAAATGCATTTGGCTAAGTGTCGGAAATGAAAAAGGTACTCCCTCCCCACCCTTTTCCGAACCAGACTGCCTGGACGAGAAACGAGGTTACCAGTGCAAAGTCCCCCAAAGTGTCAGAGATGTGCCCCCGAAGGATCATGCTTTCATTTGCCCACTCTGATTCTCGATTGCCTGTTCTCCATCCTTCACTGCAAGCCCGGTGCCTTTGCTGGCCACGCTCTTGCTTCCCAGCTCTAGCCAGACACTCCATGTAAATAGTGTTTATGCTAAGGAAGTCATGTTCCGTGTGACTGGTGCACATGGAAACTGATGTTGTTGTCACTTTAGATTAAGAGCTCAGTCTAGCAAAGGAGGCAATTGGAGCAGGCAGCCGAGTGGCCGGATGAAATATTCAGTTCATTTCGTTTAAAGCTGCCCTTGTCTTCATTGTTCCACGCCGGCCCGGCTGGTTAACCCTTCCTGGTGTCTGCCGTAGCTTCTGCCTCCCTCCGTCTCTCCCCCACTTCCTCCGACACAATCCTACTCGGATGAATGTGACAGTCAGGCCGCATTTCATGGAGGGGCGAGATCAAGCGCGACCACCAAACCAGCTACGCGATGGGAAAACGATTTCGACGCATTACTGGGAACGTGGCTGTGGTTTAAGCTGCTGGATTCTGTTTGTTCATCAAAGGGATGGCCCTGACATTACATTCTGCTTTTCGGGATTTAAAGCCAGAAGAATTCAAACTAAATGGAAGGAAGGAAGGAAGGAAGGAAGGAAGGAAGGAAGGAAGGAAGGAAGGAAGGAAGGAAGGAAGGAAGGAAGGAAGGAACGAAGGAAGGAACGAAGGAAGGAAGGAAGGAAGGAAGGAACGAAGGAACGAAGGAACGAAGGAACGAAGGAACAAAGGAACGAAGGAACAAACAAATGGAGGCAGGGCAGGAAAGAGGGAGGCAGGCAGGCAGGAAGGAAGGAAGGAAGGCAGGAAAGAACGGAGGGAGGGAGGGAGGGAGGGAGGAAGGATAGGAGGAAGGAAGGAGGGAAGGAAGGAACGAAGGAACGAAGGAACGAACGAACAAACAAACAAACAAACGGAGGCAGGGCAGGAAAGAGGGAGGCAGGCAGGCAGGCAGGCAGGCAGGCAGGCAGGCAGGCAGGCAGGCAGGCAGGAAGGAAGGAAGGAAGGAAGGAAGGAAGGAAGGAAGGAAGGAAGGAAGGAAGGAAGGAAGGAAGGAAGGAAGGAAGGAAGGAAGGAAGGAAGGAAGGAAGGAAGGAAACTCTTCATAAAGAAGGACTGAAGCTATGGATCAAAGTATGCCCTGACTTCGGTGGCCCAGGCTAGCCTGACCTTATCAGATCTCAGAAGCTAAGCAGGGTTAGCTGGGGTTACTCATAGGATGGGAGAACATCAAGTAAGTCCAGGATTGCTAAACAGAGGCAGGCAAAGTCTCTTTTTCATACCTTGAAAATTGCCATGGAGATTCCACATCCGGCCCGACGTGGTCTGCGCCCAGTGTACCTGAGAGACCGTCTCCCTGTCTATACTCCCCTAAGAGCCCTATGCTCTGCCACCGCCAACTGGCTGGTGATCCCTGGCCCCAAAAAAGCATGCTGGACCTCAACCAGGGGAAGAGTCTTCTCAGTCCTGGTCCCTACCTGGTGGAACGAGCCCCCTGGAGAGATAAGGGCCCTTTCTGAACTCCCACAATTCCGAAGGGTATATAAAAAGGAGGTCCTCCACCAGGCATTTGGTTGAGGCTGGCCGATTCAACAACATCTGTTGGTCCCCCAAGCACCCCCTCCATGATTTGAGCCATGCTGACCACTCAAACGTTCATGTTAAATATCGAGAGTAGTTATCTTACTGTTACAGTGTTTTGTTATAATTTGCTATGGTCAATTTTGGAACCACTGTTACGTTACTGTCACTAGATTTCTATGTATACCCATGACGTTTTATGTAAACCGCCCTGAGCCTTATGGGAGGGCGGTATAGAAATTCAAGAAATAAATATTTCGGGGTGAGGTCAGGGCATGGGAGATCTAATGGGCCCTTCTAGACTAGACCATAAGATCCTTGAGGCACAGGAAGAGGAAATTTTCGGTTGAGAGGGAGGGGATAGTTTGCCACCAGGGTATTGTTTTAATGGGGTATTAAGGGGTTTTATGTACTTGTGAGGTATTATTTTATGTAACCTGCTGCAAGATGGCTTGAGTGATAGCGGCGGGTAATAAATCTAATAAATAACAGCAGCAGAAGTTAGGACCTACAGCAATGGCTTTAAACTACATGTAGAGTAGTATTGGCTAGATATTGGGGGCGGTGGGTGGAACTTTCACAGTCAGAGCAGTTTGGCAGTGGAATCGGCTGTCTAAGGAGGTGGGTCTTCAAACAGCAGCTGGACAAATCCTTCTCCTGGATGGTTGAGGTTGATCCTGCATTGAGCAGGGGGTGGGACTAGATGGCCTGTGTGGCCCCTTCCCACTCTAGGATTCTAGGAGTCTAGATCAACAGTGGAATGGGCTGCCTAAGGAGATGGGGAGCTCCCCATCACTGGCAATCTTCAAGCAGTGTCTGGACAGATCCTTCTCCCGGACGCTTGAGGGTGATCCTGCATTGAGTAGGTGGTGGGACTAGATGACCTGGACGGCCCCTTCCCACTCTAGGATTCTAGGAGTCTAGTTCAGCAGTGGAAGGGGCTGCCTAAGGAGATGGGGAGCTCCCCATCTCTGGTGGTCTTCAAGCAGTGGCTGGACAGAGCCTTCTCCCGGACGTTTGAGGCTGATCCTGCATTGAGCAGGGGGTGGGACTAGATGACCTGTATGGCCCGTTTTCACTCTAGGATTCTAGGAGTCTAGTTCAGCAGTGGGATGGGCTGCCTAAGTAGGTGGGGAACTCCCCCTCACTGGCAGTCTTCAAGCAGCAACTGGACAGTTATTTATCCTAGATACTTGAGGCTGGTCCTGCATTGAGTAAGGCGGTCGGACTAGATGACCTGCTAGACCCCTTCCCACTCTAGGATTGAATGATTCCAACATTTCCTCGAGCTCCCCCGGTGACAACCACGAATTCATTTGCCCCACTAGCGCGGCAAGTGGAGACATTAACAAGTAACTCCATGTTTGCTCCTTGCAAGTAGACTGACTGGCTTCGTATTTCCGATCCCAGCAAGTATTTGGGACAGAACAAGAGATCCGTTGCAGTAATAAATTAATGCTAAGTGCTCGACCACGGAGGAAAATTGCTCAATGGCCAACGGTCTCTATTTTCTCGGGCCACCAGCCCCAGCAGAAACAGAAATTGGTTTCTCTCGGTTCTGAGTCAGAATCTTCAAAGTCTGCTCAGATCAAAGGAAGGCAACCTAAAATCCCCTGAATTCTGAAGAGGCTCAGATTAGACATCCCAGCTCGGACTCTTAATACCCTCCTCCGCTGACTTATCGCCAAAGGAAGACGTCAGGAATTCCTTCGCCCTCGCCTGGCGTCCCTTCTAGACTCTGCATTCGTCTGTGCAGAGGAAAAGGAAATGAAGAGGCCCAGGAGGGCATTGACACCTGCTCTCCCACCCCCTGGGACAACCATAGCTTTCTCCAATCGGGTGTATATCGGACGCAGGAAGGCTATGCAGAAGCAAGGGCGGTTTTGCAGGAGAGACTCCCGAATGGCCCTGGGACTGCGTTTTCTCGTTCTGACCTTTTCAAAATTGTTGTCCAGTAGGTGGGCACTGTCTTAAGACGTGGACTCATTCGGTGCGCCTTCCCTTTCCTCTCCCCACAACAGACACCCCGTGAGGGAGGTGGGGCTGAGACAGCCCTGAGATTACTGAAGAAGAAAAAGAATTGGTTCTTATATGCCTCTTTTCTCTACCCAAAGGAGTCTCAAACTGGCTTACATTCGCCTTCCCTTTCCTCTCCCCACAACAGACACCCTGTGAGGGAGCGGAGGCTGAGAGAGCCCTGAGATTACTGAAGAAGAAGAAGAGTTGCTTCTTATATGCCACTTTTCTCTACCCGAAGGAGTCTCAAACTGGCTTACATTCGCCTTCCCTTTCCTCTCCCCACAACAGACACCCTGTGAGGGAGCGGAGGCTGAGAGAGCCCTGAGATTACTGAAGAAGAAAAAGAATTGGTTCTTATATGCTGCTTTTCTCTACCTGAAGGAGTCTCAAAGTGGCTTACATTCGCCTTCCCTTTCCTGAGAGATCCCTGATATCACTGCTCGGTCAGAACAGTTTTATCAGTGCCATGGCGAGCCCAAGGTCACCCAGCTGCCTGCATGTGGGGAGTGCAGAATCGAACCCGGCTCGCCAGATTAGAAATCCGCACTCCTAACCACAACACCAAGTGGTAGTTTGTAATTGCCTTTTTCCACATAGAAACCCTGAACTTTCTTGGTGGTCTCCCATTCAATTTCCAACCAGAGCAGACCCTGCTTAGCTTCCGCTCTCCCATGAAACTGACGTAAACTGGGCCACCCAGGCCAGGCCAAGATCTCAGATCTTGGGTTTTAAAACTAAGGTCTCTGGGTAAAATGAGCCCATCAACAAAGCCTCGAACAATCTCGCCCGGTGTTTACAGACATTGCAATGTACGTACATCTGGGCTGAATTGTTTTGGGACCAAGCAATGGTTTAGTGGTGGAAAGTATGCAAACGAGGCGGCATCAGCAAAGTTTTGCTTTGAGTGTTTGCCTGGGTATATTCTAAATTCATAGAAAAACTCATCAGGCATGAAACGGCGTGACACCAAAATGGAAAGAGATTCATGCAAGCAAGTACAGAGGGCCTCTTCCCGTAAGCTTCTCGGACCTTTATGCCTTACTGAAGTACTTCCAGTGCTGTGGGGTAACAAGCTTTGGCCTCACTTGGAGTCCTGGGTTCAGTTTTGGGCACCCCAGTGGAAGAGGGATGTAGACAAACTGGAGCGTGTCCAGAGGAGGGCAACAAAGATGGTGAGGGGTTTGGAGACCAAGATGTATGAGGAAAGGTTGGGGGAGCTTGGTCTGTGTAGCCTGGAGAGGAGACAACTGATAGCCATCTTCAAGTATTTAAAAGGCTGCCATATAGAGGATGGAGCAGAGTTGTCCTCTCTTGCCCCAGAGGGACAGACCAGATCCAATGGCATGAAAATAATTCAAATGAAATTCCGTCTAAACATCCAGAAGTTCCTGACAGTCAGAGCGGTTTCTCAGTGGAACAGGCTTCCTCGGGAGGTGGTGGGTTCTCCATCTTTGGAGATGTTTAAACAGAGGCCGGAGAGCCATCTGACGGAGAGGCTGATTCTGTGAAGGTTCAAGGGGGTAGCAGGTTACAGTGGATGAGCAATAGGGTTTTAGAAGAAAAAAGAGTTGGTTCTTATATGCTGCTTTTCTCTACCTTACAGTCACCTTCCCTTTCCTGTCCCCACAACAGACTGGGAGGCTGAGAGAGCTGCTCAGTCAGAACAGTCCTGCTCAGTCAGAACAGCTTTATCAGTGCTGTGATGAGCCCAAGGTCACCCAGCTGGCTGCCTGTGGGGGACCGCATAATTGAACCCAGCTCACCAGATTAGAAGTCTGCACTCCTAACCACTACACCAAGCTGGCTCTCTGAGTGTCCTGCATCATATGAGGTTGGACTAGATGACCCAGGAGGCACCGTCCAACTCTATGATTCTATGCCTTCGCCACTAGGGCACCAAAATCAGTCTGGTGTCCTCAGAGGCTATGAAAGGTCTGCAGGGGGATGATAATCCCTCTCCTCTGAGATGTCTGACTGAAACCTCATAGAAACCTAAGTGTGGTTCTCACAGCAATCTTGAATACAAGGCAGAAGCCTCCCGGTGCCTGTAGTGGCAGCTGCAAGGACCATTTGTTGCAAGCATCTGCAGACGGGCCAGGTTCTAGACTCCCCAGCACCCAGCTTGCTTTTGTTTAGCCATCTGTTGTGTATGCCGAACCTGAGCTAGAGGTGCGAGGAGGCAGGTTCGTAACCCTGCGGTTGTAATTGGCCAATGCACGGCTGGATCCTGGCTTCCAGATTCAACCCATTTAAAGTGGAACTAACCTATACCACACACTTGCTCGAAGATCCCTTTGCTCTCAATTGGATTGGAATGGATTTGGTGTTTCCTGGGGGGCATACTAGTTCACCTTTCAGTTCTCTGGGGTCAATAAAGAGCTGAAATGAACTCCCAGCGTCCTGGTCTCAGATCCCACAGATTTAACACCATCAACACTCAAAAATTTCTAAAAGCAGCAACAAAGAAATCACAGCGAAGGGAGGTTTGCTGTGCAGATCTGTGTGTGTTTAAGACAACCATGTGTATAGTTTTTCCGTTATTTTCTTTTCTATTAACATTTACAAGCAGCTACATACTAGTGGCACAGAGTGGTAAGGCAGCAGACATGCAGTCTGAAAGCTCTGCCCATGAGGCTGGGAGTTCGATCCCAGCAGCTGGCTCAAGGTTGACTCAGCCTTCCATCCTTCCGAGGTCGGTAAATGAGGACCCAGCTTGCTGGGGGGTAAACGGTGATGACTGGGGAAGGCACTGGCAAACCACCCCGTATTGAGTCTGCCATGAAAACGCTGGAAGGCGTCACCCCTAAGGTCAGACATGACCCGGTGCTTGCACAGGGGATACCTTTACCTTTACCTTTTTTACATACTAGGAGAAGAACCTCGTGCCTTTCAAAGGTGACATGGTAAGTAGACCAAAAGAAGGGGGCTTCCTGCCCCATAACTGCATTCATCGCCAGCCTCAGTAATTAAAACAACAGAGTTGTTTCATTTGCACAGCCTTAAATCCCTCCAAATCTCTACCTTTGCCAATATCTTTTCCTTTGAAATGCGTCCCCGTATCATTATCCTTGAATACACATGAAAACTCAGTGCGGGGAATTTATAATAAGACCTTCCCTCTCATTCTGCTGGACTGGATTTTGCGTTCGTGAGCTTGATTAAATGCCCAAATTACTCCCACTTAAAACGTTATCTGCATATGGACAGGGATCTGAACTTACTTAAAAATCAGCTTTTAACGGCTGACCTCCGCGGCTCAGCCGGTCTCGTTCGGCCTTTCCCCGGAGAAACGCGAGGTCGTACGCTAACCGGGGGCCCTGAGATCTGGGCCACTAGAAAGCCAAGCGTGTTAACGTTTTGCAGGCAGAGAGTTCAACTGCTGTTCTGCTCCAGCACTACGCTGGCAACATCGTGACAGATGAGCAATCGCCGTCATCTGCTGCCTGACCCATCCGCCTGCCAGCAACCGGACCAAAAGCCAGAGGGCAGGAAGAAAAGAGACAACCGCTTCAGAACAGAGAAGATGACCCCGGAATTGAAAAGGGGGCAAGGCGTTATTAGAGATCACCCGTAGTACGTTGAGCTTTCAAACTCCCATGATGCCTGGTGGCACGAGTTGACAAGCTATTGGATCAGCTACACAAGGGCATGGGGCACAGGGGATAGCAGGAGAGAAAGCCAGAAAGATCCACTTCTGCAGAATATGAGAGTCGGCGTGATGTTGTGGTTTAGAGCAGCAGTCTCTGGGCTCACAGGGCAGTCTCTCTCGTAGCTCTCTTGCCTCACCAACCTCATGGGATGTCCGGTGTGGGGAGGGAATTGTAAGCCGCTTAAAGAAATCTTCACGCGGTGAAAAGCGGGGTATAAAAACCTTCTTCGTTCTTCTGCTTAAGAGCGGCGGCCTCTAATCAGGGGAATCTGGTTTGGTTCCCCGCTCCTCTTAGAACTGGTCTCACAGAGCCGTTCTGTTAGAGCTCTCTCAGCACCACCTAGCTCACTAGTTGTCTGTAGTGGGGGAAGAAGAAGAAGAAGAAGAAGAAGAAGAAGAAGAAGAAGAAGAAGAAGAAGAAGAAGAAGAAGAACAAGAAGAAGAACAAGAACAAGAACAAGAACAAGAACAAGAAGAACAAGAACAAGAACAAGAACAAGAACAAGAACAAGAAGAACAAGAAGAGTTGGTTCCTATATGCCGCTTTTCTCTACCCGAAGGAGTCTCCAAGCAGCTTACAGTTGCCTTTCCTTTCCTCTCCCCACAACAGACACCCTGTGACGGCGGTGAGGCTGAGAGAGCCCTGATATCACTGTTTGGTCAGACCAGCATTATCAGTGCTGTGACAAGCCCAAGGCCTCCCAGCTGGCTGCATGTGGGGGAGGAGCAGAGAATCAAACCCAGCTCACCAGATTAGAAGCCGCTGCTCTTAACCACTACACGATGCTGGCAGAGGAAAGAAAAAGTGTTTATAAGCCCCTTTGGGTAGAAAAAAGTGGGGTATAAAACACCAGCTCTTCTTCTCTTCTCTTCTCTTAGCAGAAGCCCGGATCAAACCCAGAGGATCCAATTATCTGTAAAAGACTCCATCAAGAAACGGGTAAGAGTAGCAACTAAAGATCTGCTACCTACAGAGACTCGGTGGGGGGGGGGGGGGGACTGGCTAATGGACCTGGGGATGAAAAAAACTAATGAAACATACATCACCAAATGGTTTTTAAAAGGATCTTCAGACTAAAGACAAGAGGCAACACGGCTTTAAGGACAGATAGATAAATAGCTTCCTCTAGAACCTGCTTCACCTCCTTTCTTAAAAAAAGGTAATACCTTAATTTGCATAGTAATAACCCAATTATCATAAGATTAGAAGACCGGAATCTCATTATTACTATTCCTACCAAACTGTCGATATTCCATTCAATACCTTTTAATCTTACCTATCTTAAAACACAATTATTCCAAATAAATGCTCATTCATCTTTAATGCCATTGCTTTAATAAGGGCCGGGCCGGGAGGGGGGGAGCAAATCTTCCTGTAATTGTTAGCTTTTCCTTCCCTAATATCCCTGTGTTTAAACACATTTTTCCCCCTCTCCACGTTACGGCTGCTATAGAAACACTTCCAGGTAGGCAATGGCTGGATGGCGTTTGGGTCATTCTTGGCATTTCCATTTCCCACCAGAGATTCCCCAATGCAGAGACCAAGGACATCCATTAAAATCACCCATGATAAAACCACCCTTTGTAACACCCGGCTCCATTTTGATGTCTTAAGTCTTGAGGTATGCAGATAGCCCTCACGGTTCAATAACATGTTACAGCCCATAAGTGGGCGTCATTGATATCTCATTTATCACGTTGGCAAGGGCCATAATGCTGCAATTGATCCTGAAGGCAATAATAGATGTTTAGCCGACCCATTCTTCTTGAATTTTCAATGGGAAAGGTATTGAAGGTTTTAAGAATCTTTATTATTATTATTAGAGCCTCTTGTGGCGCAGAGTGGTAAGGCAGCGACTTGCTGTCTGAAGCTGTCTGTCCATGAGGTTGGGAGTTCAATCCCAGCAGCCAGCTCAAGGTTGACTCAGCCTTCCGTCCTTCCGAGGTCGGTAAAATGAGTACCCAGCTTGCTGGGGGGTAAACGGTCATGACTGGGGAAGGCACTGGCAATCCACCCCGTATTGAGTCTGCCATGAAAACGCTGGAGGGCGTCACCCCAAGGGTCAGACATGACTTGGTGCTTGCACAGGGGATACTTTTACCTTTTGCCTTTATTATTATTATTATTGACCAAGCTCATCCTACAACAAATTGAAGGTGGAGTTTGTAGATCTTCTTCCCTCTGCTTTATCCTTATAATAAATTATCCATGGGTTGGAGAGTTGGCCAAGAGACTTTTCTTCTCTCTCTCCCCAAAGAGAGAACTCAAAGGCATCCAATGTAGCTAACTGGCAGTAGGTTGAGGATGAACAGAGTGATTCAAATGTGGAATTTGCTACCAGGGGATGTAGAGATGGCCACAGGAATAAACGGCTTTCGGTAGGGAATACATAGATCCATGCAGGATCAGTCTATCAATGGTCATTAGCCAAGGTGACTGAAGGGAACCTACATTTCCAGAGGCACTAATCCTCTGAATTCCACAGCCTTGAGAAAACATCAGGAGAAGGCCTTCAGACTCTGTACCCTGTGTGAGACAGGATGATGGAGTAGAGGAACCATTGATCTGGTCCAGCAGGGATCTTCCTGTGTTTTAATTCAGAATGAGCCATGAGAACCATCAACCCCCCAGCAAAGTTGAAGTCTCTTTGCTCATCTGTCACTGGGGGCAGGGGATGATCATGTGATGAAGGCAGGTTCCTACTTTCTATAGCAAATCTTCATGATTAGAGAACTTCCGGCCATTTCTTTCTGAATCTGGAGGCGCTGTTCACAATGGCATCATTAAAAAGTGTTAGATTTAGAATGAGTCAGAAGGAGAAATACCAGTTCTCACAGGAATCTAGACCCCTGTATTTGTTCACATATCTCTGATCGGTGGCCAAGCAGAGGAGGAGAGAAGGCCCCTGGGGACTCTCTGGTTGGGTACCGCCAACACCCGGAATCAGTTCTTCTCTAATTTACTATTTTCAGCAGTGGCATAATCTTGCTATTGCCTAGCTGTGCTGCAAATAAAGATCACGAGCAAGTGTCTTGAGCAGGCTTTATCATCCAGGGTTTCATCAAACCGTGGGGTTTCTTGACAGCCCTGGTAGGGTTTCTTGAATTAACAGGAGTTAACTGTTAATATATATATTTTTAATTTGTTAAACTTTATCAGATGATGTGACCATATATGGTTATGTTGACCCAACCCTACCCCCCATCCCAAAATGGCCAATGATGGGCCTGGAGGAGATGGGAAGGGGAGGAGCCCTGGGTGGGTTTCTCAATGGGGAAAAAGTTGAGAAAGACTTGTCTAGAGTAGTGGTCCCCAACCTTTTTATCACTGGTGACCGGTCAACAGTTGACAATTTTACTGAGGGCCAGGAGGGGGTAGTCTTTTGCCAAGGGACATTGCCACCGCTGACTGAGCCCCTGCTCCACTTGCTTTCCCGCTGACACCCCTGACTTCCCACCACCCATTGGGGGTCGCTGCCAGCAGCAGCTGTGCAGTGCCACACCGAGGGGGAGCCCCAGCCATGGCGGCTGCTGGAGAGCACCAAAGCTGAGCCAGCGGCAGAGTGGTAGAGCAACCCCTGAGGCAGCAGTCGGGGAGGAAGACAAGGAGGAGCCGCGGCCCGGTACCGACTGATATACGGACCGGTACCGGTCCCCGGACTGGGGGTTGGGGACCACTGGTCTAGAGTGAGGCACAGAAACACATAAAGCTGGAAAGGACCTCAAGGGTCATATAGTCCAACCTGCTCTGTGCAAGAAATTCACAGCTACACACACACATACACACTCCTCCAGAATGCTTAGGCCTATCTGGCCTGGAAAAAATACCTTCCTGCCCTAAAGTAATGATCCGCATTCCCCTGGGCACCTATGAAAGGGCCACAAGAACAGAGCATGAGCTCCTTCCTTCCTTCCTTCCTTCCTTCCTTCCTTCCTTCCTTCCTTCCTTCCTTCCTTCCTTCCTTCCTTCCTTCCTTCCTTCCTCTCACCCTCTGCCTCCATTCAAGGTGAGTCATAACAGGTATCCCCTTGGAATTTTGCCTCTATTCTCACAGGATGACTATCTTCAAACACCCGCCTCCATGGGAGCACACTAAAGCAAAGCTACTCAAAAGTGAGCACAAGGTTATTCAGTGGGGCTTACTCCCAGGAAAACGTCCTTCGGACAGCATCCCAGAATCCTGACGTGTGTGGACAAGAATTCCACGCAAGCCTTGCAGCAAATATATTTTAGCAGACAACTGCTCATCTATTCCTGCAAAATTAAAAGGGGAAAAAAATTGGGGGGGGGGAAATCGGCGTTGCTTTACAGCCGCGGAATAGCTTCCAGAAAATGCCAGACGCTGCAATGTATTTATGGGTTCTTCAAACCCAACGTCATTGTGCCCGGTGACATGATTTAAAAAGAAGGGGAGGAAGTAAACGGCTTGTGCATTAAAAGGGTCCTGGTAGAGCTGAATATTTTATAGCTCGACATTAACTCCGATGATTCTGAACGGCCATGGTATTTCCAAGACTCGTTTTAAATATTAAACACTCTTTAGGTAACATTAAAAGCATGTAGGGGTAACCTGAGGAGGCCAGAAAAGGGTGAGAGGCAGAGGCATCTAAGAGGTATCGAAAGACACCGACGCCCTGAGTGGGTGGGCCAAGCTGAACCCACACGAACACCGAGGTTGTTTTTGGATTCCCTGCTTCAAGTGCCCTGGCATACTTAGATTAGGAGGCTAGCAACCCAGAAGGACAGGCTTCTACAAACTGTGGTACTCTCTCTGCAGGGACACTCACCTGCCTCCTTTTGTTGCCATCTTCCGCCAGTGAGTGAACCATAGAATCATAGAATCATAGAGTTGGAAGGGGCCATACAGGCCATCTAGTCCAACCCCCTGCTCAACGCAGGATCAGCCCAAAGCATCCTAAAGCATCCAAGAAAAGTGTGCATCCAACCTTTGCTTGAAGACTGCCAGTGAGGGGGAGCTCACCACCTCCTTAGGCAGCCTATTCCACTGCTGAACTACTCCGACTGTGAAAACGTTTTTCCTGATATCTAGCCTATATTGTTGTAAGGTAAAGGTAAAGGTATCCCCTGTGCAAGCACCGGGTCATGTCTGACCCTTGGTGTGACACCCTCCAGCGTTTTCATGGCAGACTCAATACGGGGTGGTTTGCCAGTGCCTTCCCCAGTCATTACCGTTTACCCCCCAGCAAGCTGGGTACTCATTTTACCGACCTCGGAAGGATGGAAGGCTGAGTCAACCTTGAGCCGGCTGCTGGGATTGAACTCCCAGCCTCATGGGCAAAACTTTCAGACTGCTGCCTTACCACTCTGCGCCACAAGAGGCTCTTAATATCATTGTACTTGTAGTTTAAACGCATTACTCCTCTGCAGCCAAGGGAAGCAGCATCCTGCCCTCCTCCAAGTGACAACCTTTCAAATACTTAAAGAGGGCTATCATGTCCCCTATCATGTGAAGATGCTTTAGTTTTTTTTGGTATTCCCTCAGGGAGCCCTCCTTCCAGCCCAGTGTTTCAATATCTTCGTATGTATCAAAATTCTGGTTTTAATCATTTTAATCGATGTGATTTCGTTATCTAGCTTAGCCATTTCAGTGGCTCTTGTGAGGACAGAAATGCAAAATGAAGGGGGGGGGCATGGCTCAAGGGAGAGGCCATGGTGTTGGAAGGGACTAAATACGCATAGGAGCTAAGCACATGCTGATTAAAAACAAAACAGATGTATTGAAAGAAGAAAGATCAAAGCCCGTGTGTATGATTTGGCTGGAGAGAGGAAGAGAACTAATTAACTGTTCTCAGAAGAATAAGGGAAAACCTGAATGAATCAATCAGCAACAAGAAGGGGAACTATTGGGAATAGGGGGAGGTCCCTAATCTTGCTCTTCTATCTAATTGTCCCCTGACCCGACAAGATTGGCCAGTAACTTCTTTGTACACACATACAGTAAATCTTGCATATTCAGACACATGGTTCAGTGGTAAGGTGTGGCATTCAGAATATCTCAGGTATCTAATACCCCATTTTTAAAGTTTTTGTAGGAATACAAAATCTTAGAATCCTGTTTATTTATTATGTATTGCATTTTAACCACCCTCCCCTAAGGCTCAGGGCAGTTCACATAAAACGTAAGCAGAACAATACATCAAACTTAGTGATTATAACGAATGAAAGGTAACAGTAATATAATAACAATACACAGAGAAAATTAACATAGTAACAATCGAACAGAACCATGGTTGGTCAGATCTGTCCTAGGGGTTCAAGAGAAGGAGGATCAGGGACCCAGGGGGGTGCTGCTTAGTTTTGGTTGACCTCAACCAAATGCCTGGTGGAAGAGGTCCCTAATCTTGCTCTTCTATCTACAGCATTTGCTGGCATATAAGACTACTTTTTTCCTCTGAAAAACATGCCTCCAAGTGGGGGGGTCGTCCTATACGCCTTGCAGGCCCTGCAGAACTGTTAAGTAAGTAAATAAGTAAGTAGGTGAGTAAGTAAGTAACTTATGGGGATGAAAAAGGCCTTGTATGGTGTCAGTATCTATGGAGGAGACCTTGTATAGTGTCAGACACAAGCTGCGCCACATTGAGGAATTAACCATGGCTCAGTGGTAGGGCATCTACTTTGCATGCAGAAGGTCTCTGGTTTGATCCTCAGCATCTCAAGATAAAAGGGTGAAGTAGAAAATGAAACCATGGAGAGCTTCTACCAGTCAGAGCAGACAACACTGGCTTTGATAGACATGTGCTCTGCTTTCATAAAACCCAGCTCCATGTGTTCATCTCCTGTATAGGATCCCCTGAATGAGATCTGCCTAAGCCTAAGTAATGCATAGGATATGAACATAGAAAGAGCACTGCTGGATCAAACCAATGGTCCATCTAGTCGAGTCTCCTGTCTTATGACAGGGATGGTGAAACTGTGGTTCTCCAGATGTCCATGGACTACCATCCCCATGAGCCCTTGAACGTGTGTTCAGGGGCTCGTGGGAATGGTAGTCCATGGGCATCTGGAAAGCTGCAGTTTGGCCACCCCTGCTCTATGATGTCTATGGTTTCCAGCCTCCAGGTAGTCATTAAGATATCTTGGGATATCATGTGCCCTCTACCTGAAGAGCGATAAGAAACTTTGGAATGCAATAACTACCCAATTTGACAGCATTCCCCCCCCCCCCACACATCTTATTCATCAGCAAGCTCCTTGGGTTGTTTTGGCTGCGTGCTTCAGAAAAGTTCACAAGAAGTTCAGAAGAAAGGAATTTTCATAGCCGACCCAGCACAAAGCATTGTGGGAAATGCTATGGAGGGGTGGCGAGATGATGATAAACAATGGAGGGGGTCAATACAAGGGAAATAATTAAGCGTCCTGAAACACTGCATGGGCTTGCGATGTGTCATTAATTCCTCTGTGAGGGGAAAAAACAATGGCGTGTGCAATTTTGCATGAGGTGCGGGAGAAGAACACGGAATGGTCCTGAAACTCTGAGACAGGCCCCGTGGAAGAGCTCTCGTTTCAAAGCAGAAAGAAATTGGGCAAATGTGTCCATGGGAGATAAGGTTTCCGGTAACATAATTTAATACATGGAAATCCTTTCTTGAAGGGCTTTCTGGTCAGACAGAGCTGGAGAACGTAAAACACTGGACGTGAGGTAAACACGTGAGGCAAATCGGAACATGGCGTGAAACCAAAAAGGGAACGAAAACCCAACCATAACAAAGGAACTCAAAAGTTGAGATATAAAATAGTATAAAATGTTAATAATTATTTATTAAAGTGCACCAATATTAGGGTAAAAACAAATTAAAACCATATAAAAACTATACAGATCTAACTGCACATGAACAGACCAAACGCGTTACGACCCTACTGGGTCTTCCTCAGTGGTCAATAATATTAAATAATGCACTCTTATCTAAAATCAATTATTTATTTATTTATTCATTCATTTATTCATTTATATTTATATGCCACCGCTCTCAAATGTCTCTCGGCAGTTTACACAATCCATAAGTACAATAAATCCCATAAAAACTCATTAAAACATAATTAAAACGCAATACAATTCCTGACAAATAGATGGGGAAGAAATGGAGGTAGTGACAGATTTTATTTTCCTGGGCTACAAGATCACTGCAGATGGGGACTGCAGCAAAGAAATTAAAAGATGCTTGCTCCTGGGGAGGAAAGCTATAGCAAATCTAGACAGCATCCTAAAAAGAAGAGACATCACCCTGCCAACAAAAGTGTGTTTAGTCAAGGCTATGGTATTCCCAGTTGCAATGTATGGCTGTGAAAGTTGGACCATAAGGAAGGCCGAGCATCAAAGAATTGAGGCTTTTGAACTCTGGTGCTGGAGAAGACTCTTGCGAGTCCCTTGGACTGCAAGGCGAACAAACCGGTCAGTCCTAGAGGAGATCAGCCCTGACTGCTCCTTAGAAGGCCAGATCCTGAAGATGAAACTCAAATACTTTGGCCACCGCATGAGAAGGAAGGACTCCCTGGAGAAGAGCCAAATGCTGGGAGCGATTGAGGGCAAAAGAAGAAGGGGATGACAGAGAATGGCTGGATGGCTGGATGGAGTCACTGAAGCAGTCAGTGTGAGCTTAAATGGACTCCGGGGAATGGTAGAGGACAGGAAGGCCTGGAACATCATTGTCCATGGGGTCGCGATGGGTCGGACACGACCTCACACCTAACAACAACAACAACACAATATCAAGATGGTGGATAATAAATATATAACCCACTCTCCTCCCCTTCCATTCAGCATGGGTCTATCACTCTCTATCTGGGACGGAGGAACTCAGATGCGCTCTCTATGCAGAGTAAATAAATGTTTAACAAATCTATAAGTATATATAACAAATAACTTAACTCCCACTCATCCGAGAAACCTGCCAGGGCTGTCAAGAAACCCCAGGGTTTCACAAAACCTTGGTTAAGGAAGTCTGGTCTATTAGCCATCTGCCCCGTATCAAACATAAGGCCGAATTACAGGCCTTTAAAGAGAGTTTTCTCTTTGCCGTCTGGATTTGCCTCTTCTGAAGCTGGTTGGGTCAATGCAAGACTCCCTTCATCATGTACGAAGTCTGAGTGTCCATGCCCTGCAACCATCAGAGGGAGGCTTAAGGGGGTGGCAGATTACAGTGGATGAGCCATAGGGTTGTGAGTGTCCTGCGTAGTGCAGGGGGGTTAGACTAGATGACCCATGAGGTCCCTTCCAACTCTATGATTCTATGGAAGGTCTAGACTCCCACTCACCACAGTTGATAGGGCCAAGACAAACTGATCTCTCAAGGAACTATGGGCACAGGGGACGGGCAGCGTGGTGGGCATCATGCCTGCTGCCATGTTTCCACGTCCGTTCGTTTCATAACGAGTTCAATGATATCCATGCAAGGCGTCCTTCTAGCCGGCACGGCTGTGTTCAAAACTAAATGTTTCTTTTTCTTCGGATCACACTTAACAGCAATAACCACCGATATGCTATTTTCCCTGCTGACACCGGGTTGAGAAGTCTGCAACCTCTAATTTGACAAGCACTGTATTACCGCTCTGCGGGCAAATTAGACAAGATGGAATATTAAGCCGTCCAAAAATTGACAGAAACAGAAAACGGGGACTCTCGCTTGGTCTTTGTCCCTCGTACGGCGGAAGATGATTACATGCCGTTTGACATTCCATTTCCAGGGCAGCGAAAGCAAAACAGAAGTCGTACTTCATTTATACTTCCAAATGACACCACTGAAGGACTGCGCGAGTGTTCGAAGATGCCCTACTCCGCCAAGAGAAAGACTAGAATTAACCTTGCCTTCCTCGTGGACTGGTTTGTGAATCCTGCCTTCTGTAGGCAAGCAGAGAAGACCGCTCAAATTTCACAGTGTCTTGTTTTCAACGCAAGCTAGAACCTGACACCCCTGGAAGTTGTAAGGTGGCCGTCAAACAGCGGTCATCTCTGAATGCTGGTCTTCCTCCCAAGGGTGTTTGTACGTGGCTACTCTGTCTTCCAGTTTACTCCTTGAACAGCCCTGTGAGGTACAATATTTATTTATTTATTTATTATATTCATAGAATCATAGAGTTGGAAGGGGCCATACAGGCCATCTAGTCCAACCAACTGCTCAACGCAGGATCAGCCCAAAGCATCCGAAAGCATCCAAGAAAAGTGTGCATCCAACCTTTGCTTGAAGACCGCCAGTGAGGGGGAGCTCACCACCTCCTTAGGCAGCCTATTCCACTGCTGAACTACTCTGACTGTGAAAAACTTTTTCCTGATATCTAGCCTATAGAAGAGCCTCTTGTGGCGCAGAGTGGTAAGGCAGCCGCCTGAAAGCTTTGCTCATGAGGTTGGGAGTTCGATCCCAGCAGCCGGCTCAAGGTTGACTCAGCCTTCCATCCTTCCGAGGTCGGTAAAATGAGTACCCAGCTTGCTGCTGGGGGGTAAACGGTCATGACTGGGGAAGGCACTGGCAAACCACCCCGTATTGAGTCTGCCATGAAAACGCTAGAGGGCGTCACCCCAAGGGTCAGACATGACTCGGTGCTTGCACAGGGGATACCTTTACCTTTACCTTTAGCCTATAGAATCATAGAATCATAGAGTTGGAAGGGGCCATACAGGCCATGTAGTCCAACCCCCTGCTCAATGCAGGATCAGCCCTAAGCATCCTAAAGCATCCAAGAAAAGTGTGTATCCAACCTTTGCTTGAAGACTGCCAGTGAGGGGGAGCTCACCACCTCCTTAGGCAGCCTATTCCACTGCTGAACTACTCTGACTGTGAACATTTTTTCCTGATATCTAGCCTATATCGTTGTACTTGTAATTTCAACCCATTACTGCGTGTCCTCTCCTCTGCAGCCAAGGATATTTATATACCGCCCTTACCGAGGGCTCAGGGCGGTTTACATAAGAACAAACAACAATACATAAAACAATCTATAAACATGTGAATAACTTTACAATAATAACTAGTTGTTGTAACCGTATAACAATGTAACAGCATAAATAATATAATAAATAATATATAATATATATAAATAATAATAATATCGGCTGAGAAAGAGGAACTGTCCCAAGGTTACTTAGCACACTTCATAGCAAAGTGAGGATTTCGTCCCAGGTCTACTCCAGTGTCCTAACCACTATACCACACTGCCGGTTTTATCCCCACTTTCCTTCAAGGTAAGTCCATGATACCTCCTGAGGTAATTTAGGATGAGAGAGAGAGGAACTGGCCAAAGGCTCGCCAACGAGCTTTGTAGAATTCGTGGGTTCAGAGATAGACACAGATGCTGGAGGTGATTGGAGCTCTTTATTGCAACCCTAGAATGGTACAATGAAGTACTGAACTGAACCAAAACTGAACCAGAAGAAACGAACTTATATACACAAGCAACAGAAGATCAGTGAGATGAAATTAATCCAAATTAATACAAAGGAAATTCCCTCTAAACATCTGAAATAAGTTCCTGACAGAGCGATTTCAGCATCTTCCAGCACCACCAATGGGAGATAAGCCACCAATAATGATTAAGTTCCAAACATTTATCATGGATTCCAACATGGTGGCTATATACATCGCTTGCTCTAGGCAGCATGACTTTTCTCTTAAAGGTAGACCACACTGAGTGAAATTTTCTTTTGTAACTTGTGGCACTGGGTTACTGACATGGTGCTATCTTCATTCCTGTTTGTGTTAGAATCATAGAATCATAGAGTTGGAAGGGGCCATACAGGCCATCTAGTCCAACCCCCTGCTCAACGCAGGATCAGCCCAAAGCATCCTAAAGCATCCAAGAAAAGTGTGTATCCAACCTTTGCTTGAAGACTGCCAGTGAGGGGGAGCTCACCACCTCCTTAGGCAGCCTATTCCACTGCTGAACTACTCTGACTGTGAACATTTTTTTCCTGATATCTAGCCTATATTGTTGTACTTGAAGTTTAAACCCATTACTGCGTGTCCTCTCCTCTGCAGCCAACGGGAACAGCATCCTGCCCTCCTCCAAGTGACAACCTTTCAAATACTTAAAGAGGGCTATCATGTCCCCTCTCAACCTCCTTTTCTCCAGGCTGAACATTCCCAAGTCCCTCAACGTATCTTCATAGGGCTTGGTCCCTTGGCCCCAGATCATCCTCGTCGCTCTCCTCTGTACCCTTTCAATTTTATCTACGTCCTTCTTGAGTTGATGCAACTAATAACTCAGTGACAGCGGAGCTTAATAATAAGAGATGCATCTTGAGTTGGCACATGCAAAGAAACTTTGGGAATATTGACATTCTCCTTGGTTCTGACGTGGACGGCTCAAGCTGGCTGATCTCATCTGGTCTGATGCGTACTTAGATGGGAGGTTACCAAGGAAGCCTGGGGTTACTATGCAGAGGAAGGCAACCACCTCAATTTGTCTCATCCCATGAAAGCCCTCCATGGATGACCTAAATTAGCTGTAACTTCCCACTACTATCATATTCTCCCCAAATAACTAGAGAGGTGTTGGAACATCTGCCCAAATTTCCTTTCGTTATTGGGATAGTGAGTGTGGAAAGAGATTATTTGGAAAGATTCATATCAGTCACTAGCCTGAAAAGAGAGAGAGAGAGAGAGAAATATATTTCCCCCCTGGAAAAGAGGACAAAGTAATCGTCTGCCGAGAATCATTTTAATCACTGTAAAGTGTCTCATGCTAATATCAGGTTTCTCAATTGGCAGTTTTCCATGCCGCAGTTTCAAACCACTAAAGATATAATTGTTAGCTATTAATAAGATAATGTTTGTAAAGTGATTTGAACATAAAAGCATTTTATGGGCCTGCAAGGTATTATTATAACCACATTCAATAATGAAACATGAATTGTGTCTGAGAGCTCTCAACCTTCCAACACCTAAATGTTTGACATTTGCTTCAGTAAAGTGTGATATTTTTTATTTGACAAAAGCACACATACAATGAAAACAAAAAAAGCATACTGTAGACTGTGTGGAAGGTTCTAATAACCACAGGGCACACACACACTAAATACGCATACGTCATTTATTGAAATCCATTGGCTTTCCTCAATTTCATTAGACATTTTGCATAAGGAGTAGGCCCTATATTGGGTCACCGTATCTCAGAATAGAGATTGCAAAGCTGAGAAAAGAGCACAGGAGGGCATCCATGCATCCATCTCTACCTACCTACCTACCCATCCATCATTTTCTATCCATCCATCTACCCACCAATCCATCTGTCTATCTCTACCTACCAACCTACCCATTCAACAATTTCTACCTACTTATCTATCCATCCATCGTTCTCTATCCATCCACCTACCCACCCATCCATGCATCCATCTCTACCTACCAACCTATCCATCCATGCATCCATCTCTACCTACTTACCTATCCATCCACCTACCCACCCATCCATCCATCTATCTCTACCTACCAACCTATCCATCCATCCATCCATCCATCTCTACCTACCAACCTATCCATCCATCCATCTATCTCTACCTACTTACCTATCCATCCACCTACCCACCCATCCACCTGTCTATCTCTACCTACCAACCTATCCATCCATCCATCTATCTCTACCTACTTACCTATCCATCCAACTACCCACCCATCCATCTGTCTATCTCTACCTACCAACCTATCCATCCATCCATCCATCCATCCATCCATCCATCTCTACCTACCAACCTATCCATCCATCTATCTCTACCTACTTACCTATCCATCCACCTACCCACCCATCCACCTGTCTATCTCTACCTACCAACCTATCCATCCATCCATCCATCTATCTCTACCTACTTACCTATCCATCCAACTACCCACCCATCCATCTGTCTATCTCTACCTACCAACCTATCCATCCATCCATCTCGCTCTTGCTCTCTCTCTCTCTCTCTCTCTCTCTCTCTCTCTCTCTCGTTTAATTTTGTATCCTGCCCCTCACAAAGTATCGGGATGGCTAACTAAGTAGAGGTTTACAATAAATTGTGTAAAATCAGAATAAATATCATATAAGTTACACTTACAATTCCTCCATAAAAATCAACAATCAACCCCATCTCATTGGTCTCAGCCTGGGTAAACCAGGCAGCCTAGAGGAATTATGGTAAATTTTGGAAATGGTGGCCGGGGAGGGGGGGGATATGGATACACCAGTACACGTTAATATATGTAAACATATGTATGTATGTAGGGTAAAGCCCGATAATAATTTCTACATGCAGTAGGCGTGCACTGGTCTCAAAATAAAAAAGAGAAAATATGCTGACCTAAATCACGCCTTAACTTGATTAACTTAATTAACTTTAATTAATATTAATATTAAATTTTAAAAATTGTGTTCTACCCTACAGAGGCTTACATTCATTTCCTTTATTTGACCTTTTTAGCTCCATTTTAAACATTTATCAGGTGACATGACATATATGGTCATGTTGACCTGCCCCCACTCCCAAAGTGGCCAATGAGGGGCCTGGAGGGGGTGAGAAGGGGAGGGGCCCTGGGTGGGCGTGTCCACAGCTTTGCTTCCCAACCATATTCTGCATGATTGCACCACTTCTGGGGTTTCTCAAAACCTGAAGAAAGTTTCAGAGGTTTCTCAATAGTAAAAAGAAATGAGAGAGGCTGCTGTATGTGAATATAAAGATCTTTCCTCTTTTTTATCTGTGGAAATACCTGTCTTGTATTTGAGTAAATCCTGAATATCTGTTTCTGGGAGTGAAAATCACATTTCCCGTTTTGAAATAGTAGCATGCTCAAATGGTCATCATGAATTTAAGAAAGAAGTGATATTGCACGTTTGAGCACATTTCAGAGAATGCGGAAAAAAAAAAAACAACTGCCTAGTTCATTGGGCAATACCCTAGCGGCCAGAACAATCGCCAGAAGAGATTGGACTGCATTTTGAAAACTGGTTGGTCCCATTTAAGCATCTAGAAGAAGAAGAGCTGGTTCTTATATGACGCTTTTCTCTACCCGAAGGAGGCTCAAAATGACTTACAGTCGCCTTCCCTTTCCTCTCCCCACAACAGACACCCTGTGAGGGAGGTGAGCCTGAGAGAGCCCTGATATTACTGAGGAAGAAGAAGAGTTGGTTCTTATATGCCGCTTTTCTCTACCTGAAGGAATCTCAAATCAGCTTATAATCCCCTTCCCGTTTGTCTCCCCACAAAAGACACCCTATGAATTAGATGAGGGAGCCCTGATATTCCTGCTCGGTCAGAACAGCTTTTTCAGTGCTGTGGTGAGCCCAAGGTCACCCAGCTGGCTGCATGTGGGGGAGTGCAGAATCGAACCCGGCATGCCAGATTAGAAGTCCGCACTCCTAACCACTACACCAAACTGGCTCTCTACGTTTCAATTTGGTTTTCCTTTGTAAGAAATACCCCTGCGAGCCTTGAATTCCCCATCAGTTTCTTCTTCCTCACACTGCATTTTTTTCATTTGTAATGCTTTCATTTGTAATGCTTTCTTTCCCCCGTCAACTGCATAAGAACGACATTAAAAGGGGCTACCACGAAAGCATCATGAACAGAAGCTTTGGAAAGGGCTTTGTCATTTCTCTACTCGGCTTTGTCATTTCTCTACCCGTCCCCAGAACACTTTCTTTATTTATCAAAAGGAAAGATAAAAGTTCTAAAAATTAATAATAAACAGTCCAAAGAAGCTCACTCCAAACATGAACAATAAATACTTAAGGTGGGTTTCTGTGGTTTTGCATTAGAAATCGGGGCACAAGTGAGGATCCACAATAAAAATTTGGGAAAATCCCATTTGTCTGATGACAATTTTTCCCAGGGAAGGTTTTGAACGCCCCTCCCTCTAACTCTCTGCCTTTCCCGCCTCCCTGTTTCTTGCAGACTGCGGGGACCACAGTAGTACATCAGGACAAATTTGTCATTCCTGCAGGCCACGTTTAAGAGTTGACGCTTTGTGCGGCTCCCAAAGGTAAAAATGACTTCGATATGACAACGCTACAAATCGCACGACAAGAGAAAGGAGAGGCAAAATAAGAGAGGCCGTCTCTCTCCCCCAAACCCGATTAGCGTCCCGCTAAAAGCGATGGAAGCTGTCTTTCTCTCCCTGGGACGGTCTATGGAACAATACGTCTTATCCATTTGCCACGGCATTGCGTTGTATCTCCTAGGCTCGCTATCAGTTGGTTTAATTGTATGTATGACAGCTTTATGGGGAGCTCTGCAAATTCAACAGGCAAAGGCAGAGTCCAGGAGAACACGGAGAAAGCCGCCAGAAAGCTTACAAACATACCAGAAACACAAGACACACGCCTTCAGTTCCCATTCGGCGGCAGAATTAACGTCGCCCCGCCAGCGAGCTTTCTAGTACATCTATCTCGAGTATTAAACAAGCAAAACAGCCCAGTGCCTGGCTGGGAACCGTATGGTTATCGCATGTTTGTGAAGTAGGATCTGCCGATTAAATGCATCTGGAATTTAATTTCCCTCGCACGCCGTTTGCTTACTCGATAAGCCCTCCGTGAGCCGTGAGCCACCAAAGCGACTGCATAGCTGCTTCCCCGTTATTTACCCGCATGGTGGCTCTTAATACAGCCAATGAAGCTTCAGTCCGTAAGTGCATTAATTGGGCGTTTAATATTTTCTAACAGCAGGTAAGACGGCATCTCTCTTCCAAGTGAGCCTATTGCTTCCCAGTAAGGAGGGCATCAAAGGGACAAGCAAGAGGGGATCGTTTCTGCCTTAGGACAGGGGTAGTCATCCTGTGGTCCTCCAGATGCCCATGGACTACAATTCCCATGAGCCCCTGCCAGCAAACGCTGGCAGGGGCTCATGGGAATTGTAGTCCATGGGCATCTGGAGGACCACAGGTTGACTACCCCTGCCTTAGAAGACATATCTTGCTTCAGCCTTGCTTTGGGTTTCCTTTGGATGCTGCGAGTCGACTCTAAGCTATCCGCATTCGGGCTTTCCTCCCCCCGTTTCCCAGGTCGAAATTCGCCACATGCTTTCCGCATCTGAGTGAGACAGTGGCAGCCTCCCATGACGCTTTGCTCCCTTCTCCTTTCCCCCTCGAATTTTTATTTTTGCCCAATGTTGCCTGCTTGTACCTTTCGTTTCATTGCGCCCCTTAATTTCCCTCTTCTGCGCCTTCAGTTGCATCCCCCCCAAATATACTGGGAATTTTAAAAAATGGGTTATTGCAATGAGAGTTAAAGGGAGGAGATCCTTCACTCCCAGTGGGTAACTGGCTGGGAGTGAAAGATCTCCTACCCTTACTGTGCCAGGCCCACAAGTAAGGCATGGAAGCCAAGGCCTCCCTGTACTGTTGCTTCCCCACATTGGTATTTAGAGGATTACTGTTTCTGAACATGGAGGTTTCCTCAAATTGCCAATAGCTTTTAATAGGCTTGTCCACCATTATTATTATTACTATCATCATCGTCGTCGTCGTCATCATCATTGGATTTATTACCCAATATTCCCATATTTCCCCCCTAATACCCCTTTAAAGTAATCTAAAATAGTGGTAATCACTAGGTTGTTTGACTATTTCATAAAACCATACAATCATAGAGTTGGAAGGGACCTCTTGGGTCAACTAGTCCAACCCCCTGCACTATGCAGGATTCTCACAACCCTATCGCTCATCCACTGTCACCTGCCACCCCCTTGAGCCTTCACAGAATCAGCCTCTCTGTCAGATGACTATCCAGCCTCTGTTTTAAAATCTCCAACGATGGAGAACCCACCGCCTCCCGAGGAAGCCTGTTCCACTGAGGAACCACTCTAACTATCAGGAACTTCTTGTGGAGGTTGAGATGGAATTTCTTTTGAATTAGAATCATAGAGTTGGAAGGAACTCCTGGGTCACAACCCTATCACTCATCCACCGTCACCTGCCACCCCCTTGAACTTTCACAGAATCAGCCTCTCCATCAGATGGCTCTCCAGCCTCTGTTTAACCATTTCTAAAGATGGAGAACCCACCACCTCCCGAGGAAGCCTGTGCCACTGAGAAACTGTTCTAACTATCAGGAACTTCTTCTGGATATTTAGACGGAATTTCCTTTGAATTAATTTCATCCCATTGGTTCTGGTCCGGTATTAAACAACAAGAGCCCTGGTCTGGATAGTCCGGGCTAGCTTGATCTAGTTAAGCAGGGTCAACCCAGTTAAGTTAAGCAGGGTCAACCCAGATGCAGACAATGGAAAAACCCCTTTGACTGTTTCTCACCTTAGAAAACCCTGCAGGGTCACCATACGCCAACTGTGTTTAACAGTAAAAAGAAAAATGAAACTAAGTGTATTGCCTTAAAGCAGGGGTAGTCAAACTGCGGCCCTCCAGATGTCCACGGACTACAATTCCCAGGAGCCCCCTGCCAGCATTCGCTGGCAGGGGCTCCTGAGAATTGTAGTCCATGGACATCTGGAGGGCCGCAGTTTGACTACCCCTGCCTTAAAGTGAACATGGAAAACAAATTCTGACACAGTTATTTCCCCGACAAACATAAAACATTCAGTCCTCCACAAATCCCGCATCTTGTCCGAAAATTTGAACAGGGCACAAAAAGGTTAAGTAGAACACAAAGGAAATGCCTTGTTTCAGGAAAGTGTAGAATCTGGCTCTCTTTGGAGTGGGCGTGACTGCAAACTTAGCCTGTTCCCGGGAAAGGTCTTTTATTTTAAGCAAGCCCCCGATTTCAGAATACCACCGCTTCATAAGACATAATGGGAACAAGAAAACTCACGTGACTACATTTATTCTCGCTCCTTTTTACGAGACTTAAGCATGCACAAGCGGCACCCACAGGACGTCTCATATTAGAATTATTTAAAACACGGCCCCCTTCAGGTAAAATTTGAGTCCAACGGCACCCTTAAGACCAACAAAGATTTATTCTAGGTGTGAGGTTTCGTGTGCATGCACACATCCTCAGACAATGAAATAGGGATCATCAGAGGGCAGATATAAGGAGAGAGTAAATTAGCAGGAAATTAGCATTGGGAAGATATCGCACAACTATTTCCATTTTCTCCTGGGAAACTGATCACTGTTGTCCTGGAGGCCAGCTGAAATCCTAGGAGATGGACAGCTATCACCGGAAGGCTGCAAATGAAGATGAGCTGATCTTTGTAGGTATAAAAACGAATCAGAAGGATCGACATGAAGGATGATAAATAAACTTCTTTAATGCCAAATCAATTGCGTCGATATTTTATACAGTCATCCCGTTTTCAAAACACACATTTTTCCCTAGTAGCTTGGCCCACAAATAAGTAATTTTCTTATCAATTTAACAACACATATTAGGCTGACTCGATTCATGTAATATCCACTGACCACAGATGCATAGAAAATCCATGGAGGATCCAAAGTTTTACACTCTCCCAAGACGGAACCCAGTTTTGGCTTGACTCATATCGATTCTTTTGCTCTGTTCTACTACTTGGCGGTTGGCAGCCCTGTGTCCAAGGAAGGGCTAGATAATGCAGCCACTGAACAGAAATGGAAGAAGCAGAGTGGAAGCCAAAAGTGGAACCAGCATAGGGTTGCCAAACTCCAGGTGGGACCTGAAGATATCATAGAATTGCAAATAATCTCCAGACTAGAGAGAGACATTTCCCTGGAAAAAATGACTGCTTTGGGGGGTGGCCTCTACAGCTTTATACCCAGGTGAGTATGCCCAGATCCTGCCCTCTTCCTACTCCATCCCTTAAATCTCCAGGAGTTTTCCAATCCAGAGTTGGCAACTGTGAAAGACTATACTTTTCAAGACTTAGAAGTGCTGTATATGCAAGTGAATGACTGTGATGGGTTAAAAAGGTAAAGGTATCCCCTGTGCAAGCACCGAGTCACGTCTGACCCTTGGGGTGACGCCCTCTAGCGTTTTCATGGCAGACTCAATACGGGGTGGTTTGCCAGTGCCTTCCCCAGTCATTACCGTTTACCCTCCAGCAAGCAAGCTGGGTACTCATTTTACCGACCTCGGAAGGATGGAAGGCTGAGTCAACCTTGAGCCGGCTGCTGGGATTGAACTCCCAGCCTCATGGGCAGAGCTTTCAGACAGCTGCCTTACCACTCTGCGCCACAAGAGGCTCTTGTGATGGGTTAATTCTTCCTAAAGACTTGAGTGACAGGCTACTCCAAGCAATCTGATTGGTTAGCATCAGCTGAGCAGAGAGAGATTTGAGAGCGGAATACTGAGGAGGATTCAAGCGGGGATCCATGTTGGCCTGAAGCAACAGAACCAAAACTTTGTGTGCATGCACAGGAAAGCTTACACTCAGAATTAAACTTGGTTGGCCTTGAAGCTGCCACGGGACTCAAACTTTGTTCCATAAAGTGGGTTAGACTGGGAAGGACTCGCCCAAAGTTACTCAATGAAATTTCAGGACTCCAGTGGGGATTCAAACTCAAGTCTCCAGAGATTCCAGTCTGACACTCTTGACCACTCTACCACACTGACTCTCACTATACTACTCTATGGTCAATTTAAGATTGAAACTACGAAGCAGCGTGGTATAGTGGTTAAGAGTGGCAGGTTAAGAGAGGCAGGGTTGGTTCCCCACTCCTCCCTCCACATGCAGACATGCTCACCCTGGTCCGGTCACAGTTCTCTGAGAGCTGTCTCCGCCTCACCTCCCTCACAGGGCGTCTGTTAGGAGGAGAGCTAAGGTAGGCGATTGTAAGCTGCTTTGAGACTCCTTTGGGGTACCAAAATGAAAGCGGGAAGGGGGGCAGAACTTCTCCATTCACCGTGGCGTCTTTCCGCTACCATGTTCTGCACTTCACAAAATAAGGCCTGAGAAACAAAATGATTGACGGGGGACATTGTTCTTAAAAAGAAATGTCACCACTTCTAAACTGTGATTATAAACCAAAATGTAGGATATAGGGTTGTTAAGCTTCCTGCCCCTCCAAAAAAAAGAAGAGAAATCTGCTGGTTTCTTTAACAGATTACCACTCAGGCTTCGCTCTCATTTTTTGGTTCTTCCCACCCAATGAATTAAAGCCCAGTAGCCCTTTGATTTCCTGTTGTGTAAACAGTGAATGCCCAAACAAGGGGGGTGGGGGAAGTCAGTCCAGAAAGAGAGTTCTCCGCATAGAGCCTCCACTAATTGCCAGCTTCGATGCATGACAGCTGCCAAGTCATTATGCAGCCTGTGGAGAAAGATGACTTTGATAAGAAGATGGTTGTACTCTTTGTTTTGCTTTGTTAAAAAGATTTCTAGATACGAACAATGCGAAAACAAAAATTCAGTGATTTATCTGTCTTTTGCAGCAGAGATCATTGTGGGCGGGTAGGCAGACAGCCTGGCATCCCTTTACATCAAGTCTTGACTGCAATAGGAATGCGATCTCATGTACATCCTGACTGATTCCACACGAGGAATTTGCCCCTGCACAACCTCTCATTGCTTGTGGGTTTTAGTGCTGCTTCCACATGATGTCGGCAGCAACCCGGAGCTGCGCAAGAGTTGGCCCGAGGTTTTGCGTGGTATGCTCCACAATGCGGGAAACTGCCAAAAACTGATTTCCCTTTCTTGTTGCTCTGCAAATCATGGCACAAATTGGGGCAAGCTCATCTGAAGGGAGAAACACCGTCTCAGTAGTGTTTTGCCCGCCCTTGCACCCACCCACCCCTCTCCATTTCCAAATTTAAAAAAAACATATTAAAAAATGGTGTGGTCCACATTCCTAGGGGACCACAAAGCAATGTACAAATAAAATGTTATCTTCAGTGTACACGTTAATATTGGGATCGGGCAGCTAAAACACTCCTGTTTGTGCTTTCTGGCAATGGGGTATGAACAGGGGAAGGGGTGGGCGTGTGACCAAGTAGCCATCTCCCTATTAGCTCTGTGTTTTAAATCTTTATTGTGAACACACAATCATTGGGTTCCAGTTACCACGGCCATCCTATCACAAAGCAACCCGAACATACAGAGAGTCCATTATACAAAGTATCCCAAAAAAGGGATCTATGGAAATCTTTTATTCTTGTTGAGTGATCCCATAGCAATGCGGGAGTCTTTATTGTTTTAATGAATTGCTCAAAACGTTTGGGGTGCTACTGGCCTCGCCGGTGCTCCTAGCTCTCCTACCGAAAACTAACTTGGCTCCTGTCTGGAACTATCTCCTAACACTGAAACCTCAGCACCACGCCAAGAGTCCATGATGTCACATAGAGCAGTCTCCATGCTCCAAAAGCCACCTCCCCTGGAAAATGTTCGCTTCCTTCCTAATCCCAGCAGCAATTGTCTGTGACACTGTGGTCTTTCCTTCATCCTTGCATCAGTAACACATGCCTCCCCCCTCCCCACCCACACATCAACTGAACACCTTGGACATAGAGATAAGGCATGAATACACTGGACCCAGCTCCATGTGCATGTCAGCTCATGAGTATAGTGCCTCTATGTGAAGTTAGCACTGACAGGTACAATCAGACCCAGCTTCACCGTATCTCATGGTGGGTATTCTCCTGGGACTCAGGGCGGCATATAAGAACCAACTCCACTTCTTCTTCTTCTTCTTCAAACTAAGGGCGTTATTGGTCACCTCACCGGATCCCTCCTGCCATTGGGACCATTCAGTCGGACCAATCAATTCATACCTGGGGAAACTCACACGGGCCAATTGAAAGCTTTGGCAGGAATCCCCAATTGAATATAACTTTGGGTGGTAGGCCACTGAGTTAAATTCCATGGTATGGTCTTAAGAAAGAGCTGATTATTCACTCTACAAGTGACTTTGGGCCTTGTTGATCCCACTGTTCAATAGGAGGGAATGTAGATGGTTCATGAGCAGCATCTCTGTAGACTGAGTTCGAATTCCGGGAGATCTCCAGGCCTCGCCTGGAGGTTCCCAACCCCCTTGGGTGGCTCCTAGGACTGTTTCTAATGCAGGTGACAACTTTTGACAGAAAATTCCTTGACTAGACAAAAATGCAACCATACATGGGAAAGTTCTGTAGGGTCTAGTCCAGGCTTTCTCAACCAGAGTTTTGTGAAACCCCGGGGTTTCTTGATGGCCCTGAAAGGGTTTCTCAAATGAGTGGGAGTTAATTAATTTTGATATATTTTTACAATTCGTTACACATTTATCGGGTGATAGGACCATATATGGTCATGTCAACCCACCCACCCCTCCCAAAATGGCCAATGATGGGCCTGGAGGGGGTGGGAAAGGGAGGAGCCCCAGGTGGGCGTGTCCACAGCTCTGCTTCCCAACCATATTCTGTACAATTGCTCTGCTTCTGTGGTTCCTCAAAGCCTGAAGAATGTTTCAGGGGATTCTCAACAGTAAAGAAGCTGAGAAAGGCTGGTCTAGATTCATCAAATATCTTTGCGAAAGCGAAAGCTTATTTTCTTCAGCTCCAAGCCAGATCTTTGCCTGGTTTCCGATTTCTGCAATCCAGGCCCCGTCGAACAAAGGTAAAATAATTCAGAAAGGACGCTCTAGTTCAGCGGTAGTCAAACTGTGGCCCTCCAGATGTCCGTAGATTACAATTCCCATGGGAATTGTAGTCCATGGACATCTGGAGGGCCACAGTTTGACTACCCCTGCTCTAGTCCCTCACCTTTTATGACACGGCCTCTCTCTTTTAAAATACGGCAGCTCTACACACCCTGAATGAAATATCAGCAGCACCTGGTTGGTGATTTCTTTTAGGTTAGCTGCAAAGTATCATCTGAATTATTTGATTTTTTAAAATTAAGTATAATACAGATAAGGATTCTTCCCCTCCCCTCCAGTCCATCTGTATTGATGTCAGAAACGGGGGGGGGGGGGGGGAGCCAGCAGTTTCCAATTTGCCCTTTGACCTTTGTAACAGGGCTGGTGGCAGAGCTGAAGCTTAATCAATGCGATGGAAGTGACATTTTGCAGTCAAATCAAATTAAACGGAAAGGAAAGACAAACCTGTGGCCCAGCCTAAAGGCTGCTCCCTCTGGCCGCGGAGGTCATCGCCATGGCAACCCGATGCTACAAATGTGTTGAGCAAATCCTTAATAAAGCTGCAGAAGGCGTGTCCAATCGGATAGGATGGCTATTTTGGTCACGAGATCGGGACGCTGAGATCATAGAATCATAGAATCATAGAGTTGGAAGGGGCCATACAGGCCATCTAGTCCAACCCCCTGCTCAACGCAGGATCAGCCCAAAGCATCCTAAACCATCCAAGAAAAGTGTGTCTCCAACCTTTGCTTGAAGACTGCCAGTGAGAGGGAGCTCACCACCTCCTTAGGCAGCCTATTCCACTGCTGAACTACTCTGACTGTGAATTTTTTTTTCCTGATATCTAGCCTATATCGTTGTACTTGAAGTTTAAACCCATTACTGCGTGTCCTCTCCTCTGCAGCCAACAGAAACAGCATCCTGCCCTCCTCCAAGTGACAACCTTTCAAATACTTAGAGGGCTATCATGTCCCCTCTCAACCTCCTTTTCTCCAGGCTGAACATTCCCAAGTCTCTCAACCTATCTTCATAGGGCTTGGTCCCTTGGCCCCAGATCATCCTCATCGCTCTCCTCTGTACCCTTTCAATTTTATCCACGTCCTTCTTGAAGATGCACATGAGTATGTGCAAAAATATACAAGTGCACAAATACAGTCTCCAAAAACCACCCTTTGTTACTAAATAAGTCACAAAGGACAAAAAATTGTTTATCCTAATACAAAAGTACATGGTTTTTTGTCTGCTCTGCGATACGTGGACCCTCGTGGCCACAAACCGCTCAGCTGTAGAGGAAGGGGAGAGGTAGAACCTGGCTCTGAAATTGTCATCCTATGTCATCCCGTTCCATTTCTCCCCGACCTCCTCTGCTCCCCAAAGTTCGCGACACCAATGCTAAAACCGCCTCCTCAAGAGCTAGGGCAGGGATAGTCAAACTGTGGACCTCCAGATGCCCATTGACTACAATTCCCACAAGCCCCTGCGAATGCTGGCAGGGGCTTCTGGGAATTGTAGTCCATGGACATCTGGAGGGCCGCAGTTTGACTACCCCTGAGCTAGCGGAGTCACTTGGCAAGCCACCAAATGGCCCAGCCTAATCTCGTGCTTCTAGCAGCAGCTGGAATTAGCAGGTGGAGCTTTTCGCAGTATGGGGAACGGGATATAAAGATTATCACCTGCTAATTATTGCAGATCAAACGGCTGTTTAAGAGGCAGCGAAAGCACGAGTTCAAAAATTGGCCACCCCGGCTTCGCAAGATTCCTGCGATGCCTTGGAAATGCAGCCAGAGGGATAATGCGAGCCATGTGTTTGTATCCCACTGCAATAAAGATCCTTGTTCTTGGGATAATCAGTGCAGCAACTCAAATATCGATATTAGGCTTTGCGTTTTAACAGAAGCGGCTCCTAATGAAGGTTGCCAATTGACCAAGAAATGGCTCACCTGGTTCCGACCCTGTTCACTTTCATTTGGAGTTTGACGACTATTAAATTGTGGGCTCAGCAAAAGATCGAAGACGGATTGCCCAATAACCAGCTCTTTTAGGTAAAGGTAAAGGTATCCCCTGTGCAAGCACTGAGTCACGACTGACCCTCAGGGTGATGCCCTCCAATGTTTTCATGGCAGACTCAATACGGGGTGGTTTGCCAGTGCCTTCCCCAGTCATTACCGTTTACCCCCCAGCAAGCTGGGTACTCATTTGACCGACCTCGGAAGGATGGAAGGCTGAGTCAACCTTGAGCCGGCTGCTGGGATCGAACTCCCAGCCTCATGGGCAGAGCTTTCAGACTGCATGTCTGCTGCCTTACCACTCTGCGCCACAAGAGGCTCTACCAGCTCTTTTACTCAGCACCAAAAACACTGAACAAAGAGCAACAAACTCCTCAAACTTTCTGAGGCTCCCGCCAAGACCCATGATTGGGTGGGGCCAGATTGTTATTTATCTGTTTGTTTAGTATTGAGATTTATAAACTGCCCTTCTTGAGCCTGTCATCTTGAAGAGGTGTACAATGTTGTGGATAAAAACCAATAAAACACATGAATACAATAAAAATACAATAAACTACTAAAGTGAACAATATGAAGAAGAAGAAGAAGAAGAAGAAGAAGAAGAAGAAGAAGAAGAAGAAGAAGAAGAAGAAGAAGAAGAAGAAGAAGAAGAAGAGTTGGTTCTTATATGCCCCTTTCCTCTACCAGGAGTCTCAAAGCAGCTTACAATGATCTTCCCTTTCCTCTCCCCACAACAGACACCCTGTGACGTAGGTTAGGCTGATATTACTGTTTGGTTAGGACCACTCTATCAGGGCTGTGATGAGCCCAAAGTCACTCAGCTGACTGCAGGTGGAGGAGTAGCACGGAATCCAACCCAGCTCACCAGATTAGAAGCCACTGCTCTTAGCCACTGTATCAAGTTGGCTATCCTATGCTGAGTCATTGCTATCAATTCCCCTTGAGAGGGAGAAAGTAGGAGGAGACCCCAATCTGGTAGGGGCGTCCCAGAAGTCCTTCTGTTCTTTTGATCGTACTGGCCTCAACCATACACCGTTCAGTGATCCTTTTGGCTCCACCTCCTGCAGCAGCCATTTTGTTGGGGCCACAGGGCTGTGCCAGGATTCCAGATGTGGCTGGTGTTGCCAAGCAATTGAAGACCTATGTAAACCGCCCATCAATAACAAGCAAGGGGGAAAAAACAGACCAGAGTGAGAAATAATCTCCTTTAAAAAAAGAAGAAGAGCTTCAGGAATCTTCAAGCAGTACTAGAAAGTAACAACGTGACATTAGTCATTAAGAAAACAAGACTCCTAAATAATGCCTCAAGAACCCATAGATCTGAAGCAGAACATAACAAAGGCCCATAAATCTGGTTGTTCATTAAGGGAAATAGAGGCGGGGGGGAGGGGGAGGAGGAGAGCCCAGCCTGAGCATCCCTGTCATGTCATCCCGCACCAAACCATATGCAATTTAGTGTGACTACAAAGTGAAGCCCGTAGTGTACAATGGCAGGGTTTTTGATCACGCTAATTAACAGCCATTTTGTTTAAAATAAACAGATACCATTCTAATTGCCTTTTTTACATAAGAAAGGGAAGATCTTAAAAGTGAAGGCGGGCACGCACAAACGCACACACAAACCAGGGATAAGATCAGACGGACGCCTTCGCGGGCTGATAAAGGGAGCGCCGCGCGAGAGAGGGGATCGAAAGAAGTTGGAGACCCTTGCTGGATTGACAGCCGACCAGGAGGAAAGAGACAGAACCAACAGGCCCGGTTCCGTCAAAATATGAGGCTGTAAACCCTGCTGGGCCTTCCCAAGGGACTGTCCAAACCTTGTTTCCAGAAATGAGCAGCTAGATGCTCTCCAGAAGTGAGGACCCAGACGTGAAGACAGAAGCCCCCAACCTCCCCGCCCCCCATCTCACAACGATTTCATTTAGCTGTTATGAGTTAATGAGCCTTCTCAAGATCTATCCTCCAGGACTGTTCTCAGAACCCCCGTTAAAACCATTTAGAAGAAGAGCTGGTTTTTATACCCTCTTTTCTCTACCCAAAGGAGTCTCGAAGTGGTTTACACTCACCTTTCCTTCCTTCCTAGTGGGTTGGTCTGAAGTAGCACAACAAAAATTGAGTCCAATAGGACCTTTAAGACGAACCAAGATTTATTCAAGGCATGAGCTTGAATAATTTGGATATTATGACACAGTTTACTAATTTCCCACTAATATCAGGGCTCTCTCAACCTCAACTCCCTCACAGGATGTCTGTCGTGGGGAGAGGAAAGGAAAGGTGAATGTAAGCTGCTTTGAGCCTCTTTCAGGTAGAGAAAAGCAGCATATAAGAACCAACTCTTCTTCTTCTTTAGTAATATCAGGGCTCTCTCAGCCTCACCTCCCTCACAGGGTGTCTGTTGTGGGGAGAGGAAAGGGAAGGCAACTATAAGCCGCTTTGAGACGCCTTCGGGTAGAGAAAAGCGGCATATAAGAACCAACTTCTTCTTCTTCTTCTTCTTCATCATCATGATCCTTGTTCCATTTAGTTTGAGGAAGAGTGCCTGCACCCGAAACCTCACGCCTTGCATTAAATCTTTGTTAGTCTTAAAGGGGCTAGTGGACTCAGTTTTGGTTGCACATATGTTCGTATCACCTAATAAATGTTTTAACAAATTTTTAAAAAGTATATAAATTTAATTAGCTCCCAGACTCCTAACCACTACACCAAGCTGGCCTGCATATGCTCTACCACTGATCTGCAGCCCTTCCCTTGGTCGCAGTGCAAGGTACTCCCACATACACCCATGCCATCTTCAGATTTGCAGGGCATATTAAGTATTTAACACCCTTTGTTCCCAAATGCATTTTGTCTGTTCATATGAATGGATGGGGTACCATTCCTGTTCAATCAGGAGCCTCTCACTCTTGGCAGGTACATTTAGAACAGAATCAACTCAGGTGTTTAGGAAGGCAAAGTTAGGCTGAATTCCTGATGGATCAAAGTGTCAGATTTGGAAGCCATTGGGATCATATATATGAAGAGATCCTTGGATCCTTGAGAGCTGATCATTTCGAACAGCTTTAGATGCTACCCATTTATGCTATCTGAAAGCCAAAGGTATTTTGGATCATTCAAACAGAAAATATAACAAAGCTTGGCTGGGATCTATTTAAAATATAGCTATGCTGTTCTACCTGGTAGTCAAATGCATCCATGTTGATTTCTAAGGTCCTTTTTCATTAACCCATTCTCTGAAGATTGGGTCAAACCGACCCGGAAAACAAAAATCAAGTGGATATACCTTCAAGTCCAAGCTCTGTGCATTCCCCTGTCTTTATTTAGAAAACAAAATTCTACGCACTCTCTCCAGGAAGCATCTTGGAGGCCGCTTCCAAAGAAAAGCATCACACAAACACAACACAACATAACACATACACAATATTGAGCTACTTAAAACCTAGCTTAAAACACTCCTCAGGCTATAAGCAGGTTACAAATACAAGGTTAGTTGACCTAGGGCAGGGGTAGTCAACCTGTGGTCCTCCAGATGTCCATGGACTACAATTCCCAGGAGCCCCTGCCAGCATTTGCTGGCAGGGGCTCATGGGAATTGTAGTCCATGGACATCTGGAGGACCACAGGTTGACTACCCCTGCCCTAGGGTGTTTCATGTACCCCTGTTTATAATTCTTTGCAGACTGCAATGTAGGCTTGGATGGTGTGAGGGTCATTTTTATCTCTGATAACACTAAGTCAGAAACCTGGGAGGGGGCAGTATTTTTCCTGGTACCTTTCCTGCTATTCTTCTCCTCTGATGCCAAAGGGAAATACTAAGTGAGAGGTTGGAGGGGGGGCACCTTTGCAGTTGACAGTACAATCAATTCCACTCCCAAAGCTTTTTCTTCTTGCAACTGACTTCAGGGTCTGCTTGACGCCCCACGTGCTGGATTCCATTCAAGCACATTCCTGTTTAGGCAAGGATTTAAGCCCAAGCGCTCCGTAACAACTGGGGAGGGAAGACAGAGAGGAAACTGGAAATGACTAGCCGTTAATTGTGAAGTTGTTCATTTGCTCTCTCTGTCTCAGGCAGTCTGAAGCGCCCAGAGTTAAATATGACAGCTGCCTGCAAAGGCGGACTGGAGGTCTTCCACAGCACAGTAGCAAAACTGCACGGCCAGAAATTTTATGTTTGTTTAGAAGACACGCGTGTCCGTCTCAGAGAAAGTCTGCAGGAGCTTACATGAGGCTTCCAAGCTGCCTTCATCAAGGCCCTGCCCGGACCTGTGGTCTGTACTCAGGAAAAAGAGCTAAAGAGAAAATAGAAGAGCTGGTATTTGATATCCTGGTTTTCTTAAGTGAAAGAGCCTCAAAGTGGCTTGCAATAGCCTTCCTTTCCTCTCCCAGTAAGATCGGTGGCCAGGACACTGGGAGTTCATTTCAGCTCTTTATTGTGACTCCAACATGACGGCTCAAAGAGGCAAAAATTCAACTGAAGGACCCACACCCAACTCCAACTGATATACAAAAACTACACGGTTGATCTTCCCGCCGGTGTGTGCTGTAGGTCAGCTTCATTTTAAACTCACTGGATCCAGTAGATGGGATCTAGTCACCCATGGGTCAATTACAGCGCAGGATTACGATCCTGCCTTGGATCTCAAGCTCAGTCCTTGACACAACTGCAGAGACAACTTTTAAAAGAAGAAGACTTGGTTTTGGCCCTGCATTTCACTACCCAAAGTCATCTCAAAGCTGCTGACAACCACCTTCCCTTCCTCTCCCCGCAAGAGACACCCTGTGACATAGGTGAGGTGGAGAGAGCTCTGACCAAACTGCTCTGTGAAAACAGCTCTAATGGGACTGCGAATGATCCAAGGTCACCCAACTTGCTGCGTGTGGAGGAGTGAAGAATCAAACCCAGTTCTCCAGATTAGAGGAGGGCACTCTTAACCACAATGCTAAGGGACTAAGGAAGGAACCACGGCACCTTCACCCCTCCCAGTTTCCTCTGGATAGAGCCATGGAGGACAGCTGTCATCAAATGCTGGCTGAAGGAAAATCAAAGGTAATTCCAGAGGATCCTGCTTATACAATACACAGGTCCCATTTTGAGGGAAGCTAAAAGAAACAGTTCCTGAAAGGGGCTTACCAGAAGGAATTCCACTGAGAAATTCCCAATTAAAGCCTCATTCTTTCAAGCAGCCATCAGAGAGACTGTTACAAAATGGTTAGGGTGCCGGAATGAGCAAATGCTCCCAATGTTCATTCTTTCTAGATTTTTCTTTTCCTCAATGGTTTATCCTCTCCATTTTCCACCACTGGGTCTGAGATGCATCTCAAAAGTGAATACATATTTTGTGTGGTTTTTATAAACAAGTGTATTATGTGTATCACTACGCTTCAAAGCCCGCCGGTAAAGGCGGGCTTTGAAGGGGCCGGGGCACCCCCCCGCCAAGCCCCCCTCCCCGCCAAGTCCCAGGCTCCCTGTGGGCCTGCCCCGAGGCCCCCAGGGAAGCCTCCCTCGCCTACCCCCCTCCCTGACGATGCCCCTGCTTCTCTGCGGGCCTTGGAACAGGCCTGCCGCACCTGGAACGCAGCGGACCTGCTCCGAGCCCTGGAGGGAAGCCTTCCCCCGGCCAATTGGCCCCTTTGCCGTATCCCGGAAATATCCCGGACTCAACCCACCCCCCTTAACTAATTATGTATACCGCTCCCTGAGCGGTTTACAGATGGATCTGCATAATATATGCACACTGTGCAGAGCTGACATTAAACCGCAGACAATGTGGGGAAAGCACGCTTTAGATTTGAGGAAATGGAAAACGGCACCCCCAAAAAAGTTTTTTAAATTACAGCTCAAGTTGAAGAGAAGAGAAGAACAGTCCAAGTGGGAATTTTCAGATCTAGAGAGCAGGGATGAGAAACTGAAACTGAGTAGTTCAGCAGTGGACTAGGCTTCCTAAGGAGGTGGTGAGCTCCCCCTCACTGGCAGTCTTCAAGCAAAGGTTGGATACACACTTTTCTTGGATGCTTTAGGATGCTTAGGGCTGATCCTGCGTTGAACAGGGGGCTGGACTAGATGGCCTGTATGGCCCCTTCCAACTCTATGATTCTATGATTCTATGAAATCTGGGCCCAACTACTCTCTTGTTCATCAATCAATGTGGGCTTAAGGCTTCCCAGTTACCTGGGACCAGCACCCAGGTCCAATCTCCACTCTTAAAAGATTAAGGAGCCAAAGGAATAAAAATGTTGCCCAAAGTGACACTCTAGGAATTTCTACTAAGCTCTATGTTCTTTACTACAGAGATTGGGAAAATTCCTAGGTGATCCCCAAACTCCATTTTCCCCATGCACCCCCCCCCCACCTTCTCATAGAATTTGCCAAGGCACAGAATTCTGAATTTACTGATATGCATCAGGCAATCTGCAGTTACCATTAATATACCTTCCCCCCTCTCTAGAATTATTTCTCTAGAAGTCCTTGATCTAAGCCTAATTGTTGTGAGGATAAAAGGAGAAACACAAGAACTGTATAATGCTCTCAACTCCTTAGAAAATTGTTGTCTTGGGGGATGGACCCTATGTCATGGTACCTCAGTGGGATCTCTGTCCTCCCCAAATCTCTGTCCCCAAACTCCAAGAATCTCTCAACCCGGAGCTGGGAGCCTGACCCCTCCACCCTCTGCTGAAGGTCCGTGGGAGACATGGCCAAATCTATTTATATGCAGCAAAAATTCAACCACAAAGGGGCATGAAGGAATTATACAACCAAAACAACTTTAATGATGCAGTTGAAGTTCACCCTTGCCTGACTCAGAATATGACTTTTCACAGCTCATAATCACTGGCTGAATTTTGAATTCAAATATTACTTCCCTGTGAAATTCCTCTCGAAATGTTTGAGGAGATTCAGTACACTCACGAAAGGAACACTCTCAGTTTACTTTTTGTCGACATCATGATACTAATAAGATATTTGGAAGAACTTTTCAAAAAGCTCTCAATAGGTTATTTGTGGGCAGTCATATCACACGGTATGAGTATTCTCAAAGGTGAGGTCCCCCCCCCCATAGAGACACCAAGAAGAAGAAGAAGAAGAAGAAGAAGAAGAAGAAGAAGAAGAAGAAGAAGAAGTAGTAGTAGTGTTGGTTCTCATATGCCCCTTTCCTCTACCGAAAGTCTCAAAGTGGTGTATATTCGCCTTCCCTTTCCTCTCCCCACAACATCTGCTTTGATGATGATAAATAAATGCTGTTTTATATAAGCAACAATTCCATACATCCAACTTTTCAAAAGTTTCAGGTGTTTCCAATGTCTTTCAGAGAAAGGGGGTTGCACCTCCCTTTCCAGTAAGTTACTGAAAACTAAGTTACACTGAGCTCTCAGCTTTCCGCAGGGCCTGTGGTTGAGGACAGTGTAAGAAGATCTTGCCGTCCCCCTCTTAGGCAGTATGACCCCCATGGACCCCCTAGGTGAGACTTGCTGACACAGCCTTCTGCTGCCCGATGGCAGGCGTCCCGTTCTGGGGAAGGATTCTTTCTGCCATGCTACAGTTGAGTACTGTTTTATTTTGTTTTAAACGGAGTTTTATTGCTGTGAAAATTTTACGTTGTAACCCAGCACGAGTCGGCATGCCGAGAGTGAAGGGTAAGAAATATATCATCATCATCATCATCATCATCACCACCACAATAGTAACCACAATAGCTTTTTCCTAAATCAAAAACATGCAATAATAATAATAATAATAATAATAATAATAATAATAATAATAATAATAATAATAATATAAAATCATCACAATAGTAACCACAATACCTTTTTCCTAAATCGAAAACATGCCATACTACTACTACTAATAATAATAATAATAGAATCATAGAATCATAGAGTTGGAAGGGGCCATACAGGCCATCTAGTCCAACCTCCTGCTCAACGCAGGATCAGCCCTAAGCATCCTAAAGCATCCAAGAAAAGTGTGTATCCAACCTTTGCTTGAAGACTTCCAGTGAGGGGGAGCTCACCACCTCCTTAGGCAGCCTATTCCACTGCTGAACTACTCTGACTGTGAAAAAATTTTTCCTGATATCTAGCCTATATCGTTGTACTTGAAGTTTAAACCCATTACTGCGTGTCCTCTCCTCTGCAGCCAACGGAAACAGCATCCTGCCCTCCTCCAAGTGACAACCTTTCAAATACTTAAAGAGGGCTATCATAATAATAATATAATCATCACAATAGTAACCACAATACCTTTTTCCTAAATCAAAAACATGCCATACTACTACTAATAATAATAATAATAATAATAATAATAATAATAATAATAATAATGATAATATAATCATCACAATAGTAACCACAATACCTTTTTCCTAAATCAAAAACATACCATACTACTACTACTACCACTACTACTACTACTACTAACAATAACAATAACAATAATATAATCATCACAATAGTAACCACAATACCTTTTGCCTAAATCAAAAACATGCCTTGAACTGGGGAGCTGACTGGGTGCTTCCGAGCGGTGCGCTTACGGCTCTTGCTTGCATAAATGCGTCTCAACGGCAAAGCCGGCGTAATGCAACTTCAAACGCAGGAGCAAAAATAAATTAGTGCGGTGCCTCGCGTTGCGCGGAACGGCCCATTTTCATATCAAAAGTATAGCGGGATCGTTATTGAGCCGTGATGACCTATAATATGCAAATCGATAGCACGGACCAGAATATGTAAGGAGATACTTAACTAACTCATCTATCTTTTTCACTCTTTGTAATCTGTAATCATTAGAAAGGGGAGGGGGAAACACCTTGCTTAAGAAGATGGCGAAGCAGAAGGCAGCGAGGAGTCGATACAAAGATCTTCTCATGTAGGCACACCGCTCGGCCTCAGCTTCCAGATAAATATAAACGCTATATTGTTAGGATTGCCAGCTCTAGGTTGGGAAATTCAAGGAAGTTTTAGCAATGGAGCCAGGGGAGGGCAGGATTTGAGGAGGGGAGAGACCTCAGCAGGACGGAACGAGGTCTGAAGAGGCTGGAGAAGTAAGCCAATGAGAACAAAATGCAATTCAATAAGGAGAAGGGCAGAGATCTTCATCTGGGTCCCAAAAATGAGACGCATGAACACTGGATGGGAGATGCACTTCTGGGTACCACTATGTGTGAACTAGCTCAAGGTGGCTGACAAAATACACAAGACAGATAACAGGGAAAAAGTGTAGAACCAAAGTCACCTCTGAATGCGTAAAACATTTTGGCCCCAATGCCCCTCATTTCCTCCCCCGAAGCAAGAGCAATGGCAAGCGGGGAAATCATTTTGCCCTCACTCTCAACTGGCTTTGTAAGAAGAGAAAAGAGCAAGATCGCAGCAACACCTTAATTATTATTATTTATTCCATTTCTTAGCCGCCATTCCTGGGCCTGTCAGCTCGGGGCAACTTACAACAGCAAATGACTAACGGGGGATGAACTTTCGTGAGTCACTGCTCACTTCTTCAGTTTTAGTACTTTGGCAGTCGAACATTTAATGCAGCAGAGATAAATGGCAGGCCAACGAAACCGCCGTTTACTGAGTCAGCAAGCAAAGAAATGGGGGGGGGGTCAGGAGTCTGAATCACAGTCAAAGGTTTCAACAGAGGTACAATCATCACAACAGAGGATATAAACACAAAATCAACCAATAGAAACCCAATTTCTGAGAAGCGGACCACCAGAATGTATTTTAACATGCCATCATAGTAAAATGCCACCAAAAGCTTAGAGATATGCACTGAATCAAAGTGAACACAAACGTTAGAATGGTTATTGAGTGATTCACTCACCAGGCAATTGATTCAGGATGAGTAACACTTTCGGTTTACAGAGTGAATTCATATCCTGCTCAAGAACACCAGCACTGGTGGATCAGACTGGTAGTCCATCTAATATACTGACCTGTCTCACATAGTGGCCAACCAGTTCCTCTGGAAGGCCAGCAACAGAGCAGAGAGGCCGAGGCCTTCATAAGAATGTAAGAAGATCCCTGTTTGTGGTCTCATCTAGTCCAGTATCCTGCCTCACAAAATAGTCAACCAGTTCCCCTGAAGGGCCAACAGCTGGGCATAGAGGTCGAGGTCTACATAAGATTATAAGAACAGCCCTGCTTGATCAAATCAGTGGTCCATCTAGTCCAGCATCCTGTCCCATGCAATGACCAAACAGTTCCCCTGAAGGGCCAACAACAAAGCATAGAGTCTGAGGCTCTATAAGAACATAAGAAGATTACTACTGGATCAGACCACTGAGAAGAAGAATAAGAGTTGGTTCTTATATGCCGCTTTTCCCTACCCGAAGGAGGCCCAAAGCGGCTTACAGTCACCTTCCCATTCCTCTCCCCAAAACAGACATCCTGTGGGGTAGGTGAGGCTGAGAGAGCGCTGATATCACTGCTCGGTCAGAACAGTTTTATCAGTGCTGTGGCGAGCCCAAGGTCACCCAGCTGGCTGCATGTGGGGGATCACAGAATCGAACCTGGCATGCCAGATCAGAAGTCCGCACTCCTAACCACTACACCAAACTGGCTCTCCAGTGGTCCTCCAAGCCCACCATCCTGTCTCACAGAGTGTCTAATCAGTTCCTTTGGATGGTCAACAACAGGGCATAAATTCTGAGGCCTTCCCCTGATGTTGCCTTCCTGGTTCTGGGATTCAGAGGCAGACTGCCTCTGAATGTGGAGGTTCATCTCAGTCACCATTGCTGGTAACTACCGATAGACCTCTCCTCCATGAATCTGTATCTAATCCCCTTTTAACACTGTCTATGCCTGTGGCCATCTTCCATCTTTCCTTGGAAGACAGGAAATTATAAGAATAGTCCTTCCTTCCTTCCTTCCTCATTTAACCTCAGAACAATCCTTGGGCTAGGTGAGGCTGAGAGATTATGAGAGGCTGAAGGCCACCCAGAAAGTTTCAGGGCAGAGTTGAGATTTGTCCGACACCCTCACTGCTACACAATACCATAATGGCTGTCATGACACAGAACCCAAATGCATAATGAGGAAACTGTCTTGATAAAATGCAATTTCCAGCGATCATTCAGTCCACCCACTGTTAGAAAATAAATTGCACTTCATGTTCAAAAGACCTGAGCATCCAACCATGTATTTTATTTGTTGGAATCATTTCTGTTCTGCTCACTCCACCAGAGGAACTCAGAGCAGCTGATGTACCAATACACATCTAAACAACGTATTAAAACCACACTCACAAATAAATCAACACAAAGTCAGCAGAAGCCGATACATCTTCAGCCAGTATTGGAAACGTAACATACTCATCACCAGCTGATTTTCTGTGCAAAATTGTTTTGCCCCATGGGTGCTGACAACCAGAAGGAGCTTTCGGGGGTTAGGGACATGAAAACAGGCATTGCACCAACCGTGCAACATCACATCCGCCGAGAACCACAAAACCGAGAATTTCGAGGGAATCCGAGAACACCATGCCACGGTGATGAGGTCATTTCCTGGTTTGCACTGGAAGTGACATCACTGCATCACAACATCAGTGCGATGCCTATTTCCTCACCCAATTCCCCATCACCATGCATCTCTTACTGGGGCTGCCAGGTAGAACATCTCCCACCAAAACAAGAGACCTGATAGCCCTAGGGGGTTCTGTAATCAAGGCCCCACTGCAGACTAAGAATCATAGAATCATAGAGTTGGAAAGGGCCATACAGGCCATCTAGTCCAACCCCCTGCTCAACGCAGGATCAGCCCAGAGCATCCTAACAAGAAGATGGCAGCTTCATGCAACCCATTATAAAACTGGACAACAGCTGCCCGAAGAACACCTTGCCGTGTCAAATACTTTAAAAGGTAACACTGCTACAGAGAAACAGAAAGTCCTCCCTTGTCTCTTGCCATCTGATGCCAGGAATTCTATACAGCCTCTGGCTGCTGTCCCATAATAAAGTGATTTATGTGCCAAGCAGTGATGGAATTCCAGCCTTGGATGCACAGAAGAATGCTCCCACTGATGTCAGTGGCAGGCATGCCCATGAACCAGACTCGGCAGAAGTTGGCCTTTTGTTCCTTATTATCAAGAAGGCAAGCTAGCTTATGTAAGACCGAGGGCCATTTAAGTCAAAGAATCTCCATTTCTCCCACTGAAAGAGGAAAGGAATCAACAGCACCGACAAGCAAGTGACACTTTCTCCCATTACATATTTACACAGTCAACAGCTGCTTGGCGATCCTTAGGATAATTCCTCATGATGATTCCTAATTTCCCTCAGATTGCGGCTTCAAGTCCCCTTTCTCCTCAAAAGCAGGGAGACTGTAATCTTTGATATAGCGCATTTGCCATGCAAAAGGGCCCAGATTTAACCTTTCTCTGCCCAAGGGTCTGATTAGCTGTGGTCAGTTCTGAGGTAGCCAGAACCAAAGGAAAGTTCATATACACACCTGAACCTCTATGTCTGCTATCTCTCTAACCCACTCAGGACTCCTTGTATCAGATTTTCTCAACTTTTTTACCACTGAAAAACCCCTGAAACATTCTTCGGGCTTTGAGAAACCTCAGAAGTGGCATAATTGTGCAAGAATTCTGCAGAATATGGTTGGGGCCCCATCCCACCCCCTTCAGGCCATTCACTGGCCATTTTGGGAGAGGTGGGTGAGTCAACATGATCATATATGGTCATATCACCAAATAAACATTTAATAAATTTTTAATTTTTTAAAAAGATCAGGGCTCTGTCCGAACTCTCACAATTTCGCAGGCCCTGCAAAAGGGAGCTCCTCTACCAGGCATTTGCTTGAGGCTGACTAGCCCAAAAACACCCACTGCCCCCCCAAACCACCCCCCCTCCCATGACCAAAGAATCTGACCAACCCAAAGCTGTGTCAACGTTCCTGTTTCTGTTAAATATTATTCTGATTGACATGTTATGATTGTTATATGTTATATGTGCTATATATGGTTATATAAATACAGGCTTTGAAGGGGCCGGGGCAGCCACCCCGCCAAAGCCTCCCCCCCCCACCTGCCCCCCTCCCCTGTGAGTCCTCAGGCCGGGCCGAAGCCTCCCATCAGCGGCCGGCTACCTGCCCCCCTGACCCCCGGGCCCCAACCCCGCAGAAGCCTCCCCTGACCCGGCTTCAGAAGGGGCTCATGGGAAGTATAGTCTATGGACATCTGGAGGACCACAGGTTGACTACCCCTGTATTAAAGCATATTCTTTAGATCAAAAGTGCAGGCTAACAAGAAAACACACACCCAGCCAACAAGCACTTGCAAATAATGAATCCGGTATCCCTAGGGTTACAAACCCCTAGATGAGGCCCGGAAAATTCCTGGAATGACTGATATCCAAAACGCAGAGATCAGCTCCCCTAGACAAAATGGTTGCTTTGAAGGGTATATACTCTATAGCAGCCTTTTTCAACCTTTTGACCATGGAGGGATCACAGAGATATTTTTTCAGGTTTCAAGGAATCCCCGAAATAATGCTGGCTGGCCACGCCAATCTGCCACACCCACAGGAAGTGACATGTCACTAGAAGTGATGTTGCCCGTACATTTCCACCAAATATGACCAGGATTGTTGTTGTCAGGTGCGAAGTCGTATCCGACCCATCGCAACCCCATGGACAATGATCCTCCAGGCCTTCCTGTCCTCTACCATTCCCCGGAGTCCATTTAAGTCTGCACCGACTGCTTCAGTGACTCCATCCAGCCAGGGTTTGGTAAGGCCAATAGGATAAAATGAAAGTGGATGTTTTAGGTCTGCTCCGTGTAGGGCCTGTAGAGCAACAGGGGAAATAGACTCCAGTAACATCTGGTAATGACAGCAGCCACCTGAACATCCAGGAACACTCAGGAAACCGCAGGGTGGAAACCCTGGTTTAAAATCCCTGCTTTATAATATTTATAGTATTATACCCCAGTTAGGTCCCTCCTCTCTACAAACTCCACTTTAATCAGGCTCCATCCCCAGATCTCCAGGAATTTCCATCCCCAGAGTCGGCAACACTCCATCCCTCAACACTCCCTGCTTATCTATCACTCTGATACATGGAGCTACAATGTCCAGGTATTATTATTATATTATTATTATTATTATTATTATTATTATTATTATTATTATTATTATATTGGCACAAAATACACCAGTGTCCAGGTAACCTGAGTTCATCACTTTGTATTACTATTACTATTACTATTACTATTACTATTACTATTACTATTACTATTACTATTACTATTACTATTACTATTACTATTACTATTACTATTACTATTACTATTACTATTACTATATTGGTGCAAAATGCATCAATGTCCAGGTCACCTGAGTTCATCACTTTGTATTATTATTATTGTTGTTGTTATTATTATTTATAGTCCACCTTCCTCCTGGGACTAGGCTCTTATGCCATTAAGACATGACTGTCAGTCGACCACTGTACAAATGAAGCTTTTCACCATCACTGCGGCAAAAGAGGCTGCACCGGTTAGATTTCTGCCTATTAGCACCATGTTTAAACCACAGCAGCTCAGCTGGGGATGGGGAAAAAGGAGCAATCCAGAGTATTTAAAATAAGAGAGACAACTGCAAGGGGCTAACTATCCGTACTCCCGAGGAACAGGAGCTCTTTCGGAGGCTCTGAGGGCTGGGCCGAGTTGCCTCATCCAGCACTGCGACCTCAGCGTGGCTGGAGAACTCTTACTCACTTCCTCTGCCGCTTAAAATAGAGCACGCCCCGCTGCCCAGAGCTCTCCCTGGTGAGACACGTCATCCCTGCTTTGCGAGCAAGAGGAATACAAATGACAGAAGGGGATTCCCCTCAACGTTAGGTTCCCTTTCTTCTGAAAAGAAATTATTCTGCTGCTCCGGCAGCCGCTGCCTCCGAACAGCTGCCACGGACGGCTGCTCTGACAGGAAGTGAGAAGCGACTCAATAATGGTAAAGCGAGCGGCCGCTCACGCACCCCGGCACCGTCCTTGACGGGAAGCTGGCGAGGTTTCGGGAACGCAAAAGCGCAAAAGGAGAACGAACACAGTTTAGCTTAGTTTATTGGATTTTTAGACCACATATGGTGATATCATCCAATAAATGTTTAATAAGCATATATATATATATATATATATATATATATATATATATATATATATATATATATATATATATATATATATATATATATATATATATATATATATATATATATATATATATATATATATATATATATATATATATATATATATATATATATATATATATATATACACACACACATACATATACACATACATACACACACACACATATATGTGTGTGTGTGTGTGTGTGTGTGTGTATATATATACACATATATATATATATCTGCATATGCATATACATACATACATTTAACCCCCACTCATTCAGGAAACCCTTCCAGAGCTGTCAAGAAACCCCTGGATGAGAAAACCTGAACTAGAGAGCCAGCTTGGTGTAGTGGTTAGGAGTGCGGACTTCTAATCTGGAAAGCCGGGTTTGATTTCCTGCTCCCCCACACGCAGCCAGCTGGGTGACCTTGGGCTCATCACAGCACTGAGAAAGCTGTTCTGACCGAGCAGGAATATCAGGGCTCTCTCAGCTTAACCCACCTCACAGGGTGTCTGTTGTGGGGAGAGGAAAGGGAAGGCGACTGTAAGCCACTTTGAATGTTTCGGGGGATTCTCAACGGTAAAAAAGCTGAAAAAGGCTGGTCTAGATTCAAGAAGAAGAAGAGTTGGTTCCTGTATGCCGCTTTTCTGTACCCGAAGGAGGTTCAAAGTGGCTTACACTCACCTTCCTTTTCCTCTCCCCACAGCAGACACCCTGTGGGGTGGGTGAGGCTGAGAGAGCCCTGATATTCCTGCCCAGTCAGAACTGCTTTATCAGTGCTGTGGTGAGGCCAAGGTCACCCAGCTGGCTGCATGTGGGGGAGCACAGAATCGAACCTGGCATGCCCGATTAGAAGTCCACACTCCTCTCCACTACACCAAACTGGCTCTCAAAGATATTCATCAAATCTCTTTGCAAAAGCTTATTTTCTTCAGCTCCAAGCCAGATCTTAGCCTGATTTCAGATTTCTGCAATCCAGGCCCCATCGAGCACTTCATCTGACATCCCATCCTTCTGATGGTTTTGACTTACTCCGCGTAACCCGCCTTGAGTGTCAATGAGAAAAGTGGACTGCAAATAACGTAGATAATTAATAAAGTATGAGGAAGAACCTCACTGGCGTCATGCAGAGCTGCCTCAAGACTTTGGGCCCCTGAGGTAATAATCACTCTCTTCCCCCCAACCTGTGAGTAATTTATATATTTTGGAATTCAGGGCATGCTGAGAAGCCAACAACAGCCCCACAACAGTTCCGTGAGGTGGAACGAAGAAACATGGCAGGGAGGTGAGACAGTACACATGCTGTTTACCACCCATCAACATCAATTTACCCCTTGACAATTATTCCGGGGCCTTGGAAGGACTGGGTTGTGGCTGAAGTTAGAGATCTAGTTGGGAATCTTTCCATTGCCAAAAGATCAGCAGGCCCAATCTGGTACAATAAAGGACCATCCAGGAACCGATGTTGTCATAGGTATTCTGGGATGCTGCCCAAACGTTAAAATAACTGCATGGAGGAAAACAAAACTGGAGTCCAATGTCACCTTTAAGACCAACAAAGATGGATTCAAGGCAGGAGCTTCCGTGTGCAGGCACGTTTCCTCAGAGGAAAGTTGCACGGAAACAAATTAAACCTATTTTGTTTTAACCTAAACTATAGTTTGTGTTGGTTTTATGAAGTTGTTTACCTGCCCTGAGCTATACTGGAAGGGTGGGCTAGAAAAAGGGCGATGATAATTTAGTTCAGTGAGAGCAAAATGGTTCCTTACCTCATCACCAACTTGGGCAGGGGTAGTCAAACTGCGGCCCTCCAGATGTCCATGGACTACAATTCCCACAAGCCCCTGCCAGCGAATGCTGGCAGGGGCTTCTGGGAATTGTAGTCCATGGACATCTGGAGGGCCGCAGTTTGACTACCCCTGATCTTGGGAGTCAGGAACTGATGAAAAAGTCAACTCCTACGCTGTTGCCTGTATCAGTTTATACACAGTCTCCGTATTCTTCAATGATCTTGAACTTATTCTGCTTTCGGGACCCACCCACTGTGACACCAACCCTTCATTCCACAGCCGAGCATGAAGAGAAGCATGGCCACAAAACAGATGTGCGTATCCAGCTGCTGCTTCTAAGAATCTACAGCAGGGGTGGCCAAGCCGTGGCTCTCCAGATGTCCGTGGACTACAATTCCCATGATCCCCCGGAGAGCTACGGTTTGGCCACAGGCTTTGGCATCCATTCAGCATCTGGACTCAAAGGCTTTGTGTCACATGCCTCGTCCAAAACCATTCCATCTTGTTCCATTAGAAGTAACACATTCAGGATTTCCTCCTTTCCAAACCAGAGGAAGGTGATGAAGTAGCAGGCAGCAATTACTTCTACAAATGTAGAACCTGGGACCTCCTGCATGCCAAGCAGAGGGTCTTCCACCAAGCCATAGCCCCACCCCTGAATATCACCCACATTTTTTTTAAAAACTGAGTTTTACTTGGAATGATTAATGGTAAATGTCTACATTGCACACGGCTTTCCTGGTTTTCGTGCGTGACAACATGGGGGTATTCAGACACAAAATACCGACATATTTGAATCATAGAATCACAGAATCATAGAATCATAGAAGCACAGAATCATAGAGTTGGAAGGGGCCACACAGGCCATCTAGTCCAACCCCCTGCTCAACGCAGGACCAGCCCAAAGCATCCTAAAGCATTTGGTATCCTCATTTCATCCCCCTCACACATATACTTCCAATTCATGCTTTCCAAGCAGCTCAGATTTGGGAATGACATTGTCTCTCTCTGCCTCCTGGTCTTGTGGCATAAGGACGGGTCCAAGACCATCACCTCCCCTATCAGAAATCGGACGTAGGCAGGCTCTTATCGGCTCCCGATATAAGCAGGCTAGAAAGCACAAACTAACGAGCTACCCTTAATATTCATCTCGCTGCAATATAATCTTCTGCTCTCGTGGTTAGGAAACAAAAAACCAACTTACCGACTCATGCCCGAACAGCAGTCTCGTGCTCCTGGCTTGCGGAGAGAGGACCGGCACCGTAGTGCCTTGACAATTCCCCCGACCTCTTCTCCTCTCCCCCACAGTTTCTCCAGCCTACTTTGAGCCGCGGAGAACAAGACACATTGTCCCTGAACACAAGGAAATCGACTGCACGCTCTGTAATTATCAGCGAATATTACTAATCCTCAAAGAGGACAAAGGCCTGGAGATTTTTACATTTTTTTTTTTAAAGAGAGTCTCTCAGCGAAACGAAGTACGGCGAACGCACAAAAGAAGGAAATCTAATTGCAAATTAAAACAGAAGGCACGCTCTCCCGACGAAGTATATTTATTGTGTTAATGTACCATTTCTCTTCCGGGCAAAAGCGACTAAAGGTCATTTCGTCTTGATGGCAAGTGTTGAAAATAGTTTACATTGAGGGTCTAACTTAAAGGAACAATGTCACAACCCTCGGGCCCAGGATGACCTTTCACGGCATCAACCCGAGTGCTCTAAATCTCTTACGGAGGAGGGAAGTGGCCGATGTTTTCAGATTACCGTCCCCCCCCCACACACACACACACACCTCCCCTCCTTCCCATTTCAGCTCACCCATTCAGCACGAAACAGTTTATGACAAGGAAATGGACTGCAGAGTTAATGCACTGAACTCCCCGCCACTAAATCCTCCTTCCTAGCTATTCCGCCACTGTGAGGCATCAGCGGGGAGAGACCCAATCAATGTGGCATCTTTCCTAAATTCAATTTTTATTCTGAAATAGAGAGACAGAGAGAGAGAGAGGACCGGAAGACCTGTATGCTGAGCCTGTATTCCAGGCCACTAAACATTTCTGGTGTAAATCAATTTACCGGGACATCCAGAGTACGGGTAATTTAAGGTGCGGGCTAGATGTTAATTCTGCAAAGTGGATCTGACAATGTACAGCTGGAGCCTAAGCATGCCTACTCATGAGTAAGGCTTAGAACACTGTTCAACAGTGATGCTGATGGACGCTTGGGATTGGGTTCAGGTTCAAAATGGTGTTCAAGTTCCTTATGGCATGGGCTTAGGGGCTGCGGAACTGCAGGCAGGGGCAAAGAAGCAAAATTAGGAAAAGGAAAAAGCAGCAAAATTAAGAAAAAAGAAATATTTTTTAGCCTCGTGTACTTACCAGAAGCTGATAGCGTAAGTGATGAGGGTAGTTCTAGGAAACTCTATGGTAAGGCCACAGCATTTCTGGTAGATCCTCAAATATTTTCTTGAGAGTGCTCTAAGCCGGACGCTGTTGGTTAGCTCTGATAGTCGGCGGTTATAAATCCTTTAGGAACCTCGACTGTTATGTACTTGAATATTATTACTGGACTCTGAAGAAGAATCTTGTCATTCGAAACAAGGGCTACAATCCAGATAACATGGCAGATTTTGGAGAACTGGAAATAAAGAAGTGAGAACAGAACCTGTTTTAGCATTTGAGCTTCCATCCAAAGCATCAGTTGTATTATACATGGATTGGATGTTTACATATCTGAATCTGTCGAACAAGAAACATAGAATAGAATCATAGAATCATAGAGTTGGAAGCAGCCATATATACGGGATAAGGATCTGTCCAGCTGCTGCTTGAAGACCGCCAGTGAGGGGGAGCTCATCACCTCCTTAGGCAGCCTATTCCACTGCAGAACTACTCTGACTGTGGAAAAGAAAATTCCTGATATCAAGCCTATATCATTCTACACATAGTTTAAACCCATTAATACGGGTCCTATCCTCTGCTGCCAACAGGAACCACTTCCTGCCCTCCTCCAAGTGACAACCTTTCCAATACTTTCTTCAAGTATTTTAGAGGGGTTGATCCTGTATGTTGAGTGTTTGAAAGTTTGAAGCTGTATGTTGACTTTACAGATATTACCTGACCTGATCGTTTGGAAGGGTGGCCTACAAATTATCATCATCATCATCATCATCATCATCATCATCATCATCAGGAAGGACTGAAGCCATTTCTGCACTAGCGATATCCCTTGCTTTTGACTTTTTAAACTGCCTAAATTTGCATACCTTTATGCACCAAATTTTGCCTTTCCAGCTGCAGACCCTAAACTATGCACTCACTTGCCCCATGGTGACAATTCCCTGGCTACAGCAATTTAGTTTTAAAGTTCTAACTTGGGATGCCCAATGGAGAATTCCTTGCATTCAGGTTTTTCCCCCAATGGCTGCCATTTTGATTGTGCACGCCCCATTTTGATTGTGCACGCATAGCAGTGATATCCGAGCAGTGATATCAGGGCTCTCTCAGCCTCACCCACCCCACAGGGTGTCTGTTGTGGGGAGAGGAATGGGAAGGCGACTGTAACCCGCTTCGAGTCTCCTTCAGGTAGGGAAAAGTGGCATATAAGAACCAACTCTTCTTCTTCTTCTAGCGTCCATCGCCATCTATCCTCTCTTCCTCCTTCCTCCTCTCCATTCTGAAACATCCAACTTCGTTTTAATGTTGTGTCTGCATCATGTCTCTAAAGCGTACAAATAATGGCATTCAGTCTTGGTTGTAACGCAGCGTTGTAATGCAATAAACTAAGCTTTTAAAAAAGAAATTCACATCCACTGTACCTGGGGACAGGGGGGAAAGCCAGTTAGTAATTAAATCAGGTCTAAGGAAGGGCACAAAAATGGCAGAGTGCTGTGGCACTACAATGAGAAAGGTGCAAGAAGGCACTCTTTCACAGAGTGCACACAGGCTACAAAAACTTTGTGGGAAAAGGGAAGGGTCCTTTTGAACCAGGTGAGGAAAACATGGCGAATTTCAGCCTGGCCTATGAATGGAGGGAAGCCCAAATGGAGAAAGCCTAGCGTTGACTCACAACATCAAGCGGAAATCCCAAACATGGCTAAAACAAGAATAAATTCAAGTGGGTCGCCGTGTTGATCTGAAGTAGCACAACAAAATCAGAGTCCACCTTTAAGACCAATAAAAATTTATTCAATGTGTCAGCCTTGAATAAATCTTTGTTGGTCTCAAAGGTGCTACTGGACTCTGATTTTGTATGGCTAAAACAAGGTATTTCCCTAATGCGGAAATGGCCTGTGTTAAAATCAGTAGCATCAGTAGAGCGGGAGAGAGATTTCATTTTGTTGTGACACCAAAGTATATATCTTGCTAAGTGGTTGAAATAGTAGAAGAAGGGGGTGGCCGAGGGGAATGTTAATCCAAGCCTGATAGAAAATTGGACAGAAGCCAGAGGGAGGTTGCATTTAGAGAAGAAGAACAGAAGAGGGAAATTGTTCTCCAAGCAAAAGAACTGGAGAGAGAGACAGAGAGAGACAGACAGAGACAGAGAGAGACAGAGACAGAGACAGACAGAGACAGAGACAGAGACTGCCCTATGATAAAAGAGCCTGGAACTTGAAACCCTCCATCACAAAGACGCATTCCCAGGAGCTGGGGTGATGCTGACAAGGGGTTTCCTTCATCATACTGCCCTCCCCAAGCCTGTGAACCAGGAATCTGACTGGGGGAAACCTTGGGCAAAGAAAGACCAGACGATGACAGTGGTATTTGATGCAAACATGGGCTATGGGTTCTGTTTGGATGAGGTCCATATGTCTCTGCTGTCTCACTTCGCTCACTTCCCCTCTAAAACCAAAGAGAAACGGGAACTTAAAAGACAGAGCGGAGAAATTAAAGCAGAGTTCAGTCACAGATAGCGAAGCCCCAGCAAAAGAATGGTCCGAATTGGCCTAGCAGGCTCAGGCTGGAAAGTCAAAGGGAATTTCATTCCAATGACTTACTGCTCCATGTTCAACAAGCATGCTATGATTGGCTCCACATGGAATCAGCAACTGCACACTCTTTCATCATTATTTGCTACTACGGTTGACCTGACGATCAACCGTATTTCCGAGATGCTTTCTGCAAAGTTAGCTACCCATAGTGCAAATGACAGCACAATAGGGGTTTGGAGACCAAGGCCTATGAGGAAAGGTTGGGGGAGCTTGGTCTGTTTAGCCTGAAGAGGAGGCCACTGAGAGGGGGTCTGATAACCCTCTTCAAGTATTTTAAAGAGTGCCATGTAGAGGATGGAGCAGAGTTGTTCTCTCTTGCCCCGGAGGGACAGACCAGATCAAATGAGATGAAATTTATATTGTGCGTCATTCTGTGCACTTCCCAGAGCAGGGATGAAAGAAATTCCGTCTAAACATCCGGAAGAAGTTCCTGACAGTTAGAGGGGTTCCTCAGTGGAACAGGCTTCCTCGGGAGGTGGTGGGTCCAACCCCCCGCACAATGCAGGACACTCACAACCCTATCGCTCATCCACTGTCACCTGCCACCCCCTTGAACCTTCAAAGAATCAGCCTCTCCATCAGATGGCTGTCCAGCCTCTGTTTAAAAATATCCAAAGATGGAGAACCCACCACCTCCCGAGGAAGCCTGTTCCACTGAGAAATCACTCTGATTGTCAGGAACTTCTTCCGGAGGTTTAGACGGAATTTCTTTCATCCTTGCTCTGGGAAGTGCACAGAATGACACACAATATAAATTGGGTTTGGCTACAGCAATTTAAAATACAGTTTAAACCATTGAAATAACAAGAGATGACTTCAGGTTAAAAATCTGGCCTTGGCTCTCGAAAAACAGGCACCTCTTCCCCAAAGGCTCAGGGCACCTTCCAACATGTCCTGGTAATAAAACAACAATTAAAACATTTCAAAGCAATCTAATACTGTCCTTTAAAAACATCCTTCTCCCTTGCATACGTTCACTTGGTGGCTCACGTGTGATCAGGCCCTGACGGCTGTCAGCGGTCACTGCCAATTTCTGTCTAAAGCAAATAGTTCAAACCTATCTGGAAGAGTCCTGGACTCTTGGCACAAAAGGGCCCTGCCATTTGGACCCTGGTGCCTTTTGAAAAACTCTTTATCAAATCTCTTTCTCTCTAAGGGAAGGGATGTTTACTTCTGAAGCACGGGGAGGAGGGGGGTTTGAACAGCACAACAGCCCCTGATTGAAATAATTGAAATTAAAATCAAATAAAATGCTCAGCAGAGTGAAAAGAAAACAAATCCCAGACTTGACAGCAACATAAAAGCGAAATCCTCCCTGTGCTTTTCAGACGGGGCTTTCTATTGAGCTTCGGACTGACCTTTCCCAACACCAAAGAATAATGCTTTTCAAGAACTTTCCTGCCGCCGGCTCGTGGCTATTATTCGGGCTCCCATTGTTCCCCGTTGTTAGTCACAGTTGCTCTAAATGTGCACTTCGGCCCGCCGTACCCAGAGGACAGACAGGTGGGAAAACTTAATGCCCCTTGAGCAACCGTTTGCTGAATGGACACACCCCACTTCTGAGGGAAGGCTGGAAATGACCACTGATGAAGGTTAAAGTCGGAAGTGCCAATGCAGGATCGCAGCTGAGCATCAAGAAGACGAAAGTACCGACTGCTAGAGAAACTGGATCCGGTTTCGGTAAAGGTGGGAGTCAAAACCGGTGGAAGGAACATTAACCGTTTGAAATACGCAGATGAAACTGTTTAAAATACGCGGGTGAAATGGGATAGGCAGGGAACAGAGAAGGTTTGAAATGACTACTGATGAAGGGTCAAATGGAAAGTACCAACGCAGGATGGGAAGACAAAAGGAATGACAGCTGGGGAATTACACAACTTTAACGTTGTCAACAAAGTCATTGAAATTGTTCCAAGATTTGCTTTTCCTTGGCTCCATCACGAACCCAGGGAAGACCGCAACCAAGAAATCAGAAGGAGGGTGAAACCAGGAAAGGCAGCCCTCAAGGAGGTAGAAAAGATTCTTAAATATCAAAACATGTCACTAACAACCAAGGTCAAGGTAATTCATGCCACAGGCCATTTGATTGAATGTTCTCCATATTATTCTATTGTTCCACTGTGTTGCTTGCTGTTATCCCTGTATTATTGTTATAAACTGAGTTATCTGTATCCTTTCTGTACCATGTAAACCAGCCTGAACCTTCGAGGAGGGTGGTATATAAATAAATATAATAAAATAAATATTTGTTGTTAGTTGCGAAGTCGTGTCCGTCCCATCGCGACCCCATGGACAATGATCCTCCAGGCCTTCCTGTCCTCTACCATTCCCCGGAGTCCATTTAAGCTCGCACCGACTGCTTCAGTGACTCCATCCATCCACCTCATTCTCTGTCGTCCCCTTCTTCTTTTGCCCTCAATCGCTCCCAGCATGAGGCTGTTCTCCAGGGAGTCCTTCCTTCTCATGAGGTGTCCAAAATATTTATAAATATATATATAAATAAATAAATTTTCAAGCTGCCTTTCTGGTATGCTTTAGACACTGTTTGCTGATGGTCTAATCTCCCGAGAGAGGTCAGGCTGCTTCAGGCCATGGAGGGGATGTCAGAGATGGGGGGGACCTGTGCTTTGTCTCAGGCAAATGCCTGGCGGAGGAGCTCCCTTTTGCAGGCCCTGTGGGACTGTTTATGTTCTGTCAGGGCCCTGATCTCTTCAGGGAGCTCATTCCACCAGGTGGGGGCCAGGATGGAAAAAGCTCTGGCCCTCATTGAGGACCGACGTGCTTGTTTGGGGCCAGGGATCACCAGCCAGTTGGCAGTGGCAGAGCGTAATGCTCTTTTGGGGGTATAGGCAGAGAGACTATATGTCTTGGTCTCATTAAGAGAAGTCACAGTTCACTGGAAATGACAATAATGCTAGGAAAAGTTGAAGGCAGAAGAAGAGGAAGGGCCCACGTGACTCACACAAGGAAGCCACGGCCCACGGCAAGTCCGTTAATGACAGGATGTTTCGGAGGTCACCAAATCACAGGGCCGCAGAACGTTGGAAGAAGCGACTCGACAGCATTTAACACACTTCCTCCGTCCACACTCACCCCCAGCTTATAGCTCGCTTCCTATATCTACTGTAATAAGTGGAGTCAGATCTCGCCTCTGCTACCATTTCAGGAACCATAGATGTGCAGGAAAACCTTAAAATGTGGTGGAGGGAAATTGGAAGGATAAAAAGAAAACTTTCCAAATGCTGCCCGTCACCTCTGAAGAAGAAAAAGAAGAGTAGGTTCTTTTATGCCGCTTTTCTCTAACCGAAGGAGTCTCAAAGCGGCTTACATTCACCTTCCCTTTCCTCTCCCCACAACAGACACCCTGTGAGGGAGGTGAGGCTGAGAGAGCCCTGATATTACTGAAGAAGAAGAAGAGTTGGTTCATATATGCCACTTTTCTCTACCCGAAGGAGTCTCAAAGTGGCTTACAATCGCCTCCCCTGCCTCTCCCCACAACAGACACCCTGCGGGGTGGGTGAGGCTGAGAGAGCCCTGATATTCCTGCCCAGTCAGAGCAGCTTTATCAGTGCCGTGGCGAACCCATGGTCATCCAGCTGGCTGCATTTGGGGGAATCAAACTCGGCTCACCAGATTAGAAGTCCGCACTCCTAAGCACTGCACCAAACTGGCTCTGCACATGCACACTGCCAGAGTGCATTTTGGTTCAGCGTATGGAAATTGACAGCAAGGAAGAGGAGGAAGTGGGGCAAACCAGGCTCTCAAGCAGAGGTTTTTAATATCTCATCTTACCTGTTCCTTTTAACCAAAGATGCTGAGGGGACCTGGGACCTCATGCGTGCAAAACAGGTGCTCTTACCCGGAGTCACAGCCCCCTCCCATGAGTCACCAGTAATGAAAAGGCGTGTGCCCATGAGTGACCCTCAGAAAACTATCCAAAGGAGCAATTTAACAGTATGACGGTTTTGTTTAGTTTTGTTTTCTCCTGGGACAGGCAAGACAATAGTTTGAGACCGATTTGCTAAGCAGGGGGAAACCACAGTTTAATCTTGCAAAAAAATTCAGCCCACATGGTGGTCTGTAAGTGAACTCAAAGGCTGTTTGGGGATTTCTGGCAGCCTGTGAGGAAACCTGCCTGTTACGCTGAGAGCAACCACCGAACACTGGCGAGGACCACAAGCTTACAACTAGACCTCAAGACAAGCCTTCTTGGTCTAGGTGGATGCCTGGCATAACCCCTGTGTTGGCACAGTGCTCCTAGGTGTAGGGTGGCAGCTCCGAAAAGAGGTGGGACACCATTTAGGAAATGTTTCACATGGTGACTGAGGCCTGATGGCTTTGAAATGAAATAGCTAACTAGAGGAACGGACAAGAGGCCACAGGTAGTAAGAGGTTGCCAGGGGGAGCCTGCGTGGTGTAGTAGTTAAGAGCAGTAGCTTCTTATCTGGGGAGCCGGGTTTCATTCCCCATTCCTTCATACACAGCGAGTTCAGTGACCATGGGCTAGTCACAGTCCTGTTAGAGCTGTTATTACAGAGAAGTTCTGTCAGAACTCTCTCAGCCCCACCTACCTCACAGTATGTTGATTTTATTAAATGTACACAGCCCTAAGACAGCTGAGCCAAGAGGAGTGGTCCTATAAACCCAATAATGAATGAATGAATGAATGAATGAATGAATGAATGAATGAATGAATGAATGAATGAATGAATGAATGAATGAATGAATGAATCTGTTGTGGGTAGAGGAAGGGAAGGCAATTTTAAGCTGCTTTGTGACTCCTTTCCCCACAACAGACAACCTGTGAGGGAGGTAAGGCTGAGAGAACCCTGATTATAGAAGAAGAAGAAGAAGAAGAAGAAGAAGAAGAAGAAGAAGAAGAAGAACAAGAACAAGAACAAGAAGAACAAGAAGAAGAACAAGAACAAGAAGAACAAGAACAAGAAGAACAAGAAGAACAAGAACAAGAAGAGGGAGGGAGGGGAAGAGTTGGTTCTTCTATGCTGCTTTTCTCTACCCGAAGGAGGCTCAAAGCGTCTTACAGTCACCTTCCCTTCCTCTCCCCACAACAGACACCCTGTGGGGTGGGTGAGGCTGAGGGAGCCCTGATATCACTGCTCGGTCAGAACAGCTTTCTCAGTGCTGTGGTGAGCCCAAGGACACCCAGCTGTTTGCAGGTGGAGGAGCGGGGAATCAAACCCAGCTTGCCAGATTAGAAGTCTGCACTCCTAAACTACTACACCAAGCTGCACCTAACCACTACACCAAATAAGAGAACAATCTTAGGTTTCTCGGAATTAATTACTGTCATCTCAATTGTGAAAAAAAATGTCCAAATATGAAATAACAAGACCGAGATTCCAGATAAATATGTCGTTTCGTTATTACTCCCCCCACTGTCCACTGATTTCAACCAGAGTTCTTCAAATTCTCTTGCTGGGATGAAATCTTTCATTCTAAACCTGGAAAAAAAATCCTTTGCATTCACAGGCTGCTAACTTTCTCCACTATTTTTAACCGAAGCCCTTCAAAAGCTTTCCTGGACAAGGGATATGCAACAACACCAATATCAATAACATCCTGAGCACAATGTAAATTATGAAAAGTAGCCATAACGGTCCTAAAGGTTACCTTCCTGGAGTAAAAAACTAAAGGTTAAGGCAAGAAAAATCCTTCGCTTTCCTGTAGGCTGGTAAATCTCCAAATACATTTGCCACAGCTGACTTTGTCACTGAAATGCCCATCGCTTACAGCTGTGCTCCAAAGGAGGACACTATTAAAGCTACAGTAATAATGTCAATTGTATTAGCAGCACACAGTCAGAATAGTACAGCAGTGGAACGGGCTGCCTAAGGAAGTGGGGAGCTCCCCCTCACTGGCCACCTTCAAGCAGCAGCTGGACAGATGCTTATCAATTATGCTTTATTTTTTTTTATTTGTCTGTCACATTTGCAGGCTGCTGCTCCCAGCCTGCCAGCTCACAGAGGCAAGCAACAATGAAAAGCAGAAAAAACAATAAAAACAGTAAAAAAGCCATAAAATCCCCAGACCCCACAATCCTATACCTACCAATCACAGCCGAATCCACCAGCCTCTCCCAATCTACAAAAAATGATGGTTTCATTTGGAGGGGGGGTTCCCCAGAGGAGGGACAAGAGCTTCTAATGTTGATCCTGCATTGAGCAGGGGGTTGGACTAGATGGCCTTTATGGTCCCTTCCAACTCTATGATTCTATGAACACACCTTACAGATGGTGCTCTATGGTGAACCTCCCCAGCTTAACCACATAGAATCATAGAATCATAGAGTTGGAAAGGGTCTCATGGGTCATCTAGTCCAACCCCCTGCTGTACTGAATCAGACCCCTGGTCCACCAAAGTCAGTATTGTCTGGCAGTGGCTCTCCATGCTCTGAGGATGAGGTCTTTCACATCACAGCCTACCTCATCTATCCCACCTGTAGATGCCGGGAATGGAACCAGGGACCTTCTGGAAGCCAAGGAGACGCTCTGCCAGCGAGCCACATCTGAGTGGCTGTTTCGGTCTATGAAAACAAAGAGGGATTGGCAATTTACCCGTCCAGCTGCGATGCAGATTTCCATAATCTAATCCAGGCTTTTGAACTCCAGTGCTGGAGAAGACTCTTGCGAGTCCCTTGGACTGCAAGGAGAACAAACCAGTCAGTCCTAGAGGAGATCAGCCCTGACTGCTCCATAGAAGGCAAGATCCTGAAGATGAAACTCAAACACTTTGGCCACCTCATCAGAAGGAAGGACTCCCTGGAGAAGAGCCTAATGCTGGGAGCGATTGAGGGCAAAAGAAGAAGGGGACGACAGAGAATGAGGCGGCTGGATGGAGTCACTGAAGCAGTCGGTGCAAACTTAAATGGACTCCGGGGAATGGAAGAGGACAGGAAGGCCTGGAGGATCATTGTCCAGGGGTCGCGATGGGACGGACACGACTTCGCACCTAACAACAACAAATCCAGCATGGTGAAGAACGGCAGCCTCTAATCTGAAGAACCAGGTTTGATTCCCCACCCCTCCTCTACCTGCAGCGAGCTGGGTGCTCTTGGGCCAATCTCAGTTCTCTCAGAGCTTCTCTAGCGAGATTCCACAACACTTCTTTCAACCAGCCCATCCGCTCGCTGCTAACTAGCCCCAAAGAGCCCCATATTCAAACCCACTTAATTGGTTAACCCGTCCAGCAAAAGGTCGCTCTCCAAAGTTGTTTTCGGGTTTCACACAGCCTCGGGTCATCATTAGAGTTGCATAATCTCCGAGGCGGGCCGGGCTCCATTTGTGCTGAAAATCAACAACGAAAACATGCCCCCCCCTCCCCAGAATCCCACCGATATGGGAAACCTTGAAAACACAACGAGCGGACACCATAGAAACAGCAGCGAAAGAAGCCAGGGAGATAAAAGGGATCGATACACAAGGACAAGGGCAGAGATGATGGAAGCTGAACAAGATACAAGTGGAAGTTTTGTAAGCGCCAACTGTTCTCATGCCAGACAAAAAGCTGTGCATTTAGAGCCCCAGGAGCCCACGCAGTATGCTCTTTCTGCTAGGATTTGTCTGTGATGTTTTCCTGCTTTTTGTAGTGTTACCGGGCAGGCTGAGCTGCTAGCGGGGGAAATCGGCAGGACGCTGTGCTCTTGCACTCCCCCCCCTGCCTCCCAAAGTCTTTCTCCTTCTCTCTCTCTCTCTCTTTGCAAAAAAAACACCCTCTAAATAAACACTCCCTCCCGCCCCCCCAAAAAACAATACAAGAGTGTGATCCACTTAGATTGGGACAAAATGACCTGCCGGTTGAAGATTCAAGCTTCTGACACAGGCTGAATAATAATAAGGAGAGTTGGTTTTTACACCCCACTTTTCTGTACCAGCATGTGGCTCAAAGCGGCTTACAGTCGCCTTCCCTTTCCTCTCCCCACAACAGACACCCGGTGAGGGAGGTGAGGCTGAGAGAGCCCTGATATTCCTGAAGAAGAAGAAGAATTGGTTCTTATATGCCGCTTTTCTCTACCCGAAGGAGTCTCAAAGCGGCTTACAGTCACCTTCCCTTTCCTCTCCCCACAACAGACACCCTATGAGGGAGGGGAGGCTGAGAGAGCTCTGAGAGAGATTGCTCTGTGAGAACAGCACTATCAGGACTGTGATGAGCACAAGTTCACCCAACTGGTTGCATGCTGAGGAGCAGGGAATCAAACACGACTCTCCAGATCAGAAATCAGTGCTCCTATCCATACCACCAAGCTGGCTCTCCAAAAATTCCAAAGGGGCCACGAAATCGCACTCTTTCAACCAGCATTCAATTGAGGTTTGGCCTGCATCTCAACTATCCACCCGGGGCCTCTGCCTGCTCCTATTTTGGGGGTTGCTGTTGGACGAGGATCCCCTCTTCGGGTCTGGCTTTTCTGATATGAACCCTAGTTTGTTTGCCTGGCGCGTTAAATTGTCCATCTGGAACAAAGTGGGTTAATAGGAAATAGGAAACTGGTTTTAATTGAATTTTAGAAGTTTTTGCTGAAATGTATTTCTATTTGGTATTCTTTTTACTGTTGCGCTACACCCAGAGAGAAGCAGTTTAGAAATCCCCAAATAAATAAATAACCTGCTTTTTCACTATCCAAGCGGCTTACAATCGCCTTTCCTTCCTCTCCCCACAACAGACACCCTGTGAGGGAGGTGAGGCTGAAAGAGCCCTGATATTCCTGAAGAAGAAGAGTTGGTTCTTATATGCCGCTTTTCTCTACCCGAAGGAGTCTCCAAGCGGCTTACAATCGCCTTTCCTTCCTCTCCCCACAACAGACACCCTGGGAGATAGGTGATGGTACTTTCTACCCATATCATTGTCTCCCAGTTAACATTGTTCTTAGGATGGTACTCTAACACTATGGGATGAGTGGGCTTCAAACTTGGTTCCTTGTAAGCTGTTTTATGCCCCTGTGGGGAGAAAAGCGGGGTATAAATAAATGTAGACACATGAGCTGGGAAGTGCAGGTCCCCACTAAGGCAAGACAGGCACACCTCCATCTATCTGCATGAACAAGCCATCAATTCATCTATTAAGCCCGGATGTTCCATATTTGGGGGCTGGGAGGGGTTAATCCTGGAACGGCAATCCTCTTAACGTTTCAGCTAAAGCTCATTAAATTATTATGACATACACCTACATGGTAATGCACGTTTGCTCATCCATAATAATGGAACCACAGCGGCGCTAAATATTTTAACTTCTCGTCAATGTGCCAAGATTTAAAAAAAAAAAAAAACTTTTGCTGTCATTTATTCTAGCCTCAGGTAGGATGTTTACCCATTGTGGATGGACCAAAAGCAGGAAACGTGGATTTTCCTGTAATCAAACAAATCTGAGTTGATTTTTTTTTTTAATAAGAGCAAATGTAAATGTTTTCAGATGGTATTTAACAGGATCATTTTCTTTGGGGGGGTGCTCTTGGTGTTTAGAATGACTGCTTCTGTGGTTTCTCTTGAAACAGTTACGAGATTCCTATTCTGACTATTTATTATTTATAAAGGGCAGGGTTCCTTTATATAGGGCAGGGTTTCTTAACGGCCACGGACAGTTTTCCCTCATGCTGGAGCCAGCATGACTCCAATCTGGAAAGCTGGGTTCGATTCCCCACCCCTCCCTCCCCATGCAGCCAGCTGGGTGACCCTGGGTTACTAACAATTCTCCTAGAGCTGTTCTCACACAGCAGTTCTTTCATGACTCACTCGGCCCCACCTACCTCACAGGGTGTCTGTTGTGGGGAGAGGAAGGGAAAGAGATTGTAAGCCAGTTTTGGCCTCCTTCGGGCAGTGAAAAGAGGAGTGTAAACACCCCAGCTCTTCTTCTCATCCAGAGGTGGCCAAACCATGGTTCTCCAGATGTCTAGTGAGAGCCCAGGGGCTCATGGGAGTTGTAGTCCATGGACATCTGAAGAGTTACAGCTTGGCCACCCCTGTTCGAATCTAGTTTCTTCACTTCTTTTTCTGGCTCACATCTCCAATTCTGTTTCACAGCTACTGAACCAGCTTGGAGGCATTTCACATTATTGACATGCAATAGCACTCTATAAATTGTCCCCCACCCCCCAAGGTGTAAACTGCAAAAGTTTTAATAAATGTTAATCGTCTGCCATGCCCTTGGGCACTGAGGCAGCTCCACCATATGCTTGCCTTAAACACCTGTGTCTTTCTCCCCAGCTGGGTCTCTCCTTTCCGAGTATCTAAAATTCCTGAAGTGGTATGAGCATTTATATTTCGGCAACGAGAACAGCAAGAGCCCAGGCCAGCACTGTAGACCAGCTCTCTCCACAGCTTATTCACTGGACAAATTTCCCCCGCTCTGCAAATGAAAGCCATTTAGTTGCACCAAAAGGAGTGTGTTTTGGGAGCACTTCATGCTCGAATGTCATAGCCCCCAGAATACCGCACTGGTCAGACCACACCTGGAGTCCTGTGTGCAATATTAAGGCCTCGCTTCAAAAAGGACGTAGACAAAATGGAGAGGGGGCAGAGAGGAGCAATGAGGAAGATCCGAGGCCTGGGGAAATGTCCTCCTTTGGGGTTAATTCAAATGAGTAGCCACGTTGGTCTGAAGTAGCACAATAAAATCAGAGTCCGGTAGCACCTTTAAGGCCAACAAAGTTTTATTCAGGGCGTGAGCTTTCGAGTGCTTGCAGCTGGCTGCATGTAGAGGAGAAGGTAATGCCATGCAAAGGCAGAGAACTGGCCAGACACACAGATGTACCAAGACGCTGTTTTTTAAATATAAGAGACTAACTTGTATCTAAAGTTGCTCTGGAATTCTGTTGAATTGGCTTTGTTGACAACATCCCTATAGGGCATCTGAATTCCAGGTGCAGTCTTAGGATCTAGTCCAACCCCTGCAGACTGCAGGAAATTCACAACTACCTACCCATCCACAGTGACGCCAATTCCATGCCCAGATGATGCCCCCCCCAAAAAAAAACAGAATCCCTGGCCAGTCTTGCCTGAACTCTGTAGCTTTATACTACACAGAGATCCTGCCCACCCCCCCTCTCCCTCCCTAGGCTCCACCCCCAAAATCCTCCAGGTATTTCCCGAACCAGAGTTGGCAACTCTGGATCAGCAGTCCCCAACCCCTGGTCCTGAGGCCAGTACCGGTCCATGGATCAGTAAGTACCAGGCCAGGGTTCCTCCTCGTCCTCCTCCCCAGCTGCTGCCTCGGGGGCTGCCCTGCCACTCTGCCACTGGCTCACCTTTGGTGCTCTCCAGCGGCCTCCATGGATGGGGCTCCCCCTCGGCGTGGCACTGCGCAGCTGCTGCTGGCAGCAACCCCCAGCAGGCGGCAGGAAGTCAGGGGCGCCAGCAGGAAAGCAAGTGGAGTAGGGGCTCAGGCAGTGGTGACGTCCCTCGGCAGAAGACTACACCCCCCCAGGGACTCAATAAAATTGTCAAGCGTTGACTGGTCCCTGGTGATAAAAAGGTTGGGGACTACTGCTCTAGATCAAACCCATGTTTTGTTTTGTTTTTTTAATTAAAGAAGAAGAAGAAGAGTTGGTTCTTATATGCTGCTTTTCCCTACCCGAAGGAGGCTCAAAGCGGCTTACAGTCACCTTCCCTTTCCTCTCCCCACAACAGACACCCTGTGGGGTGGGTGAGGCTGAGAGAGCCCTGATATTCCTGCTCGGTCAGAACAGTTTTATCAGTGCCGTGGCGAGCCCAAGGTCACCCAGCTGGTTGCATGTGGGGGAGTGCAGAATCGAACCTGGCATGACAGATTAGAAGTCCACACTCCTAACCACTACACCAAACTAGCACTGTAACCTAAATCGGACCTAGATGCTTTCTAAGAACTTGCCTACCTAATAAATAACTCCCAGAAAGGTAAAAGAGAACAGCTTCCGGAACAAAATCATGTGGAAGGAGTGTTCTTGTGAATTAATCTAATGCTAGTACAGCGTTCATTCTTGGGGGAGGGAATGAATCACTTTTTGGCGCCCTCTGGAAACACCCTAACCAGGATTCGAACCACAACAAAACCGCTCGTCTTTTTCGCCCGCGCCATTCCTGGCCATTCCCCTAATTTCCTGTGCTCATTTTTGCTCCAGTTTAAACAGCTCTTCCTTGGCTTACGTGGCCTTAAAACCATTAAGGGGGAGAAAGAAAGAAGAAAAACGAAGACGCCTGAATGTTAGGCCCATTGTGAATGTTAAATAAAGCTGCGACGGGTTTCCTAGGAATAATCGCAAACAGCAGGAAGCGAGTTATTTTTATTTTCCACATCATAAGGGGAGTCGTGCGAAAAAGATGTACACCCGGCATGCCGCTACACACTACAGCCATTACAAATTACATTACTTAGGAGGAAGGGGTGGGGGGGAGAGAAAGGCAGACAGTGCAAATCCCGACAAAGCGAGAGGCGGATCTTGTCCCACAAACACTCGGCTGTATCTGGCTGGAAACCAATGGAAAGGCTAGGCTGGCCCCGGAGGGCCTTAACAACTCCCAGACTATCAAACCAAATGCAATGCCAAACCTGTATGCCCGCAATAAATGGCATTCATAAAAAGAATGGTACAACAGAGAGAAAACTTTTTTTAATTAATGAGGGGGGAGGAACTCTTCTACGGTAGCTTCACGGGTCTTCGGAGCAGGTTGCCAGACATGGAACAGTTGGAGGAGCGACATTACTCTGGTGTTGTCACATTCGAATGGCGTTCCAGGGAGCCCTGGAATTTTTCAGACATTTATCAAGGATCTCCTCTGTAAGGAGACCAGAAATGGCAGATTAGGTGAGCAAGCTGCCATCCCTTAGCTGATTTTCCCTGGCTTAGGAGATGTGTTGGAGTGCGCAGTTTCACATTAGGATGACGGTGAAGTGAAACGGGAGTCTCATGCGCATTGAATGGGCACTGAAGAAGAAGAAGAAGAAGAAGAAGAAGAAGAAGAAGAAGAAGAAGAAGAAGAAGAAGAAGAAGAAGAAGAAGAGTTGGTTCTTATATGCCGCTTTCCCCTACCCGAAGGAGGCTCAAAGCAGCTTACAGTCGCCTTCCCATTCCTCTCCCCACAACAGACACCCTATGAGGTGGGTGAGGCTGAGAGAGCCCTGATATTACTGAAGAAGAAGAAGAGTTGGTTCTTCTATGCTGCTTTTCTCTACCCGAAGGAGGCTCAAAGCGGCTTACATTCACCTTCCCTTTCCTCTCTCCACAACAGACACCCTTTGAGGTGGGTGAGGCTGAGAGAGCCCTGATATCACTGCTCGGTCAGAAGTTTTTTTATCAGTGCCGTGGTGAGCCCAAGGTCACCCAGCTGGTTGCATGTGGGGGAGTGCAGAATCGAACCTGGCATGCCAGATTAGAAGTCCTCACTCCTAACCACTATACCAAACTGGCTCTCAGAATAACAGACTTCAACGTTTACGGGAGGAGGGATGATGGTGAGACATGTGACAGGAAGAGGGGGCAGGTGTCTGACCTCAAAAGGCCCACAGACAGCCTGCCAACCAACAGAGGGACAGGAAGTTCATGCTAAATAGCATACCGTAGACAAGAGCAAGCCAAGAAACAAGAGACCCGCAGAGGGATCGTCTCCACCACTGGGTGACCTCCCCACAGACCACTGGATACACCCTTGTAATGTACACAGCGGGTTCTCCTAAGAGGAAGCCCCAAAAGAGATAGTTCTGCAGAGATTCAGGAGCCATCAGGAGGGGTTCCACGGTGCACCAAAGATTCAACACTGATAGGATGAAGACCACTGCCTCCTAGAATATGTCCCAAGGTCCTCTGCAATCACCCAGGGATTCCATTGGAGAACTGCAAGGATGCCTTAAAAGAAATGCTGAACTGTGGAGGAGGAAGAGGAAAAAGTGGAAGAAGAAGAGGGAGAAGGAGGAGGAAGAGTTGGAACTTATATGCTGCTTTTCTCTATCTCAAAGAGGCTTACAATTGCCTTCCCTTTCATCTCCCCACAACATACACCCTAGGAGGTAGGTGAACCTGAGAGTGCCCAGACATTACTGCTCATTCAGAACAGCTTTATCAGTGCTGTGGTGAACGCAAGGTCACCCAGCTGGCTGCATGTAGAGAAGATAATGCCATGCAAAGGCAGAGAACTGGCCAGACACACAGATGTACCAAGACACTGTTTTATAAATATAAGAGACGAACTTGTATCTAAAGTTGCTCTGGAATTCTGTTGAATTAGCTTTGTTGACAACATCCCTATAAGCCAACCTTTCTCAACTTTTTAACCATTAAGACTCCCTGAAACTTACTTCAGGCTTCGAGAAACCCCAGAAGGGGAGTGATTGTTCAGAATATGGCTGAGAAGCATAGCTGTGTACATGCCCACCCAGGGCCCCTCTTCTTCCCACCTTCTCCATGCCCATCATTGGCCATTTTGGGACAGGGGTGTGGATCAACATGACCATATATGGTTGCATCACCCCCCAAATGTTTAGCAAATTCTCTGGCCCCAAGTAAATTTGGTTGAGGTTGACCCGGACCATCGCTTCCAATTGGCCCTCAGGCCCCCGCTTCCTATTACGACCACCACTAATCTGCCTAACGCACTGGGTCCCAGTAAGAGTTGAGCTGAGGCTCCTTTGCAGTTCTATCATATTATTATTGCTGTTATCATGTTGGGGTTTTTGTTGCTGTACTGTTATTGCTGTTGTCACATGTCACAGGCTGCCTAAGGAGGTGGTGAGCTCCTCCTCACTGGCAGTCTTCAAGCAAAGGTTGGATACACACTTTTCTTGGATGCTTTAGGATGCTTAGGGCTGATCCTGCGTTGAGCAGGGGGTTGGACTAGATGGCCTGTATGGCCCCTTCCAACTCTATGATTCTATGATTCTATGTGTTACCTCATGTTATCTGTATCTGTTTCCTGTTCCCTGTAAACTGCCCTGAGCCTTTGGGAATGGCGGTATATACATATACATATACATATACATATACATATACATATACATATACATATACATATACATATACATATACATATACATATACATATACATATACATATACATATACATATACATATACATATACATATACATATACATATACATATACATATACATATACATATACATATACATTTGTTGTTGTTAGGTGCGAAGTCGTGTCCGGCCCATCACGACCCCCTGGACAATGATCCTCCAGGCCTTCCTGTCCTCTTCCATTCCCCGGAGTCCATTTAAGTTTGCACCGACTGCTTCAGTGACTCCATCCAGCCACCTCATTCTTTGTCGTCCCCTTCTTTTGCCCTCCATCGCTCCCAGCATTAGGCTCTTCTCCAGGGAGTCCTTCCTTCTCATGAGGTAGCCAAAGTATTTGAATAAATGTAAATGTAAATAAAATACGATTGTCCTCAATCAGGGTCAAAACATTCTCTGACCTGGCCCTTACCTGGTGGAATGAGTTCCCACAGCATATTCGGGCCCTGACAGAGCTGGCACACATCCACAGGATCTGCAAGATGGAGCTTTTCCATGAGGCTTATGGTTGGGGCCAGTAAAGCATTATCTACTGGTGTGCCCCGCCTAAAGTTGCCCTCTAATAGTAGTCCTCTAATAGTAGGAATACTTAGTTGCCCTCTAATAGTAGTTGGGTCTATTTGACGACCCAACCCAAGATAATAGACTCTGGTACTGTCACCCACTTAAACTGTTGCTCGATTTAATTTTTAGATTTAATTTTAAATGTTAATTTTTTTGAAATGTTTAACTAATTGTTAAATGTGTTATGTTCCTCTTGTGATGTTTAATATGAAGTCTACCGCCCTGAGCCCGCTTGCTGGGAGGGCAGTGTAGCCGGTCGGTCAGCTACTAAAACAACGACTGATGCCCAACAGGGTCTTTCTGAATCAGTAGAATGAGTGAGCCAGCAAGACTGGCTTCTCATGCAAGTAGCTTGAGAGTCCTGCCCATCAGAATACACAATTCCCACTGATGAGGCAGGGTGGCTTTCCACTGACGTTTCGCTAATGAAGTCACACCTAGTGCCAGCAATCAAATCCCAAGGTGCTAATTGAGCAAAAGGATGTGTTGGGAAATGGGTGAAAAGTTGTCATGGGAAAAAAAATTATCAAGATTTCAGAATTTCAGAATTGCAGGCAGACACGCTAAGGAACGACATTTCAGCTTGGGCTCTCCAGTTTTCTCTGCAGCAGAAGGGCACAGAGAATCTTGTCCGTGGCTTTACCTTTTATTTATCCCCAGGGCCTTCTTGCAGCTTATAACACTTGAACAAATAAGTTAATTTACGATAAAATCAGATAAAACATATAAAATAGTAAAATACATGACTCAGCACCACCATACTATTATCAAACCATTCCAAAACATTTGGTTAACCTTCCAGGGTCAGCCTAAGTAATAATGTCTTGATCGCCCCACAGACACTAAACAAATCCAGCCAGGAACAGGTGTCATCTGAGAGTTCATTCCACGGGTTAGGGGTCACAACTGAGAAGGGCCTGCCTTTGGTGATAAATCACTGAATCATCCTAGGGCCAGGCACCCACAAGAGGTGCCAAAGGGGTGACCGAAGGGTCATGGGAGGCATAATAGGACAGGCAGTCCCATAGGTAAGACCTCTCCTCCCTGACAGCAGCTGTCTGGGAAAATCTCTAGGGGGGAATGATGAGAATCCATGCAATACAGAGAGACAAAAAAATAATCCCTTCTACATGAAGGTCAAAACCCACTTGAAAATTCTGGAATCTCCTTGGAAATGAATTATTTTTTAACAAAAATCTACCTACCACACTTCTTCACCATCACCATATTATAATGGCATCAAAACAAAGCCTTAAAACAATCATAGAATCATAGAGTTGGAAGGGGCCATACAGGCCATCTAGCCCAACCCCCTGCTCAACGCAGGATCAGCCCTAAGCATCCTAAAGCATCCAAGAAAAGTGTGTATCCAACCTTTGCTTGAAGACTGCCAGTGAGGGGGGGCTCACCACCTCCTTAGGCAGCCTATTCAAAAGCAAATGAAATAATGAAATTCAACCCAAACCAGAAACAACACATTATGACATGGCCCAAACAGGAGTAAAAATAAACAGACTCAACAATAAAACCCCAACATAACCACTATCAGTGCAAAGCCCAGCATAACCACTATCAGCACAAGATTATAACTGTTTACTACCCAATCTTTTTGAGCCTATGTCAGGGCTGGCCACACTGTGGCTCTCTAGATGCCAATGGACTACAATTACCATGAGCCCCTGCCAGCATCTGCCAATGAGTTTCTGTTCTGGATAACACACTTGTCTATGCAAGGTTGGCATCATCTAGGAGGAGGGCTGTTTCGGTGGTGGCCGCTGTGCAAGGACTAAGCGGAAGAGCAGTTCCTTTGCATGCTGAAGTGCCAGGTGCTTTACCTGGGGGTACCTGAGTTTTTTAAATTTCCCTATCTGAGACCCTGGAGAACAGCTACCAGTCAGAACAGACAATGCTGAACTAGAGGGGCCAATAACTTGGGACGAAGCAGTTTCATAGGTTCCTATAGCTGTCAGCATCCAAACAGAATGATCCATACAATGGTCACCTTTAGGCTAGACTACTATAATTCACTCTATGCAGGGGCTACCCTTGAAGCTGTTCTGGAAACTTCAATTGGTCCAGTTTGCAGCAGTACAGGCCTTAACTGGGATCCACTTATACAACTGGTACTTTCCCAGCTACACTGGTTCCAGACTGAACACTAGATCAAGTTCAAGGTTTTGGCTATCGCCTTTAAAGCCCTAGAATTCTGGGATCATCATATCTGCAGGACCACCCCTTCACTGGCAGCCTTCAAGCAGTGGCTGGACAGCTACTTCTCCTGAATGCTTGAGGCTGATCCTGCATTGAGCAGGGGGTTAGACTAGACGCAGGGGTAGTCAAACTGCGGCCCTCCAGATGTCCATGGACTACAATTCCCAGGAGCCCCTTTGCCAGCACCCGCTGGCAGGGGCTCATGGGAATTGTAGTCCATGGACATCTGGAGGGCCGCAGTTTGACTACCCCTGGACTAGAGGGTCTGGATGGCCCTTTCCAACTCTGTGATTCTATGAATACAAAACCAATTATATTCTTTGACGAACAATTAAGGGAGCAAGAGGAGGGGGAGACAGAATTCCCACTGCCCCCAACAACTTGGCATGACACCCTCCAAGAGAAGACAGCCAGGACTCATCAGAACTGCTTCCACATGCAAGGACCATGCCCATGGTAGGCCGGATCAAGCCCATTTGGCTTAATTCATTTAAAACATGTGCCGTTTAGTTAAATTTATATAAAATAAATGAGGCTAATAATAAAGAGGTCTTGTGTCGGCAGTATTTAAATCCTTGCAGAACTAGAAAATTACAATTTCAATTTCATGTATGCTAATCATCCCAGCGTTAATGAAACCATATAAATGCATTTAGCTATGTAGGGTTTTATTCAACAAATATGACGGACTTCTGCAAATATTCTCGCATTGAACTACTTCTCAAAGAATTTTTAATTCATATGTCAAATACAGCTTAAACGAGGATTGCTATTTAATCAAAATACGCATTTGGGCTGGCTCCAGGAAGAAAACGTGACCTGCCCTTTGCCAGGGAGGGCCTTCGAAGAATACTTGCTGAGAATTCCCTCACCCAGTTCCCTCTTGTTCCAATTCAGGCGTCAGAGTATTATCTTATTTATGCATTAAAGATTTGTATGCCACTTTTCAGACCACAACATATAACACATGCCAGGCTTGTTAAACTAGAACTTTGATCACACCAGTTTCAAAGTGGTAAAAAAGCAATAAAACAATCCTGCCCCCCTCCCCCCTCCCCAGAAATCCCCAAAACCCACAATCTGAAATATCTGTTCCACTATATATTTCTGGTAAGGCCTTAGAGGATCTCATGGCTTAAGTACCACTCAGAGATTATCACCCACTCAGGGCAGTTGTCCCGCCCCTGAGTGTCTCCTCCTCCAACCAGCTTGCCTGTCTGTCCAGTGGTCAGCCAATCGCCTTCCCTCTCTCTGACCACCCCCTCCTCCTTCCACTTCCCTCGGAGGCTTGGAGGCTACAGATCCCTGCCGTGTGCGAACTGCCCCTGCAGCCTGCAGCCTTTCCAGGTCCTGGGGGAGAGGGAGAGGCCGTCTGCAGAATCCTTCCATCCCACCCCAATCTAGCTCCCGTTGTATTACTGAATACACCGGGCTTGGCCCCTAGTTGTGAAACAAAGCAAAACAACACAGTTTTAGTCACTCGGAACACAAAAAAACAGAGCGAAAAGCAAAGAAGAAAGACCAAAGAATAAAACCGGATTAGAGACTAAAATACCCGCCAAAGGAGTTTGAAAGCAGACCAGGAATGCTGTTCAAAGGAGTCTTTTCAGAATTAACACAGCCGTGCAGCGGGAGCAGATGAACAAAAGGGGGTGAGCAGTGTTTTCAAGGCTAGAGACGCTCAACAGGTGGTTTCCCTTCGCCTGCCTCTGCATGGCGACCTTGGACTTCCTTGGCGGCTCCCATCCAAGTACAAACCAGGGTCATCCCTGCTTAGCTTGCAAACTTAGACAAGATCAGGCTAGCTTGGGCCATTTGGGACAAGAAACAGAATGTTTTCAAGTTCAAAGTTCAAAGTCTTCTCGAAAAGTCCTGTGACTTCCTCCTCCAATTCCGATGGTGCCGTCCGCTCCTTCCGAGTCCCGTTTACCACTTCAACGGCCTCTCATCCGGGCAACCCCTTCTTAGTAAATGTTACCAGCCACGAAGGGCACGGGTCAAGCGCTGATGCAGTAAGCTGAACTCTGTTCTAAAGATCGCTGCCGTGTCCTCGGGCTGCAGTCAGTGAAATTTATCCAAGCAAAGGCGATTAGACGGCGCTCCGATATCATTGGGAGAGGGAACGGCTCAGCTGGAAGCATCTAGACTGGTACCGATGAGTGCGACTCTATCGACCACAACGCACCCAGCAAAAATGTATTCCCTAAAGGGCTCGGGGCAGCTGAGAAATGTCACAAAGAGATCTGGGGCGCCCTGAGTTTTAAGCCATCATGAGCAGATGAAGAGACACCCGTCTCTTTTGGAAGAGTCCACTGGATCAGCTCTGCCCAGTTGAAGGAAGTCTGGTTTACAGGCAGCATGCTGTCTCAGTTAGGATTGCCAGGTCTCCTCCCCTGGCCGTTGGTGAGGGTTTAGAATCATAGAATCATAGAGTTGGAAGGGGCCATACAGGCCATCTAGTCCAACCTCCTGCTCAACGCAGGATCAGCCCAAAGCATCCTGAAGCATCCAAGAAAAGTGTGTATCCAGCCTTTGCTTGAAGACTGCCAATGAGGGGGAGCTCACCACCTCCTTAGGCAGCCTATTCCACTGCTGAACTACTCAGACTGTGAAAATCTTTTTCCTGATATCTAGCTTATATCGTTGTACTTGAAGTTTAAACCCATTACTGCATGTCCTCTCCTCTGCAGCCAGCAGAAACAGCATCCTGCCCTCCTCCACGTGACAACCTTTCAAATACTTAAAGAGGGCTATCATGTCCCCTCTCAACCTCCTTTTCTCCAGGCTGAACATTCCCAAGTCCCTCAACCTATCTTCATAGGGCTTGGTCCCTTGGCCAAGGGCTTGGTTTGTGGGGGGTGGATAATTCAGCCGGGTAATTCAGCCTGGGCTTCAAAGCAGAGCTTCAGCTATGTCAGTGGGAAATTCCTTGAAGGCCATCCTCAATACATCAGCCTCAAAGGGCATTCCGTAACAGCCCCTTGACCTGCTGGGTGGGTTTCCCCACTTGGCTTCTTTCTACCTTATGCCTAGCACTTTTTTTTTTAACTGCATGAAATAGCCCTGAGATAATTTTATTTTAAATCACTTTCAAGATTCAAAAGAAAAAAAGAAACAATCCGCTCCAAATTTCTGGCAGTTTCCCAAACGCGCTCCTTGCTTCTTTGACTGAGAGTTTTTATTACGACTCCGTATTGTTTAGCACCCTCCCCCCCCCCGCCGCAACCCCCCCCTGTAATCTAGAATTGCACAGTATTGTTTAAAGGCAGTTCCCACCTGGCCCAGATCCTACCCTGCTGGAAGTATGGAAGAACGATAATGCCCAAAATGTGTTCAAATGCATCGCGCCGCTTTATGGATCCATAATAGAGCATGCAAATGATCCTGACTAAGCACTCACAGGAGACTGTTGTTCAGGAGCATGCTGTGAGTGTATATTATGAATAATGCATACAACTTGGCTAAATCTTAATGAGTCTATTGACATTCTACGAGGTCCAAGGGAGCCTCTGATCCCCACTCTCGGCTACTTTCTTCTGTGACAGAATGCATTTTACGCATATACATACTCACCTTTTCCTTTTTTTTTTTTTTGCAAAGAGGGGGAGCCATTATTTGGGACCATTCGCCGGGAGGAGAGCTTATTTTAACAGGGAATGTATACAAGAACTACTTCCTGGCAGGCGGGGGTCCAAGGGAATTCAATGACTCCTGCTGCACTAAAAATGGGAGAAGCACTAAGGCCTAGGGGATGGGGAAGGGCCAAACTGTGGCTCTCCAGATGTCCATGGACTACAGTTCCCATGAGCCTCTGCCGGTGCTGGCATGGACATCTGGAGAGACGCTGTCTGGCCACCCTCGGCCTAGCAGAAAAGGCTGCCTTGTCACTGTTTAGAAAGGACAGGAGTTTGTTTGGACACTACCTTGCTCCTTTCCACAGCTGAATCCAATATATATACTGGGGAGCAAGGCCCGATGGATTGCCAAGGAGTTCACACAAGATCAGTACCCGTGTTTGTTTGTGTCATTTATAGCCCTGTCACTCCAATGTATAACAATACCTACTGTTCTGTGTACACCGTCCCGAAAAATTATAGTGAGGGGTGGTATATAAATTAAATGAATAGATACGTAAAATAAAATACTGTATATATTCGAGTATCAGCCTACTTTTTCAGCACATTTTTAATGCTGAAAGAGCCCCCCCCCCCTAGGCTTATACTCAAATGAGGGGCCCTACATACCTTTTATTGTTGATATTGTATTAAAATTAGGTGCCTTGGCTAAAATTCAGGTCGGCTTATGCTCGATTATATACAGTAAATCAGCGGCCCCCAACCTTTTTAAGGCTGGGGTCTGCTAGCAGGGGTGGAAGGGAGAGGGCGGCCTGGCAGCGCCGCGCATGCGCAGCAGCTCCATGAAGATGTGCATGCACAGAGCTTTCACACATGCGCATTTCGCCCCGCTAGGGGTGCAAACGCGCATTCCGTGACAGTTGTTTTGGGGGATTGGATCCTAGAGAAGGTGAGGATTTGAAGACGAGAAGGACCTCAGTGTGGTACAATCCCATGAAGTCCCCCCTCCAAAGCAGCTATTTTCTCCAGGGGAACTGATCTCTGCAGTCTGGAGATGAGCTGTAATTCTGGATGATCCCCAGGTCCCACCTGAAGACTGACATCCCTACCACGTCCGCTCCCTGCTACCTGTTAAAACGGCACAGATTCAACGCCCTTCTCCAATAACCCCTCTGATGAGCCACTCACCTTGCCACCGCTTGAGAAAAGAGGACGCTGTCGAATTCAGTGGAAGGGAAGAAAAGGTCAGGCTTCGGTGTAACAATCCTAGAGAGGGGGAGAATTTGCATTTCGCACCCCGTTCCTGCCCCCGTTTCCCCGCTCCGTTTTGGGCCCGGCCCGCTCGCCGTCTCCTCAATCGCTCCCCGGCTTCTGGCCTCTTCCCTCGTCCACCTCCCGCCCCGCGAGAATAACCGAGACGGAGAGGACGCTTGGTACCACTTTCCTTCTCAGCAGGAAGCAAGAGTGTTTGTGATATCCATTTTGATACAAAACCTAAATTAGGCCTCTGGAAATAGCTAATGCATAAAAAAAAGAGAGAGCTGCATTTCAGTTTGGGGGGCTGTGCGTGCGTCGATGTGTCTGTGTGTCACAAAATTATTATTATAGGTTACCGTTAACCCTTGGAAGATGGAGGAGAGAGGAGCGGCTCTCCCACTGGGCTGAGGAAATGGCAGGAGCTCTTTGCACATGTCGTTCTGGACGGGGCTTTCATCAAAAGGGAGGATCCGTCAACCTGCTCCGTTCCACAGGCTCATTCCAGCCAAACAGAGCCGGCGTGCTTTCGGTTAAACAGAGTCAATGAGGTCTCCAAAACGACCCTTTGCAGAAGCAATCCGAAGCGAGCGATTTCCGGGGAAGGTTAAAAAAAACAAAACCTCAATGCTGAATTTTAAGAAGCAAGCAGAGTGGAATCGGAGTGGGACGACATGAAATGCACATCCTTGTTTTTTTAGTTTGGGTTCATAAAAGCACCACCGTCTATCCATGGGCTTTAAAATACTGCCAGAAAAGAATTCAGATACAAACTCAACTGCAATTGGTGATCTTTCAACCAGCTACAGCTTAGGGATGCTAACTCTGCTGGATCAGGCCTGCAGTCTACCCAGTCCCACACAGTAGTCAACCAGTTCCTCTAGAGCAGGGGTAGTCAACCTGTGGTCCTCCAGATGTTCATGGACTACAATTCCCATGAGCCCCTGCCAGCAAATGCTGAACATCTGGAGGACCACAGGAGGACCATGAACATCTGGAGGACCACAGGTTGACTACCCCTGCTCTAGACAGCCAACCACAGAGCATAGAGACCGAGGCCTTCATAAGAACATAAGAAGAACCCTGCTGGGTCAGACCAGTGGTCCATTTAGTCCAGCTAACTAAGAACATATGAAGAAACCAGTGGTCCATCTAATCCTGCATCCTGAGACCATAAGTAAAGCCCTGCTGGATCAGACCAGTGGTCCATCTAGTCCAGCATCCTAAGAACGCCAACAACACCAAATCTTCATGAGGCCTGGAGCATTCCCAAATCTTCCACCGACAGAGATCAGCTCTCCCAGAGAAAATGGCAAACTCTGAGAGTGGCCTCTACATAATCTCATCCTTGCTGAGCTCTCTCGCCTTCCCAAATTCTGCCTTCCCTCAAGACCACCTTAAATCTCCAGGAATTTCCCAAGCTTAACAACTGCTTGAGGTAGAGCACCCCAGTGATGGGGAGTGCAAAGGGGAAATGTTGGAGTATTTGGGAGAGATGGACTCATACTCATATTATTGCATCTTGATTCTCTTACTTTTACCCTTAATGCTATTTATTTATTAAGTGATTAATATACCACCCCTCTTGGGAAACTGCCACCTCGCAGCAGTGAACAACAATTAAATGCATCATTGTAAAACCTTTAAAAATTTACATGATAATAAAAAAAATCGAATCAATGGATGTTAAAATCACAGAATCGTAGAGTTGGAAGGAATCGCCAAGGTCATCTAATCTGATCCCCTGCAGAATGCAAGACATTCACAACTTCCTGCCCACCCACGGTGACCGCAATTCCATGCTCAGATGATGCTCCTCCCCCCCCCTCCCAAAAAAATCCTAGATTCCCTGGCCAGTCTGGCCTGGAGGAAATTCGCCTCCAGACCCCAAAGTGGTGATTGGCATTTCCCTGGGCAGGAAAGAAAGGGCCACAAGAGCCAAGTTAGACACAGTCCCTTCTGTCCACCCACTCACCATCTGCCTAAGTTCACAGAACCAAGAACATGATGACAGTTTCCACCAGCAAGGATGTTAAATGTAGGAAGAAAAGAGGGGGTGGGTGGGAGGAGGAACAGGAGGGAGGCCCAGAAACGGATGCAGCAAGTGTTTTCTGGCTGGCCTCGACCACAAGTCCAGTGGAAGAGCTCCGTCTTACAGGCCCTGCAGAACTGAGCACACTCAGAAAAGGTTCTCATCTCTCCAGGGATCTCGGTCCACCAGGCACAGATACTGTTAGGTAGTCTTGTTGGAACTGCCCGTAGCCTCTGCAAACGGGATGCAAAGCACCAGCTTTTATTTAAAACAAATAAATAGAGACTCGGGATCCCTGAGGAGTTCAGTCACACATGACCTACAGTAAAGGAGCTTGAGATTAGCTTGTGAGAGCCAGTTTGTTGTAGTGGACTTCTAATCTGGCATGCCGGGTTCGATTCTGCACTCCCCCACATGCAGCCAGCTGGGTGACCTTGGGATAGTCACAGCACTGATAAAGCTGTTTTGACCGAGCAGTGATATCAGGGCTCTCTCAGCCTCAGCCACCCCACAGGGTGTCTGTTGTGGGGAGAGGAAGAGGAAGGGGAAGGCGAATGGAAGCCGCTTTGAGACTCCTTCGGGTAGAGAAATGTGGCATATAAGAACCAACTCTTCTTCTTCTTCAGTAATATCAGGGCTCCCTCAGCCTCCCCTCCCTCACAGGGTGTCTGTTGTGGGGAGAGGAAGGGAAGGTGATTGGAAGCCGCTTTGAGCCTCCTTCGGGTAGGGAAAAGCGGCATAGAAGAACCAACTCTTCTTCTTCTTCAAAGGATGCAAGAACTCCGATCAAAGGCCAACCACCTCTTTTGAAACCGCTTCCCAGCAATTTAGCCCACTGGGCCACCTCTGTTACAACCAGCAACAAGTCTCTGCCCCCCCCCCCAGTCTTTTGCAAGATACACTGATTAACATCCCTTCACTGAGGAAGGACTCGGTGGCTCAGGAACTGAGCATCAGCTTGGCATGCAGAAGATCCCAGACACAGTCCCTGGCATTTCCAGTTCAGCAGACTGGTGACGTGAAAGATTTCTACCTGGAAACCGGGAGAGCCGCTGACCATCTGAATACACGGTACTGACTTTGATCACGTGTTCGCTGGAGATGCCCAGGACTGAACCTGAAAAATTCAACCCGATCCACTGCAGGGGTACCATGTGTCTACCATTCCACAATGGTGGAATGCCAGTTTGGTGTAGTGGTTAGGAGTGCAGACTTCTAATCTGGCATGCCAGGTTCGATTCTGCACTCCCCCACATGCAGCCAGCTGGGTGACCTTGGGCCAGTCACAGCACTGATAAAGCTGTTCTGACCAGGCAGTGATATCAGCCTCACCCACCTCACAGGGTGTCTGTTGTGGGGAGAGGAATGGGAAGGCAACTGTAAGCCGCTTTGAGCCTCCTTCCGGTAGGGAAAAGCGGCATATGAGAACCAACTCTTCTTCTTCTTCAATTCCGCAGGGCCTGCAAAAGGGAGCTCCTCCACCAGGCATTTTCGTGAGGCCAACCGACTCAAAAAATCTGCTGGTCCCCCCTCCCAGATGCCCCCTTCCATGACTGAACAAGCTGACCCGTCCAGGGATTGTAATTGTTATTATTCTGTTAATAACACTGTTCCGGTTGTCATGTTATGTTATGATTATGTTATGCCATGTTATGTTACGATTGTTACTTATTGCATTGTTATTATATTCTACGTAACCATTCTACACTGTTTAACGTAAACGGCCCAGAGCCATATGGAAGGGCTGTATAGAAATCTAAATAAATAAATAAATGTCCACCATTCTGCCAAATTGCCGGGTTTTAAGGTACACCACCAAGCCTCATGTGGCCCAGAGTGGTAAGGCAGCAGACACGCAGTCTGAAAGCTCTGCCCATGAGGCTGGGAGTTCGATCCCAGCAGCCGGCTCAAGGTTGACTCAGCCTTCCATCCTTCCGAGGTCGGTAAAATGAGTACCCAGCTTGCTGGGGGGGCAAACGGAAATGACTGGGGAAGGCACTGGCAAACCACCCCGTATTGAGTCTGCCATGAAAACGCTAGAGGGCGTCACCCCAAGGGTCAGACATGACTCAGTGCTTGCACAGGGGGGGGATACCTTTACCTTTAACCTTAAGGTACACCACCAGGGAGCGGGTTACACGTTCAGGAGCAGAGAGAGGTTTAAGAATGAATCAAGAGGGGATGAGGAAGGGAGGAAGAAGTCCAACCCGGGGCCGAAACCCTGGGCGACCCCCCACCCGCCCCCAACGCCAACTGCGCCAGCAATCCGAGAATCCAAGCGTCCCTCCCCACCCCCCGCCTTAAATGACAAACTTGTTAGCAGCTATAAATAAACCGGTAATTTGCAAGTTATGAATCACCGCGAGTGAAGATTTCGCTGGCGTTATCACAGCTTTCGTGCCTCGGCGTTGCAGACTTCTGAACGATCTTCGTTTTCAGAGCTGTCATTCCAGGTCTTTTTTTAAAAAAAAGAAACTGTCCCTCATTAGGATGCAGAGAGGCGAGAGACCCCGGCGAACAAACCCCCCATCCTTTTGCTCTTGCGGCGGGATCAGTCAAGCCGGCTCACAGCGGTGGCTCCTGACCGGACTGTCATCCCTTAGCTGAACCAGCAGTCCGCCGGCTCCCTATCTGTTATCTGCCTACGCGAGGCTGCTTATCCTAAGCCGTCCTCCCTCCCCTCCCAGGGCCCGGACTTCAAAGGGATGGAAACGGAGGCCTGAAATTCAACCGAGGCTGCAGGCCAGTCCACTGCCTGGAGATTTAAATTGAAATAGATCACCTTGGGGGGGGGGGGGCTTTTATTTTTGTCAAGGAGTTAATCTTACAGCTGTCGTGCAAAGCTTTGATAGAGCAAGGCTGCAGCCGACCAAGGAGAACTGGGTCTTCAGGCATGGGCCCTCCCCTCCCCCTGCCCCTCCCCCTCCCGCACGCAGCCCCCTTTTGAGGGGTATAAGCCACCTTCCATTGGCTGCAAGAACAAACTATGGCCCATTTTTCGCCCCCCGCTTCCTCCAAGTGTTGCAGGGGAGCATATAAGATCTCTGACCCTGGTTTTATCCTCCTAAAGGCGGGTGAAGAAGACCGGCCTGAGGGCATCTGGGGAGCTTCATGACAGAGAGGAGATTCGAACCGATGTGACTCTCCACACTGCACGTAAATGTGCCTTGACAGTATATAATTTACATGCCTGAGGTCTCAGATATGTCCACTTCAAAAAGGACGTAGACAAACTGGAGCGGTGCAGAAGAGAAGGACGAGGGTGATCCGGGGCCTTTGCCCTGAGAGGAAAGGCTGAGGGACTTGGGAACGTTCAGCCTGGAGAAGAGGAGGCTGAGAGGGGACATGGTAGCTCTCCTGAAGTATTTGAAAGGTTGTCAAGGGAGTGGTTCCTGTTGGCAGCAGAGGAGAGGATCCGCAGTAATGGGTTTAAACTACATGGGAACGATATCAGTTAGATATCAGGGGGGAAATTTCACAATCTGAGTAGTTCAGCAGTGGAATGGGCTGGCTAAGGGGTTGGAGAGCTCTCCCTGCAGCTGCTGGACAGATCCTTATCCTGAATGCTTTAGGCAGATCCTGCATTGAGCAGGGGGTGGGACTAGAAGACCTGTCTAGCCCCTTCCAACTCTGTGACTCTAAAATGGCTGCCTAAGGAGGTGGTGACTCCCCCTCACTGGTGGTCTTCAAGCAGCTGCTAGATACTCATCCTTGATACTCTAGGCAGTTCCTGCGTTGAGCAGGGGGTTGGACTAGATGGCCTGTATTGCCTCTTCCAACTCTATGGTTCTGTGATTCTATGAAGTCCTTCTTCTGCCATGAACCGTTGCATTGGTCATGCGTTCTCATCCTTGCCACTGAGTTTCATGGAGCATGTGGATTTCGAGCTCCAGGTTCACAGGTCTTATTCGAGCACTGACCATGACATCATGCCTTCTCCCCAGTGGAGTTCTACAAACTGTTGCACACCAGAGCAACCATGTAGGGAAAGGTGCAGAACCGAAAGATATATTTCTTGGTCCATCAGTGATGACACATAATAGTGACAGTAGGGAAGACATGGTGGGGGAGGGACAAGCCTGCCCAAGGTTTACATTAGCTTGCCAACCCCCAGGTGACATGTACTACAGTTGACTTCCAGGTGGCCCAGGTCAGTTCTCCTGGACAAAAAGGCTGCATTGTAGGGTGGACACTAAGGCATCCTACCATACTGATGTTCCCCTTTGGCTGCTTGAGGGCTTTGTACAGAAGCGGTGCATGTGAATCAACCTGCTAACATTCTGCTTCAAGTGAAGCAGAGGAGGTCACATTAATCAGGAACAGTCATGCTGTGCAAAGCCTCACATCAGTGCGCTTCTAGATATCCTGCAGACCTTTGGTTCAACGGTTTGCACCAACTGTTTCTTTTAGGTATGATCTCTCTAACTTTTTAGCTTAGCTACCCACCAGAATCTTCTTGGCTGATCAGATGGCGATGCCTATAGTTAGGGGATGGGTATGTTTGTGATGCGTAACTGACCTCTATCATATGGCCACTGCATGATCAGGATACGTGCAATTGCAGAACGGACCTGCAGAATGTAACTGCAGAATACCGATAGCTGCAGAAATCGCTTTAAGGTGGAGATGCAGATTTGTGGAGGAGAGGTCCTCAGTGGCTACTAGCCATACTGACTGAGGGGAGCCTTCACATTAAGAGGCATTAAGAGGCACTAAACATCTGAATCTCAGAGCCAGGAGACAACATGAGGGGAAGATCTGGGCCTTAATGCCCTGTGGTTGGCCTTCTAGAGGAATGGGTTGGCCACTGTGTGAGACAGGATGCTAGACTAGGTGGACCCCTGGTCTAATCCAGCAGGACACTTCCAATGTTCTTAGGATGCTAGACCAGATAGACCTTTGGTCAGATCCAGCAGGGTTCTTATGTTTCTGGGTTGCAGGACTAGAGGGACCATTGGTCTGTTCCGGAGAACTCTTCTTATGTTCTTGGACCATTGGTCTGATCCAGGAGTGCCCTTCTGTTCTTGGGATGTGGGACTAGATGGACCACTGATGTGATACAACAGGGCTCTTCTTATGTTATTAGGATGCTGGACTAGATGGACCACTTGTATTATCCAGCAAGGCTCTTCTTATGTTATGATCTAAAACTTATAATTATGTCTACACAAGTAGAATTTAGAATCATAGAGTTGGGAGGAACTCTACAGGCCATCTAGTCCAACTCCCTACTCAATATAGGATCAACCTAAAGCATCCATGATAACTATCTGTCCAATCACTGCTTGAAGACCACCAATGAGGGTCTCCTTAGACCACCTCCTTAGACAGCTGATTCCATTGCTGAATTATTCTGACTGTGAAAAAAATGTTCCTGATATCTAGCCGGTACCATTCTACAGGTAGTTTAAAGCCATGACTGCAGGTCCTAACCTCTGCTGACAACAGGAACCATTCTCTGCCCTTCTCCAAGTGACAACTTTTCAGACACTTTAAGAGTATCCCTCAATATCTCCACATAGGGCTTGGTCCCCCAGGCCCTGCATCCTCCTCGTCACTCTCCCCTGTCCCCTCTCCATTTTGCCCATGTCCTTTTTGAAGTGGGGCCTCCAGAACTGCACCCAGGACTCCAGGGGGGGTCTGACCAAGGTGGTATACAGAGGGACTAGGACATCTGGCCATTTCAATGTGATGCCTCTGTTGATTTGAACACAAGGCAGAGTGCAGGAGGGCTAGTCCACATCACTTGTTACATAGCCACATTAGTCTCTGCTTTGAACACATACCCCTGAAATTGCTTTTTACAGAGTCAGACCGTTACAAAAACAGACCGCAGGTCTCTCTTATCAGTCTTGTCCATTTGGACCACCGGGGCTCTCCACTGACTCAACTGGATATTTCACATCGCCTTTTGACATGATCTTTTTAATGGGAGCTGCTTGAACCCGGGACCTTCTAGATGCCATCTTTGAGCCACAGCCCCTTACCAGCAGAACCAGTGCATGAGCGCACAGGGGAATTGTGCACGTTGTATTTTAGTACCACAATGGCACACTTTTTCCTCCCTTGTTTGATAAGAATTCGAGGTCCAAACTGTGTCATTCTATTTCCCCCCACCTACGGGTTTCTATTTCATTTAATGCAAAGCAGTCAGGGAGAGCTTCAAGCCTGAGTGACGGAGGGACTCTTAACTCTTTCATCTTCAGCCATTTGACCATGCAAATGTTTTGTGTTATTTATTTATGCCTCAAATTTATAACCCGCCCCCTCCACCAAAAGTGGATTCAGGGCCGCAAATAACATATGGACCATAATGCAGTTCATCGTGGTTAAAGCATATGAAATTTACAAGATCTAAAATCCAGAAATCTAAAGCCGGAACCCTAGGGCAGTGGTCCCCAACCTTTTTGAGGCTGGGGACCGGCAGGGCAACTGCCCACCCGCGCATGCCGTGCATGCGCGCCCAAGCCGTGCATTGTGCATGCGTGTCAGGCCGTGCATGCACACATGCGCCATGCACAGCTGAAATCGTGCATGCGCAACACTTTCACACATGCACACATGCGCGAAAGTGCAGCACATGTGTGATTTCGGCAGCACGTGGCACATGTGTGCATTCGCGGCCTTGCCACGCATGCGCAATGCGCGGGTGCGGCCCTGATTCCCTCTCCCCCCCTCCCGCAGTAAGAAGCTTCCCGGGCCGCAAGCTTGCGGCCTGGGAAGGTTTTTACTGCGGGGGGGGGGGGAGAGGGAGCCGCGGCCCGGCGCCATGGCCTTCGCAGCCCGGCACCGGGCCGCAGGCCGTGGGTTGGGGACCACTGCCCTAGGGCCTTGGGTAGGGTGCAATGTAAGGTGTGATATAGAAGGGAGGCCAGATTAGATGTTTTATTTATTTATTTAATTTATATACCACCCCCTCCCTAGCAACTCAGGGCAGTGAACAATAATAGTCACTATTAACAACAAGGAAACGTGGACATTAATAAAAATGTTAGTAAAACACATTATAAAATTGGAACTGCAAACATCGCAGTGAAACCATGCCATTTCTTTCGGATATAAATAGGTCAGTAGTAATTCTCCATGGGAGGTTATCCAGGGGTGGCTCTAATTGCTATTACAAGATCACTGGCCCCAACCAAAAGCTTGGCGGAAGAGCTCCGTCTTGCAGGCCTTGCGGAACTGTCTCCGTTCCAACAAGGCCCTGATGGTTTCTGGGAGCTCATTCCACCAGGCCAAAAGGCACTGGGACTCTAGCCAAGGCCAGCCGGATTTCTTTGGGGCTAGGGACCACAAGACTGTTCATATCGACCAAGTGCAAGGCTCTTCTTGGGGCGTATTCAGAGAGGTAGTCCCTTAGGTCAGGAGTAGTCAACCTGTGGTCCTCCAGATGTCCATGGACTACAATTCCCACGAGCCCCTGCCAGCAAACACTGGCAGGGGCTCATGGGAATTGTAGTTCATGGACATCTGGAGGACCACAGGTTGACGACCCCTGCCTTAGGTCACTCCAACCTATTTTCATCACAGACGAAAAGCCACTTAGGGAGGTGCTTTGGAGCAGGGAAAAATCCATGGATGGGAAGGGGTTAACTGAACCTCCCTTCCTCTCCTGCACTCTACCTTGAAACCCTCAAGGGGGGGAGGAGGGGGAGTTGAGGAAAAAGCACAAAATTAAGGTACAATTTGGACTTCATGTGCACATTTTTAAAGTCCTGTAATAACTGGGCTTCTGAGAGCTTTCCGAGACCCACCAAATTATTAACCTGGAGTTCTCCAACATCATATTCCAGGCAGTCCTCATAAACTTCATTCTATCCCACCATTCTCCTCAACGGGACCTCAAGTGGCTGACATCATTCTCCTTCCCTCCCTTGTATCCTCACAGACTCCCTTTGAGGTAGATAAGTAAGTAAGTAAGTAAGTAAAAATGAAGTATATCTTCCCCACCCTTCCACGGAGGAGATCAAGGCGACACACATCAGTCCTCCCTCCTTCTCTTCATCCACACAACAACCCTGTGAGGTAGACTTATCTGAGAGCACTTACAACTGTCCCCAAACCACCCAGCAAGCTTCGTGACTAAGAGAGATCTGAACTCACCCAAGCCCTAAGCTGACACTCTCTCAGCCTTTCTGAACTTTTTCACCATTGCAAAACCACCCCTGAAACATTCTTCAGGCTCGGAGAAACCCCAGAAGTGGTGCAATCATACAGAATATAGCTGGGAAGCAGAGCTGTGGACACGCCCACCTTGGGCCCCTCCCACTCCCACCTCTTCCAAGCCCATCACTGATCATTTTGGGAGGGGTGGGCGGGTGAACTTGACTGCACACGGTCATATCAGTCAATAAATGTTTAACAAATTTTAAAATATATTAATTCACTCCTACCCATTCAGGAAACCCTTCCAGGGCAATCAAGAATGCCTGCTCTAACTGCTCCACCCCACTGGTGAACATCCCAGCCAAGCATAGACGTGAAACCCCGTCCTCCCTCTCCATCTCCTCCACGCTGCTTCTCTTTCCATACCTCCGTACAAAAATACACCCAAAGAACAGACTTCAGCCCAAGACGGCTTTTGCTCAACTTCCAGTTTCTCTTTCTTTTGCGGCTGCAAATCTCCGCGCCTAGGCTAGCCTGAAATCCAGGGGACTTATCTCGGAGGAAGCGTGGTTTCTATTTGGCGAAAAGAATTCTAAACAACTGTTCCGTGGTTTGGAAAAAGACAACTTCCTTTCATTAAAGGTTAGATTAAAAAACAACAACAATCTAGCTCTTTTTGCTCATCTTCTCTCTAGTGGATAACCTACCGGTCACCACACAACATACTCTAACACAGACTACACACATTGTTCCCAAGAGATACACAACGGAAGGGTAGATGAAGATAACCTTCGGACAGATTCCCGTCATCTACACTGGCCGAGACTCACGGCTTCCGGCCGCTGCTCGATCGCAAATTTCATTCGCCATTGACCTGAATCCCGAGTCGGCACAAAGGGAGGCAACAGCAGACTTAGCAAGGTGGAAAACCTGTGTTCAAAAATGCACTAGTACATACCAGCTGTTTCCTCGGTGTGCGTCTCCCCTGCCTCTAAACCGTCCTCTTTCCCATCGCTCACATGGCATCTGGGGCTTGCTTGAAGTCAGATTCCTCGGGACTTTTGCAATCCCTTCTCCTCCCCACGCCAGATAGATGCTCCTGCTTATTTATGCCGAAGTTTTTTTTCTTTAATATAAAACAAGAACGCCACCTTGCTCAAATTGCTCCCCTCTGCCGGAGCAACATTTGCAGAAGGCAATATCCTCCCAGCGCTCTGAAGCATGCGTTGCCCTAAATTACATTGCCGAGCCGGCTCGGAGCTCGCACTATTTGAAATCGGGGAAGCTGCCTTCCCATACGGGGAGCGCATTTGCTGCTCGAAAACATTTCTTTAACCCAGACGCTGAAGTGCCAGCCACATCGCCCATGTGCTAATCCCAGCCCGGGTAGCTGTTCTTGAGGGAAAGCATGCACAAAAATGTAACAGAGCATCCACTCTGACCCTGTTCGCTTAACGCATGAGACTCCGGAATTCCAGAGGGAACGGCTGAACTCTGACCCGCTTAAAATTAGCTTTGTTTAGGGCCTGGACTGGTGACTCAAATGGACTCTCTCGAAACAGAAAGGATTTTCGGTGCCCCCAAATATTCAAGAAAGGAAAAAAACACACTGAACTCCATGCACGAAACCCTGAAAGTTGCATTGAAAAACAAATTCGCTTGCAGAATCACACCAAGACCAATTGAATTAATATTCTGTTCCAGGGCAGTGTCCCAACGGCCAGTGCAGTATAATGGGCAGAGTGGCGGACTAAGACCATGGGTGACCTGGGTTCAAATTCCTACCTCCGCCACGGAAGCTCACTGGGTAGGCTTGAGCCCATCACGTACTTACACCCTGGCCTGCCTCACAGTGTTGTTGTCAGGGAATGTAGGAGGGTACAACAGTTCTCTGAGCTCCTCTGAGTCCCAATGGTGGGGAGAAAAACAAGATATAAATAAGGAAAAAAGCCCACCTGATTTACAGGTCTTCTACCCTGTTTTTGTACCACTAACGTGGTAGATAGTCTCTCAGTGAGGAGGTTCCACTGAATAGTCATGGCTGAAAGTCAAATGCTGGCAGGGGCTCCTGGGAATTGTAGTCCATGAACATCTGGAGGACCACAGGTTGACTACCCCTGATCTATACCATCTGACGAATAGCCACAGATATGGACCTCTACTCCATGTTTATCCAGTAATTATAATGCCAATGGGAGGGGAGTTTGCTCTTTGCTCCTGGTTTATGATGCCCCCAGCTACTACCCTCAGGCAGAGCCTCTTGTGGCGCAGAGTGGTAAGGCAGCGACATACTGTCTGAAGCTGTTTGCCCGTGAGGCTGGGAGTTCGATCCCAGCAGCCGGCTCAAGGTTGACTCAGCCTTCCATCCTTCCGAGGTCGGTAAAATGAGTACCCAGCTTGCTGGGGGGTAAACGGTAATGACTGGGGAAGGCACTGGCAAACCACCTGGTATTGAGTCTGCCATGAAAACGCTAGAGGGCGTCACCCCAAGGGTCAGACATGACCTGTTGTTTGCACAGGGGATACCTTTACCTTTACCTCAGGCAGCACAGTGAAATTTCTAGCCATGAACCTCTCAAGCCAACACTTCTCCGTGGACACCTAGACACATCTTTGGACGATAAGACACAAAGGGATGACCAGCCCTGCTGGAAAGGATTTTTGTACAGCAATGCACGCATTGCGAAATTCGGCTGTTGAGCAACGTTTGTTACATCCGAGATAAACAGTTCACGATAAGCAGCATTCTTGGAGAATAAAAATGTTTTCAACAGGGAAACAAATCATTAAACAAAATATAAAGCCTGGCTCGGATATACCTATCTCTAAGGGAGAGACTGAATTTTTCACAGAAATTTAACCATGTATACCCAGCCATGTATAAAAATTAACACATACATGCTCAGCTCAGGGTCACAAAACACAGGCGTGCAGATTTTTAATTAAAGGCACGCTCCAGCATGTAATTTGCTGTTTATCACAACTCGGAATATGCAGTCCAGGATCTTGGGGTATTTTTATAAAAGTTTGTAAATGCATGAAAACAGTCAATTTTTCAAAGCACAAACCAGGAGACAATACCGAGTTACACCAGAAATAGTGCATGAAAGATGGCTTCAAATTCTTTCTTTGCTAAGTTCGGGAGAGAGGAAAAGGAGAAGTCCAATAATTCTTGGGGCTGGGAAACTGTCCCCGAAAAAAAAAAGAAGCGCAGATTATTTGAGGTCATTCCTTGCAAGTAGAGAGGGGAAAAAAATCGAAATAAACAATAATGGTCAGTTTTATACATTTAAGCCCTGCTCGGAGAACAAGAAAAACAGTCACGTCTTGAGATAATTATTAATGTGAGGTCTATTTCCTTTCCTTGAACTGAGGCCAACATATTTAAGGGAAGGAGCACAGTGCAGATAGAGTCCAGCCCGGCTCTCTCTCAACAGCTCTGTTCGTTTGCATGGCAGTCTGATGTAGTCAGGGTGGTAATATTGTGCATCTTCATACAGTTATGTAGACCTTTTTGACAAGAGCAGTGTGCCAAGCAGATGTGAAAAGCAACCCTATTGCAGCTCTCCTTTCTGTTTAGAGCTCATCACAGTAGCCTTACTTCTTTCAATTTACATCCCGTTTGATGCATTTACGTCATTTATTTACTTTTCTCCCCAAAGGCGCTTACATTAATTGCCTCTCCTCCATTTTGTCCTCCCAACAGCCTGCAGAACCGGCCCAAGGTCACCAAGCGAGCAGAGTGAAGACTCAGACTTGGTTCTTCCAGATCAGAGGTAGTCAAACTGCGGCCTTCCAGATGTCCATGGACTACAATTCCTGCCAGCTGGCAGGGGCTCATGGGAATTGTAGTCCATAGACATCTGGAGGGCCGCAGTTTGACTACCCCTGTTCTAGATCCTACTACAATCTTCTATCCACTGTACTCTGCTAGCTCTAACATTACAGAACGCATCTGTTTAGATCAGACTTTCCCACATTTTTCACTGCTGAGAAAACTCTGGAACATTTTCCAGGCTTCGAGAAACCCAGAAGCAGCATGAGCGTGCAAAATATGGTTGGAAAGCATAGCTGTGTACACACCCACCCAGGACTCCTCCCCTTCCCACCCCCTCCAGGCCCATCACTGGCCATTTTGGAAGGAGGGGAAATCAGCATAACCATATACGGTCGTATCACCCAATAAATGTTTAACAAATTTGAAATATATACATATAAAAATAATTAACTCCCGTCCATTCGGAAAAACCTTCCAGGGCCGTCAAGAAACCCCAGGGTTTCACAAAAGCCTGATTTAGAGTAGCCATTTATTTAGGGATGCATCTAGAAATATCCACCAATTTACATAACATCCATCCTACAGTTGCCATGAACTAGGCTCACCTGATCTCTCCAGGTCTCTAAAGCTAAGCCAAGTCAGGCCTCGTCACTATTTGGATGTCTCTTGCCTTGAAAACCCTGTAGCAGGTATGGTGGCACCATACAATGCCTTGAAGGCCCCTCAATAGTACCACAGCATGGGGGGGAGGGGTTCAAAATGGCAGCTGGGGAGAGCCAACTCGCCCCGTGTCTGCTGTTTACAGTTCTGAGCGACAAGGAAAGGAAGTTTTTAATTTAAAAAAAATCTACTTGTATTTTGGGAGGTTGACCCACCCCCTCCCAAAATGGCCAATGAGGGCCTGCAGGGGGTGGAAAGGGCCCCAGCTATTTAAACTTTTGCAGCTTGGGCTCCTCTCACTTCTGGGGGGGGAGGGGTGTAACAGAGAGCAAGACCAGCTAACATCACTTCCTGGTACCTCGAAGCCTGAAAAATATTTGGCGAACTCTCCTCAGGCAAAAAGTTGAAAAAGGCTACCCTATAGGGCAGGGGTAGTCAAACTGCGGCCCTCCAGATGTCCATGGACTACAATTCCCATGAGCCCCTGCCAGCGACTGCTGGCAGGGGCTAATGGGAATTGTAGTTCATGGACATCTGGAGGGCCGCAGTTTGACTACCCCTGCGAGTCACCATAAATCAGCTATGCTTGATGGCAAAAAGAATAGTTAAGACAACATAAAGTGCCTTCCTAGCTACAGTTTTGCAAAGCTAATAACCCCACTGAAATCAAGGGGACTGTAATCAAGGTCTGCGTACAAATGCAATTAATCTCTTCGCTGCATGTGTCTCTGGCGATCCCGTTTCCCAGACTGAAAACTGAGGCATCCTTCAAGGGGTTGGACTAGATGACCCTGGAAGTCCCCCTCGAGTCTTACCCTCCATAAGCTGAATGTTCTGACCTCTCTAGGGGTTATGTTAAAGTTGTCCTATTGAAACGGTTCGACAAGTTAATTATGGCAACCTGTTAAACTTATATTCACTGTTAGAATTGTTATTGATACATTGTTGTGACTCTTATTAATGTATGACAATATATTAATGAATATTCCACAACGTTCCCATATAGACCGTCCTGGGCCGTATGGGAGGGCGGTCTAGAAATCTAAGAAAATAAATAAATCACTCTGTGTTTCTAAGAGTCAGCGAAGAACCCTGGTCTTTCATTAGTCCTTACAAGCAGAGATTCGAACCCGGTTTCAAAAGCCTCCTTTCTTATTTATTTATATATTCATTCATTCACTCACTCATTTACTCTTACGGTCTCGATGAAGCATAGCAGAAAGTGGTGAATTCCCCTCACACACGGACACCAATTCCCCCCTTTAAACAGTGACTCACAAAAAAATAAAATAAAACGTGTATTGGCTGCGTAGTTGAGACAGATTAATTAAGCCGGGCTCCATCTGCCCAGCAAGCACACCTGAGCTCCTCACGCACCTGGCCAAGCGCCAAAGCAAGACGCGGAAAGGCATCTGTCTTTTTTGGAACGGAGAGACACAACAGTTTTTAAACAACTTACTTGTTATTATTCCAGATACAAAGTCTCTGGAATGACGAGATTCCCATACACATAAATGCACACACCGCACAGAGGAATCCCCCCCCCCATACAGCTAGGTCTGCGTTCCTCCCCCCCAGTTATTTTTTAAAGGATGGTACTGGGGAGAGAGGGGTTGGAGCGTCCACTGGAATACATACACGAAACTGCCTTGTATTGAGCTACACCCTTAGTCCATCCCAGACAGAATTCCTGAGAACCATGGAAGGGTTTCTCAAATGGGTGGGGCTTAATTATATAGAGATGGAGATGGAGATGGAGATAGAGATAGAGATAGAGATAGAGATAGAGATAGAGATAGAGATAGAGATAGAGATAGAGATAGAGATAGAGATAGAGATAGAGATAGAGATAGAGATAGAGATAGAGATAGAGATAGAGATAGAGATAGAGATAGAGATAGAGATAGAGATAGAGATAGAGATAGAGATAGAGATAGAGATATATAGATATAGATATAGATCTAGATCTAGATCTAGATCTATATTTTTTAAAAGGTCTGGCGGGTGCGCCTTGACAGATCATGCATAAACGATGCCGTTTCGCCTAGGTGCGATCTTACGCTTTTTCACCCACTACTGCGTCCCACGGAGCCAAAACGCCAAAACGCCGCTTCTAAAATAGCTTCGCCTATTATAGCACTGCCCCCAAAGTGACCCAGAAAGGCCAACAGGCAGCGTTCCATAGGATTGCTCCCGAGGAAGAAGGAAAAGAGAGGCAACTTGTCTTTCAGAGAGAGAGCGAGGGATGGAGGGAGAGGGGGAGGGAGACTTCCCACCCAGACCCAGCCGGAGCAAAAATTCCAAGCCAGGGTCCAAGGCCTGGCTCAAGCAAAACAACTGCAAGCGTTTCTAGCCTGTAGCCGAAAAGACTGAGTGGGAGACTTCCAAATGGACTAGGTCTGATCCAAACAGCCACACATCTACTTCCGCGAGAGCTTGCACGAGTATTTGCTCGGTTTTTTGACCACTGAGAAAACCCTAAAACGTTCTTCAGACTTCGAGAAATCCTAGGAAGGCCAGGACCATACCGATTATGGCTGGAAAGTATATCTGTGTACACGCCCACCTGGGGCCCCTCCCCTTCCCACCCCTTCCAGCCCCATCATTGGCCATTTTGGGGTGGGCGGGTTGACATGGTCATATCATCTGATAAATCTTTGACAAATACAAAAAATATATGAAAAAATGAATTCACTCCCTCCCTGGCTTAGACCCTGACTTTCTCCCCAAACAGGACCCATCTCCAAAACAGCTTACGTCATCCTTCCCTCCTCACTTGCATCTCACAACAGACTTGCAAAGTAGTTTAGGTTCCGAGTGCGAGGCAGCTCCCCCAGCCATCCGTGACAGCAGAGTGCTAACAACACTCCAGCTTTTTGCAAAGCTCCCAGCATTTAAAAATGGAATAGAAAAACGAAGGCAAAGGAATTAAATTAAACACAAATAACAAATAATTAAATTAGCCCAAACAGTTTATGCAATGCAATTAAGGTTTTCATCATTCCTTTTAGGGGAGTCCTGAGCAAATTGCTCAGTTCCTCAAGTTTTCTTGACATGATGATATTTAGGACTGCCGACCGCCAGGTAAGCCGGGAAGATCTCTTGGAATTACAACTGATTTTCAGACACCAGCTTCTCTGGAGCAAATATACCCAAAAGCAAACGAAACCAATAGGCAAAAAGTGGTATCTTCTTGAAATTTATTAAACCTAGGGCTGCATTTAATACATTTCAAGAAAATAGCACTTATTGCCTAGTGGTTTCATTTGCTTTGGGGTGTATTTCCCTGGAGCAAATGACATTAAACCCCATTGAGGTCTCCCCTTTTCCCAAATCCTACCCTCTCCAAGTTCCACTCCCCAAATATGGTATTTCCCAACGTGTTGTTGGCAAATCTAAATATCAGAGGTGGAGATCTGTGACTCCAGACTTCTGGGGAAGGGCTTTGCATAGAATCAAAGAAACCTCCATGTCTCTGATTACAATGGAAACATGACAATGAAATGCACAGCAGAAAACAGCATATATATATACATTTGTACTACATTTGAAACTAACACCTTTTCCTCGCTGGCCTACTTTCCTGCAAGTCGCTCCCCTCGATTTTTTCCGGAAACACCAACAGTGCATTATTTTACACAACAAACATTTAGGCAAAGGAAGAAAACAGGAATGGCTACCTGGGAAGAAGCTATCTGGTTCCCACTTTAGGGTTGCTAGGCCCCTACCTCTTAACCAGCGCGTGGCTTTTTCCTGAAATAGACTGAGCAGGACCACAGGCTAACAGTCTCAGATCTACCAGAGCCAGCTTGGTGTAGTGGTTAGGAGCACTTTTTAATCTGGAGAGCCAGGTTTGATTCCTCGCTGTCCCGTCCCCCCCCCCCCCCGCCACCCCCACATGCATCAAGCTGGGTGACCTTGAGCTCGCCACAGCACTGAGACAGCTATTCTGACTGAGCAGGAATAGCAGGGCTCTCTCAGCCTCACCCACCTCACAGGGTGTCTGTTGTGGGGAGAGGAAAGGGAAGGCGAATGTAAGCTGCTTTGAAACTCCTTCAGGTAGAGAAAAGCGGCATATAAGAACCAATTCTTCTTCTGCTACCTGTGGCTCAAGGGAGAGCCATCTGCCTCTGTGGAAGGGTGTCAGTCTTACATGCAGAAGGTCCCAAGTTCAATCCCGAGCACCTCCAGTTGAACAAGGATCAAGCAGCACCTGATACGAAAAACCTCTGCCTGAAATCCTGGAGAGATGCTGCCAGTCTGAGCAGAAAACAGAGACCCTGGTGGACCAAGGGTCTAATTCAGTGTAAGGCAGCTTTGTGTAGATTGGTTCACTTATGCTGCCTTCCCGTTTGTTCCCGGACACAATTCAAGATACTGGTGGCATCCTGCAAAGCCCCGTATGGTCTGAGAGCAAGATGCCAGTAGCGATTAAGACCGGCAGCCTCAAATCCAGAGAGCAGGGTCTGATTCCCCACTCTTCTTCTGCATGCAGCCAGCTGGGTTACCTTGGGTCAGTCCCAGTTCTCTTAGAGCTGTTCTCGCAGAGCAGTTCTCTCGGGACTTTCTCAGTCCCACCTACCTCACTGGGTGTCTGTGGTGGAGAGGGGAAGGGAAATTTTTTTGTAAGCCACTTTGGGACTCCTAAAGGTAAAGATATCCCCTGTGCAAGCACCGAATCATATCTGACCCTTGGGGTGACGCCCTCTAGCGTTTTCATGGCAGACTCAATACGGGGTGGTTTGCCAGTGCCTTCCCCAGTTGTTACCGTTTACCCCCCAGCAAGCAAGCAAGCTGGGTCCTCATTTTACCGACCTCGGAAGGATGGAAGGCTGAGTCAACCCTGAGCCGGCTGCTGGGATCAAACTCCCATCCTCATGGGCAGAGCTTCAGACAGCATGTCGGCTGCCTTACCACCCTGCGCCACAAGAGGGACGTGAAAAGTGAGGTATTAAAAAAAAACAGCTTCTCTCTTTTGAATCCACTACATTCCTCTTTGAAGGCCTTGTTTCAGTTTTTTAAATTAGGAATATGACCCCTCGGGAAAGGGTCTTCTTAGTGGTGGCACAACTCCAGAAATAGCTCCCTAGGGAAATTTGCCTGTCCCTTTCTGTTGCCATCTTCTGCGAACTGGTGAAGGCTTTTTCATTTTGCTCGGCCTTCCCTCCGTAATCCCTCCCTTCCTCCTCAATGTTGCTTTTATGGTCGGTACTTCCTTTAAGCTCTTGTTTTAACAATGCATTTGAGTGCTGCTTTTAAGAAGAGGCTTTTAATTTGGATGCTTTTAGAGCAGAAAAGTAGTCTGAAACTCTGGTGGACGAATGGACAAATTTGAATGGACGAATCTGCTTTGTGGCTTTTCCATTTAAAAAATTAAAGCCTGTTCGGAATAGAAGCAGTGCTGATATATTATCCCCCGCTTTTCACTACCTGAAGGAGTATCCTGTCTCACGCAGTAACCAACCAGTTGCCTTGGAGGGCATAGGTGGGACGGAAAGAGCTCTGAGAGAACTGCTCTGCAAGAACAGCTCTAAGAGAACTGTGACTAGTCCAAGGTTCCCCAGCTTGCTGCATGTGAAGAGGAGAAGAGTTGTTTTGTAGATCCAGTTTATCGCTACTCAAAGAAGTCCCAAAGCACCTTACAAACACCTTTCCTTTCCTCTTTCCACAGCAGACACCTTGTGGGGCTGAGAGCTCTAACCGAACTGTGACTAGCTCAAGGTCATCCAGCTGGCTGCATATGGAGGAGGAGTGAGGAATCAAACCTGGCTCTCCAGTTTACAGTCTGCCACTCTTAATCAACACACTACACTGAAGAAAGACTGTGTGGTCTAAAAGAGTCGTGCCCCAACAATCCAACTGCAATTGAGTCATGAGAACTCCTAAAAATGTGCATCCTGCCCCTGAAGATAGACATTCCTAATAGCCACTCTGTCTACTAGCCACAGATGCACCTGTTGTTCAGAAATCTGTCTCACCTTTTAAAACCATGAGCTCTCACGGCTACCTCTGGCAATGAACCACCCCCACCCACCCCCCATTTAATTTTCTGTCCAGTAAAGAAGCACTTAGAATCATAGAGTTGGAAGGGACCTCCTGGGTCATCTAGTCCAACCCCCTGCACTATGCAGGACACTCACAACCCTCTCCCTCATCCACTGTAGCCTGCCTCCCCTTGAGCCTTCACAGAATCAGCCTCTCCGTCAGATGGCTATCCAGCCTCTGTTTAAAATTTTCCAAATTTCTATTTAAAAACTTCCTCTAGGCCGGCCTGATTTCTCCTCTGCACAGAGCTCACCGTGTTGAGAGAAAGCACCAGCTGTAAAGTTCTGGCCAAACCATTAAAGGAAAGAGATTTTATTTATTTACTTATTTATTTAATCAAATGGGATTAGAATTCGGTCGTGATTACATCGTCTACAGTTGAGGGGAGGGAAGCCATTATGGCAGGGCTGCTTCAGGAATATTCGACGAACAGAGGATACAAGTACTGTCACCAGCCTGCCACCCACTCGGACTACAGGGAAATCAGGCTCGGGAAAGGTTTTCCAAACTTGCAATGCACCGGAGAGGGCTATCTTCTTTGTGCAAATAAACGGAGCACACTGGAGTGCCAGTGGACTGCTAACATCCAAACCACGGGTGATCAAACTGCGGCCCTCCAGATGTCCATGGACTACAATTCCCATGAGCCCCGGCCATCTGGAGAGCCGCAGTTTGACTACCCCTGATCCAAACCGTCGTAAGTAGTGATTTTTAGGTACTCGTGACGAGGGAGTGAGTAACAAACAGCTCAGAGTCGGCCACTGCAATCGTACAAGTGGAAGTGTGCAAAGAGGAACCAATGGTTTTGGGGAAGGTATGATTTCACAACTGTACAGTCGGAGCTGCACTCATCATGATGACAGAGCCAGTATGGTGCCGCGGATAAGAAAATCAGCTCAGTAGCCAGGAAACACAGGTTCAAATCCCTGTTTGTGCAATGGAAGCTCAGTGGGTGAACTTCGGCCGGTCACGCACTTTCAGCCTAACCTACCTCACAGGGCTGTTATGAAATAATGTTGTAAGCTGATTTGGGTCACCCCCGGAGTGAAGGGCGGGGTACAAATGAATTAAATAATTAACTGGAACGAATAGAGGTAATATTTGACTCGTCTAGACCAAGGGTAGTCAACCTGTGGTCCTCCAGATGTTCATGGACTACACTTCCCATGAGCCCCTGCCAGCATTTGCTGGCAGGGGCTCATGGGAATTGTAGTCCATGACCATCTGGAGGACCATAGGTTGACTACCCCTGGTCTAGAAGGATCATCTTCACATTCAGTGCAAAAATACTTTTTTCCCTCCATAATCTGGACATTTACTTGAAAATCTAGCCTTTCAAACTAGCTGCCTCAGCCAGCTGAAGCAAGTGCTGATTGGCTAGCGGCTGTACAGTCACCAAATGACCTCCCCACCCTCCTTCCTGGAATGGCTTGGCAGATTGTTTTGAGCAAATGTTTCCATTCATTTGAATAAAGCGACGGATGAATGCACAAGGGTAGTCTTAAAAAAAGAAATCGATTGCAAGCACGGGGCAGGGACGAGACGGATGGCTGGCCCCAGCGACGTAGGAGTCGATGGAACATATGTTTCCCATGCAAATTGTGAAGAAGAGCTGTGTTTTTATACCTTCTTTCTCACTACCTGAAGCAGTCTCAAAGTGGCTTGCGAACACCTTTCCCTCCCCTCCCCACAACCAGATTGCGAGTGGGTGGGTAGATTGGGTCAATGCTTAGCTTTTGTGGCCCTTTCTTCCATGCCCAGGGAAATATCGATAGCCCCTTTGCGATCCCCCCTTGCTCTCCTCTTCTCCAAGCAACACATACCCAACTCTCTCAGCCTCTCCTCCGTCCTAGTCACCCTTCTCCAATCACGTTCCAATTTCTCAATATCCTTCGGGGCACAATAGTCCAAATGGGGTCCAACCAATGCATAGTAGGTTGGTATTAGAACTGTCCTAAGAAGAGCCCTACTGAATCAGACTAGTCATCCACCTATTCCCGTATCCTATCTCACACAGCAAACAACTAGTTGCCTTGGACAGCCAACTAACAGGGCCAACTAACTGAAAGAGCTTTGAGAGAACTGCTCTGCAAGAACAGCTCTAAGAGAACTGTGACTAGTCATAGAATCATACAGTTTATAGGGGCCATACAGGCCATCTAGTCCAACCCCCTGCTCAACGCAGGATCAGCCCTTACCATCCTAAAGCATCGAAGAAAAGTGTGTATCCAACCTTTGCTTGAAGACTGCCAGTGAGGGGGAGCTCACCACCTCCTTAGGCAGCCTATTCCACTGCTGAACTTGTCCAAGATCATCTGGGTGGCTGCATGTGAAGAGAAGAAGAGCTGGTTTTCAGATCCAGTTTTTCACTACCCCAAGGAGACGCGAAGCAGCTTACAAGCACCTTTCCCTGCCTCTCCGCACAGCAGACACTCTTGCGATGTCGGTGAGGCTGAGAGAGCTCTAATAGAACTGATTTGCAAGAGTAGCTCTAAGAGAACTGTGACTAGCCCAAGGTCACCCAGCTGGCTGCATGTGGAGGAGGAAGGAGTCAAACCCGGTTCTCCAGATTAGAGTCTGCCACTACAGCACGATGACCCTCTATAGAAGGGGTAGTCAAACTGCGGCCCTCCAGATGTCCATGGACTACAATTCCCAGGAGCCCCTGCCAGCGAATGCTGGCAGGGGCTCCTGGGAATTGTAGTCCAAGGACATCTGGAGGGCCGCAGTTTGACTACCCCTGCTCTATACGTTTTGGCAGGCGGTAGGATAAAAGAAACAGAGTCTATTTGGGTCAAGGTTTGCCGAGGGGAGGGAAATGGAATACAATGCCATGCAATTCACCTTCCAAAGCAGTTATTTTCTCCAGGTAAACTGATTGCTTGAGGTTGAAGATCCATCGCAATTCTGGGAGATCCTCCAGGACAGCCAACCTGGTGTAGTGGTTAAGAGCAGTGGCCCCTAATCTGGAGAATCGGAGAGCTGTTCTCGCAGAGCCGTTCTCGCAGAGCTCTTTCCGCCCCACCCACCTCACAGGGTGTCTGTTGTGGGGAGAGGAAGAGAAAGGCATTGTGAGCCACTTTGAGACTCCTTCGGGGAGGGAAAAGCAGGGTATAAGACCCCCTTCGCTGATTTTGTCTGTACGAATTCAAAAGTACAACAGAAACAGGAAATGGGAGAGGGGGGGGATCAAAAAAGAAAGTCTATTGGGTGGACAGCCGGCTGACGGGTCTGTGGGTGAGCGATTGTCAGGGCCGGCGGACATCGCAAACAAACCCAGAAAAAGGTCTGCGGGTTTGCGTGACTCATCCCACTGGGCCGCTGTGCTCGCAGGCACTCAGCTTCGATTTCCCGGCCTTGCTGGAGGTAGGTTTCGGAGCGGTAGAAGCGAGAGGAGTTCAGAATTGGATGCACGGAGCCAAAGTGCCACTCTCCCGTCTCCGGCCTCCCGCGCAGATGGAAAAAAACAGCGGGGGATTAGTAAGGAAGAAAGTAATTGTCCTCGAGCTCTTGAAAAATAGCCAATATTAATGGATTCCTTTGTGGGTTACCTGGGGGCCTCCGTCTCCCGTTGGAGACCAATATAAAAATAGAGGACGGCTGAAAGAGGCAGGAGAGGAAATGCTGTCGGAAGGGCTGGAGAAGGACCTCTTCAGACTGCCAAAAGGCACACGCTCTCTGCGGGCTCAACGGAGGAAAAGAGGACTGGGAACGTTGGGAGGGACTAGAGCAGGGGTAATCAAACTGCGGCCCTCCAGATGTCCATGGACTACAATTCCCAGGAGCCCCTGCCAGCGAATGCTGGCAGGGGCTTCTGGGAATTGTAGTCCATGGACATCTGGAGGGCCGCAGTTTGACTACCCCTGGACTAGAGGGAGAATCTGTGGGGGCAAAGCTGAGCCGGAGAGTCAATGCGCTGGGCAGAGGGTTTAGCTAGGCCCAAAGAGAGCCAACCTAGAACCTTACGTTGCAATAGCTGGGGGAGCTTGGTCTGTTTAGCCTGGAGAAGAGATGACTGAGAGGGGATCTTATAGCCATCTTCAAGTATTTAAAAGAGTGCCATATAAAGGATGGAGCAGACTTGTTCTCTCTTGCCCTGGAGGGACGGACCAGAACCAATGAGATGAAATTAATTCAAAGGAAATTCCGTCTAAACCTCCGGAAGAAGTTCCTGACAGTTAGAGAGGTTCCTCAGTGGAACAGGCTTCCTCGGGAGGTGGTAGGTTCTGTATCTTTGGAGCTTTTTAAGCAGAGGCTGGATAGCCATCTGACGGAGAGGCTGATTCTGTGAAGGTTCAAGGGGGTGGCAGGTGACAGTGGATGAGCGAGAGGGTTGTGAGTGTCCTGCATAGTACAGGGGGTTGGACTAGATGACCCAGGAGGTCCCTTCCAACTCTATGATTCTATGATTCTACGGATCCAATTACCACAGTGCCACAAAACTGTACTGGAAGATCTGGGGGCAGTCACTGTTTCAACCTAACCAACTTAAAAGGTGGCTGCTGTGAGGCTCAAAACAGAGGAGAGGGCGTGGCTCTGAAGTGGAGCATCTGCTTGGCGTGCAGAAGGTCCCAGGTTCAATCCCCAGCTTCTCCAGTCCAAAAGGATCAGGCAGTAGGTGATGGGAAAGACCTCTAACCAGAGGCCCTGGAAAGTCACAGAGAGGGGGCCAGGGCTCAGCAACAGAGCACCTGCTTGGCATGCAGAAGGTCCCAGGTTCATCTCCAGTTTAACAGGACCAGGCAATAGAAGATGGCAAAGGTCTCTCTGCCTGACACCCCGGAGAGCGGCTAGAAGCCTGAGTAGACAATACCAACTTTGAGGGACGGATGCTCTGACTCAGTATATAGCAGTGAGAACTCGGACCAGCTAACCTCATTCGCTGTTCCGACAACCCTGTGAGGTTGATTGCGTGGAAAGAGCATGACTGGTCCAAGGTCACCTATTGAGATTCCGTGACATGAGTGGGAATTCAAACCCAGGTCCCCCTTCCTCCATACTTGTCTGACACTCTTAACCACTGGGGAGAAAATTAGGGTCGAATCTGCACAAATAAATGTGGGAAATGCAATGTCCGTTCTAAGGTTCAAGGCGGGGGTATGATTAAGTGAAATAAATAAGCTTGTACATCAAACCGAGAAACTATTCATTTTATGACTTCCCTGCCTTCCGAAGAGGGCATCAATCACAACCGCTCATGTGCCTCCTTCTGCACAACAGATTAATCTAACTCCATTATTCCGGCTGCCCTTTGAAAGATACCCCTGCCCATGACACCAGGACGTAACTCACCAGATAAACCAAGCGGAATAACAATGGGAGTTAATGATCTGGACGTGTATACAAGAGACAGGGCCTGCATTTAGACACTGCAAACAATGGTGAATGAGCCAATGGTGTTTTCTGGCTCGTGTGCTTCCCCCGCGCGCATGGACACACTGACGTACGCATGAAGACTTACTGGTTCTTTTCTGTGTGTCTTTCCCCAAAGCACGAATTAGTATTTGAACCTTCTTCCGTTAATTAATTGACACCTTACCTCACCTTATAGCTTACATATTTCTCTTATCCTCCATTTTATCTTCACAACAACCCTGCAAGGTGGGTCTGGCTAAAAGTATGGGACTGGCACAACAACCAGCAATCTTCCATGGGAGAGCAGGGATCCGAACATGCGTTTCCCATATTGTATTCAAAAACTCTGCAGCGGCCCGCCTATGATTCTATTACGGTGGATGAGCAATAGGGTTGTGAGTGTCCTGCATAGTGTAGGGGGTTGGACTAGATGACCCATGAGGTCCCTTCCAACTCTATGATTCTATGATTCTATTACCTGTGTTTCAGACAGAGGACTTTTGCATCACCTGTTCCTTAGCCTTCTAACTGGCAATGCCAGGTACTGTTATAAACAGTTCTAAGCCAAGATTATGCTATTCAGTCTGTGACTAATGAAGATTGGAAATGTTTAAACAGAGGCCGGAGAGCCATCTGATGGAGAGGCTGATTCTGTGAAGGCTCAAGGGGGTGGCAGGTGACAGTGGATGAGCAATTGGGATTTGAGTGTCCTGCATAGTGCAGGGGGTTGGACTAGATGACCCACAAGGTTCCTTCCAACTCTGTTATTCTATGATTCTAAGATTCGACACCACGGTCTCCAACTTCACAGAGCGCGAAGGTTTATGCTCGTGAGGATTTTCCAAGATTCGTCATCACAAACAACCTGTCTTTTGCTCCATATGAAAGCAGCTAGGATCTTTCAGTAGGTATAATAACTATTAAATAGATGCTAGCAAAGAATGTGGATTTTTCCCCTTAAGATAAGTATTTTTCCCCCACAGGAAACCATCTTACTGCAGCAACAAGTCGTCCGTTATTTCTGCAGGCAAAACTTCTACGAATTCGAACACATTCCTGATACTGGGGGGGGATCCTGTGGTCTTGTTTATGGCTTACAGAATGTTAAAAGCCTGTTCGTATGCTTATGTGCCTTTTTAAAACATAATCTAATCTACCAACCTTTAAGAGCATTACAACATTCGATAACAAAAGAAGCACGGACGACGGGAGGGAATTTCAGCATAATGCTAAAGCTGCTTTTCTTTTTTGGGGGGGGTGGGTTCCAAAACATTTTGACTTTAAAAAAAAATTGCTGTTAGATCTGAGAACTCCTAAGCCAAGAGTGAAAATTGTGTTCACAGTACACAGTGGTATCATCATTAACAGACTCCCAATATGACACAACCAGAGTCAAACTATCGAAACATATCTTTAACCGCTCCTAGCGGAGCGGAAGAAATAAAACAGTAAGGGCCCCGAGGGCGGGCCCTGTCCGGGATGAGGAAGGGTGCCAATAGGCCCCTTCCCCTGGACTGACAGGCGGAGGGCCCAATCGGGAGGCGCGAAGCGCCTCCCGATTGGGCCCTCCGCTTGTCAGTCCAGCCCCAAACTGTCAATCAGCAGCCGCGCACAACGCGGCTGCTGATTGGCTGTTTGCCTGGACTACAGCCAATAGGGAGGCGCGAAGCGCCTCCCAACCCGCCCCATCCCCGACGAGGGCTACCCTTCCCTGCACGGCGGCCATTACTCTGCTGGCCGCCGAAAGGGAAGGTAGGCCTGCGGCTCCCTGTGCCTTCCCCCAACTGGGGGAGTACAAAGGATTCTGCGGGCCCGGGGACGGCGCTGGGAGGCTTGCTGAGCCGCCCTGCGCCGTTCCCGGGCGCTCAGAAGCCGCTGGGGGGGGTAGGAGGGGAGAACGGCTTCTGCGCGCCCGGGGAGGGCGCAGGGCGGCCGAGCCGCCCTGCGCCCTTCCCGGGCGCTCAGAAGCCTTCGCAGTTGGGGGCTGGGGAGGGGAGAATGGCTTCTGCGCGCCCGGGCAGGGCGCAGGGCGGCCGAGCCGCCCTGCGCCCTTCCCGGGCGCTCAGAAGCCTTCGCAGTTGGGGGCTGGGGAGGGGAGAATGGCTTCTGCGCGCCCGGGCAGGGCGCAGGGCGGCCGAGCCGCCCTGCGCCCTTCCCGGGCGCTCAGAAGCCTTCGCAGTTGGGGGCTGGGGAGGGGAGAATGGCTTCTGCGCGCCCGGGCAGGGCGCAGGGCAGGCGATCCGCCCTGCGCCCTGCCCGGGCGCTCAGAAGCCTTCGCAGTTGGGGGCTGGGGAGGGGAGAATGGCTTCTGCGCCCCCGGGCAGGGCACAGGGCGGCCGAGCCGCCCTGCGCCCTTCCCGGGCGCTCAGAAGCCTTCGCAGTTGGGGGCTGGGGAGGGGAGAATGGCTTCTGCGCCCCCGGGCAGGGCGCAGGGCGGCCGAGCCGCCCTGCGCCCTGCCCGGGCGCTCAGAAGCCTTCGCAGTTGGGGGCTGGGGAGGGGAGAATGGCTTCTGCGCCCCCGGGCTGGGGAGGGGAGAATGGCTTCTGCGCCCCTGGGCAGGGCGCAGGGCGGCCGAGCCGCCCTGCGCCCTTCCCGGGCGCTCAGAAGCCTTCGCAGTTGGGGGCTGGGGAGGGGAGAATGGCTTCTGCGCGCCCGGGCAGGGCGCAGGGCGGGCGATCCGCCCTGCGCCCTGCCCGGGCGCTCAGAAGCCTTCGCAGTTGGGGGCTGGGGAGGGGAGAATGGCTTCTGCGCGCCCGGGCAGGGCGCAGGGCAGGCGATCCGCCCTGCGCCCTGCCCGGGCGCTCAGAAGCCTTCGCAGTTGGGGGCTGGGGAGGGGAGAATGGCTTCTGCGCGCCCGGGCAGGGCGCAGGGCGGCCGAGCCGCCCTGCGCCCTGCCCGGGCGCTCAGAAGCCTTCGCAGTTGGGCGCTGGGGAGGGGAGAATGGCTTCTGCGCCCCCGGGCAGGGCGCAGGGCGGCCGAGCCGCCCTGCGCCCTGCCCGGGCGCTCAGAAGCCTTCGCAGTTGGGGGCTGGGGAGGGGAGAATGGCTTCTGCGCGCCCGGGCAGGGCGCAGGGCGGCCGAGCCGCCCTGCGCCCTGCCCGGGCGCTCAGAAGCCTTCGCAGTTGGGGGCTGGGGAGGGGAGAATGGCTTCTGCGCCCCCGGGCAGGGCGCAGGGCGGCCGAGCCGCCCTGCGCCCTGCCCGGGCGCTCAGAAGCCTTCGCAGTTGGGGGCTGGGGAGGGGAGAATGGCTTCTGCGCGCCCGGGCAGGGCGCAGGGCGGCCGAGCCGCCCTGCGCCCTGCCCGGGCGCTCAGAAGCCTTCGCAGTTGGGCGCTGGGGAGGGGAGAATGGCTTCTGCGTCCCCGGGCAGGGCGCAGGGCGGCCGAGCCGCCCTGCGCCCTGCCCGGGCGCTCAGAAGCCTTCGCAGTTGGGGGCTGGGGAGGGGAGAATGGCTTCTGCGCCCCCGGGCAGGGCGCAGGGCGGCCGAGCCGCCCTGCGCCCTGCCCGGGCGCTCAGAAGCCTTCGCAGTTGGGGGCTGGGGAGGGGAGAATGGCTTCTGCGCCCCCGGGCAAGGGTGGGAGAAGATGGCAAAGGCTCCTGCGCGCCGTCCCCGGGCGCTCAGAAGCCTTTGCAGTTGGGGGCTGGGGAGTGGAGAATGGCTTCTGCGCGCCCGGGGAGGGCGCGCAGGAGCCTTTGCCATCTTCTCCCACCCTTGCCAGCCACCAAGCGCTGTCCCCAGGGACAGTAGCTAGCGCCCATTTTATTCTAATATAAAATGGGCTTAAAATCTAGTATGAGGCTATAAATGAACTGTGAACAGGGATGTAGGGTAGATACGGGAAATTTGTTCCAGATACTGGGCTTTGGGGGGGGGGGGAATTGCCCCTAAGCCTGAAATGCCTCTAAACCAGGGGTACTCAAACTGCGGCCCTCCAGATGTCCATGGACTACAATTCCCATGAGCCCCTGCCCTTCATTCGCTGGCAGAGGGCTCCTGGGAATTGTAGTCCATGGACATCTGGAGGGCCGCAGTTTGACTACTCCTGCTCTAAACGAACCCCCCCTTTTTCATAACATATTATTATTTTTGTTCGACATAAGATAGAAAAATACAAATACAGTAAAACGAATTAAATTGCTATAATTCTAAAAATTCTAACAGTTAAGCCCTAAGCCCCCTCCCAATAACAATCCTTTGTCATTTATTTTGCTAGGTAACTCCGATAAAGACCCCATTGTTCTCAAAAGGGATCTCCTGTTTTTCCATTAACAACCAATGTTAATTTTGCCATTTTATCTAGCCAATCGTCTATTGAAGGTAGTTCTTGCAGCTTCCCTTTCCTGACCAATACCAATCTTCCTGCCGTTGTCTATCCTGTTCCCCATATAACTAAACTCATTCTGGTGGAAAGAAGTAAACTGCTGCATTTCGGGGTACTGCTACAATAGAGGGGAACGTTTACCCTACAAGCCTACAGGGCACCATATGTACCGTCCAAGGGTCCGCACAATGTTTTATTTTGCGGAAACCTGTCCATATAAAATATACATACTGGCCCCTCTCCTACTGGCACAAAAATGTCCATGATAAAGAACAAAACATATTAATGATCATTAAAACGATAACATCGAGGAGTCTGCAGCAGGGATGCAATACTTAAAAGATAGCTGCAGGCCAGCTTTCCTCTCAAGGATCTGAGATCTGAGGAACCACACAAGTTGAAAAGAATATACATAAAAGCCGCCACCAGAAGATCAAGCCGGCAGTTCCAGAACTGTATCCCATCACAAAAAAAATGAAATTATTAGTATTATTATTATTATCTCTTTATGAATGGTCACAGTCAAATCTTTCACTGGTCAGGGGTACAATTCCAGCTCTAGCCAGGTTCTTGGGAACCGTAGGGGTAATTTCGCAGGATTCTTGCTGTTCCACTGTCTTCTTGAGCTGAGCTGGTGTGATTGCAGGGGCTAACAGCTTCACCAGCCTAGCTGCTGGAAGGGTGTCCCGCAGTAGACAGGTCTCTGCTAAGGAGTCAGACTAAATGTATCCAAGACCCTCATTCAATATGGTAAGAGCAAACCTAAACTCTTTAACACAGTGGTTCTCAAGACCCCTTCTCAGGACCCCTTTTGGGGGTTGAACGACCCTTTCACTCCTCCTCCCCATGCAGCTAGCTGAGTGATCTTGGGCTAGTCACAGCCCTGATAGCACTCTCCTGACTGAGCAGTCCTGTCGGAGCTCTCTCAGCCCCACCTCCTTCAAGGGGTTGCGGGGAAAGGAAGGTGATTGTGAGCCGCTTTGAGACTCCTTCAAGTAGTGAAAAGTGGGGTATAAAAACCAACTCTTCTATTATTATGCTTAAAAGCCTTATTTAAACAGCCTCTTACAAAAGTCAGAATGTTGGCAGTTTGTTCTGACGTTCATCGAAAGGTTGTTAACACACGTAGCCTTTTCCCATCTCGTTTCTTGCCTCAACGAATCCCCCACACGCACACCCCTCTCCGCACTCCAAATACTTGGTTACTTCTCAAGCATGTAATAGAAGCACATGGCCACAACGGGCGCGCCTCTTTGACCGAACCGTCCAGCAGCAGACCACACTGCGTGCAAAGGGGAAAACCACACGGAGACCCTGAGTCAGCTAACTGGAAAGTGTCAATGGCAGTTCGATACAGACACCCTCATCTTCCAACGGCAGCTATCGATTTGCAAGTCCAGGATACAAGCCCCGGCCGCCAGCAGGGACAGCAACCCAGGGTCTTAAAGGAAGAGGCCAAAGTGACCCCCCCATTGGCATATCCAGTTTCATGCCCAAATTATGTGGGATTAGCAAACACCACCAGTTAACGCTGGCACTTCGCCGTAACCTTGCCAAAGACGACCCCCCTCCAAAATATCCCATCCCTGCTTTTTGTTAGGACGTGGATTCAATATCTGCAAGCAGAGTTTGCCTACTTTAAAAAAAATGTTCCTCGTCTAACTCTGCAGTGCGTAGATTCTGACATCCTCGAAAAGTCTCCCGGCCCTTTCTCGGGTAAAGATGAAAATTTCATGCTTTCGCAGAAAGGGAAGAGAAAGGCCCGGAGAAATATTCCTGGTGTAAAAGAAATACATTTTAAATACTTCTCATTGACTTTAGTGAGGCCTCCAGTTGAAGGTATATTTAAATCAGCAAGAGAGGAAAGAACCGCTACACTTTCCTGCCAGAAATGCTATGAGAAAGCTTGCGTTCGATGAGCAGAGAGTAAGGGAAAGCTCTGCCTGATTCGTCTTGTTCATACAGCAGGGGTGGCCAAACTGTGGCTCTCCAGGTGGCATGGACTACAATTGCCATGAGCCCCTGCCAGGCTATGGGAATTGTAGTCCATAGAAATCCGGAGAGTCACGGTTTGGCCAATCCTGTATACTAGCGATCCCCAACCTGTGGGCCGTGGACCAAATGTGGTCCGTCGACTAATTGGAGGTGGGCCCCGAAGGACGCCTTCTCCCCCCCCCGCCCTTTACAACACACTTTGGGTGTCATTGTCTCCCATCACTCCCAGATGGGACTATCTCGTTGCAGAGAAACAAGCTCAGGGTTCCCATTGATTTGTCATTGTCACGAATTAAAATTTCCATGAAAATAAAATGTTCCTTATGTTCATTGTTGTGGCGTTTCTGTATCTTATTTTGAAGGGATGTTTAAACATTACCATAGCGATCAGAGAGCGTTAGGGCAGTGGTTGAGAGTAGAGGAGTAAACTACCCCCCCCCCTCCAACGGTCCTCAGTAAAATTGTCAAGCGTTGAGTGGTCCCTGGTGATAAAAAGGTTGGGGACCACTGCTGTATACAACATGGATCCCCAACAGGGTGCCCAGGAGAACCAGCACCCTTTCCGGAATACGGAAAATGTTCTCAGAAAGTGGGTAAGGTCAACTGGTCTCCTGCCCATTTGATAGTCTCTAAAGATGAGAATAACATTTTGGTGACACCAGCTCTAGCAGTGTTGGTTTCATTTTTCCTCTGATGCTTCTTGGCCAGTGTAATTTTTATATTTACACCTCTTATCTCCTCCACTGGGTTTTCCAGGTGGCCATTTTGTTGTTAAGCCCATCACATGGTCCAAATTCAAGAAGTCCTCAGTGGTTCGAAAAGGTTGGGGACCCCTGTTGTACAGGATTTCCTTTCCAAGATCAGCCCAACAGAAGTCTACAAGCAAGGTATGAAGAGGCACGCCCTCACCATGGACTGTCCCCAGCATCTACCATTCGAAAGTGTACTGTTTCAGAACATGGAGGTTCATCGAAGCTTGGAACTGTTGAAAGACCCAGCTTTCACTCATCCTGCTGGATCAGACCAGGGATCCATCTAACCAGCATCCTGAGAACATTAGAAGAGCCCTGCTGGGTCAGACCAGTGGTCCATCTAGTCCAGCATCCTGAGAACATCAGAAGAGCCCTGCTGGGTCAGACCAGTGGTCCATCTAGTCCAGCATCCTGAGAACATTAGAAAAGCCCTGCTGGGTCAGACCAGTGGTCCATCTAGTCCAGTATCCTGAGAACATCAGAAGAGCCCTGCTGGGTCAGACCAGTGGTCCATCTAGTCCAGTATCCTGAGAACATCAGAAGAGCCCTGCTGGGTCAGACCAGTGGTCCATCTAGTCCAGTATCCTGAGAACATAAGAAGAGCCATGCTGGATCAGACCTTTGACCCATCAGGTCAAGCATTCTGGCTCACATCATACACAACCAGTTCCTCTGGAGCAGGGGTAGTCAACCTGTGGTCCTCCAGATGTTCATGGACTACAATTCCGGAATTGTAGTCCATGGACATCTGGAGGACCACAGGTTGACTACCCCTGCTGTGGAGGGCCAACAAGAAAGCATAGAGGCTAATACCTTCCCTTGATGTTGCCTACTGGCATTAGAATTATGAGATAGACTGCCTCTGAATGTGGAGATTCCCTTTAAGCCACCATGTCTAGCAGCTGTGGATAGATCCATCTGCCATGTAGCAACCTCAGGTGTTCTCTCTCAAAGAGGACCAACTAGCAGTCTGAAATTATTTCAAGGTATGTTAATTATTCTACAGACCTGCCAACATCCCTATTTCCCCCCCCCAATTCTTCTAAAACACCAACGCAGCTGTCTGTAGTTTTATGGTTACCGCTTTCAAATATTTATCTCCCTCCTTGCAAGCTTACAAATTGATCGTAAAATCTCGATCAAGAATCATAAAAACATTAACCGTAGTGGTAAAATCTCTTCCTGTTTGGCCGGGGGGTGGGGGGAGAACTCTAAGACAGGGGTAGTCAACCTGTGGTCCTCCAGATGCCCATGGACTACAATTCCCATGAGCCCCTGCCAGCATTTCCTGGCAGGGGCTCCTGGGAATTGTAGTCCATGGGCATCTGGAGGACCACAGGTTGACTACCCCTGCTCTAAGACACCTGAAACACTGAGCACAGTACAAACTGTTGGACGGAAGCGGGTACCCGCCCACGAATTTTTGTGCCACCCTAAAACAGGGACCCTTTAAGCAGTCCCAGACAAACACAGCTATCCCCTTGTGGAATTTGTAACTTATTTTTAACCTCGGCCCTGAAACAAAGATATTAGAGGGGAAACGCCCCTCCTAAAAGCTAGAGTTCACATCAGAGATCGTGCCAATGCATTTCCTAAAATGTTTTGTCCTTAAAAAAAGAAATTGAAGAAGAAGAGTTGGTTCTTATATGCCGCTTTTCTCTACCTGAAGGAGGCTCAAAGCAGCTTACAGTCGCCTTCCCTTTCCTCTCTCCACAACAGACACCCCCTGTGAGGGAAGGGAGGCTGAGAGAGCCCTGATATTACTGAAGAAGAAGAAGAGTTGGTTCTTATATGCCGCTTTTCTCTACCCGAAGGAGGCTCAAAGCGGCTTACAGTCGCCTTCCCATTCCTCTCCCCACAACAGACACCCTGTGGGGTGAGTGAGGCTGAGAGAGCCCTGATATCACTGCCCGGTCAGAACAGTTTTATCAGTGCCGTGGCGAGCCCAAGGTCACCCAGCTGGCTGCATGTGGGGGAGCAGGAAATCAAACCCGGCTTGCCAGATTAGAAGTCCGCACTCCTAACCACTACACCAAACTACACCAAATTGCAGCGTTAAACGCTTCCAAATCTCCTATCCGTCTCCTAGAAGGCTCGCTGAAGGGAAGCGAACGTCCTGAGAGATTCTAAGGAAAGAGCTCTTATTTATGAGCCACAGGGAAACCCATCAGGCTCCCTTGCACAAATTTCCCACACTCTAGTCCTCCCCCCCCCCCCCAAATAACAAAATCCCACAGACTGCTATTGGCGGTCCTGGCTTGGCCAAAGTACACAGTGGAAGACAAATCCCGAGGGGGAAATCAGTTCGTGTTCTTCTGGACAAACAAGGCCGGTTATTCTAGGATCACAGCGAAGGCTTTGCTATTCCCTGCTAAACGTTTGTTGTGGTTCGCTTTCAGCCACCGAGATTGACGATTTAAGAGTCTAAAATTTATAGGGCGGAGGAGGACATCCCCATATTTGGAAAAGATTTTTTTTCTTCTTCTTCTTCTTCGCTTTGTTTTTTCCTCCTAGGGGGAGGGGGAGAACAGCTGTGAAAGTCCTGCTGGGGAGGGAGAGACAAGAAAGAGAGACCTAGAAGTCCGAGGCGTCCGAAGGAGGGAGCATCTTGGAAACAATTTTGCCAGGAGTCCGTGCCTTGCTGGGACAGCAAGGCCTCACAGCATGCCTGGCTGCTGCAAGCTGCCCCTCTGATCGATAGATCGACCTTCTGCTACAAGAGCCAGCGTGGTGTGGCGGTTAAGAGGGGCAACGTCTAATCTGGACGGCAGGGTGTGATTTCCCCACTGCTCCTCTGCATGCAGCCAGCTGGGGGACCCTGGGCCAGACCCTGTTCTCTTAGAGCTGTTCTCTCAGAGCAGTTCTCTCAGAGCTCTCTCAGCCCTACCTACCTTGTTGTGGGAAGAGGAAGGGAAAGCCATTTGTAAGCCAGTGTGGTGTTGCGATTAAGAGGGGCAATTTCAAATCTGGGGAGTGGGGTTAGAAGCCTCACTCCTCCTCTGCCCTAGAGCCAGCTGGGTCATCTTGTGCCAGTCACAGTTGTCTTGGAGCTGTTCTTAGACAGCAGTTCTGTCTAACACACCCCAACCAGCTCACAGGGCATCTGTTGTGGGGAGAGGAAGGGAAGGTGATTGGAAGCCGCTTTGAGATTTCTTCGGGTAGAGAAAAGTGGCATATAAGAACCAACTCTTCTTCTTCTTCAGTAATCTCAGGGCTCTCTCAGCCTCACCTCCCTCACAGGGAGTCTGTGGTGGGGAGAGGAAAGGGAAGGCAATTGTGAACAGCTTTGAGACTCCTTCCGGTGTTTGTAAACAGCTTTGGGACTCTTTCAGGTAGTGCCAAGGGGCTCACAAAAACCAACTCTTCTTTTTGTTTTAAGTTATTTCCCCCCCCCATTTTCCCCCATTCAGTCCTCTGCTCTTTCCCTCCCCCCGGAAGAAGAGCCGGGAGAGCCGCCCCTCCCCCCGCAGGCGTCCCCGGACAAAGGCGAGGCAATTAAAATAATGGAAGGCTTCCTGTCGGAGGGATCCCCCCAAGGGATGGGAGCGAGACCGCCCGAGCCCACGAGTCCAGATCGCAGACGCCGCACAAGCCGGGCGCCCACCTGGCATCCTTCTGGATCGCTCCCTCCCCCCAATCCCACTCTTTCCTCTCCCCCCTCCTTAGCCATCCCCGGTTTGCAGGAGGCGGGCCGAAAGCGGAGCCGCCAAGTTTTGAAGGCGCTTCAAAGCCCCCTTTCCCATCGGCGCACACTTCCCCAACAGGGGGCCCGCGGGCCACGGGAATGTAGGATCTGGGGCGGAGGGAGGGAGGTCGCCGGCTGCTTGGCATGCCCTCTACCCCCCCCCTCCCTCCGTGCAGAAAGCCTTTGATCTCGCCCTCCTTTTCCCCAAGCGCCTCCAACTCTGCGCGCAAACCAGCCCCCCCCCCATCCCCCATCCAAGTAAAGCAGGTGATCCAAATGCGGGAGAGCCCTGCGCGGCCGAGACGCACAGAGAGAGAGAGAGAGAGCGAGAGCGAGATCTAACCGCCGCGCGCAATTCCCCGACGCATCTCCCTAAACAAAAACCAAAAAAGTTATTCGGCAAAAGCGAACGAGGAGGGTCTCCGGCGAAGCGACACCTACCCGTGGCCCCCGGCCTGGGGAGGCTGGAGCGGGGAGCCGTCCCCGGGGGCGCGCCTCGCCTTCCCTGCTTCCTTCCTTCCTTCCTCCGGCTCAAGGACGTGGTGGATTCCCTGCGCCGGGCAGGCGGCGGCTTCGGAGGGGAGAGCGAAAGAGAAACCGGAGCCCCCCCGCGCGCCAGCCCCAAACAAGATCCCGGGCGGGGGGAGAGAGAAGAGCGGCGGCGAGGCCGGCGAGAAGAATGCCAATCCGGCCCCGGCTGCAGGCAGGTTAATTGGCTTCCCGGCCTCGCCGCCTGGCCGATCCGGAGTCACTTCAGAGTGATGGGGGGGGGGGGGGGGAAGGAAGAAGAGTCGCTTTCGCTTGGGCACCTCGGGGGCTCGTCCTTAAACAAGATCTGCGCTCCTTCTCTCTCTCTCTCTCTCCCCTCCCCCTCCTCTCTCCCCAAGACCACCCCCCCCCCGTCTCCCTCCCCTCCTCCCTCCCCAGACTTCTCCGCAGTTCTCGCAACGGGCTGAGTTCGGATGTAAACAAGCTGGTAATTGACACGCGAGGAGCAAGCGCGGAAAGGGGACGGGGGATTGGGGGTCCCTTGCCTGGGCGTGGGGGGGGGGACCCATGTTTTAAAAAATGCAAAATAAGGAACGGAGGGGGGGAAGCCTTGGGGAGGGGGACAGAATATTGCCCCCAAGCCCTTCTTGGCAAACTGGTCCTTTATGTAATGCCACACGATCCCCCCCCCTTTCATCCGATGTGCTTAGAAGTCCGTTTCAGGGACTACAATGAGGGGATTACTCTCGAGCAAATGTGCCCTGGGGCTCAAAAGCAGCTGAGAACCGGAGGAGGGCATCCCAAAGAAGTCAGGGACCGAGACTTACTTTGGAGTTAAGTTTTTAAGGTGTTGGGGTTGCAAATACCTGGCATTCTGGTCCTCTTAGCCCTTGCGATCCCTTGCCTCCCTCTCCCTCTTTGCCCAAAATGCAAGCGGAGATCTCCTCCGGCAGAGAATTTCTTCTGTTGTTATGGACAGCACCCTGTGCCGGAACAAAACAGTAAACAATCCCGATTTTCCTTTTTTTCCAGGTGAGAAGCGCTCTGAATTGTAAGTCCTGCTGAATCAATGAGACTTGAAGAGAGAGACCTACCATGGAGTGCAGCTGAGGGATCTGAACCTTTCCCCCTTTACTCAGAAGTAAGCTCCACATCGCTCAGTGGCCTGGGCTATCAAGCAAGCATGCTGAGGACTGTGGCCTTCTTGGTCATGGATGAGGTTAAATCCCAGGAAAGAAAAGCGTGCCATAGAGAGAAGGGGAAACCAGTTCAGGTTTTTCCGTGGCTGTTTGGTTTCCTAGCCTTTTGGTAGCCAAGGGGGTCCTTTAATTGTTTAAAAAAACGCATTTGCCTGCTTCAGCCCAGCAATGGGAAGGTTGTTGTGGGAGTTTTTGAAATTTAGCCTTTATGGAAAACAAAAGCCAAGAGGAACCATGCAACCATGCAAGAGGCTATTCTGTCCAGCGGTTGCTTGAAAGCAAAGCCGGTGGGTTTTTTTTGGGGGGGAGGGGGGTTGAAAACAGACATCTGCTTCAGCCTCTGGTCCCCACACACCAATACCAGATAATGCTCTTGTCTCCAGAGCCGAAAGAAGAAAGGCAGAGAGCCCCTTCCTCCTTTCCAGCTAGGTTTGGAAAAGCCCCCTTGCCAATGCCACCTTCTGCGTAAAGAGGAGAGATGAACTAAGGAAAGTATGCCAAGATCAAGGACCTGCTGTCAAAGTGCTTTTTCTTTTTAAGTGACTTTCCAAAAAAGAAAAACAGCAAAAGAAACTACGGGACTGTTTGAGCACCCCTGCCACAAGAGCAGAAGGGGAGTAGAGAATATGTAGCCCAGAAAAGAGAATATTTCCTGTTTCCAGAAGGGGAGGGGGTGGGTGGGGCATGGATGGAATAGACAGGACTGGAGGGGGGCCGAGAGAAGCTTTGATCATCCGGCCTGGGGGGCTGGCTGCATTTTGTGCGTTTTCCTAGAGCTGGTGCACGGCACTCTCCTTATTTCTGTCATGTGCATCTCTCCACGACAGAAGCCATCGCTCCGGGCTCTTCCACCCCCCCCCTTTCCCATTTCCCACACTGCACCAGCCTCACCGCCGGGAAGATCAATGGGAAGGAGCCCCAGCTGTTTGCCCGGCTGACTAGCTCAAGCCAGTCGGAAGATCCTTTGATTGGCAGGCCGAAAGGATCCCCGGACAGGACGGCGCTTCCCCCCCTCCCTCGCCTTTGAGAAGAAATTAAGCGTTGGTTGTGCTGAGAGAGTTTTCGGTTTGGTGTGCTGGTCTGCCCTGAAGGGCTAATTACCCCTGACTGTATCTCCGCAGGTGTCAGAAGCTATGGAGGGTGGGCTCTGGCTCGTATGTGGATGGGCAACCTCCAAGGAACGCCAGGAGCATGTGGTGGCCCACCACCTCTCAACAGCTCATCCCTATAGCAGGGGTGACCGAACTATGGCTATCCAGATGTTCACGGGCCCTGCTAGCAGGGGCTCATGGGAATTGTCATCCATGGCTCTCGGGAGAGTCCATTTTGGCTACTCCTGCCTCACAGGGTCATCTGGTAGGAACCCAATGCATCTGACTTCCTTCTCTCTCCCATTATATCCCCCCGGCAGCTCTAGGAGGGACAGGGGACGGCTAAGTTGTATGGCAGTGGTCCCCAATCTTTTTTAGGCTGGGGACCGGCAGGGCAACTGCCCCGCCCGCGCATTGCGCATGCGCGGCCGCACCAGCGCATTGCACATGCACAACCAAAATCGCGCATGCGTGGCACTTTCGGCCTGGGAAGTTTTTTACTGCAGGGGGGGCGGGGAGAGGGAACTGCAGCCCGGCGCCATGGCCTTCGCGGCCCGGCACTGGGCCGCGGCCCGCAGGTTGGGGACCACTGTTGTATGGCATCTGCCTGGCATGCAGAAGGTCCCAGGTTCAACCTCTCCAGGTAAAAGATCTGCCAGTAGGAACGGTGAAAGACCTCTTGCTGAAGCCTGGGAGAGCCAAATCTGAGCAGATTATACCGATTTACAGACAAGGGTCTAATAAGACACTTTTCTGCATTCGTGGGAGGAAGGTGTGGCTGAGAAAGGGGCATGGCCGAAGATCATCCCAGCAAGCTTCTGTGACACAAGCACGGATTTGAACCAGAGTTCCCCACTTCCTAATCCGACTCTTTTGACCCCTGCCCCACACTGGTCGACTTCGCGGCATGCCTGTGCCCAAGCGGGCCCAGACCAAACTTTAGGACTGACCTTATATACCACTTCCAACAACCAACTTCCCATTCGTTCGAAAGCCGTCCAGAGTTGAGCAACTCAAGCAGTGTCCATGGCATGTGTGAATGGGTCCCCAAAGGGAAAGTAACAACTGTAAGAGGGGTAAAGTCCCTGCCAGGGAGCACACTTTTGCAAGGGGATTCTGGTTACTGCCACTAACGAGATTGGTGTTTTACAGGTTGTCATGCCCTCTGCCAGATACCCTGCCAGCTGTTTTCGGGTGTATCTAAAGAAATGGCCACATGGATTGCTAGGGGGGGGCTCCCCTAAGTGTTTGTGGAAATGCCCACTCCTGCAGGACCCAGAACAGCCCCTCTGACCACCATCACTGGCAGTCTTCAAGCAAAGGTTGGATGCACACTTTTCTTGGATGCTTTAGGATGCTCTGGGCTGATCCTGCGTTGAGCAGGGGGTTGGACTAGATGGCCTGTGTGGCCCCTTCCAACTCTATGATTCTGTGATTCTATGAGAACTGGGAGGAAAATCAGAGGCTGCAGAAAAAGGAGAATCATAGAGTTGGAAGGGGCCTCTATGGCCCCTTCCAACTCCATGATTCTCCTTTTTCGGCTGAGCCTCAGAGGAGGGAGGTATATAAATATAATAAATAAATACATCTTTTCAACCCCATATTCTAAACTGAATCCTTGACAAGTGCTCGTCCAACTGCTGCTTGAAGGCGGCCAGTGAGGGGGGAGCTCACCACCCCCCTATGCAGCTGATGTGATTGCTGAACCACACTTACTGCAAAAACCTTTTCCCTAATGTCCAGCAGATCCCTTTCTACCCATAACTTAAGCCCATTGCTGAGGGTCCTCTCCTCTGCTGCCAATAGGAACCGCTCTCTGCTTTCCTCTAAGTCAGGGGTCCTCCAGATGTTCATGGACTACAATTCCCATGAGCCCCTGCCAGCAAACGCCTACCCCTGGACTAAGGTGTTCATTCTCCAGGGGGAATCTGGTGATCTCCCAGAATTACAAGTGAGCTCCCGATTATGTAGATCAGGGGTAGTCAACCTGTGGTCCTCCAGATGTCCATGGACTACAATTCCCATGAGCCCCTGCCAGAGTTTGCTCATGGGAATTGTAGTCCATGGATATCTGGAGGACCACAGGTTGACTACCCCTGATGTAGATCACTTCCCCTGGAGAAAATGGCCACTTTGGAGGGCAGACTCTCCGCATTGCACCCCACTGAAGCCCCTCCCCTCTGCAATCCGTACCCGCTCCCAGCTCTGGGTCCCCCGCTCTTGTTCTAGCCCACCTCGCTGCATTGTTGTAAGCTCATCTTGGAAGGGCGCACTACATGTGCCATCCTGGCCACTGCAGAGGAAGTGTGGGTTAAAAATAGATAGATAAATGAGTCATGTTTTAAAAAATTATGTCACATTTGCATTTCCCACATCTGGGATTGGAATGCAAAACAGGCAGGGGCTAGAATGTGAACACACAACGCTGCCTTCGACTAAATCAGGCAGCCTAGTCTGGCATTGTCCCTTTCTTGGCTGGCAGTGGTGCTCCGGCACCTATGAGCTGGGGATTGGGGGAGCGCCCTGGCTCAGTGGTAGGGCACCTCCTTTTTAGAATGTATTTATTATTTATTATTATTTCTTTGTTCAGTTTATATGCCGTCCTCCCAGCAAGCCAGAGCAGGGCAGTGTACATAGTCGATGCATGGAAGATAATCACAATGCAATGGATAGCTAATTTTCAATCAATGAAGATATAATTAATAACCGTTGTATTTCTAATACACTCATAGGGTCTATAAGTCTTCTGGTTTGGGGTGTTTTCATGGCGGGGGGTAGCTTGGTGTCGTGGTTAGGGCTGTGGACTTCTAATCTGGCGAGCCGGGATTGATTCCCTGCTCTTCCACATGCAGCCAGCTGGGTGACCTTGGGCTCGCCACAGCACTGATAAAGCTGACCGAGCAGGAATATCAGCGCTCTCTCAGCCTCACCAACCTCACAAGGTGTCTGTTGTGAGGAGAGGGAAGGGAAGGTGAATGTAAGCCGCTTTGAGCCTCCTTCGGGTAGGGAAAAGCGGCATATAAGAACCAACTCTTCTGCTTCAGTATTATCAGGGCTCTCTCAGCCTCACCTCCCTCCCAGGGTGTCTGTTGTGGGGAGAGGAAAGGGAAGGCGAATGTAAGCCGCTTTGAGCCTCCTTCGGGTAGGGAAAAGCGGCATAGAAAAACCAACTCTTTTTCTTCTTCAGTAATATCAGGGCTCTCTCAGCCTCACCTCCCTCCCAGGGTGTCTGTTGTGGGGAGAGGAAAGAGAAGGCGACTGTAAGCAGCTTTGAGCCTCCTTCGGGTAGAGAAAAGTGGCATTTAGGAACCAACTCTTCTACTTCTAGGTGTTGGCATGCAGGAGGTCCCAGGTGCAAATCCTAGCATCTCCCATTCAAAGGACCAGTCATTAGACAAGGGGAAACACCTCTGCTTTAGAGCCGCTGCCAGTCTCAGTTGACAATAATCAGCCCTGGTTGGACTGGTGGTCTGATTCAGCATGAGTATCCACGACTACATGTGAAATATCAGTGACCGGAACCCTCTGCTGGCAAGTCGTCAGGCCTTCCCTCTGCACGCTCAGCTCAAAATTGACCAACTTCCACTTTCTGTCATGCACGGACAAGGTTCTCAAATAGCGCTTTTCCAGTGGACGTCTCATAAGAAAAGTCAGACTCCGGGTTACCACCCCCACTGTCCCAAGTCAACACATCTTCCTTTAAAGCAGGGGTAGTCAACCTGTGGTCCTCCAGTTGTCCATGGACTACAATTCCCATGAGCGTTTGCTGGCAGGGGCTCATGGGAATTGTAGTCCATGGACATCTGGAGGGCCACAGGTTGATTACCCCTGCTTTAAACACAAGACTTTCCAAGGCGATTTTGGCTCGGCTTCGGGTGCAAAGTCCGAAGCGGAATCCTGCACATCTCCCGCTGAAGAATCCGAACCTGCCGCTGTCTGGGAATACCCTGCCCGTGACCCTGGAGAGTAACTTCCAGGTGGAGTATCATAGAATCATAGAGTTGGAAGGGGCATACAGACCATTAGTCCAACCCCCTGCTTAATGCGGGATCAGCTAGTAAACCACATAGAGTGAGGCAGGTTGAGTCACACAGGATGGGTTGGGGATACTCACACTGTGTCCAATGTGACAGTCACAAGTGATTTAAGGATGCGTGGGGCCCTAGGAGAGTACTCTTGTGGGTGGAGGGGCCCTTGATAGTGGAAAGGGGTGTTCCTCTGAGTGGAAGAGTGGAAGATTTTAGGTGGAGATTAGTTGAGCACTTGTCAGGAGTGTGTGATTTTCGAGTCCCTGAGAACTGGCTGGGATGACCCTTTGTGGTCTCTTCCAACTCTGTGTGATTCTGATTCTGAAAAGAGCTATTCCAGTGTGCAATCTCCCCTTTTGGCTTGGGATTTCTGTTCTGCCCACTTCTAACCAGTACACCACACTGTAAATACAACGAATTAGAACACTGGCCCATCAAGGTCAGCATGGTCTGCTCAGATGGGTAGCAGCATTCCAGGGTCTCAAACAGAAGTCTTTTACGTCACCTGCAACCTGATCACCTGATCATCTTAACCGGAGATGCCGGGGATTGAACCTGGGACCTTCCGTGTGCCGAGCAGCTGCTCTTCCAGTGAGCTACAGCCACCGTGTTATAGGATAGCACACTGTAGTCCTAACTGCTAACCCATCCCAGTGACACACCAACCATTGAGAGGTGTTTTTGCTTTCACCCTGTTAGAGTTCCAGAGTTTTCCACGGAGGAATCATGCGCATTCCATTGTAGGCACACTTGTGGAGTACGTGTCCATGTTTTTTTTTACTTCTGACTCTAGTAGTTACTGAACTAAAAATGAATACTGCATTCAGGGACACAAGTACCGTTGAATTTTTCCCTCTTTTCTGACAAATTCCAGAAGAGGACTGAAAAGAGACGGATTGTGGGTGGGGGGGGAAGAAATGGCTGCTTTTGAAATCTAAAGCTTCTCAAAAGCTGGGGAGGGGGGTGGGGGTTGAAAGGGTTTCCTTGTACCTGCGCGCAGAATGTGAACCCCCTAATTCTGTGATGCTTTGTAAAAGGACTCTATTGTTTTGTCTCTTATCCTGCCTGGAGTAGCTCCAAACAAGCCGAACAAACACTCAGAAAAAAAGGGATGGAACATCATGGCAAAAAAGAAGAAAAAACACCACCAAAAAACCCCTTCACTAAAGGCATGAATAAATATTTACAAACAAGCTCTCCCCGGAGACTGCAAAGCCGTACAAATAACTAAGGTTTTCTTGAAAAGGAATTACGGGGCTGGTCTATCTGTGTAGTGCGTACTTGCATCCCCAGCCACGTAAAAAGGTATCTGCAAAAATCAAAGAGGGATACTCAGAGAGAACATTATCTGTAATTTCTGTTATGAAAATCAGAAATTGTTTCAGAAGGATAAGACTATCAGTGGCTATTAGCCATGGTGACTGAGAGGAACCTCCTCCTTCATAGGCACTAAGTCCCAGACCCAGAAGGCAACATCAGCGGAAGGTCTTGGCTTCTCTGCCCTGTTGTTGATCCTCCAGAGGAACGGCTTGGCCACCATGGAAGACCGGATGCCAGGCCAGATGAACCACTGGTCTGATCCAGCAGGGCTCTCTTATGTCCTTAGGATGCTGGACCAGATGGACCACTGGTCTGACCCAGCAGGGCTCTTCTGATGTTCTGAGGATGCTGGACTAGATGGACCCCTGGTCTGACCCAGCAAGGCTCTTCTCATATTCTTAGGATGCTGGAGGTTTCTTTTGGTGGTAGAAAGCAAGCTGCCAAAAACCAGCTCGTCTTCTTCTGCAGAGTAGTTGTAATTCTGGGAGACCTTCAGGCCCCACCTGGAGGCCGTCAGCCGTACATCTTACAATGGGGCAAACCGTTGCGGAATTCGCACAAATCCTTGCTGCGGAAACATGGTCCTTCCCATCGATTTCAAAACGACACACCTCAAAGATCAATGGCATGCCGAACTGATCGTGTGTTACTTCTGATGCAATGCAAAACGTCATTTTGGAGGGAGGGGGAACGGTTCGTTTTCTTTAATTGGAAAAGACCTTTCCTGCACTTCCGTCTTCCTCAGCTTCCAAGCTGAAAGACATCTAACCATTATGGATATTTTTGACTGAGAATCGAGCCTCTGAGGAGATAAACAGAGGACTCCTTTGAAACGGGCAAACAATACCCTCATTTGATGAATCGGGATGCATTTTGCTGCTGACGGCTAAGTGGAGAAAAGTGCTTGGACGGCTATCGGAATCCTGTCGCAGGAAATCTATCCCAGCAATTTTGTTGTCCTTTAAATGGGCAGAGGCGTACACATTTGGTGAGCTTGCATGGATACGAGTGATGCGGTGGTCATAGAATCACAGAATCATAGAGTTGGAAGGGTCCATAGAGGCCATCTAGTCCAACCCCCTGCTCAACGCAGGATCAGCCCTAAGCATCCTAAAGCATCCAAGAAAAGTGTGTATCCAGCCTTTGCTTGAAGACTGCCCGTGAGGGGGAGCTCACCACCTCCTTAGGTAGCCTATTCCACTGCTGAACTACTCTGACTGTGAAAATTCTTTTCCGGATATCTAGCCTATATCGTTGTACTTGAAGTTTAAACCCATTACTGCGTGGCCTCTCCTCTGCAGCCAACAGAAACAGCATCCTGCCCTCCTCCAAGTGACAACCTTTCAAATACTTAAAGAGGGCTATCATGTCCCCTCTCAACCTCCTTTTCTCCAGGCTGAACACTCCCAAGTCCCTCAACCTATCTTCATAGGGCTTGGTCCCTTGGCCCCAGATCATCTTCATCGCTCTCCTCTGTACCTTTTCAATTTTTTCTACGTCCTTCTTGATATGAGGCCTCCAGAACTGCACACAGTACTCCAGGTGTGGTCTGACCAGTGCCGTTGTATTTGTAGTTTAAACCTATTACTGCGTGTCCTTTCCTAGAACCGTACAGGATGAGTGGCACCTGAACTCTCAGGGGGGTCGGTTCACATGGATTCTGGGGCTGTTGGACCTTCTCAAATCAGATGCCCGATTTGAAGATAAAGAAAAGGAAAAGTTGGTTCTTATATGCTGTTTTTCTCTAACCAAAGGAGTCTCAAAGTGGCTTACATTCTCCTTCCCTTTCCTCTCCCCACAACAGATACCCTTGAGGTGGGTGAGGCTGAGAGAGCCCTGATATTACTGCTTGGTCAGAACAGCTCTATCAGTGCTGTGGCGAGCCCAAGGTCACCCAGATGATTGCATGTGGGGAAGGAGCATGTCTCGAACATAAAAGCATAGACAGGAGAACTTTGAGGGAGGGGTTGCTGAAATAGTCACATTTTACGTCCCGCTGGGCTTCTTCATTCATGCTGCTTGTTTTCATCTCTTCCTGTATCGCTTGCTTTTGCAGACCCATCTTGCCCGGACCAGAGCTCGCCACATTAATAGGACTTTCCCTGCAAATGAAGAATAAGCGTTTCCCTTTCGATGACTTTGAGTTTGCATTCCCCTCTAGTGGGAAGAGTTCGGAATTGCAGCATTTCCCCTCCTGGATGCAAGTCGACCTCCCGTCTTCATCAGCTCTAAGTGCCTGATGAATGAAAGCTCCTTAGCTCATCAATCATCTCAAACACGCCTTGTCAGAAGAAGGTGATGCACCATTCATAAATTCCCATTTCTGGGTGCAAGGAAAGGCTTACGGCTGGACGCAGGGAAAGGAATCAGAATCACCCAGAGTTGGATGAGACCACCAAGGGCAGTCCGGTCCAATCCTGATCTCCTCTGAGAGCTCATCCCACCAAATAGGGCCAAGGATTGAAAAGGTCCTGGCCCTAGTTGAGGCAAAATGTACTTCCCTGGGGCCAACTGGTTGGAAGGTGCAGAACAGAGTGCTCTTCTGGGGACATGGCCAGAGAGGTGGTCCCTCAGGCAAGCTGGGCCAGACTATGAATGACCTTAAAGGTAAGCACCAGAACCTTAAACCTGATCCGGAATTCTGCCTGCAACCAGCGCAACTGCTGGAGCTCAGAGCAGATGTGGGCCCTCCAAGAAGTTCCAGTAAGGACCCAGGGCAGATGTTCATTTCGTAAGTGGATGGAAGTTCCTTCTTGGAAATACTTCTTTACACAGCAAATGGTTATCACGTGGAATTCGCTGCCAGAGGATGTAGTGATGGCCACAGGCATAGACAGCTTTGGCAGGACCGTCCAAACATGCATTTGGTCAGCTCCATTCAGGAAGCAAGTCACGGTTTTGCCATGCAAATAATTAGGTAAAGGGATCTCTCAAGTATCATGCAAATGTCTTGTGGGGTAAAATCCCCGATGTAAAATTATTCTTTTTCTAGAAATCCCTTTCTCAGTTTATCCCTGTAATGACAACTGAACAAGAGGCAGCTTTAAATGTTTTGAATAAACAAGCTAAAAATGGTAGGCTTCTTTGTCTTAAAAAGCCCCCTTCCTAGGCAAGGATCCTAAGCATCCTGGGTGGGGCCAGCCATCAAGAGTCAGGAGAGTGTTTTGGTCAGGGATGTGTGTATGTGATCTGAGAGATCCAGGTTCACATCCTTTCTTGGTTAGGAATTCTTGCTGGGTGATCTTAGGCCTCTCTCTCTCTCTCTCTCTCTCTCTCTCTCTGCCTAACACATATGTGAATGCTGAATCAGAACCTTGATCCAGTAGAAGAAGAGCTGGTTCTTATATGCTGCTTTCTCTACTCAAAGGAGTCTCAAAGCGGCTTACATTCGCCTTCCTTTCCTCTCCCCACAACAGACACCCTGTGAGGTGGGTGAGGCTGAGAGAGCCCTGATATTACTGAAGAAGAAGAAGAATTGGTTCTTATATGCTGCTTTTTTTACCCGAAGGATTCTCAAAGGGGCTTACAATCACTTTCCTTTTCCTCTCCCCACAACAGACACCCTGTAAGGGAGATGAGGCTGAGAGAGCCCTGATATTACTGAAGAAGAAGAGTTAGTTCTTATATGCTGCTTTTCTCTACCTGAAGGAGGCTCAAAGCGGCTTATGGTCACCTTCCCTTTCCTCTCCCCACAACAGACGCCCTGTGAGGTGGGTGAGGCTGAGAGAGCCCTGATATTACTGCTTGGTCAGAACAGCTTTATCAGTGCCGTGGCGAGCCCAAGGTCACCCAGCTGGCTGCATGTGGGGAAGGAGCAGGAATCAAACCTGGCTTGCCAGATTAGATGTCTGCACTCCTAACCACCACACCAAGCTGGGTCTCAGATTATGATCTGAAGACATGTGCTTCCACACAGCAGTGTGTATCTGGAATTAAACTTGGCTGGTCTTAAAGGTGCACTGGACTCCAACATGGTTCTGTGTAAAATAATATGCCTCTCTCTGTCTCCAGGTGTTGCCTTGAAATTGTAAAGCTGCCTTGAGTCCCTGGGGTGATTTAAAAAAAATAGTCCAATAAATAAAAGGTGCTTTTGAAGTCTAAAAGAGTAAAGGATATTTCCCCCCCCCCCCGATATTATTTTAACTGTCTTCCTTCAAATATTTTATTTTGAAGAACAATATGTTCTTATTGTTGTAAGCTAGGGATGAAAAAGGTCCAAGGGATGCCTGTACTAAATGACCCACCTGCCGTGAAAGGAAATGGAACGTATTAGTTACACCTGGTTAGGTACCAATTATGGATCCCTGATTGATCTTGTCCAGAAAATGAAAAATCTGCAGGACATCCACCAATATCTCTCCAGGTAGATTATATCCTGGCTTTTACCACCACCACCCCATAACCACTGCAGGCTTGAAACACGAGAAGTGTTTTTGCTGTGGGTCCTCATCAGGGAGAGAAGAACGATATGTGCTTTCCGGAGGGCCTGCAAAATGGATCCCTTCCCCCAGGTTTATGGTCAGGGCCAGTGGTAGAGTCAATTGTTACTGGTCCCCTCTCCTGTTGGAGCATCTATATCTCAGCGCCGGACATCTCCCCCCCCCCCCCTCCATGCTGCCTCTGAAAGTATTTTGTTAAGAAAGAGGTTTTTGCCATCTGGAATTCTTGTAATGTTGTTTGGGGTTTTTAATGGGATTTTATGGGGTTTATTGCATTGTTGGATGTTTATGTAACCTGCCACCAGCTGAGAAATGGGAGGGGGAGGCCAACATGGACTTCCTAGTCATGCTCTAGGAATTTCTCAAGGTATCTCAAGGTTCGAATGCATTCAAGAAATTCATTTTTCTTGGGTCACAAATTGACATGAGTGGCAATTCCAGTATGGAAATAAAAGGTCAAATTGCTCTGGGTCGCTCAGCAATGACGAGCTTGAACCAGGCATGGAGAAACAAAGACATGAGCCTGACTACCAAACGTAGATTAGTTCGATCTATCGTATTTCAAATAGCCACTTATGGTGGTGAAAGATGGACAATGAAAATATCAGACAAGAGAAGAATCGATTCGTTTTAACTCTGGGGCTGGATCAGGCTTCTGCAGGTTCCATGGATGGAAAAAGTCGCACACAAGGAAATATTAGAGCGCATAGAGCCCGATATATCCCCGGAAGGCAAAATCACGAAACTCCGGCTCACTTACTTTGGCCATATCATGCGATCCAGCTCAATGGAGAAAGCAATTAGGCTAGGATTGGTCAGTGGAAAAAGGAAACCAGGCCAACAAAGAGCATGGTGGTGAGACGCGATCAAAAGGGACATGGGCCAGAACATTACAAAAAGTAAGAGAAGCAGGGCAAGACTGAAAATTGTGGTGACAGCGGAGCCATAGAATTGCCAAGAGCTGGATTCGACTGGATGGCTAACATCATCATCTAGTGGGGGTGGCCAAACGGTGGCTCTCCAGATGTCCATGGACTACAATTCCCATGAGCCCCTGCCAGCTGGCAGGGGCTCATGGGAATTGTAGTCCATGGACATCTGGAGAACCACCGTTTGGCCACCCTATGGGTTTACATTTCAACAAAACGAGCCGGCAATGCCAGGGGAGGCAGGATATAAACTAAAAAATAAAATGAAATAAAAGCAAACATCTGTGCTTGTTACAGCACTCTGCATGCAAGCCACTCCGAGTTGTGACTCATTGGTGGAAGTCTTGTCAATCAACCCCCTCCTTTCGAATGGCACATTCCGTAACTTGTCGTTTCCGAGCCACGGCGCAGCACCTGAATCAGTCCCCCCCGTGCCCGTGCTGACTCTACCTGCCTTGAGCCACCCAGTCAGGGCAGGCTACAAGAATAAATTGTATTATTGCCATTAAGTTCAGGCTGTGCCGTTTCAGATTGCAGCGCATCGTCTTAATTATGGAAGCGACCCGAGAGACATGTTTGTTCCTGCTGTTTGAACAACAGGAAGGAAAAAGGAAGGAACCTTTGGGGACTTATTAATAGAACGGGAAAGTTATTTTTATATTAGCTTTGACTGAAGATGCATGCAGCTGGTAGGAGAACTGTAACGTTGAGACTTCGGCTGGGGTGGACAGCTTAAGGGTTTGTTCTCCAAAACACTGAGGGGTGGCTGGTGAACAGAACTCATTTCTTTTTTTTTTGCACCGGGTGAATTTCTTCCTTCAGAGAAGACAAGAATACTGCAGAGGTAGTTTCACTGAGGTAGTTATACCCTACGAGGGCTTTGACTCAGTGGTTGTCAACCTTCCTAATGCTGCGACCCTTTAATACAGTTCCTCATGTTGTGGTGACCCCCAGCCATAAAATGAGACAAGGGTTCTTTCACAGACATTAAATCAAAACTGACCAATGGCAGAGTTGGCGGAGTTTGGTCTCTTTAGCCTGGAGACAACTAAGAGGAAATCTAAGAGGAAAAACGGGGAGGCATGTCGCTTCTGATCATGTTATGTCCCTGGTGGGTAAAAACTGGAAGTGACCCCAGACCATTCTAGGAAGCACCAGGAACTTGATGGCTTTACCATAGAGTTTTCAGTGCTTCTCAGAACAGACTGAAATCACTTCCGGGTTTTCCATGGAAGTGACATGGTGTGGCCATGCCAATGGCAATTATAAACCCTTCCCCCACCTTTTGGTCACCAGAGTGGCAGTGAGAAATGGGAACTGGCAGCAGGAAATCCCTGCCCCAACCCGGTACTCCTATTTTCTCCTTATGTGTTATTTATTATTTATTTATTATTATATTAGAGCAGCCTTTCTCAACTGTTGAGAAACCCCTGAAATATTTTTCAGGCTTCAAGAAACCCCAGAAGTGGCACAATTGTGCAGAATATGGTTGGAAAGCACCCGGGAGCCCCTCCCCTTCCCACCCTCACCATTGGCCACTTGAGGGGTTGACAGGACCATCTGTACTTGTATCACTGATAAACGTTTAACCAATTTAAAACATGTATTTAAAACTAATTAACTTGCCCATTCGGGAGACCCTTCCAGGACTGTCATGAAACTCTGATTGAGAAAGCTGGAGTGTCCAGAAACTGATTGCATGAGATCTTATACAAGTAATAGTACAACTGGGGATTCCGTAAATGGTTTGAACATGGCTTGTGTATTCAGAGCCCATCCTGGCTCATTTTTAATAAAAGAAGGATAACACTTTAGCCTATGCCAGTTTCTTTATACATTTAGTCTCCAGGTCTAACCTGAGTTTCCCCCAGAATTACAGCTCTTCTCCAAGCTACAAAGAGCAGTTCCCAAGGTGAAGACGACTGCTTAGGAGGGCGGTCTCATATGAAGCTGCCTTTTACTGAATCAGACTCTTGGTCCATCAAGGTATTACCCACTCAGACTGGTCACCTACCACCTCATACTCTTAAGTGCAGAGGCCAGAAGTTGAACCTAGGCCTGGGGCCTTCTGCCTGCCAAGCACATGTTCTGGCACTGCACTGCATCCCCTCTCTGTGGCATCCTATTGTACTGAGAATTTGAGTTTTGAGTCTTGCAGATGTGACTTAAGCAGATCCGCGGGCCTATGAAATATTGCACATTTTGAACAGTTGCCCATATTGCATCTTAAGACTATTTATCACCAGTTACTCCATGGGAGAAGACTCTTGCGAGTCCCTTGGACTGCAAGGCGAACAAACCGGTCAGTCCTAGAGGAGATCAGCCCTGACTGCTCCTTAGAAGGCCAGATCCTGAAGATGGAACTCAAATACTTTGGCCACCTCATGAGAAGGAAGGACTCCCTGGAGAAGAGCCTAATGCTGGGAGCGATTGAGGGCAAAAGAAGAAGGGGACGACAGAGAATGAGGTGGCTGGATGGAGTCACTGAAGCAGCCTAACTTCGCACCTAACAACAACTCCATGGGGGAATCTTTTAGTGTGCGTGAGGTCTCTATGAGTTTTAGGTCCATTCTGCATATGATGCATATGATTAATCTTTTATACATATTTGTTTAATGGATGGAGTGCTGTGTTTGAATCTTACCGCTGTGGAAGGCTTTTAGCGGAAACACATTTGTTTCTTGCATCAGACGATATCATTTGTACCTTTTTACCTCCACCAGCCTGGCGTTATGGTTAAGGGCAGTGGCCTCCAAGGTGGAGGAGCCTGGTTTGAGTTCCCACTCCTCCTGCACATCCAGCCTGCTGGGTGACCTTGGGTCTGTCACTGTTCTCTTGGAGCTCTCTCAGCCTCGCCTATCTCATTGTCTGTTGTGGAGAGAGGAAGGGAAGGTGATAGTAGGCAGCTTTGAGACACTCCCAGCCAGCTGGGCATTCATAAGCTAAGTTCTCTCAGAGCTCTCCCAGACCCACCTACTTCACAGGATTTCTGTTGTGGGGAGAAGAGTAAGTGATCGTAAGCCACTTTGAGACTCCTTCGGGTGGTGAAAAGCAGGGTACCAAAAAAACAGCTCTTCTTATACATTTGCACATTGGCACGTTTACACAGGTACTCAGATGCAGAACCATAGAAATACGGTTTTCAAAGGACATTTTAACACTTTAGAATGTATAATTAAACAAATATGGAAATCTCTACCCTGCCACTGCATGCTTAGTTTTAAACTAGTTTCAATTTTGGTTGTTCGCAACCCTTGAGGTTACTAACTCCCATCCTCAACTCTCGAGGAGTTTTTCAACCTAGATATGGCACCCGTTCCCCACCCCCACCGCCACAGGCAGCCAGGTGTGTGTGTAGGGGGGGACACCTGTCAACCTTCTGTCTCACCTCCTCTTCCTCAGTACCGACTTTCTGCAAGTTTCCCGTCTGCGAAATGCCGACACCATTTGAGGAACAGGTGAGAGAGCTGCGGAGCAGGACAATTTGCAGCAGCGGGTGAAGATTGTAACGTCTCTGATCAAAGCCGGGTTGGCGTTGCCTATCCCAGCAGCCTCTGCAGGGAGCTATCTATATTTATTAGGTCGTCGGATGCTTGACAGTGTGGGAACGTAACAAGAATTACCCAGCTTGTTTATGCATGCCCCTCTTCTGAAAGCGCTGTGTATTTATAAGCTCCGCTGCTGAATTTCTTATAGGGTGGCAATGGTATAAGCCATGTATCGCGTTCGGCTGCTGCGGCGTTCCTTTCCTGCTTGTCTGTTCTACAGGGTCTGTCTGCCACTTTCCCAACTGTTTTTTCCCCTACTGTCACTGGGGTTAAGTGAAAGCCAGGGTCCCCGTTTAGCCTCCCTGAGGCCCTGTTTAGCAGAAGCGGCCATTCACTCCCATGCTGGTCTAGGCCGTGGCCTGTATCTAACCACCTAGTTCCTCGGGTGGAACAGCATTTCTGTCTGTGGCAGGGTCAATGGTTGTGACCAATGTAAGAGGGCTTTTCCAGGCAGGCAAGAAAGAGCAGTCTACTAAATGATTCATAGAATCCTAGAGTGGGAAGGGGCCAAATGGGCCATCTAGTCCCACCCCTGCTCTATGTAGGATCAGCCTCAAGAATCCAGGAGCTTGAAGACAGCCAGTGAGGGGGAGCTCCCCACCTCCTTAGGCAGCCCATTCCCCTGCTGAACTAGACTACTAGAATCCTAGAGTGGGAAGGGGCCAAACAGGCCATCTAGCCTCACCCCCTGCTCAGTGCAGGATTAAGCCTCAAGCATCCAGGAGAAGGATCTGTCCAGCTGCTACTTGCGGACCGCCAGAGAGGGGGAGCTCACCACCTCCTTAGGCAGCCCATTCCACTGCTGAACTACTTTGACCATTCACCCCCCCCCCCAATATGTATCTGGCACCATTCTCCATGTAGTTTAACATCATTACTGCAGGTCCTAACCTGTGTTGCCAACAGGAACTGCTCTCTGCCCACCTCTAAGTGACAACCTTCCAGATACTTCAAGAGAGCCATCCTGTCCCCTCTCAACCCCCTCTTCTGATAACAAGCCAATAACAATATGCCCTGTTCCTTCTCAAGCTGATAACAATATGCCCTGTACTTGTGTATTCTGGGTTCCTTCTTTACAACACTCCTCCAATTTTCTGAATAGGATGTAAAGACTCCGAGATCATCATTCCTACTTGTATCTGACGAAGAGATGTCGACAGACAAACCTTAAACGCTCAAAGTCTTGTTGGTCTTTCAGTTGCTACTGGACTCCGATTTACCTGTCCAAGTGTACCTTCATTTAACTAAGGGAAGAAGAATGCCACAAAAGTCAAATCCAGTATTTGACTTATGGAAAGTTTTCCAAAGAAAGAAGAGCAACTAACCATGTGCAGACACTTGTGCTGTGCTTTTTTTGGAGAGGGGCCAGGGGTCACTCATGAAAGGTACAGGGGGAGGTGGGGGTGTCAAGGAGTTCCTGGCTGAACCCTGTTGGTCTTCGGGGCAAGAATGTGCAAATAAAAATAAATAGAAGAAGATCTTGTTTTTATACCCTGCTTTCACTACTCGAAGGAAGAAGAAGAATTGGTTCTTATATGCCGCTTTTCTCTACCCGAAGGAGTCTCAAAGCAGCTTGCATTAGCCTTCCCTTTCCTTTCCCCACAACAGACACCCTATGAGGTGGGTGGGACTGAGAGAGCTCTGACAGAACTGCTCTTTGAGAATAGCTCTAAAAGGACTGAGCCAGTTTGATGTAGTGGTTAGGAGTGCGGACTTCTAATCTGGCATGCCGGGTTCAATTCTGCACTCTCTCACATTTAGCCAGCTGGGTGATCTTGGGCTCGCCTCAGCACTGATAAAACTGTTCTGACCAAGCAGGAATATCAGGGCTCTCTCAGCCTCACCTCCCTCACAGGGTGACTGGGAGAGGAAAGGGAAGGCAACAGTAAGCCACTTTGAGCCTCCTTTGGGTAGAGAAAAACGATATATAAGAACCAACTCTTCTTCTGTGACTAGCCCAAGGTCACCCAGCTGGCTGCATGTGGAGGAAGAGGGAATGAAACCCATCTTTCTGGATTAGTGGCTGCCGCTCTTAGCCACCTACACCAAGCTTTTACTCCTATTTTTAGAAATATTTATTTTTTTCAATTTATAGTCTTCTTAACCAATAATGGGCTCAGGGCGGTTTAAAACTATAAAAGCATAATAAAATGCAATGCTTACATAGCTGCCACATTAATTCACCATATCAACTCAATGCAGCTCAAAACTCTAAAACAAGCGACACAAAAAAGCATATACCTACTTTCCTACCTAACACAGAGAAACCGGCATCTGTAAGGATATTCTTAGGGTCTTGCAAATGCAGACCAAAGATCAAACATTCTACTCCACTGAGGTCCCTCTACTCCAGGGGTAGTCAAACTGCGGCCCTCCAGATGTCCATGGACTACAATTCCCAGGAGCCCCTGCCAGCTTTCACTGGCAGGGGCTCCTGGGAATTGTAGTCCATGGACATCTGGAGGGCCGCAGTTTGACTACCCTACTCCATGATGGCTCCCTTTAAGTCTTTGAAAGGGTGTAACTTAGAGCAGGGATAGTCAACCTGTGGTCCTCCAGATGTCCTTGGACTACAATTCCCATGAGCCCCTGCAAGCCAATACTGGCAGGACTAGATTGCCTGCATGGCCCCTTCCCACTCTAGGATTCTAGGAGTCTAGTTCAGCAGTGGAATGGGCTGCTTAAGGAAGTGGGGAACTCCCCCTCACTGGTGGTCTTCAAGCAGCGGCTGGACTGATACTTATCATTCTAGAATTAGAGCAGAGGGAAATGCCTAGGGCAGAAAGATAAGACCCAATGTCTCAGTTCAGTCCTTGGGGGGAGGGGGGGAGGTTCCATTGTTCCCAAGTTGTGAATTAACTCAAGTGAATGAACTGGATTTTGGAACAAGCATCAGACCCCTGGGATGGAGGTGAGGCAGAGAGAGCTCTGAGAGAACTGTGACTGGCCCCAGATCCCCCCAGCGGGCCACATTGAAGCCAGCTTTGTTTCCGTTTGCCTCTGTCAGAGCAGTTTTCTTTGCCGGCTTCTTTGCCATAGCTCTGGAGTGGCTCTGGGAAGGGGGGGGGGTTCTGAAAACAAGGGACAGATACGGAGACTGAGAATCCAGCTGCCCATTCATGAAGAAATAGTTTCCTCTCTTCCTGTCCACCCCGACCCCTTATTGTTGCTTCTCCAAGATGAAAAGGGGATTAATTCTGTTTAATTAATTACTTCCTTTTTCTCAAAGTGACCCAGCTATTCCTGAATCCCTCCTTAGTCACTAGGGGGGGGGGGCTTTAATTACTACTCTGACCTTTCAGCCGAAAGGGATTGTTCTTTTTTAAGGAAAAAAATTACAACAGGACTGTAATGGCACAATTGCAAAATGACGGTTACAAAAAACAGAAAGGCATACATCCATTCAGCTGTAAAGGCAATGGCTAGCATCATAGTCAACACACAAATGCACACAAGCTTTGGAGCGTAAGCATCCCCTTCCATCCGGTTGCCAGCTCCAGGCTGGGGAATCCCTGGAGATTTTGGGGGTGGAGTCTGATGATGGTGGGGTTTGAGGAGGGAAGAGACTTCAGTAGGGTCTAATGCCAGAGAGTCCACCTGCCCAAGAGGCCATTTTCTTCTCCTCTCTCACCTGGATCCCAGGAGATCTCTAGTCACCATCTGAAGGTTGGCAACCCTAACTGTTAGAGTTCCTTGGGTCCAAACAACCATATGCTTTTATTTCCTTCTCTGGTCTTCCTCCTGCCTCCTCTGTCCTTCCTTCCACCTCTCTGTGAGGTAGATGAATCTGAGAGAGCTCTGAAAGAACTGTGATTTGCCCAAGGTCACTGCATGTGGAGGAGGAGCGGGGAATCAAACCTGGTTCTCCAGATCATAAATCGCTGCTCTTATCCACTACACCAAGTTGGATCTCAACCATTGCCTGTTTCTGTGTAGTGACATTGGACTTACTTGATAGTTTCCCATATAAGTACTAGCCAGGGGTAGCCATGCTTAGCAGTCTGAGATCTGATAAGACTGGACAAGCCTGGACCACAGAGGTCACAGCCGGTCTTGCTTAGGGATGAGCCCAAAACGGCTACTAATATGAAGTTCATGATGAATTTTGGCTTGTTCGTGGTTTACAAAGTGAAGTTCATGGCACATCAACTGGCAAAAATTCTCAAGCTGTCCATGGAAGTTTCTGCCGGTTTGTGACTGGATACATTTCCAGACAGACTGTTTCTGCTCAATCTAAATGTTTAGTTTATTTACTAAATTTTTATAGCACCATTCCAAAAGGCTTAGTTTTCCAAACTTTAAAGCATGGGGGGGGGGGAGAATTTGGATGGCATGTAGAAGAGCATCTGGGGGAAGTCCCCTGTGACTTTGATGTTTTTAGCTTGCATGGGATCCATTCTATACACTCCTGGACCTCCTGATTTGCTTCTGTCATTTTTCCAGAAAGAACTTTCCCAGGAGCACATTCTTTGGGGAGATATAACTAGGACCCCGTATATTCCATCCTCAACAGACTTGGAGGGCAGATAGAGGAGAGTCTGCTGGAGATATCCTGTTCAAAAGTACAACAACAGGATTACCCCTGTTCTGAACTAAATGGAATATACATCTCAGAAGACCTGTTTAAGATTGCTCCTCCAGTTTACTGCCTAGCAGGTACTACCTGAAAACGATTTTTATTTGCTCCAGGTGATTTCCCCCCATGTGTTTTATTCAACTTGATTCCGACTCTAGACAAATGCATGAAGCTGCGCTATACTCAATTTGGCATTTTGGTCCATCTGGGTCAGTATTGTCTACTCAAGACTGGCAGCAACTCTCCAGGATCTCAGGGTCTCATCTACTGCCAGATCCATAAACTGGCGATGCCTGGGATTGAACCTGGGACTCCCAGTATGCCAAGCAGATGTTCTACCACTGAGCCACAGCCCATCCCCTATTTTTGGTCCTGATTTTGTCTGTGTCATTATTTTATCTCTGGTTCTTTTTTGTTTGGAAGTCCTGGATTTCAGAGAGAACCTTTATGATATAATAGGATTGACCCAATTGCAATGATTACTGTAGTTGCACCAGCTTGGAGTGCATTGTCCTTCTGTCGGGAACCCGCTTGCTAACTGAAAAAACAGGGTGCCCCTTTTGAAGAAAACGTCACGCCAGGCCGGGTGAACGATACAACAGGAACAAGCTTTATTTCAGCAACGTGGAGTCCGCTGGTATGGAGTAAGAGCTTCCACCGAACTCCAGGTGGAAGCTCCCTTTTATACAAAACCCACCTCCTTAGGCTGTATTGCCCCACCCAGTACTTGCGGAGGGAACATGCTGATACAATCATGACTCATGCACATATGCGAGGTTTTCCGGGGTTCCTGATGGCCCATTTTCCTGGAACAAAGGGCCATCTCCGGGCCCTTGTCAAAAGGTGGAGGGGGACATTGAGGTTCTTTAGCGGCCATTGCCACCTCAACGATCGGGTGGGGCGCCCAGCTGCCGGCTTGCCTATGATCACCATGCCCTACCTCCGTGATCGCGGGCGCCTCTGATGGCGGGGTTCGGTCCGGTTCCCAAGCCACCAAGGACCGAACCACGACATTCTGCCCCCCCAAAGGTCCATTCTCCAACCCCCCGGGACGGCCAGGATACCGCTTGTGGAAACGTTCAGTGAGTCGGGGCGCAAGGACGTCCGCTGCCCAGACCCATTCCCGGTCCCCCAAAGCGAAGTCCTTCCATTCCACGAGGTACTGCAACTTCCCCCTGTGGAGTCTAGAGTCCAGGATATCCGCCACCTCGTGGTGCTCCCCCCCCGGCAGGACCTCGGGCGCTGGCGGGGAAAACACGGGGTGCCAAACGTCACCGTCCGGAGTTTTTTTTAGAAGGCTCACGTGAAAGACGGGATGGATGTGCCGGAGGTTCTTGGGGAGCTTGAGCTTGACCGAAACTTCGTTGATCGGGGCCAAGACCTCGAAAGGCCCCAAAAACCGAGGGCCTAGCTTCTTGCTGGGCAAATTCAACCGTAGGTTCCGGGTGGAAAGGTAAACTCGATCCCCCGGTCGGATCTCCTCAGCTGGTCGTCTCTTCCGGTCGGCGTCCTCTTTCTGCGCTGCCTTGACTTTGTGGAGCTGCTCCTGCAGCGACTTCCAGCAGCTCCCGGCACGCTTCCCCCACTCGCAAAGGTCGGCCGATTCCCGGGCGGGGACCTCTCCAAGCTCCGGGAAGTGTCTCAGGTCTGTCCCGTAGATGACGGCAAAAGGCGACATCTCCGTGCTGCTGTGGTCTGCGTTGTTGTACGCGAACTCGGCCAGGGGGAGCAGGGGCACCCAGGTGTCTTGATGATAGGAACCGAAACACCGCAAGTACTGCTCCAGTACTTGATTAACCCGCTCGGTCTGCCCGTCCGTCTGGGGGTGGTAAGCGGAGCTCAGCCCTTGCTCGATGTCTAACAGGCGCAGGAAAGCTTGCCAGAACCGGGACACGAATTGTGAGCCCCGATCGGAAATCACCTTGTCCGGCAGCCCGTGCAGTCGGAACACGTGATCCAGGAACATCCGAGCCAACTGTGAAGCACTGGGGACACTGGCGCAAGGAATGAAATGGGCCTGTTTGGAAAATAGATCTACCACCACCCAGATCACCGTTTTCCCCTTGCTGGGAGGCAAGTCTGTTATAAAGTCCATGGAGATCACTGACCACGGCCGGGTCGGGACCTCGAGCGGGTGCAGCAGACCTTTCGGCTTGCCAACCCCCGGCTTGCAGGTCAGGCAGACAGGACAACCACTGACGTAAGCTTTTGTGTCCCGCCGCAGACTGGGCCACCAAAACCGCCGCCAGGCCAACTTCCAGGATTTTACGAAACCGAAGTGCCCGGCGGTCTTAGCATCGTGGCAGAGGCTGAGGGCTTCCCGTCGTAGCCCTTCCGGGACGTAGACAGCCTCCCCCCTCCGCCAGAGACCGGAGTCCAAAATCAAAGAGTCCCGGAGCTCAGCCAGCTCCTCGTCTGTCCCGTAGGCTGCCACTAGGCGGTCTCGGAGCGGGGCGGTCGCCGGGTCGGGCTCCCATTCCTCCCTGGCCCGACGCCTAGTGACGACCCCCCGTCCCAGCTGCTCCTCACCAAACACGGACCTGGTGCAGGGAGCGTACCCCTCCCCATAATGCGGCAGACGGGAGAGGGCGTCCGCGAGGAAATTCTCTTTGCCGGGGATGTGACCAAGCTTGAAATTGTACCGCGAAAAGAACTCCGCCCACCTCATCTGCTTGGCGTTCAGGGATCGCGGTTGCCGGAGCGCCTCCAGATTCTTGTGATCTGTCCAGACCTCGAACGGCTCCTCTGTTTCCTCCAGCCAATGCCGCCATTCGGTGAGGGCGAACTTAATCGCAAACGCCTCCTTCTCCCAGGTAGACCAGTTCCGCTCCGTTTCGGCGAATTTTCGTGAGAGGTAGGCCGCCGGCCTCAGCTGTCCCGCCTTGTCTCGCTGCAGGAGAACCGCCCCGGCTGCTGCGTCGCTGGCGTCGACTTGTACCACCATCGGCTGGGTTGGGTCGACGTGCAGTAGCGTGGGCTCAGACGCGAAAGCTTGCTTGAGGGCCAGGAACGCTGCCTCCGATTTCTCATTCCAGCCGAGCGCTGCGCTGGGCCGCGTGGCGCGAGGACCTCTCCCCTTGGTACCTAGCAAGTCTGTGAGGGGAGCCACTACGGAGGAGTATCTGGGGATGAAGCCTCTAAAAAAGTTAGCAAACCCCAGGAAGCTTTGTAGCTGTTTCCGGGTGCGGGGCCTTTCCCAGGCCAGCACCGCCTGCACCTTCTCGGGGTCCATAGCTATGCCCTGGGCTGAGATGCGGTAGCCCAAATAGTCCAGGGAGGGACGGTGGAATTCGCACTTAGCCAGCTTCACGTATAGGTGGTTTGCCAGCAGGCGCTTTAACACCTCCCTCACCAGGGTCACGTGCTCTTGGGGATCTTGGCTGTAGATCAGGACGTCATCCAAATAAACAACCACCCCCTGAAACAGAAGGTCCTGCAACACCTCATTAATTAGACTCATGAAAACCCCAGGTGCCCCGCTTAAACCGAACGGCATCACTTTAAATTCGAATTGTCCCAATTGACAGTTAAACGCTGTTTTCCACTCATCCCCCTCCCGGATGCGTACCCGGTAGTACGCCTCCCTTAGGTCCAGCTTAGTGAACAGAGTCCCTTTGCCCAGCCGGGCCAGCAAATCCGGGATCAGCGGGAGGGGGTAAGCGTTCCCCGCTGCGATGGCGTTGAGGCCCCGGTAGTCCTGGCACAGCCGTCGGGACCCATCCTTTTTCCGGACGAACAAGACTGGAGCTCCCATGGGACTGGAAGCGGGCCGGATGAAACCTCGGGCCAGATTTTTACCCAAAAACTCCCGGAGGTCCTTGAGCTCACCCTCACTCATCTTGTAGATGCGCCCTTTGGGTAGTACCGCCCCCTCTGGGATGTTGATAGCGCAGTCCGTGCGGCGGTGTGGGGGTAGCTCGTCCGCTTCCCGCTCGCTGAAAACGGCTGCGAGGTCTCGGTACTCTGGCGGGACCTCGGGCTCTGGTATCTCCTGCTGCGCCGCCGCCGCTCCCCTGGGACGCTCCGCCGTCCTCTTGTGGCTGGAATTCTCATGGGGGACCCGATGCCGTGCACCCACCGTCAAGTCGAACTTCAGGGTCCCCGCCCGCCAGTCCACCACGGGGTTGTGTTCCTTCAGCCAATCCAGGCCCAACACCGCCCGATATCCCGCTACGGGGACCTGGATCAGCCACCGCAGCTCTTGGTGGTCCCCTATGTGGATGGCGATAGGACCCACCTCCTCCCCGAAAGGTCCCCCCTGAATCGGGCTGCCGTCCATCTGGACGAAAACCAGGGGAACCTTCCGAATGCGCTTCGGTAGCCCCAAAGCCCGGGCTATCTGGGGGTGGACCATGCTGTGGTCGCATCCAGAGTCCAAAAGAGCCTCCCCCACCCAACTTAGTCCGTTCTCCGGGTTCCGGAGCTCTAAAATTACCACGTTCGGAGGTCGCGCCTCATGCTGTAGGGGTTTTCCCTCGCACCGCGGGACCTGCTGCCCGGCGCCGTCTACAGCAGGTCCTGGCCGTTTCCCGTCGCCTGGGCGCTTCCCGGTTCGTTGCGGAGGTCCTCCGCCCGGCGTGCCTGCTGGGGGCGTGTCGCACCTCCCCCCTGGGAGAGCCCGCGGTCCTCCCCCCCTTGCCGTTGGCACGCTGCTGCGAAATGTCCTGACCCCCCGCATTTCAGGCACAGACCTTCCCGGCGTCTCCTTTCCCGCTCGGGGTTCGGGGGTCGTTTGGGGCGAGAGTTGTCGGGGCCCGGTCTCGGCGCCTCGGCTGACCCGCCTTTGGCCTCCCGGGGGGGTGCGGCGGCCCAACCCAGGCTGGCTTCCAGCTTGGCGACCACAAAACACCACCCCTCCAGTGTAGACAGATCTTCTTCCGTCCCCTTGATCACGGCCCATTCCCTGAGCTTCGGGTTAAGGCCCTCCCGGAAGTACTCGATTTGGGTCTCCTCGTTCCAGGAGAACACCTTGCCTGCTTCCCTCCGGAAAATGTCTATATAGTCCATAACCCCCCTAGTACCCTGTCGAAGTCCCTTGATCCGACTCTTTGCCTTGTCCTCAGCCTGGGGGTCCTGGAATCGTCGGCGGAGCGCGACCACGAAGTCCTGCAGGTCCCGAGTTGCCGGGTCGCCGCGCTCGGCCAACCCTAGGTACCACTGACCCGCCTTGCCCTGGAGACACGAGGCCACCCCCCAGACCAAGTCCTCGGAGTCCTCATACCGGTCTCCATACCTCCGGGCATGCGTCAGCGCGTGGAGGAGGAACTGCGGGAGGTCGTCCGGCGTCCCGTCGAAACGCGCCTTAAGCTCTGGGGGGGAACGTTTTGGAGAGTAGTCCGACCCCCTCCGGATCCGGGATTCTCGGCGTCCGCCGTCTCGTCCTGCTCCGCTCCACCGGCTACCAACTTGCCCAACGACGCCGTGCCGCTCCCTGCCTTGCACGTCGCTCCTGCGTTGGTCCGGCTCTCGCCGCCCCGTCGGCTCCCCCGCTCCCCCGAGATCCTCTGCTGTCTCGCCTCTCCGCTGGCCGTCTCGCCTACTCGGGACTGAAAACTGCTCCGGGTCGGGGTCCGGGGCCCGCTCACCAGTGCCGGGCTCGTCCTCGTCGCTGGAGACGTCCTCACTCGACGCGATCCCCTCCGCCGTTGTATTACCAGTCCCTCCGGGCCCGGCCCGAGCTTGCTCACGGGCTTCAGCTGCCTGCAAGCGCCTGGCCAAGTCCGCCATGGCCCGCCGCAGGTCCTCTAGGGATTCCTCAGGTCCTACCGGGCGAAGCGCCTGCCTCAGCTGGGTGTCCCAGGTTGGGGCCAACCCCCCAGACCTCGGCGCGCTCCCCGCCGTGCTTGGGAACCCCATGGCCCGGCGCCTTCCCTTGGCCGCCGCTGCCGAGGGTCTCGGGGTCCCGGACAGCTGCTCCTGGCCCCCCGATTTTCGGAGGAAATCTCCCGGGGACATTAAACTCATGTTCCCGGGGTTCGTGGGGGTCGAGACCGCCCCGTTGCTTGAAAACGCCATCTCTGGATCCGTCCCGATAAGCGCTCGGATGCGATGCCGACCCTGGAGTTCGGTGGGAAGCTCTTACGATGTCGGGAACCCGCTTGCTAACTGAAAAAACAGGGTGCCCCTTTTGAAGAAAACGTCACGCCAGGCCGGGTGAACGATACAACAGGAACAAGCTTTATTTCAGCAACGTGGAGTCCGCTGGTATGGAGTAAGAGCTTCCACCGAACTCCAGGTGGAAGCTCCCTTTTATACAAAACCCACCTCCTTAGGCTGTATTGCCCCACCCAGTACTTGCGGAGGGAACATGCTGATACAATCATGACTCATGCACATATGCGAGGTTTTCCGGGGTTCCTGATGGCCCATTTTCCTGGAACAAAGGGCCATCTCCGGGCCCTTGTCAAAAGGTGGAGGGGGACATTGAGGTTCTTTAGCGGCCATTGCCACCTCAACGATCGGGTGGGGCGCCCAGCTGCCGGCTTGCCTATGATCACCATGCCCTACCTCCGTGATCGCGGGCGCCTCTGATGGCGGGGTTCGGTCCGGTTCCCAAGCCACCAAGGACCGAACCACGACACCTTCTCATATGATCCAATTTTGGCCTTGTTTATTTGAATACTTTGCCTCAGATACTTTGCCTCAGATCGTCCACTGTTTGCATTAATCTGTAATTCCGTAATCCGAATCTTATTGCATTGGCTATTGGCGTCCTTGCGTTATTCGATAGCCCTGCTTTACATCCTGTAATCTATCTTGAGTTTCAGCAAGAAAGGCCGACTATAAATAATTAACTAAAAATTATGCCGCTGATGTTGGATCTATATTTGTATGTTCATTTTTATCCGTCCTCGAGCTAGTTGTTATGACCATTTTTGACGGCTGTTTATTATTTTAGGTTCTAGAGAAATAAAAATGCATTAACTTAAAATGTGGCAAGTTGTTTAAAATGGGACAGAGAGGCTGATTCAAGGGGGTGGCAGGTGACAGTGGGTGAGCGATAGGGGTGTGGGTGTCCTGCATAGTGCAGGGGGTTGGACTAGATCAGGGGTAGTCAACCTGTGGTCCTCCAGGTGTTCATGGACTACAATTTGCTGGCAGGGGCTCATGGGAATTGTAGCCCATGAACATCTGGAGGACCACAGGTTGACTACCCCTGGACTAGATGACCCAGGAGATTCTATGGAACAACCAGCTCTGGAGTTGTTGATTTTTAACCAGAATGTACAGTTGCTGACTCCGAGTTAGGAAATGTCTAGAGACTTGAGGGTGGAGTTTCGGAACGGGTAGGATCTTAGTAGAGTATAATGCCACAGAGCAATTTCTCAAGCAGCCATTTTATCCAGGGGAACTAATCTTGTAGATCAGGCAACCCTAATTGATGGAGTTTGCCGCTTACATGTTCTCCCCTTCCTCTTGTGGTGATTTTGAAGACAAAGCTACAGTCCATTTTCTTAAGAGGAGAAAGAGAAAGAGAGAGAGAGAGAGAGAGAGAGAGAGAGAGAGAGAGAGAGAGAGAGAGAGAGAGAAGGAGTCTCCAAGTGGCTTATATTCGCCTTCCCTTTCCTCTCCCCACAACAGACACCCTGTGAGCGAGGTGAGGCTGAGAGAGCCCTGATATTATGAAAGAAGAAGGTTGGAGGCCACCACTCTTAACAACCGCATCAAGCTGGCTCTCAAGACAAAGAGACTGGGTTTCATTGAATCAGTTCCCCTGACGCCATGTGCTTTCCAGGTTCAATGTTCCCAGGAGACCTCGGATGGTTCCCGTACTCTTTCATCAGTCTTGTAAAATGGATGCCATGGAGGCAAAAATTAGAACAGGGCCACTGGTGCAGAATGAATAGCAAGTCCATAGCTACAAACATGGTTTGCATTGTTTCTGGTTCCTTCTTTTTCTTAAAAAACAAACAAAACAAAACCCACCCTGGTCTTAGTATGCATTTTGATCAATACCTTCTCCCGGAAACACACCAGACCCTCCTGAACACCTGGGAGCTTTTGAACTTGCTTAATTATTCAGTGATTATACACCGGAGTCTAATCCAATTTTATCTGTGTCAAAGCAACTCAGTTCCGAGCGGAATTTCCCCCTTATTCTTCACTTCCTAATTCCGTCCCTCCCATAACAACTGCAGGAGGCACCAATTTCCCCTTTATAACCCACCTAGAGGCAAAAGCGGCACATCACCCTTGTGGGGAACAATTCCTTCCAAGTGGCGGTGACACAAATCAGTTAGCAACCGCCAAGGTGCTGCTTCCGAACAGGAGTTCATCCATCACGTTTCTAGTCCTCCCCTCCTCCAAGAAATGCAGGGTGGCCAATAGAGATTTCCTTCTCCCCCAATTGATCCTCGCCACATCTCTGCCGCTTACCGCTGAGCAAGCTTTCCCAATAAGCTTCAGGACTGAGGCCGGCTATAAAGGGTACACTCACTACAGAGAGTTTTCTGTGTTTGTTTGACGTCTTTGTTCATTTGCAAGATGGCCGCATGCCGCTGAAGTGTGGAGCGGTTAACTTTCTGCCTCTGGAATCCACCTTGGCGATTCCGAGATGACTGGACATCACCTTTTTGCATCCACGGCAATTTGAACTTTTGTGTTATGCTCAATGGGACAAAAGCTTTTAGGATTCGCAGGCTGTTTCAAAACCTTTCAAAGGGATAGAAAAGAGCAGGAGTCCAGCAACACTTTAAAGACTAATAAAATGGAAGCTCCTACCCTGACCTTCATGAAAGCTCCTACCCTGCCACAGACTGGGTTGATCTTTGAGTTGCTCCTGGATTCTTGCTCTGTTCTGCTGCTACAGACAATCATGGCTGCCTGTCTTGATCTATCTTTAGAAGGCATAAAGACTAGAATCATAGAATCAATAGAATCATAGAATTGGAAGGGACCACCTGGGTCATCTAGTCCAACCCCCTGCACTATGCAGGAGACTCACATCCCAATCACTCATCCACTGTCACCTGCCACCCCCTTGAGCCTTCATAGAATCAGCCTCTCTGTCAGATGGCTATCCAGCCTCTGTTTAAAATCTCCAAAGATGGAGAACCCACCACCTCCCGAGGAAGCCTGTTCCATTGAGAAACCGCTCTAACTGATGACTATCTAGCCATCTTTGCATCTATGGTTCTCTTTCAAAAGTACCAGCTTGAGATACAGCTTCAACCACTTTCCTTTGGAAGTTACCAAGGGATACAGGGCCTTGGGAGCTCCGATGTGCAGGGGAAGCTACAACATGAGGATATAGCGTCACCAATCAGGAATGTGGCAAACGTATAATTTACACAAGGCCTACCTGATGATTGGTTGTCTGTCCCTGGAGGCAAAACCCAACATCCTATCCATTATTGCACTAGGGATCTAACAGAGGAAATTCAGTTTGGTTAACAATACAAATCAATTTAATTGAGCCCAGTTTCCTCCACCAGGGTTTTATGAAACTCTGGGGTTTCTTGACAGCCCTGGAAGGGTTTCCCAAATGGGTGGGAGGTAATTAATTTATGTATTTTAAAATTTGTTAAAAATTTATTGGGAGATATGAGTATATATGGCCATGTTGATCCACCCACCCTGCTCCCAAAATGACCAGTGATGGGCCTGGAGGGGGTGGGAGTGGGAGGGTCGCTATGTGGGTGTGTCCATAGTGATGCTCTTCCCAACCATATTCTGCATGATTGCGCCACTGCTGGGGTTTCTCGCAGCCTGAAGAACATTTCAGGGGTTTCTCAATGGTAAAAGAGTTGAGAAAGACTGAATTAAGCTCTCAGACTCATATTTTCGAATCCAGACAACAATTTTGAGAAGGTGGCCCATCACATGATGTCCATTGAATGCCTTAAATAAAATGTTGTTGAAGGTGCTACTGGATTCAAAATTTGTTCTTATGATCTTTGTGGTTATTTGCACAGTATAACAAGCCAGCCATAAAGAAAACAGAAAAGCATTTGTTTAATGACTTTGCCCAGATACATGGGTTTTCTGTATAACATTGCCGGCTATAGTGATGCTTCCTCATTCCTTGGTCTTATCTTTGCCATAGTCCTCCTACCTCCATTTTATCCTTTCTGCTGGTGTAGTGTAATGTATTGCAGTGGGTACTAATTACTGGGGAACTGCACAACTTTAGGGCTGATAATGAAGACACTGAAATTGTTCAAGGTTTTTGATTCCTTGACCCCCATCTTCAACCAACAGCGGGATTGCACCCGAGAAATCAGAAGGAGACTGAGACTGGGAAGGAACGAGAAAAGGTCCCTAAGTAGCCATGAAGGAACTAGAAAAGGTCCCTAAGCAGGCACTGAAGTCACCAGACAGCAGATATGGGAGTACGATGGTCTGTTGCAAGACCTTCAGCACCTGGGAGAGCTCCACTGAGAGCAAAGAAGTTGCTCAGGCGATGGTGATCAAAACTCAATTGAGTCTTTATGATCCTGACCAGGCCTCATTCCTGTCATAGTAGTGTCAGTTCTCAGTTGAGGCAGATAGGATTTTAAAGTAGCAATGGTCAGACTTGAAGTTATGTACTGTGACACCCACAATTAGAAATACAAGGGGATTTGTCACTGGTGACTGAGATCAAGATGAGTCATGCCATGGCATTCCCCATTACTATGTATGGGATCCCTTCCAACTCTATGATTCTATAAACTAGATCTTTTTCCAGGCCCCTTGTATGCTGTGGCTCTGCCCAAGAGACCATTCCTGAATCTCCTTGGATTTCATTCAGCTTAGTTGTAGATCAGGCTGTTTTGCAGGCTCCAAACATAAATCCGAATGTTTGGTATGAACTATACATAACATCACGTCAATCTCCATTCGCTACCTATTATTCATTAATAAATTCTGTAGCACCGTTAGTCTCATTTCCGACATCAAACGGCAAGCGTCAGCCAGCGTAGCAAATTCCTTTTATCTATTTGAACATCAAAACATCCGGAATATTTTCCTGCCGTCTGAAATGACAAATGTTATCTGCCTGTAACTTCAATGGGGGAAAAAAACACCTGACCTGTTATGAACATGAATATCTAGGATTCCTACATCGAGTTTTGATCTGAGGGTGTGTCCAGAGCAGCATGCATCACTTTTCATCCCACTTTTGTTTATCACTGTTCTAAACTCATTTTGGGCTGGAAGAGCCATATCTTTTTTCCATACAAAGAGAACCACAGAATCCTAGAGTGGGAAGGGGCCCTACAGGCCATCTAGTCCCACCCCCTGCTCAGTGCAGAAACAGCCTAATGCATCCAAGATAAGTATCTGTCCAGCTGCTGCTTGAAGAACACCAGTGAGGGGATGCTCACCATGTCCTTAGGCAGCTGATTCCACTGTTGAACTACTCTGACTGTGAAATTATTTCCTGACATCTAGCTGATACTGTTCTTGCAGTAATGGGTTTAAACTACAAGTACAACAATATATGCAGGAAAAAATTTTTCACAGTCAGAGTAGTTCAGCAGTGGAATAGGCTGCCTAAGGAGGTGGTGAGCTCCCCCTCACTGGCAGTCTTCAAGCAAAGGTTGGATACACACTTTTCTTGGATGCTTTAGGATGCTTTGGGCTGATCCTGCATTGAGCAGGGGGTTGGACTAGATGGTCTGTATGACCCCTTCCAACTCTAGGATTCTATGAGACTGGGCTGGCCTGAGTCGTGCAGGTCAAAGTATGGTCTCTCCAAAACATTAGAAACCAACAAATAATTATGGGCTTCAGGAAATGGGTAATGGGGGTGAAGATGTCTGCTAGAAACCATGCAGCTCTTAATGCATCTCTAAGCCAGCTTGGTATAGTGGTTAAAAGCAGTGACTTCTTATCTGGAAAGCTGGGTTCGATTCCCCATCAATCCACATGCAGCCATCTGGGTGACCTTGAGCAAATCACAGTCATCTTAGAAGTTGTTCTCACAGAGCAGACCTGTCAGAGCTCTCTCAGCCTCACCTCCCACACAAGGTGACTGTTGTGTGGAGAGGAAGGGAAAGCGGATGTAAGCTGCTTTGAGACTCCTTTGGGCAGTGAAAAGCGGGGTATAAAAACAGCTCTTCTTCTGATGTGGTGGCTCTGTCTTTACAATCTCAGACATCGAGCTTGCCTGTAGACTCATCTTCAAATTAAAAACAACAACATTCATAGAATCATAGAATTATAGAATCCTAGAATCATAGAGTTGGAAGGGGCCATACAGGCCATCTAGTCCAACCCCCTGCTCAACGCAGGATTAGCCCTAAGCATCCTAAAGCATCCAAGAAAAGTGTGTATCCAGCCTTTGCTTGAAGATTGCCAGTGAGGGGGAGCCAATTCAAATGAAACCACTTTCTTTGAGAACTTCCCACAGCATGACTTTGACATCATTCTCAGAAAAAGGATTGTTTGCAGTGTGTGTGTGTGTGTGTGTGTGTGTGTGTACACACACAGACACATACCACAAACCATATTACCCTTATGTACATATATATACGGGTAATAATATATATCTGACAACCTTACTGAGGAATGGCAAATCAGTACTGAACAGCAAATTCTGGATTTTTGTGGTTCATTCAGACCTTACAGTTAGCCGTAGCCAGTTGATTGCCCCCCCCCCCAATTTTGAACAATTGCATTTGGCAAGATTGCAAGCGTCTATTTATTTCCCCCCAATTCACCACCATTCAGGTTAACCACGTGCTTTGTTTGAGAAGAGTCATGCAGGTTTTGCATCAGAGTAAAATAGCCATTCATATTCTTCAGGCAATTCCCCCCCCCCCCCCGCATTTCTTTCTTTGCTAGAAACATTCAGCTGGACCGGTCAATAGCAGCATGGGTCGAAGGCCCACCTTTCGCAAAAGTTCAACTTCCCCTTGGAGCTTGGCTCATTGCCAAGACACCAGCTCCACACTCAGTATGCCCAGCGGATGCTTGGGAAGTCTGCACTAGTTAGGATTGTCAATGCGCATTTTCTCCCTAGAAGTGAGAATAGTTAAAGGCGCACTGCAGAACTTTTAGTCTGGAGAGATCAAGGGATTGGGTGTGGTGTAACGGCTAGGGCAGGCTGTGTCAACCAGGGTGTTGTGAAACCCTGGAGTTTCTTGACAGCCCTGGCAGAGTTTCCTGAAGGGGTAGGAGAGTCAGCTTGGTGTAGTGGTTAGGAGTGTGGACTTCTAATCTGGCAAGATGGGTTTGATTCTGCACCCCCCCACACATGCAACCAGCTGGGTGACCTTGGGCTTGCCACGGCACTGATAAAACTGTTCTGACCAAACAGGAATATTGGGGCTCTCTCAGCCTCACCCACTTCACAGGGTGTCTGTTGTGGGGAGAGGAAAGGTAGGCGAATGTAAGCTGCTTTGAGACTCCTTCGGGTAGAGAAAAGTGGAATATAATTGGAGAGAGAGGGAATTTGAGTCACAGAAGCAGAAGGAAAAAAATTATGCCTCTACTGAAATATTTTTCCTGGATGCTTTAAGCTTATCCTGCACTGATCAGGGCTTTAGGCTAGATAGCCTGTAGGGTCCCTTTCAACTCTCATGATTTTTTACTGAAAACTAGGAATGCTTTTGGTGTCATTTCCAATGCCAGTGGGTACCATTTTCAACCCAATCCCTTTTCTACATCTGCCCACCTGTGCTTCAGAGAGTTCACCCACATATGGGCCATCATGTATGGCTGCATATGGGGGAGTGGGGAATAAAACCTGGTTTGCCATATTATAAGTCCGTGGTCCCAACCACTACACCAAGCTGGCTAAATCCTCTCCCCCCTACTGTCCATGCTGTTTTGTTTCTTTGTTTCTTTCATCAAATTAATACATTGGGATATGCAAGATCTACAGTGGGCAAGGCTGAGCAGAATATAAAAGATATCCTGTAGGTGGCACCAGAGGAGATGTATATTTAGCATAGTTAGGATAGACACTTCCTGATGATTTTCACATCATCTCCTCCAAAGTCCTGATTGATTCAACAGGGGACTTCCTGCATGTCTGAGCATACTTCCGCCCAGCTTCCTTCCGGAACAGCACTCAAAAAGAATAATTACTGCGGACAACAGAATAGTTAACGCTCTCTCTCTCTCCCTCCTCCTCTTTCTCTCTGCCTCTCTCTCTTCCCTGCCTCTGCCTCTGCCTCTGCCTCTGCCTCTGCCTCTGCCTCTGCCTCTGCCTCTGCCTCTGCCTCTGCCTCTGCCTCTGCCTCTCTATACCTAGTTGTTTCTTTTCTGAATAAAAACTATTTTATTCTTCAAGCAGCCCGGTGCTGTGCCCTCTCTGCATATTCAAACTCCGCCGACATAACAGGCCAGAGAGGTGGGGTAAACGGGTGCTCTCGCCAAAAGGAAATGTGAAAGTTTCTTCTCAAGCGTTGATAACAAGTGATGTTTAATGGAGATTGTATCCATAATCTTTCCTTCTTTTCCCCTGACAGTGTTTCATCTCTGTTCTTATTATCTTGTTTTCAGTGCAAAATTATCACCCACTGGTTTTCAATTACAAAGAGGCCCGCATTGATTCCTCCCTTGATTTTAACTCACAGCTGAAAAATTACTCATTTAAGTCAATAAAAAGCTGATGTTATTGTTCGTCTGGAGTGCCAAGGAAAGAAATGGATGAACGGCTAAGGGGGGGGGGGGGAAGCAGAACTATTAAACTTCTTCCAGAAATATCATTATAGGCAACTCAATCCATAATGTGGATCAAAAAGAAGCACCTGGGCTTGGTTTTTCTTCTTCTTTTTCGAGCCAGGGTGGTGTAGTTGTTAAGAGTGGTGAACTGCGACCTGGAGAACTGGGTTTGATTCCCTACTCCACTACAGGAAGCCAGCTGGGTGACCTTGGACCAGTCACAGTTCTCTCAGGGCTCTCTCAGCCCCACCTATCTCACAGGGTGTCTTAACATGCTGGAGTCAAATTTGGGATTTCACATAGGAGGACATCACCCCATTGTCCCTGCCCCCAAAAGCAGGCCAACAGTAAGCCTAGAGCAGGGGTGGCCAAACTGTGGCTCTCCAGATGTCCATAGACTACAATTCCCGGCTGGCAGGGGCTCATGGGAATTGTAGTCCAAGGACATCTGAAGAGCCACAGTTTGGCTACCCATGGCCTAGAGTCCCTCATTTTGCTACCTTGGATAATTGCTTGTGATATTTCTTTATTTATTACCCGCCACTCTCCGTAGACTCGAGGCAGGTTACTGCATGTGTAAAACCCCATTAAAACCCCTACCCCATCTCAGTTAATTTATGCTATTTATATTCTGCTATTTTATTGATGCCAAAGCAATGCGTAAGTCTCACTGCTTCTGTTTTTACTGCCTTAGTTACAGTGATTGCAGTTTTTTTTTTTTTTGTCTGCTTCTAAGGTTGTTGTGGGGTTTCCAGGCTGCGTGGTCCTGGGCTGATTACCGTATTTGCCGGCGTATAAGACGGCTTTTTCCCTCTCCAAAACATGCCTCCAATTGGGGGGGCCGTCTTATACGCCGGGTGCACTTCAGTCTGGATGCGGTGGAGGGCGGCGGGCGGCGGGCGGCTCCCCCCCCCCCCGACACTGAGCTCATGGCGGTGGCGGGCGGCGGCAGCTCTCCCCCACTGGGCTCACAGCGGCGGCGAGCGGCGGCGAGGCGAGCAGCGGGCGGCGCAGCAGCAAGCGGCTCCCCCCCCACTGGGCTCATGGCAGGCTGCGGGCGGCGGGCGGCGCGGCGGCGAGCGGCTCCCCCCCACTGGGCTCACGGCAGGCGGCGGGCGGCGGGCGGCGGGCAGCGCCAGCTCCAGCTCCCCCCTCACTGGGCTCACGGCGGCGGCAAACTCCACATTTTGAGTGAAAATGTTGGGGGGTCGTCTTATACGCCCAGTCGCCTTATACGCCGGCAAATACGGTACTTTGTTTTTTCTATTGTGGATCCTGCTGAATTCAGATTGATTTGAACTCAGGTCTTCCTCTATCCTCCCCCCTCCCCACTCCACTGAAACAGAAAGTGTTCTGCACCATATTGGGGAAGCTCAGAGCGGGGAGGGGTGCTAATTGCAGCAGGAGTCTCTTTCTTTTATTAAATTGGGGGGGATTGGAGACAGCAGGGGGTAGGGAATAAATCCAATAAATCTCTGCTGAGAGAAGTTAGGCTTCTGGAGTGCAGTCAATTTAAGACAAGCCCGGCAACCAGAAACCAGAAAGCCTTTGAACTGGCCAATCAGGGAAGACTGCGGGCCATTTCGCACGGGGATCTTTGTTGCAAATTGGTCACTGAATGAAAAATCGCCATTTAAAATAGTGGAATTCGTCGTTTTGCACACCTGGCTTTGTAGTGGAATCAGTTGCGTTTTTTAGCGTTTCCCACAGGCTTCCGGTCTCGGCAGAAATCGCTAGAAAGGAAGCGCTATTGCCAAGCTCGTCCCGCCCCTGGCCGTCAAGCAGCCAATGGGCAGCCGTTAGCATGCTCCCAAGCAGCCCCTTTCCCTTTAAGAAAGGTTTTTTTTAAAAAAAAACAGACCCATAGCAACGAATCTAGGTAGATTCCTTGCAACGGAGAGACCCATCCAGCTGCCTAATGTGAGCTGTCGTTTGATTGTATGATCGTTGGCACGCTGCCTCGAGTGATAAAAAAAAAATCCCCCCCCCTCTCACGGCCCCGATTTTGGGCTGAATTAATGTGTAAAAAATAAAGGGACTTTATTTCAGCAAACGGGCTTTTATGTGGTTTGTGCTTAGTGACTAAAGGTGAAGGACTGAAGCCAGGGAAGCCTCTAAACAGAAAGAGGCTCACCGGTGCGTTTATCCCCGCTCGCTCCGAGAAAAAAAAATGGCGATCGCTTCGCCGGAAGTTTGGAGAACAGGCTCAGGAGGAGGGACTTTGAAGAACCCGCAACAATGATAACGCACAGGTCTTTAGCGCTAGTGTTGCAGATTGGTTGCAGGAGTGTATCGCTATCCGGAGGGTGAATCCACTTTTCTGGATTCCCCTGAAAGCGCTAAAACGAAGCGCTTTTTGCTGATCGGTTTCAGGAGTGTTGCAGATTGTCTACGACGTCGTGGGTAATGCCAAATTAGTAGCGTTTTCAATTAGCAACCATTGTGCTATTTTTAAGCCGTGCGAAATGGCCCTGTTTTACTACAGCATTAGAGGCAGGAGGCAGCAAGTTAATTTGCATAAAGCAGAGATCTGCACATTTACTCATGTTTTTTTTTTTTTTTAATATCAAGGCTTATATCCACTCCAGGATATTGTGGGGGAAAGGTAGGGTCACCATGAATCAATCATGCATGTTGCAGAGGGAAAATTTAAAGCACCCAAAATCAAATTCAGTGTAGATTGTGGGGATTTAGTTGATCTGGGAGTGGGTAAAAAGCCCCATGCAGGCTACACCATGGTCTGATAGTTATAGTTCCTGACTTTTCACCAGTAACTGGCTGGCATCTTCAGAAGTAGGACTTGGTAAGATGAGAATCATTCTGTGCCAATGTGTGGAGAGATTTTTGAATGCCCAGCAACTGTTCACACACTCCACACTTTGGCTTGGAGAGATTCCCATTTTGCCATGTCCTGTCTCTGAAGATGCCAGCCACAGATTCTGGCGAAAGGTCAGGGCCTAAAACTACCAGAACAGGACCACGCAGCCTGGAAAACCCACAACTGGCTCCGGCTGTGAATGTCTCCAACAATTCATTGATGGTGAGGTGTTTATTGTTTTTCTTTGGGGCAATGCCTTGAGAGTTGGACGGCGAGGAAGTGGCATAAAGACCATTAATATATTTGATTTGTTTTTTTTAAATGCCTTTCTTCCCAAAAGAATTCTGAAGCACCACAGTCAAGTCCATTGTAACAGCATTTCACAAACATGTTGCTTTTCCCGAACAATAAAACCTGGACAAAACATGATGACTTTTTTCTTCAATGCAAGTCTTGCAGGGACAATAAAACCCTATAGAACCGGCTGCTTGGAACTTGGAGAATTTACCATAATGGTGAATATTTATTGTTCTAAAGAAAGGATCTGTGATTTTCAAGAAGGATTCCCCCCTCCCTTGACCCTTTAAGCATCTCCGAACTCGCATTCAGTTACATGCATACAAAATCTCAAAAGCTTCCGAAGTGGAAGGCAGAAGTGGTATTTGAAATTCCTGCCTGCTGAGAGAGATTTTCTTTTTTTTTTGCTGTACTTGACTATAACACACACAATAAAATCGGCGATATAATAGCTCATGAAACCTGTCAGAAAGTTGTACACGTCTGTTTTTGTTTTTTGCTTCAAAAAGAATTCCTCAGGCTCACATGGAGACTTTCTGGATGAGGCTTCCTATCGGGGGCCAGGGTGGTGAGTGGGGTGGGAGACTCAAACCTAGAATATGGGACCAGCTCCTGGGTCTTTGCACTGAGAAAAAGAGGACTGGCTTTTCATACCCCGCTTTTTACTACCTGAAAGAGTCTCAAAGCGGCTTAAGATTGCCTTCACTGCCTCTCACCCTGTGTGGTGAGTAGAGCTGAGAGAGCTCTAAGAGAACTGTGACTGGCCCAAAGTCACCGAGTAGGCCTCATGAGTCTCAAAGTGGCTTACAATCACTTTCTTTTTCCTCTCCCAACAACAGTCACCCTGTGACGTAGGTGGGATGGAGAGAGCTCGGACAGAACTGCTCAGGTGTCCTCTGTGTCCTCTATGTCCTCTGCACCACAGCGCCAAGCATCTTCCTGATGGCCAACTTTGGAAGATCAACCTGCCTGCAGGAATACTATGAAAACGGCTGGGATCAGCTACCTGGAGAGTCAAATAAACTCTTTTCTGTCCTGGGGATATGAAGGATCTGTCTTCATAGAATCATAGAATCATAGAGTTGGAAGGGGCCATACAGGCCATCTAGTCCAACCCCCTGCTCAACGCAGGATCAGCCCACAGCATCCTAAAGCATCCAAGAAAAGTGTGTATCCAACCTTTGCTTGAAGACTGCCAGTGAGGGGGAGCTCACCACCTCCTTAGGCAGCCTATTCCTCTGCTGAACTACTCTGACTGTGAAAAAAATGTCTTCAGTCTGAGCCCTTCACTTAGAGCAACTTGCCTACACTGGAGGGGTGTGTGTGAACTCTTGCAAACTTGCTCCTTGAATGCTGTTTGCTACCTCTCAATTTGGACATCTGGCTGGAACCTGGCTGGATTTTTGCTGTTCACCTATAGCAGGCTCTCTCAACCAGGGTTTCATGGATGGGTTAGAGTTAATTATGTATGTATGTATGTATGTATGTATGTATGTATGTATGTATGTATGTATGTATGTATGTATGTATGTATGTATGTATGTATCTCCCCGAGGCAGCACCCAGGGAGAAGGACATGGAGGAGCTGCGGCCCAGTAGAACTGATCGACGGACCGGAACCGGTCCCTGGACCGGTGGTTGGGGACCACTGCTCTACAGCAGTGGTCCCCAACCCCCGGTCCAGGGACCGGTGCCGGTCCACAGATCAGTTGGTACCGGTCCGGAACTCCTCCTCTTCCTCCTTCCTGGCTGCTGCCTCAGGGGCTGCCCTGCTACTCTGCCACCGGCTCACCTTTGGTGCTCTCCGGCGGCCGCCATGGCTGGGGCTCCCCCTCGGTGTGGCACTGCACAGCTGCTGCTGGCAGAGCCCCCGGTGGATGGCGGAAAAGCAAGTGGAGCAGGGACTCAGGTGGCGGTGACGTCCCTCGGCAAAAGACTACCCTCCGTACGGGCCTCAGTAAAACTGTCAAGCATTGACCGGTCCCCGGTGATAAAAAGGTTGGGGACCACTGCTCTACAGTATTTGACCAGAATGGTTCTTGCTATGGAAGAAGAAGAGTTAGTTCTTATATGCCACTTTTTCTCTATCCAAAGGAGTCACAAAGAGGCTTACATTTGCCTCCTCTGAAGCACCACCAGGTTGTTGTTTGTCAATTAAAAGCACGCCTGAGATTTCTTCACAATGCCTGCAGTTTCTGGTCTCGTTTGACTCTGAGACAGGAATGAAAGAATATCCTTTCACAGGACCGCCAGAGACGTCTTTAAAAGTCCTGCTGAAACGACTGCGGGCGTTTAAAAAAAATAAGCTCACATTGGTTCATCCGTCTTCAATATTCTTTTCAAACAGATAACATCTCTCTTGAGGTTTGTGTAAAGGGATTCCTGGAAGGCTGCTGGGCCAGCGTCCTCGTATAAAATAACTTGGGAACAATTATTATCACCGTCAAATGTTCTTATGATTTATGCTTCCTGAGCTTCTAATCGTCCGTGGCAGCATTCAATAAACCACCCCTGTAAAAAGATTGAGTGTCAACCTGGATGGCTCAAGGTAGCCTGGGACTGTAAGATCTAGGAAGCTAAGCAGGATTAACCTTGGTTAGTATTTGAGTGGGAGACCAGCAAAGGGCTGGTATGAAGAAGCCACCTATTCCTAAACATCTCTTCCCTTGAGAAGGAGCTACCCATGGTTAGCTGTGACTTGGCAGCACTTTCTACCACAGGGGTAGTCAAACTGCGGCCCTCCAGATGTCCATGGACTACAATTCCCAGGAGCCCCTGCCAGCATTCGCTGGCAGGGGCTCCTGGGAATTGTAGTCCATGGACATCTGGATGGCTGCAGTTTGACTACCCCTGTACCATCACAACAAATCTCCAGAGTCAGGACATACAAACCACCCCACCACAAATGCTTGGGAAACGTTAAGAACATAAGAGAAGCCATGCTGGATCAGGCCAGTGGTCCATCAATTCACTGGCAGTCTTCAAGCAAAGGTTGGATACACACTTTTCTTGGATGCTTTAGGATGCTCAGGAGCCCAAAGGGTTTATGGGGCATCCTGGTAATTGAACGGATAAAATACCATTTTGGTCACCCATGACACAATTGCAAGAAACCTCGACCTTCACCAAGGCAAAGAAACAGAAATAACTTCATTTGTTCCTTTGTATGTGCTTGAATCAATGAATTCAAGGAAAGAAAAGAAAAGAAAAGAAAAGAAAAGAAAAGAAAAGAAAAGAAAAGAAAAGAAAAGAAAAGAAAAGAAAAGAAAAGAAAAGAAAAGAAAAGAACAGCCATGCTTCTCTTGCTTGCATGTTCTAGAAATCTGACATGTGTATATATATATAAGACAAAGTACATTGAGTATAGTTATCTCACTCTTAGCTTAGGCTCTTTTTAGCCTAGCTCATTCTGCAAGTGGCCAGCCTACCAAAGGAAGCCCTGGAACCTGAGAAGAGGTCCTAAAAAAAAGATTGAGAATGCCTCCTCTAGGGCAGGGGTAGTCAACCTGTGGTCCTCCAGATGTCCATGGACTACAATTCCCATGAGCCCCTGCCAGCGTTTATGTTGGGGAGTTAACTAGAAAGAAAGTCTGACGTAACCTGTTAGCCCAGCCTCCTTTCCCCCTATTTAAAAAATAGGCCTGTGGGGTGTAGTTACTGAGGAATATGTTTGTTTGGCTGCTTCCCCCACCCCCAGTGAGAAAGAGCAAATAGACCTTGAAAGCAGACATCTCCGACATGCCACTGGGAAACAGTTCATGAATATGTGACACCTCAGAGCGTCCCCAGCCCACCCCCAGTACATTCAACCCCTCCCCAGCACAGGCTAGGAAACAAACACAGGAAACAAAATGGCAGCTAAGAACGGCTCGACAGCGCAAGAACCGGCAGTCTCCTAACCCCAACATCTTTACGCTTCCTTCGATTTAATTAGTCGTATCTATGTAAAAGAATATTTCCTTCAGACCCCGATTCCCATGTTTTTCAAAGAGAGTCTGGCTCTCACTCCGAGGTTATCTTGCTTGGCACGAGAACAACTTATGTCTCCATTAAAGCCAGACGCTTAGAAGTGTCATAAACAGGCCTCTTCCCCCCTCCCCCTTTTTTAAATTTTATCACGCAAGATAAAAAGGCTAAGCTTTAAAGAACTTTATATTTATAGATAAACGTTTCCACGGCAATCGGGACTGCCGAAATCGCTGGTGTCAGCAATCCTTTTTCGGCTGTGGGGGTGGGGGGTGGGGAGAAAAAGACTTCTATTCTAATGAGCAGGGATCAGATTTGAACGTATACCTGACATCAGAATCACACAGAGTTGGAAGAAACTACAGAGGGCCATGAAGTCCAGACCCACACATTCCCGGGGTGTTAAAAACCACACACTCCTGACAAGTGTTCATCCAATTTCCTCCTAAAAACTTCCAATGAAGGAAAATCCTTCTTTGGACATGAGGCTCGGTTGACAAACTTGGGCCAGCTGCTTTCCACATTGCATAGTGCAGGGGGTTGGACTAGATGACCCAGGAGGTCCCTTCCAATTCTATAATTCTAGGGTTGTTATAGGGATAGCATGGAGAGGGGAGAGCAACACATGGAACCTTGAATTTCTTGGACAAAAAGGAGGGGGTGACAGGGACATGTGACCCACAGGAAGGGCACAAGGTCCTAGATCCTACTCCAGTGCGGTGGTCTGCACGTCAACATATCAACGCATTAAGCACATGAAGGGAGCTCAAGGGATCGTACCCTGTGAAATAAATTGGGCTGACCTTGTGTGACTGGTCCAGGGCCATTCACGTTAGCTCCATGGCCAGGTGTGGATTTGAACTCAGGTTTCCCAATCTGACACACTTAGGGATGCCAGTCCCCAGGTGGGACATGGGGATCCCCTGGAATTATAGCTCATCTCCAGACTAAAGAGATCAGTTCCCAAAAAGTCTCCAGCAGCCAATCATAGTTCCTCTGGAGAAAATGGCTGCTTTGGAGGGTGGGCTCCATAGCATTATACGCTACTGAGGTCCTGCTCGGCCCCAAATCCTACCCTCTCCTGGCTCCAACCCCAAAGTCTCCAGGTCTTTCCCAACCCAGAGGTGGCAACCCAGAGTCAGCCTCCACTCCACACTGGCTTCTCTGGTTTGATCAGTGCAATTCTATGTTCTGCCCATCTCAGCCCATTGATTCCAATGGATTAAAGTCCAGAGTAACCCTGCATAGGACTTCCCAGTGGTTTGTACACCCGCCTTTCTCCTCAACAAGAACCCAAAGCGGCTTACGTCGTTCTCCTCTCCTCCATTTTATCTTCACAACAACCCCGTGAGGTCGGTTAAGCTGAAGTAACATGACGGACTGACCCAAGGCCATACATTTAGCTTCCATGGCACGAGGCGGGATTCAAACCCAGGACTCCCAGATGCTAGGCCGATGCTCTTCACCACTGCACCACACCGCTTCTTGTCCATCTCTTTAATATTCCTTAAAATCTCTTTCAAGGAAAAGGAGGGCAACACCTGGTTGTGCCGTTCCCACCATAAAGTTGTCACGATGTGAGATACACATCTATACTATTAAGTCTGCAGGTTCCGTGAACACAGACTCCGATTCTTCAGAACAGCTCTTTTTGTTTAGCAACTCCAGCAACCAACTCCAAATACTGAACAGAGAAAAACAGGCAAACTCATGTGCTTTTATACCTTCCAGGCAGCCCGCTGCTGCCTCTGATTGGCCCTAAGCAGAGCAATCCAATTGGCTCTAAGCAGAGCAATCCGATTGGCCCTAAGCAAAGCAATCCGATTGGCTCTAAGCAGGGCAGTCTGGTTGGACCGTAACAGGTTCCTTTGATTGGTTAGTTCCTTGGCTGGCAGAAGCCTTCATTTGCATCAGTGGCCCAACGCTCACAGACATCACATATGCCATGTGTGATTAATAGTTGCGGCCCTCAGCCCTTTATTTCCTTTCAAAGCTCCCCTTTTCTGGAACAAGATGAGCCAGATCTCCCATCGTCTAGAAACATAATAAGAAGCCTTGACTGAGTCCCACTGGGGCCTCCATCCGACAGAGACCTCTTCTGTTTCCATTGGCACGAGGCGTTTTAACACCCGCGTAAGAATCACTCCGAAGAGGGGCAGATACAGAACGGCCATTTTCCATGTTGTGTGTGTTTTTAACGGGTCACGCTGCAGACGCACACGGCCAGTTGTCTGCCCGCTCCGGCGAGCTCCTGAAGGCTCACGGTCCTGCTGGCCGCAACACAGACGCCTTTCAATAACAAAACTCTCCCTCTCTCTTTTTCTGGAACAGGGGGATGTTTGTGTTAACACCTAACCGAGCGGAGGGGAGCCGGCCAGCGAAGGTGGCGGCGGGGCTTCAAAGAGGTTGCCCCTGGCAGGGGCTGAGCCCTGGGCGAAGGGAGTTGGCAAGCTCTCTTGGAACAATGGGCCTTTTGGCTGTGCCGGGGAATGCTGTCAGGGTGTGTGGATTGCTGTGCTTCAGAGGTGTTGCCATGGGCGCATTAATGTCTGTGTTAAACGGACAGTTGTGCGTGGCAGCGCAGGACTCGTTCTGGACCCGTTTGTCTATTCATGTGGGCGAGGACGCTGCCGTTCGCACGGCTTCCAAGGCGGCTTTTGAGGAGATATTTCTGCTTCCAAGAGGTTGGGGCCTTTGGAGGAACCCAGCCAGAATTTCAAAGGATATTGTGCTATCCAGAAGGGCCATTTCTGTGGTGCTGTGGCCTTTGACAGCCATTATGGGGCTCTCGACAGTCACGGGAGGAGTAAGAATCTCAGGGCAAGAGCGATAGATTTCGATTTCTGATTTCTGCTCTCTCGACCTGAAAATCCCATGTTGTGATTCTGCGCTTCCTTTTGTGCGTGGAACCCATGATCCTTTATCTTTGTTTCCTTGAATTAATTTTGTTTTCTAATATAAAGTACGTATTTGCCAAGGAGCAGTTGACCTGATGCACGCCACGCTGGTTTACATGACGTCTCTTACTTGCACAGCTGATCCTGCGTTGAGCAGGGGGTTGGACTAGATGGCCTCTATGGCCCCTTCCAACTCTATGGTTCTAGGATTCTATGTCATATAAATTCAGAATCTTCTTGGAATAATGTGACAAGTGGAGTACCCCAAGGATCTGTCCTGGGGCCTGTGTTGTTCAACATATTTATAAATGATTTGGATGAGGGATTAGAGGGGATACTTATTAAATTTACAGACGAAACTAAACTGGGAGGGGTAGCAAGCACAACTGAAGACAGCAACAGAATACAGGATGATCTTGATAGGCTCGAGAAGTGGGCTAAACTGAATAAAATGAAGTTCAATAGGGACAAGTGTAAAGTTCTGCATTTAGGTAGGAAAAATCAAATAAAGCAATATAGAATCATAGAATCATAGAATCATAGAGTTGGAAGGGGCCATACAGGCCATATAAGATGGGGGAGACTTGTCTTGGCAGTAGCATGTGCGAAAAGGATCTAGGAGTCTTAGTAGACCATACATTGAACATGAGTCAGCAGTGTGACAGTGGCTAAAAAGGCAAATTTTGGGCTGTATCAAACGGAGTATCGTGTCCAGAACACGGGAGGTGATGGTAGAAGAGCTGGTTTTTATACCCTGGCTTTTCCCTACACAAAAAAGTCTCAAAGCGGTTTACATTCGCCTTCTCTTCCTCGCTCCACAGCAGACACCCTGTGAGGTAGGTGGGGTTGAGAGAGCTGTGAGAGAACTGGGACTGGTTCAAGGTCACCCAGCTGGAATTACCAGTGGTTCCGAAAACAGCAGAGCGGCAGTAACAGATTGGTCCCACCTCTCCACTTTTTCTCAGCCTTCACCTACAGTCCCTTTAAAGTTTAAAGGGACTGCAAAAGGTGGCCCAAGGGTCAGCTGTGTGGGGGCGGGGGGAGAAGACTGTTCCCATTGGCTCATCTTGGAGTTGACTGTTCCCATTGGCTCATACACACAGCCTGGATTAAACCAGCCAACCTCAACATCTGCTGTGCCACAGGGAGCAATCTTCTCGCCAGGCTACACCAGAAGCCATCCAAGCCAGGAAGCAATCTCCCTTCAGCATGCAGATCCCGGGGCCGGCTCCTTCTGCAGCAAGCTTTCAATCCAGATTGGGCTGGCTTTTTCCAACCAGCATTTTAAAACTCAGATCTATTGGAGTCCCAAAAATCAAAACCAACAACAGAAAAATCAGAATACCATACCGGGAATGGGGTCCAGGATTTTTCGGCCATTCCGAATTTTCCCCAGGTCCAACAGACCCAAACTGAAACATACCGGCTAAAAACATGGCACAACTCCGACCACCGGTCTACTCCGACATTCGAGTTGTGAAATGTTTCGAATGGCCAAAGCTTGTCCCAAAGGTCTCAAAGTGGCGAGCATGGAAAGGGGTGACCACGTTGCCTGCATTGTGCGTAAATATCAAGATCCTGCTAATTCCTTCCTTGCCCCTGGCGCCTTATTCCCCCGCACAGTTTAATCTGAGTCAGCTGTGTCGGCTGGTGCCAGCTTGTCAGAGTCCTGGCATGGCTTCACCATATCCCTTCCAGACAGGCTAAGCCGATGAATCGCTGAGCGTTTCCTCACTGACAATTCCAGGGGAAGCCATTGGGAGGCCTGACGGGTCTCTCGGAGGAAATGCTGGCAAGAGATTCACCCACCTGTTGAGGAGAGTCCGGATGATTTCCGCGGACTTTGCCGTCGCCGTTCTCCCCTCACCACTAGGGCTGCCAACCAACAGGGAGGGACGGCAAAGAACCAACAAGGGGACTGTACAATGTGTGGATGTGAAATGATGATTTTATGAACTTAGGCAGATTGGGAGTGGGTGGGCAAGAAGGGATGTGCCAGCGTTTGTCTCTTGTGGCCCTTCCTTGCATACCCAGGGAATTGCTGATCACCACTGTGGGATGGGAGGTGAATTCCCTCAGGCCAGGCTGGATTCTGGAGATTTTTGGTGTGTGTGTGAGTGTGGGGGGGGGATCACTTGGACATGAAGGTCGGGTCACTGTGATTAGGCAGGTCGTTGTGAGTGTCCTGTATTGTGTGGAGGGTTGGACTAGATCAGGGGTAGTCAAACTGCGGCCCTCCAGATGTCCATAGACTACAATTCCCAGGATCCCCTGCCAGCAAATGCTGGCAAGGGCTCCTGGGAATTGTAGTCCATGGACATCTGGAGGGCCGCAGTTTGACTACCCCTGGACTAGATGATCCTGGAGGTCCCTTCCCACTCTATGATTCTTTGACACAACAGACCAGAAATCACTGTGCAAAACTCAACATGAAAATAATCATAATAATTTGATTTCTGTACCGCCCTACCCAGGAGACCGTCACAGGGCGGTCTACAACATTAAATACGATATTCAAATTCTTACCCTGAGTTGTTGGGAAAACAGATGTTTCTGTGAGCTGGAAAGACTGTGGGGAATTCTTCCATGATGGCTATAATCGGTGAGGTTCCTTTATTTGGACACACATCTAGACTCCTAGTTCTGAGAGTCCACTGAAGTAGCAAGAACTTGGCGAAACCAAGTTTCAACCGGGTCTTTGTGTGGACAACCAGTGTGACATCTGAAATAAGAAATTAACGGCAATGACCTAAAATTCACACACATAGTTTCTAAGCATATAAGGCAGATAAAAGCCAACTCTTCCTCTTCTCCTATATATATATATATATTTAAACATTTTTGATTTTGAGTTGAACCTACAGGGAGCATCTGGAGAGCTCCAGTCTACACAGAGATAAATTTTCCTAGAGAGAACTGATGCTTTGCAGCTACCTTTCTCAACATTTTTACCATCGAAAACTCCTGAAATGTTATTTAGGCTTTGAGAAACTGTAAAATGGGCACAGTCGTGCAGAATATGGTTGGGAAGCATAGCATATGAATCAATCAATCAATCAATCAATCAATCAATCAAAAGAAGAAGAAGAAGAAGAAGAAGAAGAAGAAGAAGAAGAAGAAGAAGAAGAAGAAGAGTTGGTTCTTATATGCCGCTTTTCCCTACCCGAAGGAATCTCAAAGTGGCTTACAATCGCCTTCCCATTCCTTTCCCCACAACAGACACCCTGTGGGGTGGGTGAGGCTGAGAGAGCTCTGATATCACTGCCCGGTCAGAACAGTTTTATCAGTGCCGTGGCGAGCCCAAGGTCACCCAGCTGGCTGCATGTGGGGGAGTGCAGAATTGAACCTGGCATGCCAGATTAGAAGTCCTCACTCCTAACCACTACACCAAACTGGCTGTGTACATCCCTACTGGGGCCCTTCCCATCCCCACCCACTCCAGGACCATTATTCATCATGGGGAGGGGTGGGTTGACATGGCCATATTTCACCTGATTAAAGTTTCTCAGTTTTAAAATATATATATATTAAAAATTAACTACCACCCATTCAAGAATCCCTTCCATTTCCAGCAAGAAACCCCAGGGTTTCACAAAATTTTGGTTGAGAAAGCCAGCTTTTGAGGGTGGGCACTGAAGCAATGTACCCCACTAAGAGTCTGATGCCCCCAAGGCTCCATCCTCAAATTTCCAGGAATTTCCTAACCTGGACCTGGCAACCTGGCAATCTACACAGGATTTAGGGAGGGGAGAGACGGCAATGGGGTGCCATGTCATAGAGTCCGCCCTCTGAAGCAGCCAATTCTCTGGGGGAACTGGGGAAAAGTTAACAAAGGAGACAACCTTGGCTGTTGCTTTATTTCGTTTTGTTGCACCAACAATGGCATGCGTGCTCTTGAAAGCAACCAATAAATTAAAAGAATCCTTTGCACGGCTTTGCCTTGGAAGGAACTCCTTGTGCCGGGCGGAGGGCTTGTGTGTTTGGCCCCCAATTTGGCCACTTGGCGCATGTTGTGTCTTAATGCATAGCTGAGACGCATATGAGGACGTCACGTTTCCGAAGTTGTGCGATGTTGTTGCTTGCTTGCTTTAATCGCAAGAGGCAGGAGGGCAAATGCCTGCTTTTGTGTTGCCACGGCCCTTGAGGTCACTGGAAGAATGTAATTACTATACTCTGTAGAGACCTCAGGTTCGGTGGAAGTCGACAAGCTCGGTTGAGCTTATCAAAGAGACCTGCTCCGGCAGGTTCCTCTACAAAGAACGAGGCTTTAACACAATGGAATCAAGTGTTCACGCAAAAAAACAAAACAAGACACGCCACCGTCTTGCCTCAGTGCGCCCACTTTGTTAACATGTCCTTTGGAGAGGCTGCTGTCGAGAGCTCGCTCCGCATCTGACTGAACTGAATCCAAAATCACCTTCAGCTATCAGAAGCCGGAGTGGATGATCCCTGTTTCCCTACAGCTTATCTAGAGAAGCATAAGAAAGCAAATAAGCTTTGGATGGAGGAAGCCAATGAAGGGGGGGACGGCGTTTGCAGCCTAGTGCTCTCTCCAAAAACGGAAAGGGATCAGACATCCAAGAATACAACAGGTATGAGTATATTCATATATTCACCAATATATAGCTGTTTAAACACCCACCTGAGGCCTCTCCCCTTCCCACCCACTCCAGGTACATCACTGGCCATTTTGGGAAGGGAGAGCGTTTTGACATGATTGTATATCGTCATGTCGACCAATTAGTGCTTAAGAAATTTTAAAAATATATTAAAATTAATAAACTCCAACACCTTCAGGAAACCCAGGGAAGTCAAGACTATCCAGGGTTTCACGAAACCCTAGTTGAGAAAGCCTGCTGACAAAGAAGAAGAAGAAGAAGAAGAAGAAGAAGAAGAAGAAGAAGAAGAAGAAGAAGAAGAAGAAGACGACGACGACGACGTTGGTTCTTATATGCCGCTTTTCCCTACCCGAAGGAGTCTCAAAGTGGCTTATATTCACCTTCCCTTTCCTCTCCCCACAACAGACACCCTGTGAGGGAGGTGAGGCTGAGAGAGCCCTGATATCACTGCTCAGTCAGAACAGTTTTATCAGTGCCATGGCGAGCCCAAAGTCACCCAGTTGGCTGCATGTGCAGAATGGAACCCAACGTGCCAGATTAGAAGTCCGCACTCCTAACCGCTACACCAAACTGGCTCTATCCACTACACCACGCTGTCTCACTGTCCAACCCTCCTCCTGTGAATCCTTTTTTCCACATCCTTTCACTGCAGTTGACACGGAATTCTAAACCCCCTTCTGCTTGGATTTGTACCTCTGTAATCCCGAAAGCCTCGTTACCTATTCTGCAGGGTTGACGGAGACCAAGACGCTGCTTTGTGTGTGTGTGTGTGTGTGTGTATACGCGTCTTGCTCTCACCATTGTATATCCTGGCAGTTTCAGCTGTTCTCCCCTCATGCCCAATGTCCTGTACAAACCTAGCACAAGAATGTCCAGGAGATTAGCCTTACGTTCTGCGCTTTCCCCCTCCCTGTGTAAAGCCTCGAAGACTTGGGCTCTGTAGAACTAAATTCATAAATTTATGTGGGGACATATTTATCCCACAGGCAGTATTTTTTTAAATATATATATATATATATTCTGTCCATTATGGGGAGGTTAAAGAAAACTTGCTGCACCTTCTTTCCCCTCAGAAGGTCTTTGTAACCATGTCGTTTCGGGACACAAAGGGCTACAGAGCACAGCCTGCTCCCTCTGAAAGAGGCCTTTGTCCTCCATCTTGTTTAGGTAGGAAATGGTTGCTCTTTCGGTCTCCGCGTGGGAATACAAAACTATGCTCACCTAATCAAACAGAACGGCAAAGGTGCCCGTTTGTACAAAAATAAAAAGGCCTGCCGTTCCAGAACGCACTTGGGGAGGGGGGATTTTGCCACAAAGGAATCATTTTGAAGCCCCCTTAAATGCTGTACCTCGGACCAGTGTTTTCATACTCCCAACAGCTGAAGAAATCTTTTCCCCGTTCTGAATTAAATGGGAAGGCAACCTGCATTCTTACAACCCCACAAAAAAGATTCTTTTTGCAGTGTGCCAGAATCATGGATTCTCCCAGAGTTTCTGCTATGTTTCCTTGTGTGAAACTGGAAGGAGGCACACCCAGAACAGTGACTCATCTCGAGATTCAGTGAGCCACCTCTTCTGGGGAGTGGGAGGGAATGCGGTTTTAAGCCGCTTTGAGAATCCTTCAAGCTTGGGCCTTGGCAGGACTACAGACACACAAACAGGGCCGAAGAAACCCACTGCAGTAGTCTCTCACCATGTCCATGTTGTCTTCCTTCCATTTTGACACCATTTTGACACCATTTCTGTGTCATTTACATGCAACTGGCTTGAAAAAAAAATCAGAATACTGTACGCTTAATAGGAAAACATGGCGGCAAGAAGCCAGTTAGACAGTGGGTTTGTTTCAAAAGGGAGATGTGAAATATGGAAAAAGTAGGGCCAGGACCCTTGGTAACACTCCGAGCGAGGAATTCTTATGAGGGTGCTCCAGGGAACATTTTGTTTTCTTCATAATATAACACCCCCTCCCCAACCCACGCATGTGCGCACACGCGCCAACGGGAAAGACAAGAGCTCAAATTTGCCCTCACTGGTGATCTTCAAGGGGACAGAGAGGGAGGCAATGAAAGGGGGAGGGCAGGGAAAACAATATTTTGAGAGCCCGGGAAAGATGACTCTGCTTCATGGACAGTTCAACAGCACTAAACCAACCTCCCTAAGTCTTAGCGGCCATTGTTGTCAACAAAGTGGTCCTTCCAAGTAGCACGAGTGGCGAATGTTCAATTAAATAACAAAACAAAAAAACAAATTGCCTCTCTTGTCTGAGTTATTAGCTGGTTTACAATAGCTTCATAAAGTTACCTTGAACAAGTTCACACAAGCGCTCCAGAACAAAAGGAGGAGGGGGGGAGGAGAGAAAAAAAAAAATCTCCAGTTGTCCCTTCAACCTCTGGCAGAATGGTTCTTCAAGAGAAACAACAGAAACAATGAGCCTTATTTGGCGACAAGACAAATACACGCTAGAAACGGCGAGATTTATTTCTCTCCGCTTCCTCGAACAACACACGGCCTTGTGAGGGAATGGAGGCGAGGACTTACTTTTCGCCTTGTGTTGTAAGAACCATCCAAATGTCTCCTTTCCACTTGGGAAAGGAAATTATCATTCACGGCTTGGTAGAGTTTGCTGTTGCTTCTGGAGGAATGTTTGCTTTACGGCCCTTCCTTCGGAATCACCTCGAAAAAAGCAATTGGGCAGGTGGCGTCAAAACGAGTTGACCGATTAATAGAACGGGCCGCCGTCCCCTCGGTACTTGGCAGAGAGGCGAAGTTAGCTACCGAATTTCGCCCCAACTGAAATTTTGACGTGAATTCGGAAGCTCCTGCACCTCTGACGAAACAGCTGAAGAATTTTCGCAAAAGCGACACAACAACAAAAAGAGAAGAGTTGACCCGGAGTGAGAGAATGGAAATTTTTTGGCACAAGTGCTGAATTTGATGATGTTGGTATGCGGCTGGAGTTTGTAATTTTAATCGGGTATTATAATTGTTGTATTTTATGTGAAGGTTTTACTATGTAACCCACCACGAGACGGCTTGCTGATAGCGGTGGGAAATAAATATAAATATAAATATAAATATAAATATAAATATAAATATAAATATAAATATAAATATAAATATAAATATAAATATAAATATAAATATAAATATAAATATAAATATAAATATAAATATAAATATAAATATAAATATAAATATAAATATAAATATAAATATAAATGTAACAACAACAACAACAACAACAACAACAACAACAACAATAACAATAATGCTGGCAAACAAATCTGGGTGTGGCCAGGGTGGCAGCTTTGCCAACTCCAGCCTGGGAAATTTCTGGAGATTTTGTGGAAATGGGATTTTGGGAAATATTTCACTTAGAATCTGAGATATATCATAGACTCTGCCCCCAGAAGCTGCTATTTCCTCCCAGAAAAATGATGTCCAGAGTCCTGAGATGAGTTGTAACTCCAAGACAACTCCAGGACTGACCTGGTGGTTGGCAACGCTAGTTGGCCAGACATCCTTAGTCCAAGTCAAACCACAGTGGTGCTTCCACACTCTTAGGGAATGGCCTGGGAATCAGCTGGTGATTGTGTAGCCTGGAAGGTAATCATGACCCAGTAGAATAGTCAGTGTCTTGGTTCCTTGTGAGGAGATCTGGCCTTGGGTCCTGAGTCTGGTGTGGTCGGGGAGGTGCTTACAGCTGGGCTAGATCCTACTATATCATACCCTGAGAAGGTCTTTTGTGACCACCAAAAACACAGTGTTGAGGATTATGCCAACCTCACTGAGCAACTGTTTTGGTCCACTCGTCTAGGTTACTGATGTCAATGGTCTGTAGGCTTCTTCTTTGTGCTTGAACCATTTAAAAACTCCATTTATGTACAGCCAGTGGTGCAGTTATACAGTCTACCTAAAAGGAGAGTGCTAGTTTTGTTGAAGCACAAATCGTATTGGAAAATTCACTTGCTTTACATAGAAAAAAACTGGCGTCAAGGAAGCAGAGGCAAATATAGACTCATGGGTTTGATTCGCATGAGATGGAAAGAAAATCGAAGTCAATGATATTTGAAAGACACCAGCAAGGTTGCAAAGGGCAGAAGCATTCCTAAAATATGAATATAAGTACTAAGCCAGCTTTAAAAAAAAACAATTTTTTAAAAAATTGTACACTGCCTTGAGTACACAGGCAGAAAGAGAGCATCCAAGATAGCAATCTTAAGCCATTCTGCTCGGAAGTGTGTCCCATTTTATTCAAGTGTTCTCAGGAAACGAGGGTGCTAAATACATAAATAAATAATAAAAATTCTAATGGTATCTGGGGAAGAAGAAAAATTGGCTTTTCTATGCTGCTTTTCTCTACCTGAAGGAGTCTCAAAGTGGCTTCCATTCGCCTTCCCTCTCCTCTCCTCTCCCCTCCCCACAACAGACACCCTGTAAGGGAGGTGAGGCTGAGAGAGCCCTGATATTACTGAAGAAGAAAAGTTGGTTCTTATATGCCACTTTTCTCTACCCAAAGGAATCTCAAAGCAGCTTCCAATCGCCTTCCCTTTCCTCTCCCCACAACAGACACCCTGTGAGGTGGGTGAGGCTGAGAGAGCCCTGATATTACTGAAGAAGAAAAGTTGGTTCTTATATGCCACTTTTCTCTACCCAAAGGAATCTCAAAGCAGCTTCCAATAGCCTTCCCTTTCCTCTCCCCACAACAGACACCCTGTGAGGTGGGTGAGGCTGAGAGAGCCCTGAGATTACTGAAGAAGAAAAGTTGGTTCTTATATGCCACTTTTCTCTACCCAAAGGAATCTCAAAGCAGCTTCCAATCGCCTTCCCTTTCCTCTCCCCACAACTCCCTGTGAGGTGGGTGAGGCTGAGAGAGCCCTGAGATTACTGAAGAAGAAAAGTTGGTTCTTATATGCCACTTTTCTCTTCCCAAAGGAATCTCAAAGCAGCTTCCAATCGCCTTCCCTTTCCTCTCCCCACAACAAACACCCTGTGAGGTGGGTGAGGCTGAGAGAGCCCTGAGATTACTGAAGAAGAAAAGTTGGTTCTTATATGCCACTTTTCTCTACCCAAAGGAGTCTCAAAGCGGCTTACATTTGCCTTCCCTTCTTCTCCCCACAACAGACACCCTGTGAGGGAGGTGAGGCTGAGAGAGCCCTGATATTACTGAAGAAGAAGAGTTGGTTCTTCTATGCTGCTTTTCTTTACCTGAAGGAACCCCAAAGCGGCTCACATTCCCCTTCCCTTTCCCCTCCCCACAACAGACACCCTGTAAGGCTGAGTCTGAGAGAGCCCTGATATTACAGCTTTTAGAGTGTGACAAGGAAGACTGATGCACAGTCCCCATTTTGAGGGGCAGCCTTGTGTTTAGTGGCAGCAGACGGGGAGGGTGTAAAGTATTCTCAGTCTGCAGTCTCTTCATCTGCTCTGGCATCCTATCTTCTGTGGAAACAACTGCTCAGTTGGTTGGGACAGTCTTTCTGAAGCAGGATTAAAGTCCCTTTTCATTTTAGCCCAAGTACCTTTATAACATACTAGGGGCCAAGCCCGTTGCATTCAGGAATCCAACGAGCGCTAGACTGGGGGATGGGATGGAAGAACTCTGTGGACAGGCTCTCCCTCCACCCAGGACCGGGAAAGGCTGCAGGCTGGAGACCCCCTGGGCAGGGAACTCACCGTCAGGGGCAGCTCTCATGCAGCAGGGATCTGCAGCCTCCGAGCCTCAGAGGGAAGAGGAAGGAGGAAGGGGTGGTCAGGGGTGAGGGACAGAAGGTGATTGGCTGGCTGGTGGACAGAGGGCAAGTTGGTTGGAGGAGGAGGCACTTGGGGGTGGGTGTTAAGCTCTGAGTGGCACTTAAGCCAAAACCAGCTCCTCCTCCTAGGCCTTACCAGAAATATTAAGTGGAAGAGATATATTTTTTAGAAAAAAACTATGTACTTAAAATATTGCTGTATGCTAAGAGAAACCTGTTAAAGGTAAGCTTTGTGCTAGTCCCACTGTCTGAGAAATTAGATGGCAAACATAATTACTCTGGCCAGGAGTCAATGGTGCAAAAGAAATAATCCTTGACCATGGAGTTTGGCCAGGCATCAATGTGCGCTGAGTATCCATCTGTTTCCAGCCCCTTCATAACTAATACACAAACTGCGAGACCATCAGGAATCATGGTGGCAGAATAAATTAATGGGATTCTCTCCACCTAGGCTAAACTTTCCCCTCTATGATACCAGATTTCCCTAAGGTTGTCAGAATGGCCATTCTCCAAGCCCTCGGCCAGTCAGAAGATCAGAACTGTTATCAAAGTCTCCTTGGTCATACAAAGAGGAGGGATGCAGGAAAAGTATATGGTGACTAAAATAAACATTGTGCCATTCTTGTGATTTTTGTATTTACCTTTTTGTATGAGGGGTGCCATTTTAGATTCTTGTACCAGGCACAAAATTGTTATAGCTCCCTGGAATAGAATAGAATTTTGAGAGCCAGCTTGGTGTAGTGGTTAGGAGTGCGGACTTCTAATCCGGTGAGTCGGGTTTGATTCTGTGCTCCCCCACATGCAGCCAGCTGGGTGACCTTGGGCTCCACACAGCACTGATAAAGCTGTTCTGACCGAGCAGTGATATCAGCGCTCTCTCAGCCGCACCACAGGGTGTCTGTTGTGGGGAGAGGAAAGGGAAGCTGCTTTGAGCCTCCTTCGGGTAGAGAAAAGCGGCATATAAGAACCAACTCTTCCCCACACCAGAAGCCCAACATTCTTTCTTAACCCATGGGCCCCCATGCTGTTCCCCCTCATGAATCAGGGCTGTAGCCACTGTCCTCCCCCCTTTTCCCTCAGAATGACATTCCTTTCTCTTGTTCGGGGACCTTCCACCCCCCAGGCTGGCTGCTTCCGCCTCAACTGTTCTCTGCTAGGTCCCCTGAAAATCCTGAAACCACTCCTGCCCCATCCCCAAGAGTCCTAAACATGACCCAATGGAAGAAGGTGAGACTCTCCTTTGTCACAAGGAAAAGGCAGGCTCCTTAGTTCCCAAGGAAAGCATGTGTAGTGGCTTTGCACCCAGGTGCACATTGCCTCATGCCAAGCTGACCAAGGCCGAAAGGAATTTAGCAATTAAGCTACGCAAGCAAAGCAAAACCATCAAAATGGTTACAAGCAGTTTCCCCAGGCCCGCTGCCTTTACAAATAAACATACTTTTGACAGCTGGCCCTGACAAGTTATTAAATTTATCAAGGGGATGGTGATGAGCCGCAAGGGGAGGGCGGTAAATGTAAATGTAAGAAATGAAATAAATAAATAAAAATAAAAAAGCAATACCTTACAAATAACAATCCCACGCTACTGTGACAGGAGGCTGTCAAACAGGCAGATCCTGACAACCAGGACCAAGCACAATTGTCTTGGTCTAATCCAGCCTTTCTCAACCTTTTCTTACCATGGAGAAACCGCTGAAACATTCTTCAGGTTTTGAAAAAACCTCATAAGTGGTGCAATCGTGTAGAAGTTGGTTGAGAAACCTAGCTGTGGACACGCCCACCTGGGGGTCCTCCCCTTTCTACCCCCTGCACGCCCATCATTGGCCATTGGGGAGTCAACATGTCCATATAGAACCATAGAATCATAGAGTTGGAAGGGACCTCCTGGATCATCCAGTCCAACCCCTTGCACTATGCAGGACACTCACAACCCTATTGCTCATCTGCTGTAACCTGCCACCCCTGTTTGCTTTTTGTTATCCTAAGGAGTCTCAAAGCATCTTACAATCACCTAGCTTGTGTGATGTAGTGGTTAAGAGTGGCTGCTTCTAATCTGGCGAGATGGGCTTGATTCTCTGCTCCTCCACGTGCAGCCAACTGGGTGGCCTTCGGCTAGTCACACTCCTGTCGGAGCTGTTCTCACAGAGCAGTCCTGTCAGGAGCTCTCTCAGCCTCCCCTACCTCACGGTGTGTCTGTTGTGCAGAGAGGAAGAGAAGGCGATTGTAAGCCACTTTGAGATTCATTCAGGCAGTGAAAAGCGGGGTATAAAACCAACTCTTCTTTTTCTTTCCTCTCCCCACTACAGACACCCTGTGAGGTCGGTGAGGCTGAGAGAGCTCTGAGAGAACTTTGAGTGGCCCAGGTTCACCCAGCTGGCTGCATGTGGAGGAGGCGAGAGGAAACAAACCGAGCTTTCCAGATTAGACACCGCTGTTCAACTCCCCTTCTTAACCACTACGCCTCACTGGAACAGGGGAATGGCTAAAGACCCTTCTCCCCTCATGCTACAGTTCTAATCTGAATCCGGGCCACATACACTTGGGGGATGAGTTCCCTTGCACTTTCCACTTGACCTCTGTCTCTTCCAGTCCAAATTGGGTGGGAGGAACCCAGAAACTCTGTATTACATGTGGCAATGCATCGCATGCTCCTAAGATGACAGACGGCTGGGAAATCTCGTCCAATGAATCAAGAGATTGCCCTTCATTCTTTCATTCCTCGTCTCCTCGTTGTGTGTTTTTCAAGGTTGGATCTGGCTTTGAGAACAGATTCCACAGCAGAATCTTGGCTCAAATTAAGGCTCGGAAATGGCCTAAGGACTGTATCTAAACGGCATGATGCCGAAACACTCCCCCCCCCCCCAATCTAGGCCATAGATGAAGCTGCAATAAAAGCTCCACTGTATACAATTATCTAGTCTCCAGCCGCATCCCTAAAGCAGATGTAATTAGGGATCTTGGGAGCCAAGCTGTGCATGGTCTTAATTACAGAACCAACATGGGATACTTATTTGTTCCAACAGTTTAGAAGAGAAAGAGAGAAAGAAAGGGGGGGGGGAATAATCTTTGGGGACACGTCTAATTGAACCGAGAAGTTATTTTTATACTCGTGTTGACTGAAGACGCGCACAGCTGGTTAGGATACCGCATTGTTTGGCCTGCGATTGGGGTGGACAGCTTTATGGTTTGTTTTCCAAAACACCGAGGCATAGCCCAAGTGAACAGATTTGATGGCTTTCCTTGCACCTTGTGCTGGCCTGGCTGCAGGAGAGCAACTGCCTTCTCTTGGGTTGTTCTCAGATGGGTCTAAACACACAATCAGGGCTGTCAAGGTCCCAACTGGAGCAAGGGACACGTGCTTCCCAAATTAGAATCATAGAATCATAGAGTTGGAAGGGGCCACACAGGCCATCTAGTCCAACCCCCTGCTCAACGCAGGATTAGCCCTAAGCATCCTAAAGCATCCAAGAAAAGTGTGTATCCAACCTTGGCTTGAAGACTGCCAGTGAGGGGGAGCTCACCACCTCCTTAGGCAGCCTATTCCACTGCTGAACTACTCTGACTGTGAAAAACTTTTTCCTGATATCTAGCCTATATCGTTGTACTTGAAGTTTAAAGCCATTACTGCGTGTCCTCTCCTCTGCAGCCAGCAGAAACAGCATCCTGCCCTCCTCCAAGTGACAACCTTTCAAATACTTAAAGAGGGCTCTCATGTCCCCTCTCAACCTCCTTTTCTCCAGGCTGCTTCCTGCTTCCTGCTTCCTGCTTCCGCTTGAAGTTTCAACAGGGAATAAGTGAAAAAATGAAATAAAATTTGAAACTCACTAACATTGGAAGACTTCTCTGGGGAATACTTGGAAGCAACAATGGTAGCTCTAGGAAACACTGGAAACTGAGTGGCTTTACCATAGAGATTCTGGTGATTCCTAGAGTTACTACCATTACTTCTGGGTTTTATCTATTTATTTATTTTTAGATTCCTATATCACCGTTCTCCAATGGTCTCATGCCAGTTTCCAAACTCAGTAAATATAATAAAACCCATACAACATCTCATAAAAACAATTACAAATTATCACAATTAAACAGATGGTGAATCAATCTTAATAGCGCCCTAACCCTCACTCCCCGCCCCCATTCAGCCCAAGGGTCAGTTCTCTTATAGTAGGAGTAAGGGCCAGATCTAATCTTACCATAGAGTTTCTGATGATTCCTAGAGCTACCACCGTCACTTCTGGATTTCCCCTGAAAGTGACATCATGACACTTGCGGAGATGCCTTCACACTGTGTCCACATCTCCCCACCCTCCCATCAGTTGCCAGGCTCACATTGTGGGATCCTACAAGATGGCTGCTTTGTAACCAAGATAGCCAACCCCCATCCTATGAGCTGACAGCCACGCACCAAAGTGTCTTCTGGGAATACAAGGCCACAGCTCTACCCAAGCAGTCAGGACACTGGTAGCCCTGCTGGGACCAGCAATGCAAGAGGACACAACAGGCATGGCTTGCACCCATCATGGCATTTGCAGGTGCACACGGCCATTTACCAAATCCAAGGAAATATCTGAAATGCTGGTAAAGTAGAACTCTTGTTCCATCTACACCCCCCCCCCCATTGGTGCATTCTTGAGTCCAAATAGTTGCTTAATCCTGGTGCTGGCAGGGGCTCATAGGAACTGTAGTCCATGAACATCTGGGGAGCCACAGTTTGGTCACTCCTGGCATAGTGTAACATCCTCCCCCCCCTCATTTCCCCCTATCAACTGATAGTGGCAGGTCAGAGCGTAAACAGTAACCCTATTGGTACCCCTCCTTCTGACGTCTCATTGCAGTAACTCCCCTGCCGTCCTGTTCTCTCTGTGTATGTATTTATAAACTTATTTAGGCAATCTGTATGCGGCCTCTCTAGAGACCTTCTCAGGGCAGCTCACAATGTAAAAACAAATACAATCAGATCATCCAGAAAAGCACCATAACTCGGTCAGTATTAACACGGACTGAGGTGAATGACGTAATATAACACAGATCAACCTAACAGCAAAAGGCAACCGATGAACTAGGATTGGGACCGCAGAATTCTACCAGAATCCAGGAGGCATCATAGAGACTGTTGTGTATGTGGACAATCTGAGACAGGGAGCTTGGAGCCAGAGACAGGGATCCTGGACATTTGAATGGGATTTATCAGGTCCCTGTTCCTAAATGGACCTATCAGGTGCCTCCGTTAAGGACCAATGGCATCTCTTGGTGGGAGCCTCAAACATATATATGCGCTTGCTAGTTTTGCTTGTAGCTTTCAGTGTTCTTGTGCTTAGTAGAGAGTTGGTTGTTTGGAGCTCAATTCATGGGTTTAACAGAGACCAACAAAAAATCAGGGGTATAGACTTTCAAGAGTCAAAGTTGCCTCCATTGGACACCTGGCAAAAGGAGAATTGATTCTCCAAAATAGCGATCCACAACCTGTGGGCTGGGGACCACATGTGGTCCGTCAACTAATTGGAGGTGGGCCACAAAGGACGCCTTCTCCCCACCCCTTTACTTCATCCCCCCCGGCCCTTTACAACACACTTTGGGTGTCATTGTCTCCCATCACTCCCAGATGGGACTATCTGGTTGCAGAGAAACAAGCTCAGGGTTCCCATTGATTTGTCATTGTCATGAGTTAAAATTTCCATGAAAATAAAATGTTCCTTATGTTCATTGTTGTGGCGTGTCTGTATCTTATTTTGAAGGGATGTTTAAACATTACCATAGCGATCAGAGAGCGTTAGGGCAGTGGTTGAGAGTAGAGGAGTAAACTACCCCTCCCCACCGGGCCTCAGTAAAATTGTCAAGCGTTGAGTGGTCCCCAGTGATAAAAAGGTTGGGGACCACTGCTCCAAAACTTATACCTCCCAAAATGTGTTGGTCTCTGAAGTGCTATACGGGTTGGAAAACTAGTGGAATGATATCCGTTCACAGCCACCAATACCTTCAAAGGGCTTTGAACGTTCTAATGTGCCATATCGATGCTACATACTGCTGTTACCGGGTTTTTTAATTCATTAAGTATTTTCATCTATGCCTTCTGTTTGGGATCAGGGGAAGGGGAGGGCACTGTTTCAAGCCTTCCCAGAGCACTGCTTGGGCTCTGTGGGTCAAGTAATCAAGCCAGGAGTCAACCCCAAGTCCCTGTCAGATCTCTTCACCGGTGCGGAAGTCTTCTGGCCTCCCTACGAAATGCATCTGGAGGAACGAGACTTCGCCACAGCCTCGCGGTTCTGCCGCCGCGATTCCAGGAGTTCCCTGGGATCCCATCACGCTCCGAACTTAAATAACAACAGCAATTACAGAGCACTTTCCTCGTTCGCAAAGTCCTATGCAAACAATAATTAAGCGCCGCAGCTGCATTTTTAACAAGCCTCGGATAATTTCATGACAGATAAGCGAGGCTGGAAATTATGCAATGTGGGAGTTTCCTCATTCCTCTAGATAAACCGGAGCCTGAGCCAACACGCTGGACATCTTCTCTCCAAAGAGTAGTCATGGTCCTGAGCAGCAGGAGGAGGAGAGCTGGGCTTTTGTACCCAGCCTTTTAATATCCAATATTACACCATAACAACCTATGGATGCAAAAGCTGGACCCTGAAGGAGGAAGACAGGAGGAGAAGAGATGCTTTCGAATTATGGTGTTGGAGACGAATGCTGTGAACCTCATGGACAGCCAAAGTTACCAACAAGACAGTTTTAGAGAGGAGCATACAAACTATGTCATTAGAAGGGAAGATATTACAGCTAAAGCTCACTTACTTTGGACACATCATGCAATCAAACTCACTAGAAAAATCATTAATGCTCAGCATGGTCAGCGGCAGAAGGAAATGTGGTCGCCAAAGGATCCACTGTCTCGACACGATCAAAGCCGACACAGGGATGACCATGAACCAACTGAAAGAAGCAGTCAGAGACAGGGACGGATGGCGGAGACTTTCCTATAGAATCACTGAGGGTCGGACATGACTGAATGGATAACGTCATCATCATCGTTGATGTTATCCTTTTGTGTGCTGGCCTCGTTGTTAAAAGGTTTACTCTGTTTTCCTAGGGTTGTGTGCCCTTGGCTGGCAATCAGCAAGAGACAGGGACAGGGTAGGGACATGGGGTGGCCATCAGCTGATTGCAAGACATCACTTCTGGATCTCTTTTAGAGATGATGCCAGTCCTCCTTAGGAATCATTGAAAATATCATGGTTTTACCCTAGAGTTTTGGCCAATTCCTAGAGGGAGAGGAGGTCACTTCCAGGTTTTCCCAGAAGTCATGTCACAATGCCGCCTGGAGTTCATTATTGTATTCCCCACCACCACCACCACCACCACCACCACCACCACCAATGCTGGGAGGAGGGCCTTGCTCCCACCATGGAGCTGGTAATCATATATTTGCCACACTCTAGGAGAGGTACCTGAGTTCTGGAAAACGGGGTAGGGAAGAACAGTTAAACCATCTAAACAACTTAAACATCAGTTAAACAAGTACAACGATATAGGCTAGATCTCAGGGGGAAAAAATTCAGTCAGAGTAGTTCAGCAGTGGAATAGGCTGCCTAAGGAGGTGGTGAGCTCCCCTCACTGGCAGTCTTCGAGCAAAGGTTGGATACACACTTTTCTTGGATGCTTTAGGATGCTTAGGGCTGATCCTGTGTTGAGCAGGGGGTGGGACTAGATGGCCTGTATGGCCCCTTCCAACTCTATGATTCTGTGATTCTATGATTCTATCTGCGACTGTCCTAAGCTCCCAATGCTAAGTTCTGCAGCTGCCATTTCTCTTCTAAATATCCACAGAGGACATCTGCTTAAGGCTCTTCCAGCAGCTCTCTGGTCTAAGCCTGAAATTCTGTAACTGGAATTTGAAGCTGGCTCTTTCTGCACCAACGGCACATGGTCTATCTCCGAGCGACCGTCCCCCTGTATCTCCTGGAACTTTTATTAACATTTCATCTTTATTGCATTGATCTTCTGTTTTCCCTGGCTGTGCAGCGCATTTTTAGCCAGCTCTTCCTCCATGGCTTTCTGTTCCCATCTTTCTTCTCATACTAAGCATGTGCAGTAGGTTTGGGCGAGTGACTGGCTGAACTTTACCCAGCGAGATTTATGGCAGAGTGGGGATTTGCACCTGAGCCGGCCAGTTCCCACCGCAGAGCTAAAGGCAGGCTGCCATGAAGTTTCCTCTCTGGGAGTTCTCACTCCCTGCAGTTAAAAGGGTGGCCAAACTGTGTCTCTCTGGATGCTCATGGACTACAATTAACATGAGCCCCTGCCAGCAGCGCTGGCAGGGGCTCATGGTAATTGTAGTCCATGAGCATCCAGAGGGACACAGTTTGACCACTTCTGTACCCATGGACATCCGACGAGCCACAGTTTGACCACTCCTGCACCCGTTCACCCTTCAGTTTAGAAGTAAACCTGGAGGTACACATTGCCTTTTGACATAACTTTGGGGACAATGTAGAAACAAGAACCAGACTCAATTTCTGGCCTACCGGTGGGGGGTCCGTGAAACTGGAGAGTCTGCTATGAAGTTCCCGGTGGCGTTTCACACCCTCCATTTTAACGCCAACAAAAGGCTCTTCACGGAGAAGGAAAATCTACGGTATTAGAGGCTCCAAAGACCACTGGTGGAAATATTTAGTGTTTGCCTTTCGACAGTCTATGCACACAGTATGGAAATGCCAGACTGAGGCCACTCTCTTTCCCCCCCGTACAATGGCATGTTTTGTGCTTCAAATCCTGTATGCGTAGCACATGCAGGGTTGAATAAAGAGCACGCTTCACCACATTCTTTTGGCCTAATCATGGCTGTGGGAGCACAACACCTCCTAGAACAAGGAGACAAGGACAAGAAGAAGAGTAGGTTTTTATACCCGGCTATTTTTTTGCTTTAAGGAGCATCAGAGAATCATAGAGTTGGACGGGAACTCCAGGGTCAAAGAGGCTTACAGTCTCCTTCTCTTCCTCTCCCCACAACAGGCACCTTGTGAGGTAGGTGGGGCTGAGAGAGCTCTGAGAGAACTGTGCTCAGCCCAAGGTCACCCAGCTGGCTACATGTGCGGAAGGAGCGGGGAATCAAACCCGGCTCGCCAGATTAGAAGTCAGCACTCCTTACCGCTACACCAAACCGGCTCTCACCAAGTGAGTACACAATGAAGGGACCTCCTTGAACTCAGCGGCCATCTTGGTTGCCAAAAGAAATCACTTCTGTAAAATAAGCTCTTGGGTGACCTAATCTTACAACAGGCTATGCTGCACTAAACAGACATTTTAAAATGTATGTGTAAAATAAAAGTGCGAGGTGTCACTGAAATTATTTGAGTTTGTAATAACTTGGTGCCTTTCAACAGTTAAAATTCAGCACTTTAATTACAGGAGATTTATAATAAGTGTATATATGCCTATTCGGCAGAGCTGTTCGAGAAAGTTTGGAATTAATTAACTTGGTATCCCCTCTGCTGGTCAATTGAAAAATCCACCTTTCCCCCCTTCCATTCAGAAAGGGCATTTTTGTGGCTCCTGAGAAATTCCTCCTGCCTTTCATCTGTGTCTCGCATTTAGACTGAGAGTTCAGAAGATCAGAAAGTCTACCCTTATTGCCCAGTATCGTGCTGTTTCCAGATCTGGAATTCAGAAGACCAGGAAGTCTATGATAGATCAAGATGGGTTGCCATGTTAGTTGGCCTGCAGCAGTAGGAAACAGCAAGGTCCAGGAGCACCTTAAAGATGAACAAAATTTGTAGCAAGGTAGGAGCTTTCGGGACTCACTGCTCACTTCTTCAGATATCTCCAGAGGTTGCGTTCACCACACAAAATGCTTGCGTTCACCACACAGTCAAAACCTCACATCTTCCGAAACAATCCTGGAGCCCACAGCATGGCTACACACAGAATCAAAGAATCAGAGTTGGAAGGGACCTCCTGGGTCATCTAGTCCAACCCCCTGCACTATGCAGGATACTCTCATTCCTATAGCTCATCACCTGCCACCCCCTTGAGCCTTCACAGAATCAGCCTCTGCATCAGATGTCTATCCAGCCTCTGTTTAAAAATGTGCAAAGATGAAGAGCCCACCACCTCCCGAGGAAGCCTGTTCCACTGAGGAACCGCTCTAACTGTCAGGAACCTCTTCCGGATGTTTAGACGGAATTTCTTTTGCATTAATTTCATCTCATTGGGTCTGGTCTGTCTCTCTGGGGCAAGAGAGAACAACTCTGCTCCATCCTTGATGTGGCACAAATATTGTTAAATCAAGTGATAGCATAAGTTAGCCTCTCTAAACTTTTTCACTGTTGAGAACCCCCTGAAACCTTCTTCAGGCTTCGAGAAATCCCATAAGTGGCATGATGGAGCAGAATATGGTTGGGAAGCAGAACTGTGCACATGCTCCCCAGAGCCCTTCCCATTCCCTTCCCTTCCAGGCCCATTACTGGCTATTTTGAGAGTGGAAGGTAGGTCAATGTGACCATATATGAACATATTACCCAATTAATTAATATCCATCTATTCAGGAAACCCTTCCAGGGCCATCAAGAAACCCCTTGGGTTTCACAAAACCCTGGTTGAGAAAGCCTGGCATAAGCTATGTGACAAGAATGAAGTTTTCTGTAGAACACCAGTAGGCACTTCTCTGGTTGGGACCACCTGGTGTATTGTAGCTTGCTATTTGCCATGTCACACAGTTCAAGAGGCCCTCATATCTACTGGACCCTCCAGAGCCCCCATCAGAAATGTCCAGCTTGAACATCTGGAATGAGCCAGTGTTAAAGACCTGACAACTTTGGATCACAGTTTAATATTCTAACGACTAGTATAATGTTGAAATTGTCATGCGATTAATTTCTAGGATAAATTTTTGTATGGTCTATGGACACTGCCCTGGAAGGTTTTCCTGATTGGGTGGAAGTTAATTAATTTTACTATATTTTTAAAAGGTGTTAAACATTTATCAGGTGATTTGACCATCTGCTCATGTTGACCTGCCCCCCTCCCGCCAATGGCCAATGATGGGCCTGGAGGGGGTGGGAAGGGGAGGGGCCCCAGGTGGGCGTGTCCACAGCTCTGCTTCCCAACCCTATTCTGCATGATCGCGCCACTTCTGGGGTTTCTCAAAGCCTGGAGAATGTTTCTCAACGGTAAAAAAGTTGAGAAAGGCTGTTTTAGAAGACAGGGTAAACATTCATGCATTAGTCACCTCTGCCAAGTTGATCTTTCATTTCCCACTTCTCTGTCTCTCTCTCTCTCTCACTCACTTTGAGGAAAAGTGCAAACAGCATTTGCATCTAAAGAGGTGCAGAGACCGGGAGCTTGATCCTGCCCATCGGCCACTCAAGAGGTATTCAGGAAGCCACTAAAGGGCCCCTGGCAGCTGCTCAGTTCAACGCGCCGACACTTCACCATCTCACCATCCGGAGAAGTAGGTGCTAGACCCGGCAATAGCAGCTGCGGCACTCCTCCCAGCAGGGAGATCTCTTTGAGAGGAAGCAACTTGAAGCCGTAAACTGCGCTGCCACTGGTGTGGGTTTAAAGGAGGTCACCATAAGTGGGTCTCGCTCACAGGCCCCCCCAGGGACAGAATGGAAACGCCTTACACTCTTTCGAGCGACGCCTGACCTAGCCAGTGTGGTCCACACAATGGTCCCTTCCAGGCTAGATGACTGAAGCTCGCTCTTACGCGGCGCTGAAAACTTGAAGCTGTTCTGAAAACTCCAACCGGTCCAGAATATGGAAGGGCAAGGCCTTACAGGGACTCTGTGGAGGGCACTTATTTGACCTGTGCTCTCCCAGTTGCGCTGGCTCCAGATTGGAGACTGAATCAGGTTCAAGGTTCTGGTCTTGACCTTTGAAGTTTTAAAGGGTCTGTGACCATCGTACCCATGGCTCCCTGGCGCCAAGGAGATTGGACTGGCCTCAGCCAGCAGCAGGGTCTCCTCGGTGGATTAATTTCATCCCATTGGTTCTGGTCCATCCCTCCAGGGCAAGAGAGGACAACTCTGCTCCATCCTCTACACCAGTGGTCCCCAACCTTTTTATCACCGGGGACCACTCAACGCCGGGGACCACTCAACACCTTTTACTGAGGCCCAGTGGGGGGGGGGGTAGTTTACTTCTCTACTCTCAACCACTGCCCTAACGCTCTCTGATCGCTATGGTAATGTTTAAACATCCCTTCAAAATAAGATACAGACACACCACAACAATGAAGTGTGTTGTAAAGGGCTGGGGGGGGGATGAAGTAAAGGGCCTGGGGGGGGAAGGCATCCTTCGGGGCCCCCCTCCAATTAGTCGAAGGACCACATGTGGTCCGCAGCCCACAGGTTGGGGATCGCTACTCTACACAGCAGCCTTTTAAGTACTTGAAGATGGCTATCAGATCCCCTTTCAGTCGCCTCCTCTCCAGGCTAAACAGACCAAGCTCCCCCAACCTTTCCTCGTACATCTTGGACTCCAAACCCCTCAGGACTTCCTGCTCTTTTGAACACGCTTCCTCCCTGCTTGCCTCCAGAACCGACAAAACGAAAGAATGGCTAGACCAGCCTTTCTCAAAGGTTGAGAAAGCCTGAGTTAGACAATTAGTTAGGACTCTGCTCACCACCCTTCCTTCTACTCAAAGTTGTTTTTCTTCTACATAAAGCTAATTTATTCTCTTAAGCAGCTTGGTGCTGGCCCTCTTTGCATATTTCAGCTCTGCCAACAGAACGGGGATTAATCAGAAACATTTGCAGTGGTAGTAATGGACAGAGAGTTATTGATGACTCACTTTAGCAGATAACCTTTCCTCAGAACTGTAGCCTTCAGTGCAAGGATCTGGCCTGGTAAAGTCCAGAAGCAGCTGGCTCTCATTACCCCCAAATTATTTCAGCTGAGGGTGAGGAAGAGAACTTTGTGGATCAAATCTGTGCTCCAGACCAGGGGTAGTCAACCTGTGGTCCTCCAGATGTCCATGGACTACAATTCCCATGAGCCCCTGCCAGCATTTGCTGGCAGGGGCTCATGGGAATTGTAGTTCATGAATATCTGGAGGATCACAGGTTGACTACCCCTGCAGACTACACCAAGCTGTAGCTGGCAGGATAATTCCCTGCTCTTGAGGAGACCTGAAGGCTCAGAAGCCTGAGGCCCAAACACCACCTGATTATCTTGTCCCATTTTAGAAGAAGAAAGAAGAAGAGTTGGTTCTTATATGCCAATAAATTTTGGCCAATAAAGCAAAGAAATGTCAGGACAGACAAAAGGAAGTGCTCCTTTATACAGAGAGGGGTTAAAATGTGGGATTTGCTGCCAGAGGATGTCCTGATGGCCACAGGAATGAACAGCTTTCAGAGGGGATTAGGTAGATTCGCGGAGGGGAAGTTATCAGTGTATTAGTCATGGTGACTGAGGGGAACCTCCATGTTCAGAAGCACTCAACCTCTGAATCGCAGAGCCAGGAAGCAACTTCACGGGAAGGCTTTGACCTCTATGCTCTGTTGTTAGCTATCCAGTGGAACTGGTTGGTCACTGTGAGGGGAAGAGGTCTGAGGGCACGGAAGGAACCGAGGGAAAGAAAACTGAGGGGTGGAAAAAGAACTTAGGAAGAGAACTGAGGGGTGGAAAGAGAACTGGGGGAAAGAAAACTGAGGAGACAACTGATGGAGTGAAACTGAGGGAAAGAACTGAGGAAGAAAACTGAGGGGTGGAAAAAGAACTTAGGAAGAGAACCAAGGGGTGGGAAAGAAAACGGAGGGAAAGAACTGAGGAAGAGAACTGAGGGGTGGAAAGAGAACTGGGGGAAAGAAAACTGAGGAGACAACTGATGGAGTGAAACTGAGGGAAAGAACTGAGGGAAAAAACTGAGGAAGAAAACTGAAGGGTGGAAAGAGAACTGAGGGAAAGAAAACTGAGGGAGACAACTGATGGAGTGAAAATAGAACTGAGGGAAAAAACTGAGGAAGAGAACTGAGGGGTGGAAAGAGAACTGGGGGAAAGAAAACTGAGGGAGACAACTGATGGAGTGAAACTGAGGGAAAGAACTGAGGGAAAAAACTGAGGAAGAGAACTGAGGGGTGGCAGGGGCTCATGGGAATTGTAGTCCATGAACCTCTGGAGGGCCACAGGTTGACTACCCTTGATGTAAAGCACCAAGATGCCATCCAGGTGAAAATCTAGGCATGACACCCCTGCATCAGGTGATGCTCTGGAATTTCCTCCCGAACTCCAGAATGTCATCCATCGTACCAACATTACTTCTGGTTTTCACTAGAAGTGACGATGGCATGTAATGTGAACATAATTTCCACCCCACATCCTGCCTCCAAGTCTCCCAGGGGTCCCAGGCAGCATGGCCTGTCAACCCTACTTGTGACAGAAAGAGGCACCTGTATCAGGTCCACAGGTGTGTCCATATCACTTTGTTTTCTCTGTCCTGGATCGCTGTCTTCTGGAAATGAGCTGGCAAAGTGCTGAGGAGGTCGAATGTCCAGTTATCACTCCAGACTGCTGGCGAGGAGCTTATATTTTTGAAGCGTTCCCCTCTCTAATTCATTCTCTGAAAGCAGGAAAACGGGCAGAGGTTATGGAGCTATTTTCTTTGATGTGCCTTTTTATAATCCGCAGGGAGGTTTTTTACAAGCAGGAGGGTTACAAATGTGACTCACCCCGAACAGCACTGGTACAGCCCCGTTCGATCATTTTTGGATTTATTTCCCACCTTTTTATTCCATCTGTAGTCCACGGAGCTTGGGGGTGGAACATGCGGTTTTCCCACCATCCATGTTATGTTCCGCAAAGCCCCACGAGAGAAGTCAGGCTGCAAGAGAATGATTGGCCCAAGGTCACCCGGTACGTTTTATGATAAAACCACATCTTCAAAATCTAAAAAGGTATGTGGTCCTTGGGGAAGAGGAGGGCAAGGGGGGATGGGATAGCTGTTTATATAAAGAGGAGACCTGTTGAAAAGGGGGGGGGCAACTTGTTTACTACACCTTTAGAGGAAAGGATGAGGAGCAGTGGGTTCAAATTATGGGAAAGGAAGTTCCACTTCAGTATTAGAAAGCTTTTGCTGATGGTGGGGGCTTTTTGTAAGATGGAACACGCTGCCTTGGAGCATGGTGGAGTCTCCTTTGTTGGACGTTTTGAGGGGGAGTTGGAGGTTTTTTAAAGCTCCCGAGAAAGTTAGGAGGTAGGACTGGATGGCCCTCTGGTGTCTCTTGTGGCTCTGTGTGATTCGGATTCTGAATCTCCTGCACTTAGGGAAGGAATTTTGCTGAGTTCTATGGAAAGGAGGCATCTTCTATCTGCTTGAAATTCTGAGCCCTCCAATTTCTTAATGCTCTGAAGAGCCTGTCGGGTCACAGAGAGGAGAAAGAAGGAGGGATCCATTCTCAGCAGCCGTGGCTTCCTTTGCAATGAAAATGGGCACTATTTTTGTTCCTGCCATAGCTTACTTATGATCACAACCAGGTTCTTTACAGAAAAAGCAGCTCAGCTGTGGAGGGCAAGCAAATGGGAAGGGCTCCAGCTTTTGGCTCTCACCTCCTTTTGACTCTTTCACCTTAGGTTGAAGAGCCTGAAGCAGGGGTAGTCAACCTGTGGTCCTCCAGATGTCCATGGACTACAATTCCCATGAGCAAATGCTGGCAGGGGCTCATGGGAATTGTAGTCCATGGACATCTGGAGGACCACAGGTTGACTACCCCTGGCCTAAAGGACAGGAGTGAGGAGAATTCCAAGCAGCCATAAGAAGACCCCTTAATCAATGTGGTGGAACGAGCATCTCAGCTGGGCCTTGACAATGGGCTGCAGTCTGGTGACCAGAATGGGCAAACTTCAGCACACTGACTCCCTCATGTGGTATAGTTCTTATCACATCAGTCTACGGCCTGGGAGACCCAGGTTCAAATCCCCACTTGGCTGTGATGCTCAATGGGAAATTTTGGGCCAGTCACTTTCTCTCAGTGTTGTGTAGGAGCGATTCCGCACACATAGGATAATGCACTTTCAATGAACTTTGGCAGCTGCATTCTAAAGTGCATTGAAAGTGCATTATCTATTGTGTGCAGAACATCTCTGTGCATTCTGAAATGTTTCAGACGCCAGTCCTAATGGAGTTGATTCAATGGGATTTACTCCCAGGGAAGTAGATTCAGGTGGGTAGCTGGGCTGAAGAAACAGAACCAAGTTTGATTTCCGTGCTACCTTTAAAGACCAGCAAAGTTTAATTGTGGGCATAAACTTTCAGGTTGCAATGTTTCTGAAGAAGTTTGCCTGCACACAAAAGCTTATGCCCAGAATTAAACTTTGCAGGTCTTAAAGGGGCTGCCGGACTCAGACTTTGTTCTCAAGAGAGCATGTTCTTGGGACGACACTGTCAGCACCCTAAACTGAATTATTCCTTGAAGCCACCTGCAATCTCCATTTCGACAGCCTCACCAGTTTTTGTTTCTTTGCTTTCATTTCGGGGGGGGGCCTTTATTTATATTATTTTGCCCTATTGTTTTGCACTGGCGTTTGGGTTGTTAAAAAAAGGCACACGCTGCCAAGTCGAAACCTTCCCCCAGATTCTGGCAGCTAGTTGAGCCCTCTTGGTGGTTCTGTCTCTTGTCTTGACATGGAGGTTTATCAATGGCCTGTCAAGGTAACTGGCCCTTAAATAAAACCTGAATTTGGAAACGTCAGAAACGTGGGAGCTAAGCGCCATCTACTGCTTCCTTGCTGAAATTGCCATCTGGTTTGCAAGCAACGCCAACAAAACCCCTCCGTACTTTGAGAGTTGCGGAGAGGGGATGGAAGCAGGACCCAACCACAGAGCTAGAATCATAGAGTCGGAAGGGAACTCCTGGGTCATCCAGTCCAACCCCCTGCACTATGCAGGACACTCAACCCTATCGCTCCTCCACTGTCACCTGCCACCCCCTTGAGCCTTCACAGAATCAGCCTCTCTGTCATATGGCTCTCCAGCCTCTGTTTAAAAATCTCCAAAGATCGGGAGCCCACCACTTTCCGACGAAGTCTGTTCCACTGAGGCACCACTCTGTCAGGAACTTCTTCCGGATGTTTAGACCAAATTTCTTTTGAATTAATTTCATTCCATTGGTTCTGGTCCATCCCTCCATTCTTGGCTGCTAAGCAAGATCGGTCCTGGAGAGTCTTGAATGGGAGATCACCAAAGAAATCCAAGGTCATGAAGAAACAGGCAATGGCAAACCTCTTCTGAACCTCTCTTGCCTTGGTTGACTGAGGCTTGACAGCACAACACACCTGTTGAACTTGGCCCTGAGCTGGCTGGATCGGGACAGCCTGATCTCATCAGATCTTGGAAGCTAAGCAGGTTAGGATTTGGATGGAAGTCCACCCAGGAAACCCAGGGTTGCTATGCTGAGGCAGAATGAGGTTGCCCAGGTCCTCGTGAGGACCCCGTGGAGAGGTCACACTCAACCTGTCCTCCAGCATCTGCACTGGCTGCTGGTCGATTTCTATATCATGTTTAAGGTGTGAGTCTTAACCTCCAAGGCTTTATGCAGTCTGGGCTCTGTTTATCTGAGATATCACCTCTGCATTGGTTACCAGATGTGACTCAGATCAGGTTCAAGGTTTTGGTTTTAACCTTTAAGGCCATTTGCAGCTTGGGCCCTGCCTATCTGAGGGACCACTTGTGCCCTTATGCCCACCATAGGGCTCTTTGCTCTGCAGTTGCCAATCTAGTAGAGGTCCCTGGCCCCAGAGAAATACGCCTGGCCCCGACCTGGTTGAATGAGCTCCTGGGAGAGCTGAGGGCCATGACGGAACTGTCAATGTTCCAAAGGGCCTGTAAAACAGAGCCAGGTCTTTGGTTGAGGCCAGGTTCTTAAGATCATTGGGGTCCCCCAGGCTATGCCATATCATTGAGTGAACCCCCTCTGGGGGGGGGGCGGAAGGACTTTGCTATCTTGAAGCTTGATTGGGATTGTTGGTTTTAGGGGAGTATGCCTTTATGTAACCCGCCTTGAGCTTCAGAATAAGGTGGACTATACATTGAATGAATGAATGAATGAATGAATGAATGAATGAATGAATGAATGAATGAATGAATGAATGAATGAATGAATGAATGAATGAATGAATGAATGAATGAATGAATGAAAAGTGTGTCCCCTGAAGAGCATTCCGCTCAGCCAGCTTGCTGGTGGTCCCTGGCCCCAAAGAAATGTGTTTGGCCTCAACCAAAGCCAGATGTTCAGAGGTGAGTTATCAATGCTGAGGTAGCAGGTGAAGTGAAAGACGTTGCTTGAGACACCCAGATTTTTGGGGGGAAGGGGGGGCAAGGCATGTACAGGGGGAGCATCATATAACATTGAAACATCACTTCCAAGAAGCTGCAGAAGCGATGTCACTACAACCTCCAGTGGACACCAAATGAGGAGGAGAGGACACAGCTAACTGTAGCAAAGACAAAAAAGAACTCTGTCAGCCAGGGGTAGTCAACCTGTGGTCCTCCAGATTTTCATGGACTACAATTCCCATGAGCCTCTGCCACTGAACATTGGCAGGGGCTCATGGGAATTGTAGTCCACGGGCATCTGGAGGACCACAGGTTGACTACCCCTGCTGTAGGCAAAATAAACCATAAACTTGTGATAGAAACGGAGTCGAACTTTGCAGTTTGAGAAAGTACTGTCAAGTCTACAGCCTTTCAGATTCACAGCAGCCAAAGTGTGACCACCCCTGAGCCAACCGGGAAGGGCAGGCTATAAAGATTAAGGCATTGTTATTATTATTATTAAATATTCAGACTTGCACAATGTAGCAGCAAACAAGGACCGGTGCACTTGTTTTGAATCCTTCTGCAGTGTGCATAAAAAGTTGCTGTTCAATAAAAGATTGCAAGGAATATATCTATTTATTGTATACAGACATAGGGCCATGACAACATTTTAACGAAACTCGGACTCACCCATCAGACAGACAGGAGATATATACAGCCGGGCAGTCTAAAGTAAGTCCTCCTCTCATGGAATGTAACCAAGCATACATTCATGACATTCAGTCAGGTAACAACAGAATCAGCTATATGTTCTAGAGCAGGGGTAATCAAACTGCAGCCCTCCAGATGTCCATGGACTGGCAGGGGCTGGTTCGCTGGCAGGGGTTAATCTGCCCTTCGGCAAACCAGCCTGTTAACAGCTACAGAAACAAAATAGGTTTGATCCCTTGTACATCTATTGCATCTCTCTAACTGGGAATTGTAGTCCATGGACATCTGGAGGGCTGCAGTTTGACTACCCCTGTTCTAGAGGTTCTTCCCGAATTACAATCAATTTACAGAGGACAGGGATCAGTTCTCATGGAGAAAGTGGGTAGATACTGTGGTGCCCCCACTGAGGTGTCTCCCCTCCTCAGACTCCGCCTCCTTGAGGTTCCTCCCCCAAATGTTGAGATGCCCCAAGAATAGGGAAGAGAGAATCCCCCCACACACACACACACTTCTAGAGAACCAGCGTGGTGTACTGGTTAGGAGTGCGAACTTCTAATCTGGCAAACCGGGCTTGATTCCCTGCTCTCCCCCGTGCAGCCAGCTGGGTGACCTTGGGCTTGCTACGGCAATGATAAAACTGTTCTAACTGAGCAGTAATATCAGGGCTCTCTCAGCCTCACCCACCTCACAGGATGTCCATTGTGGGGAGAGGAAGGGGAACGTGAATGTAACGCATTTTGAGACTCCTTCGGGGAGAGAAAAGCAGCACAGAAGAATCAACTCTTCTTGTTCTTGTTCTTGTTGTTCTTGTTCTTCTTCAGTAGTATCAGGGCTCTCTCAGCCTCTCCTCCCTCACAGGATGTCAGTTGTGGGGAGAGGAAGGGGAAGGCGACTGTAAACCGCTCTGAGACTCCTTCGGGTAGAGAAAAGTGGCATATAAGAACCAACTCTTCTTCTTCTTCAGTAATCTCAGGGCTCTCTCAGCCTCACCCACCTCACAGGATGTCAGTTGTGGGGAGATGGAATGTAAGGCGACTGTAAGCTCTGAGACTCCTTCGGGTAGAGAAAAGTGGCATAGAAGAACCAACTCTTCCTCTTCTTTTAGTACTGAATCATTCTCTGGCCTTCTGCTCCTCTTTGAGAATCCCTGCTCCCCAAATACATCACCTCCAAATGTGTATTTGAATATGCATTCCTTTATTTGGCATATTTCTGCGCTGCCAATACAAAGTACTGCTCGAGGCAGCTGACCATTAAAAACCACACCATAAAACACAAGCCATAAAAAAAGCCCGAGCAGCATAAAAACTATCCATAAGACATGTTTCACTTCACTATTCAATAGGACATTTCATACGCTTATTACTTATTTCATTTATTTCAGTTTTCATACCATTTCTCTTTGGTGAAGAGCTCGAGGCAGTTTACGATAATGGACAATTACATCTATTACGATAGGAACAAAAGTAGGATGGTAAATCGCTCATAATGCCCTGTATACTCATGTAAATTTTTTCTATATTTATGAGCCAGAGACCAAACATTATAACAAGGGTGTCTCTGGATAAAAGATGCAAAACACCTGCAGCATACTTGGGGTGAAGGTTGTCTCCTAAATCAGGGGTAGTCAACCTGTGGTCCTCCAAATGTTCATGGACTACAATTCCCATGAGCCCCTGCCAGCGTTTGCTGGCAGGGGCTCATGGGAATTGTAGTCCATGAACATCTGGAGGACTACAGGTTGACTAACCCTCTCCTACATGACATTTACTGGACACTGAAAGTGTTTCCCTTGACCAGGGCCAGCTTTTGAAGCATTAGAGGCCTCTGTTTGTTCTATCTGGCCTTCTGGTCGAGAAAAATTGACTAAGGTCCATAGTGTCCTGAGTATATAATATCACGGAATCATGGGATCATAGAATCATAGGATAATAGAGTTGAAAGGGATCTCCTGGGTCATCTAGTCCAACCCCCTGCACTGTGCAGGACACTCACAACCCTCTCGCTCATCCACTGTCACCTGCCACCCCCTTAAACCTTCATAGAATCAGCCTCTCTGTCAGATGGCTCTCCGGCCTCTGTTTAAAAACCTCCAAGGATGGAGAACCCACCACCTTCCGAGGAAGCCTCCTGAGGAACCACTCTGACTGCCAGGAAGTTCTTTCAGATGTTTAGACAGGATTTCTTTTAAATTACCTTACAATCGCCTTCCCTTTCCTCTCCCCACAACAGACACCCTGTGAGGGAGGGGAGGCTGAGAGAGCCCTGATATTACTGAAGAAGAAGAAGAGTTGGTTCTTATATGCCGCTTTTCTCTACCCGAAGGAGGCTCAAAGCGGCTTATAGTCACCTTCCCTTCCTAACCCACCAACAGACACCCTGTGAGGGAAGCGAGGCTGAAAGAGCTTCTGACAGGACAGCTCGGTGAGAGCAGCACTATCAGGGCTGTGACATGCCCAGTGTCACCTAGATGGCTGCATGTGGAGGAGTGGGAAATCACACTCTACTTGCCACATTAGAAGCCGCTGCTCTTAACCACCACACCACGCTGGTGAAGTATAAAAGACACATTTGTTTGCTTTTCAACAAGACTTTTAAAAAAATAATTCTGGCATTATCCTATCCCAAAGAATGAAAAAAGAAAACATTTAGCTGGAAGAAAAGGCGATCACGAACGTAACTTTTATTAACTTTTCTGCCCCGTCCGCCAAAATCACCAAACAGCCCTTGAAGTTCGGGCCATAGTCAGATTTATTTAAATTCAAGCAGCCAATTAATTTAATTAGCCGAAAGGCAGATTACCAAACATCTGCTAATCATTTAACAGCCCAAACTGAAATTATTAGCAAAATCTTGAGCCAACGGGCCTCTCACACACAGCGATTCTGCACGGTGCCCTGAAAGAAGGGCTACGGAAATTATTAACGCCATAAAATTAAATAACAACTGCATTCCCCAATGTTCATGTCATAGCCGGCTACAAAACAGGTGTTCCCGAAACAGCATTACTGGAGAGAGAAACATCCCATAATTACAGATATGATCTGGAAAATGCCATGGCAGTGCGTGTTCCCATTGCCAGCGAAACACAATTATTACGTCGCTTTTAGAAATACAAATATGCCGTTGTTCCTCTTCTGCCAGATGGTTTGGGCACAACGGCTCCGTTAGGGACATTTAACTGTGGCTCTCCAAAACTTTTAACGGAAGAATGAGGTAGAGTTTTCCTTTCTTTCCCCAATAACTTCTCTCTCAACCATCTGGTTTTTTATGATTTCGTAAAACTCTCTTTGTAAAATATACAGTTACTTAAACATTTATAACAGCAGAGACCCGTCCTAAGTGTTCGCCGTGCCTTTTTGGGATTTCTTTGGGATGCTGACATTTGGGGGAGGGTTCTAGTAAGCACACTTGCTAAGAATGAGAAGAAAGCGTCTCCAACTTTTTTTCGATCGGTGGCTTCAGCCGTCCGCAGTTTCAGTTTGGGAGGAGCGAAAAGAAGGGTGTGCGGAATTTCTAAGCCATCTGAACAGTTTCACAGAACCATGTGGCATGGCTATAGGAGAGCCTTGTCAACAACTTCGTGTAGTGGTTAGGAGTACGGACTTCTCATCCGGTTAGCTGGGTTTGATTCTGCACTCCCCCATATGCAGCTGGCTGGGTGACCTTGGGCTCCCCGCAGCACTGATGAAGCTGCTCTAACCGAGCAGGAATATCAGGGCTTTCACAGCCTCACCCACCTCACAGGGTGTCTGTTGTGGGGAGAGGAAAGGGAAGGCGACTGGAAGCCGCTTTGAGCCTCCTTTGAGTAGAGAAAAGCAGCATATAAGAACCAACTCTTCTTCTTCTTCTTCTTCTTCTTCTTCTTCAGTAATCTCAGGGCTCTTTCAGCCTCACCTCCCTCACAGGGTGTCTGTTGTGGGGAAAGGAAAGGGAAGGCAAATGTAAGCCGCTTTGAGACTCCTTCGGGTAGAGAAAAGCGGCATATAAGAACCAACTCTTCTTTCTTCTTTTTCTTCTTCTTCAGTAATATCAGGGCTCTCTCAGCCTCCCCTCCCTCACAGGGTGTCTGTTGTGGGGAGAGGAAAGGGAAGGTGACTGTAAGCCACGTCGAGACTCCTTCAGGTAGAGAAAAGCGGCATATAAGAACCAACTCTTCTTTCTTCTTTTTCTTCTTCTTCAGTAATATCAGGGCTCTCCAGCCTCCCCTCCCTCACAGGGTGTCTGTTGTGGGGAGAGGAATGGGAAGGCAAATGTCAGCTGCTTTGAGCTTGTGCTAGCCACAGTTCTCTCAGAGCTCTCTCAGACCTTCCTACTCAGGGTGTCTCCTATAGGGAGAGGAGTAGGCATTGTAAGCCACTTTGAGCCTCCTTCGGGCAGTGATCAGTGGGGTATAAAAAACCAATTCTTCTGCTGCTAATTGGGCAGATTATTTATTTATTTATTAGATTTTTATAACCTCCTCCCATTATCTTCATAGCTGCAGCCTCGTGGTCCAAATAACAAGTGAATGAACTCAAGAAGGGAACGAGTGAATGAACTACCGGAAGAGAACTTTGTTGCAGTGTAGATGACAGCATTTCGCCAGCAAAGCCCAGCCAGAATGGAACATGACTTCTCCATTCTTCAGCAAATGTGAGAGTCTGCAACAATCTTCAAGCATTATCTCAAAACATTATTTCCCAGTAGAACCTGGATGGCCCAGGCTAGCATGATCCTGTGAGTTCTAAGAAGCCAAGCAAGGACAACCCTGGTTAATTATGGATGGGAGACGAACAAGGAAGACCAGGGTCACAACGTAGAGGCAGGCAATGGCAAACAAACTCTGAACATGTCTTGCCTTGAGCACTCTATGGGGTAGACAGAAGTGGGCTGTTATTTGGTGGTATTTTCTGCTACCATCATCATTTCCTACTGACTGTTACAGAGATTCTTAACCATGGTTCCGGGGAACCCTGAGGTCCCACTAGAGCTCTCCAGGAGTTCCATAGCCTTTCCCAGAAGTTCAGACGGCTGCTGACATCAGTAGACATCACTGGAACCTGTTTTCCCCTTTTGCTCTACAGGCCTAGGCCGCCTAGCGTCTTTCTTCATAATGGAAATGGTAAATGATCACTCATTGGCTGGCTCCTCCATCTTACTTCCACCCCCTCTTTCTGATGGGTCATGTCACTGCTTCCAGGGTTTCTTAGAATCATAAGAGTTGGAAGGGACCTCATTGGTTATCTAGTCCAATCCCCAGCACTGTGCAGGACACTCACAACTCTATCGCTCATCCACTGTAACCTGCCCCCCCTTGAACCTTCACAGAATCAGCCTCTCCGTCAGATGGCTCTCCAGCCTCTGCTTGAAAATCTCCAAAGATGGAGAACCCACCACCTCCCGAGGAAGCCTGTTCCACTGAGGAACCGCTCTCACTGTCAGGAACTTCTTCCGGAGATTTAGATGGAATTCCTTTTGAATTAATTTCATCCCATTGGTTCTGGTCCGTCCCTCCAGGGCAAGAGAGAACAACTCTGCTCCATCCTCTACATCAGTGGTCCCCAACCTTTTTATCACTGGGGACCAGTCAATGATTGGCAATTTTACTGATGCCCGGGGGGGGGGGGTTAGTCTTTTGCCGAGGGACGTCTCCGCCACCACCTTAACCCCTGCTTTACTTTCTTTCCTGCTGGTGCCCCTGACTACCCGCCACCCACTGCGGGGCGCTGATAGCACCAGCTTCGCAGTGCCTTGCTGACGGGGAGCCCCAGCCGTGGTGGCTGCTGGAGAGCACCAAAGGTGAGCCGGCAGCAGAGTGGCAGGGCAGCCTCCGAGGCAACAGCTGGGGAGGAGGACGAGGAGGAGCCACGGCCCGGTACCGACTGATCCACGGACCAGCACCGGTCCCTGGCCCGGGGGTTGGGGACAGCTGCTCTACATGGCAGTCTTTAAAATACTTGAAGATGGCTATCAGATCCCCATCAGTCGCTTCCTCTCCAGGCTAAACAGACCAAGCTCCCCCATCCTTTCCTCCTACATCTTGGTCTCCAAACCCCTCACCAGCTTTGTTGCCCTCTTTGAAACCCCAAAAAATATTTCACGGATTCCTTCATGGCCCAAAGTTTGAAAAAAGTCTGGATTTGTACAACAGTCGTTTGGCGCAAAATCTTCAGAACGAAACCGTTTGCGCACACAAGAACGAGATCGATTGGTATTGTTCACAAGTATCTCCCGTTGCACCGAATGCCCATTTGATCAACCCAATTAAACATTAAATAATTGCTGCCAATTATGCAGATATCGCACAACAATATTAATTTGTTGATTTCTTTGCCGAACAGCCCCAAACGTTCCTAATGTTAGCCTATCTCATGTGTTAAACGACCAATTAGCACGACCATAACTAAGCGGTGAAGAACGGATAATTGCCTAGTTATGATGTACCAGCCCCTTGCTATGTTAATCCACCACAATTAAACAAATAGTGCACATGGGAAGGAAAAGACGCACAGATGTTCTTTTACAATCCATTATTAGCTCGGGGAATTGTGCAGTTTCTGCCCGAGCAGCAAGCTTTGGGGGTGGGAGAAATACAATAGGATCTAATATCTCAAATGGTGTTATTTGTCATTTATGCACAGAGAGATTGATTAGACAAATCAGTCTCTGGAAGCCCTGCATACTTTTAAGTTATATGTAGCTCTGTGAGCAACCCCTAGAGCTGGTGGGCCTCTGTCACCCTCTGTCTCTGTTCCCCGACTGGAGAAGTTTCCCAGGCCTCAGAATTAAGGTGGTTGAGATTTGTTGCACCTGGCCCTTTTCCCTGAGTGACAGCTCAGCCTGAACACCAGGTTCAGCATCTCTCACTCCTCACTGGCCTGATTTGGCAGCCCCTTTTATTCTGTCCCTTGGGCCTCCCCTGTCCTCTCTAGAGCTGGGGCCAGCCCCCCCCTCCATTCTAGATGGCCTGTAGGATCCCTTCCAACTCTGATTCTATGAAATAGTGACATCAGCAACCGATTCAGCAACCCACATTTTCTTTTCCCGTGTGGTTTCCTGCTACCACCACCCATCTCAGCTTCTCTCCCATTTTACCTGTGCAAAATCCCAGGTGTTATAATTCTGGATGACCTGCAGAAGGTGGATAGTGTAATTCTAATTGACCTCTCAGCAGCTTTTGTTACCATCAGCCGTAATAGTCTTTTGGACTGCTTTCTCCCCTATTTTGACGATTTATTTATCTGCCTTTTAATTTTTGTGCACGCTCAGGAAAAGTAGCTCAAGTTTTTCTCACCTGTATGTTTTTGCCTTGCTTCCTTGTGGTCCATGATAGAAGCAGAAGTGGTCAGCAGAGCACGATGTACCAAAATGGCAGGAAGGAAGCAGGCTGTGCTGCCACTTTTCCAGACCCTTCAGCTGGACATGAAACCTCAGATGGATTGCACCATGCCTGTGGAATCTGCCTGTGAGGTTCACAACAATTTCCCCTGCTTTGTGATAATCAACAATCTCAAATTCACCTAAGTAACCATGTTTCACCATCAGTTAAAAACTAGGGGTTCACTCTGCAGTATGGCCTGATGGGAATGTGACATTCCCTGCATTTCTCTGCATTGTTGATGTTTTTAAGAGCGTCTGCTAAAACATCTATAGGCACGATGGTGTCAGTACAGCAAGATGAAGGATAAAGGGGAAACTGCACTGCCGTATTGAGCCGAAACTGGTGGGGAGTGTTTTGCAGTGTTTTGGGTCCTACATAAGGTGGCTGCTGGGACCCTTGGTCCATAAGAGTCCTACAGACTTCCATTTTTAACATCTACATGAAAGTGCTGGGTGAGGCTATCTAAAAATTTGAGCTGGGATGTTGCCAATATAAAGATGACATTCTGTTCTACTTTCCATGCCCAACAGATCTCAGGGAGGGTGTAGTACCCCTGAACTGGGTGCCTGGGGGGCAGTTTTGGGGAAAGTGTGGGCTCATGAACTGAAGCTCATTCCCAGCAAGATGGAAGTGTGAGCAGTAGGATTGGGCTGGGAGTTCAAATGTCTCCTGTTCTGGATACAGTTGTATGCTCCCTAAAAGTGCATGTTTGCAGCATGGAAGTGCTACTACACCTGGGCTTCCTGTTAGTTAAGCAGGTGGAACCCGTGGCCAGGGGCATCTTTTACCAGTTGGTTCATATACTAACCTGCCCAACCACTTGGGCCACCTTCTAAAATCTTGCATTGGAGGTTAGATGGATGGCAACACAGAAGAGGGCCTTCTTGGGCTGTGGCCCCAAAATGGTAGCAGTCCCTCACTAGCAGTACTTCTCTGCCCCTCTCAGTGTCTTCTACTTCTTTTAACTATTTCTTCTGGCATTCTGTGACCTCTTCTTCTTGCCCTACATTTTAATTGATGGCTCTGCATTGTTTTTAAAGATGTATTTTAATTCTGATATAAAGGAATTGTGGACCTTCCCCCTTCTTCAAGGGAGGCAAATATATCTACTGATGAAGAGAAAGCAAGTGTGTTCCTAGTAGGTAGTGAATACAAGGCATCGCATCAAAATTGCAAGATGTCATAGTTCACAATGACCAATCGGCTGATTCTGCACTTACTTTAGTTTTTCCATTGTGGATCCTGCTGAATTCAGATGTGTTTGAAACTCAGGTCTTCCTCTATACCCCCCCCCCCCCACCAATTGAAACAGAAAGTGTTCTGCACTCAATTGGGAAAGCTCAGAGTGGGGAGGGGAGCCAAGCACTGCAGGAGTCTCTTTCTTTGCATAACACAACTACCTCTGCTCTCAATGACCAAGTACATCTTTTCCTCTACCTTTTGTGGTGGGACCTTGTCGTCTATGGATTCTCCCTTCTCATGTAGACGTTTTGTGTGGTCATGCAAACATTAACAACACTGGCAACGGAAGGTATCGTTTTTAATTTTTTTAATAGGATTGTCACGCAATATCAAAATACTCTGCTGGTTTGAGTGTGGGTTGATAACCTCTTTACATTTTAGAAGAAGAAAAAAAAGCTATTTGAAAACCTGGCCCTTCATCAATCACAGTTTGGTAAGGAGATATGGGGAGAGAAGAGAAGTCATACAGGTTATGCCAACATACATAGATGATTCGAGGAAACTAAACAGAGGAGAGTTGGGTAGTATGTTTAAAAGACCCAGTGGTACGCTCCAGTTCATCCCAATGGCCTTGAAAGCAAAGAGGTAAAGGCTAGGTTCATCCATACAACCCTTCTGGCTTTGGTTGCTAGCTGCCTGTGAACGTCTGGAGCTGAGAAGCCGCCTGGAAATCTGATGCGAGAGTCAAAGAGGGAATAGATGTAAAATTCGAGCATACAAAGTTCTGAGGATTCGGGATGACTCCAGTACTTATTATGTAGATAAAGAAGCAACTTATATTGTGCTTCTCTAATACAAACTATTAATACTACCGATTATTTTGGATAAAATTATTTTGTTCTAATGTATCTAGGGCAGGCTTTCTCAACCTTGGGGTTTCTTGACTGCCATGGAAGGGTTTCCCTAATGGGTGCGAGTTGATCGCTCCCTTATATATTTGGGAAACAGCCTCCTGGGAGGAGACTGTCCGGGGCCCTGTCTGCTCAGGTTCACCCTGATTGGCCCTCCCCCAACAGCTCCCACCCTCCCTCCTTGCCTGCTAGAAGCCTTGTGGCTGCGGCCTCCATTGTCGCCCACAAGGAGAGAGGCAGAAACAGGGCTTTGCGGCCAGCAGGTACACTCCTGCTGGGAGGGAGGGGAGTTTGCAGCCTCCCTGCAGGCCTCAAAGCCCTGTTGCTGCCGGCAGGGGGGGCTTTCCACAAAGCGGGCCAAAGGGAGCCACGGCCACCCTCTCACGCCTTCCTGCCTGCTGCCCCTTTCAAAGCCCATTTTTAAAATGGGCTTTGATACTAGTTTTTAATATATTTTTTACAAATTTGTTGATCAGGTGATATGGTAACGTTGACCTGCCCTCCTCTCTCAAAATGGCCAATAATGGGCCTGGAGGAGGTGGGAAGGGAAAGGGCCCAGGTAGGCATGTACACAGCTATTCTTCCCAACCATATTCTGCATGATTGTTCTACTTCTGGGGATTCTCACAACCAGAAAAACATTTCAGGGCTTTCTCAATGGGAAAAATGTTGAGAAATGGTCATTTCTCAGGGACAACACAGATGGGAAGTTCTCATGGAGAGATTCAGAGCAATCCGTACAACTTCCCCAGGGAAAAATTTGCCGTCCTGTTTAGACTCCATAGTGACGACGTATTTTTGCTACCACGTTCCTTGCATTCTCTGCCAACAAACTGGGAGAGAAAACTTTCGTTTGTTCGGCCTCCCTCCCATGCTCTGAGATTTTGTGCAAATCCAGGGGGAAGTCTTAAGATCTCCTTCCTCCAACTGAGGCCCGGAAGCAAGAGAAAGATGGCTAAGCCTTTCACGCGTCCACACCTGCTGCTTCCAGTAAGTAGGCCAAGCAACCTCCATTCCAGTCCTGGCAAAATGAATTCTCCTCAAGGCATTTGGCAAACTGCAGTGCACTCAAAGTGTCTTGGTCTTACTACCGAGGAACAAGACTTCATCTTGATAGTATCTTAATATTAGTAGAACAGAATTTCGGCCAGGTGGCTGATGACCTTTAATTCACAAAAGCTTATGTTGTGTTGGGCTTTACAGTGCAACTGGACTGAAATTTTGTCCTCCGTCTTGGTAACTCTCCCCAGTTTAGTGCAACTTTACAAAATGAGTACAACAACAACTTTCCCCAGCACCCATAAAGCAGAACGTATTCCGAAGGAATTCAAGGGTTCCGCTTCGAACCGGGGGAACTCGGACGAGAGCCACCTCCGTGTAAGATGTCAATCGGTAAAAATCAACACTTCAAAATATATAACAACGTGTATAAGAAAACAAGTTCAGAGCCTTCTTTCGGTCTTCAGCAGCGGAGAACTGAATTTAACAAAACACACTCGACGTGAAGTCAACGTGAGAAATACCATAATGTTCCACAAAGGCCTTGGCAAAGACAATAGATTTATTCTCCATTCTTTTGGGATGGGTTTGATGTCTTCTGTACATGTCTTCATATCAATGTGGAAAGGACATCGCGAGTCTTCGTCCTCTCCCACTCTGGACACACCTAAGGCTACGACCTAAGCACATTTCCCATGGGGTAAGCCCTGCTGAGCTCAATGGGATTTACTTCTGAGTAAACACACTCAGGACCACCCCTCCCATTGTGCTTTGCTGTATTTAACACCATCCCCCCCCCACACACACACACAAATTGCCCTTCTCTTTGGACACCAGGTCTACTGGGGAAAACCTACCAGTCCCAGTCCCAACAACTCTAAATGAATGTAGTGAAGGGCGAGAAAGGAGGCTGTCCATCTTCCCCAGGACTGTCTTTCTTCACGTTCTCCCCAGCTTCCCCATTTTCTTCTTAAACCAAATGGTGTAGGGAGGAATTTAAAGTGCCTGCAAGCCAGCAAGCGGGCTTTTTTGGGGGGGGCATAAGTAGTCCCAAGACCCCTTGTGCTTTGGTTCTCAGTACCAGTAAACCAGAGGCTTTTGTCATCTGGTCGACTGGAAACAGCCTTCCTCAGGGAAGAAAACAATTCACAATCCTTCTAACTGAATCAAGAGGAGCATTTCTTAAGTATAAACAATTAGCCAGAAAGGATGCACAACTCTGTCTGGAATGGCTAGTTCCACAGGCTGGCATCGGGGGTCACCTTCCCCAAGCAGTTGCTGGGGAACTGGGCCCACTGCTGACCTTTGACCTTTCTGTGCAGCGGTGATCCCTGTTGCCTAACTCTTCCTTTGGGTGTCAGCAGATGGGACTTGGTCTTTCTCCCTCCCTGGTTTCTAGCAGCAACATCTATTGCTATAGAGCCACCGAGGCAACCAATGGCCATAAAAGCCTTCACGGATTGCCCTCTTGGGGAGGGGAGACCATATGCCTGAAAAAATCTTAACAAGACCCCGCCCCCTTCAGGCTGGGGCTGGCCTCAGCCACTCATGGCATTGACATGTCCTCTCTGGAGGTCACAGCTGGCAGAGAAAAAGAAGGGTTGGTTTTTATACTCCACTTTTTCACTACCTAAAGGAAGTCTCAAAGTGGCTTACAATTGCCTTCCCTTTCCTCTCCCCACAGCAGACACCCTGTGAGGTGGGTGGGGCTGAGAAAGCTCTCAGAGAACCGAGACTGGCCCAAGGTCACCCAAGCTGGCTGCATGTGGCAGAGTGGGGAATCAAACCTGGTTCTCCATATTAGAGGTTCTTAACCACTACACCACACTGGTGGGTGAGTGTCTTCATTGTCCCCTTGCCGGGCAATTTTCCCCTGCAGTCCTCCTTGCCCCATGATTTTTCCTCATTTGAGGATACAAAGGGATATCTAGGAACCCAGTTAGGGAGAATATTAGCTGGGGAAGGGTGTTGTGTGTGTGTGTGTGAGGGGGGGTTAAGCACTGCTCTCCCCGTCTTCACTTCTCCCCCCAAAATTAGCTCCTCAGCTGCCATTTTCTGGCGGAAACATGGCAGCCATGATCTATTGTGTTGTGAGTGTCCTGCATAGAGTTGTGAGTGTCCTGCATAGTGCAGGGGTTGTACTAGATGACCCACGATGTCCCTTCCAACTCTATGATTCTATGATTCTATCACCGGTCCTCATTTTTGCCAAACATCATTTAAGTACGCTGCCTTGGTTTTCGCTTAGTGAGGTGAAACTCCCAATGGACATATGCTTCCCAGTCAAAAGGCACTCTTCAGTTATGACGGTGGCCTTGTAGAAGCCCTTCCACTGCCCAATGTCGACATCTCGGCGTGCCCCACTTAGCATGGTGGCCACTAGTTTAACGACAGGGGAATCAGGCTCCCCAGACGGCAGCCAGTGATACGTGGAATACGCACAAACAACGACCGGAACACGAGACACGTTCGAGAGAAGAGAAATACGAAGGCGACGTCTATCGTTAAGCGGCACAGCGGTTTGTGCTTAACAAGTGCGTTCTACAGAGGACACGGTCTGGAACAGTCATCTTCAACTGGTCTTCAATAATGTCATATATATCTATTTCTTAAATATAGAGATATTTATATACACCTACAAAACCGATATAAACATACAAAACTGAAACCAGACTCCTCGGCCTGATTCTGAAACGGTAATGGCAGTTCACAGCTCGACAACCATGGGTAGTTCTTGTAAATTATGCTCTTTTTCTGAAGGGGAGGAGCCACGGACCTCTCTGGGTTCGCGCTTGTGCACCAAAAAGTGAACTGCTGTATTTCCTGTGACTGAAGGGTCTAGGGGGAAAGTCTCCCTGTAACTGTAGGAATGGAGGTCGGCAGGAAGTGAGATGGCCAGGGTCCCAGAAGCCCTGGGTGTGCAACTATGCATGGAACAAGTCAACCCAGAAGGGCAGCTAGGAGGCTGTCCCACCTCCTGGCAGCTGAGGGGATCGTTCCTGTCCTCCCACATAAACACAAATGCCACACACACAGGCTCTCTCCACATAACTAGGAACACTTTAAAGCTAGGGGGTCAGGAAGGGGGCTACGCAAACACCCTTTTCCTCTAGGAAGTAGATTTTTAAGTTTGCTGAGCGGTTGGACACGGATTGCATTCAAATGTGTTTTCCTTTCCCCTGTAGTATGAAGCTGTATGGTCTTGGTTGGGTTATCCCTAAAAGTTTTAACTCAACAAGTGATTTAAAATTACAAGTGGGAGCCTGCGATCTTCGCAAGGGGAAGAGTTTTATTTTTTTTTATTTCCCCTCTCCAGTCTTGGCCAGCTAAGCGAAGGCATCCCATACACAAGTATCATGGCTCTCCCCCACTGTTGCATCCACTGCCATCGGGCCACCGTGCTCCCTCCCAACCTCCCCCAACAACAATGCTGGCTCCAAGTCTCTGATGCTAGGCACATGGAGGTTCCGGAAGCCCCACTGCCCTTAAGGCTTCTGCTGCCAGGCCTCTGAGCTCTCATCTCCCCCCCTCTCCACCATTAAAGAACTCAGGGTAGCTCCAAGACTTTGCTGCTGGGCCTGTGGAGGGGGGGATACACATCTTCCAGCTGAAGCCACTGACAGGCTTGGTACGGCCCAGGACCGTCCCACAGCAGCTGCTGGGCCAGTTTGCTGCCCGTGGGTTGCTCCACTGTCACCTCCAGGTCCAGCATCGCCGCCCTCGCTGCTTCCATGCCTGGTGCGGCCCCTGAGCCCAGCACGTTCCCTGACCAACCTCACCACCTCGACAAGCCTCCCATGGCCCCTGGGATGATTCTCTGCTGCTGCAGGAAGTGAGCAGTAAGCACAGAGAGAGCAACATTACTTTGGGGAAGGGGGATTTAAATCCCCCCCCCCCATGTCTTCTTTTGAAACGTCTGGATTTTTCAGCAAACCTAGTGATTCTATCGAATTAGCACAAAAATATGTTCAGCCTCTATATGGCCCCAATCTACAGATTTAGCTATCTGCAGATGGGAGCCACGGGTGATAGAATATAAGAGAGGGAGAGATATTGATAGATGCTAGAGATATCGATAGATGCTGAGCATATTTCTATGTGTTAGCAAAATAACCCGTTAGAGGTAGGCTCTGTTAGAAAAGAGGCAGAGTTCAGAGTTTCCCAGTTTCACCCTCCCCTACTATAGAAAAATAATAAAATAAATAACTCCTTAGTTCTCCGAATACAGCCGTAGTGCAATAAGAAAAAACGGAACCAGCTTTCCATGCTGTTTCATTGGCTATCTTCTCAGCGTACTCCAACTGCTTCTCCTTAAACGGACGGTAACGATAACTAAAATAAGCCCCTGGGTCGTGGAGTTGTACAAGGACACAACACTGTTGTAAGCAACCTCTTTGGCAAAAGGTATCCTAAAGCCAGCTCGAAAAGGAGAGCGAGCCAAGAAACGAAATCTCTTTTGTGGATGGCACGATTGTTGCAACGAATGACCCAGGGAAGTCGCTTCAGATTGAACAATATGGTTCAAACTGGAGGGGATCCAAGAACCAGGAGATCGCATTGAAAGCCCAGGAAGCCACCGTGCAAGAGTCAAAGAGAGCACAGGTGTGACTCTCCAGCCCCTTGTGTATTTAACACATCCTTGCAGGCCATATTAAGATGTCTGGGATATGGGTAAAACTGCCTGTGGTATAATACTAAACTAGTAATCTCAGGAATAAATCCCATTTTATTCCATGGGATTGACTCCTTAGTGCATTTAGGACTGCGGCCTTAGACTGGTAGGATGCTTGGACTTGGGAACATGTTCAGAGATGGGTGACTTAGGAGGGTTGAGGTGTTGGGGGTACATGCGTTACGAGGAGGGGCTGAGAGAGTTGGGGATGTGCAGCTTGGAGAGGAGGAGAGCAGGGGACGATAGGACAACTGTGTTTATGTAAAAGGGAGACCGGTTGAAGAGGGGGCCAGCTTGTTTAGAGACAAGGACCAGGAGCAATGGGTTCAAATTACGGGAAAGGGGTTTCCACTTAAATATGAGGAAGTATTTTCTGGCAGTGAGGGCTGTTCATAGAATATGCCTCCTCGGAGGGGGGATGGTGGAAGTTTTTAGGAGGAGATTGGATGAGCACCTGCCAAGAGTGTACGTTTTTAAAGTCTCCCAGAAGATCGGGGGCTGGACTGGATGGCCCTTGGTGGTCTCTTCCAACTCTGTGAGACAATACGGTACTATCAGTGTAATCCTAAGCGGGTAGTGTAGGGTCGGTACCCATATTAGTCTGCAGCTGAAGACCTAGTTTCTAGTCCAGTAGAATCTTAAGGGACCAACCAGATTTCAGGGGTCTTAGCATTCCAGAGTCCAAGTTCCCTTCATCTAGTATCCGTTGAAGACAGCTTTGACTTTGGAAAGCTCAGACCCTGAAAATCTTGTTGGCCTCTATGGTCCTACTGGGCTTGGGTCTATCTATCCAATGCAGTTACATCCTTGCAAGTCCATAGAACAAGGGTGGCCCAGCCGCAGGGGCTCATGGGAGTTGTAGTCCACGTTGATCTGGAGAGCCACATTTGGCCACCCCTGCCACAAAGGTCCCTGGGTTTAGAAGAGGGTTCCTCTGCTTAGGATGGCCTTGTAATCGTCCAGTACGATTCAACTGGGTAAGTGAACTGGGGGGCGGGGGGGGGGGGGCAAGGCCCTTATTTGGGAAGCCAGAATTAAGCGGCCGGTTAGGCAGTTCGGGGGTTTGAGCCCTACGGACTGGAAAACTGCAAAGCTCCCTGCTTCCAGACTGGCATTTTATTGAAAACACAATGCAGCCATTGAGTTGCTTTTTATTGAAAACGCAATACAGCCATTGACTTGCTGTCTGACCATTAACTTGCTTTCGTTTGTGACGCTATGCTACTTTTTGGGAGCCGGGTCCAGTCTGTGGAGCGTCAGGAGATCCCGGCGACCCTTGCCGAAGTCGTATTGATTTGTTTTGACCTTTCACAGGTTTGACCTGTGTGGAGTTAATGGGAACCACAAAGGCCTGTATGGTCTGCGGGAGACCCGGTGGGTGGTCTGATTCCATGGGAACAAGCTTTGTCATCAGCATGAGGGAGGAGCTGCAGAGGACCCGATCCACCGAATGGATTTAAAGCACAATGGATTGCGCAACCGCCACACGTCTGGCTCCTCCTTCGAAATCCGCCTGGATCAATATGTGACAGTCTCCCGGACCGTTTAGGGCCCTGTGTAACCATGGGTGGTCTTTCTATTGGGCAGCCCTACAGCTCCAGAGAGGAAAGGGTTAAACCAGATTGGCCACTCCAATAGCATCGGGTTCTACCATGGGAAGCACCCTCAACCCAAGGGGATGACTGGTAGGGAACCCAATCAATCCTTTCCTCTCCCCCCGCCAGGGGGTGAGGGCGAGCACTGCTTCCTCCCCCTGCCATGGGGTGAGATGGGCCTTCACCTCGCCCAACTGCTAGGGGATGAGCAATGCAGCCTCGCATGGGGGAGCTAAGGATGGAGGGTTCCATCTTGGAGGGGGAGCCTAGGGCACCCCCAATCTAGCCTAGGGCACCCCCAATCCTTGGGCCGGCTCCACGTGTACCCCGCAGTGACCACCAAAGTCCTTTATAGGGAAGGCGAGAAAAAGGATAGAGTTGGGATTCACCCAAGGCACGATATCAACGGGCACCAATCGGGAAAGCAGATCCGACCGCTCTCCTTTAGAAATTCCATGGCTAGGAGACATGGTCTCCACGACCAAAGTGTTGTCCACGAAAAGTAAAAAGGGTTCTGGGGATTGCAGAGAACGGTCCCCTCAACAGTCAACTAGAGCCATAGAAAAGATTTCAAACAAGCAAACTAAACCAAAAGAGCTTTCTCTTCTTCCCAACGGGGAATGACGAGAAGAAGCCAAAGACAGCAAAAGGTTGCCTCTGAGCCATTTGGCAACTGTGCTATAGGGAGGACCTCTTCCGAGGCAACACGAAAGAGGGCTTGGCCTGCACTGAAGAGCAGTTGAAGAGCTTTTAGACACACCTGTCGACTGTACCGAGGAAACAAGGAGGGGGGGCGGCACCAAGAAAACTGTCAGGAAAAATATTGCTTACATCTAGCACCTCTACCAGAAGACAGATTTCTACTCTAGAGCAAAACCACGGTAGAAAACCAAAACAATTGTGATCACACTCCCTGGGACGTGGGAATCATTTCCCCCCCACCCCCAAGCCCATGAACAGATTGGTCACACACGGACTACGCTACGTGGAGCTATGGTACAACTGGTCATCGGTCAGGTGGTACGTCGGCCTGCCTTGGTCTTTTTTCCTGGAGGTCTGATCCTTCCCTGCCCGTCCTGTTCAGCACACTATGACTGCCCACTCGCTGCCTTCTCTCCCGTACTGCAAGAAGAAGAAAAGAGCATTATACTTTGGCCAAAGCGTGTGTTGGGGTGGGGTGGGGACAGAGAACAAACAGAGAACAAACTAAAAGGCTACAGCTCGAGGCCACCCAATGAAGCTGCAGAAGAATAGATTCAGGGTCAGCATCTGCCAGTTTGCTGAACTTAAATTGATAGACAGCACAAGGCACAATATAGCCCTAAAAGTGGTCCTTGCTGGGTTTGTTGGGGGTGAGTGGGGCCGGGCCAATCAGGAAGCGCACATTCCTGATTGGCAGTTCCCATGAGCCTCTGTCACATGAGCTGGCAGTACAGGCACGGCGGAGGGTGGGGTCACAGTACCATCTTACAAAAACCATATTTTAATTGGCCACATCATCTATTTAAAAACATTACACTAAGTTTAACATTTACACTAAGTGCTTGCACTCGAAAGCTCATGCCTTGAATAAATCTTTGTTGGTCTTAAAGGTGCTACTGGACTAAGTTTAACGAGTTTAGGCTAGCAATCCACTCACTAAACATATGAAGCTGCCTTATACTCAATCAGGCTATTGGTCTAAATCTAAATCAGTCATGTCCACTAGAAGGGGTGGAGTCTTTGGAGACGCCAGCTGAAGTGTCTCATATTACCTACTTCCTGATCCTGTGAACCGGAGAGTGGCCAAGGACTAAATGCCAAGGAGATGGCCTACCCCTGAGCCTCATCCCAAAGAAAAAGGGCTTTTCGATTAATCTTCTCTTCCCCTGCACAGTTAGGAAAGAATTGAGACCCTTACTTGGATATCGGTCAGCTGTTTCAAAAAACGGGTAGCTAACTGAGGTCCGTTCTCCATGGTTGGAATGTGCAAATGCTAGGGGAAGGAAAAGTGCGAGAATTATACAAAGCTTACACACACAAACACACACACACACGTCAGTTCATGAACTGTCTTCTGGCACTCTGAAATACAACTAGTCCAAGGTTCTGGTTTCTGTGGGCTGCATGAGGTACAGAAGCAGGAAAAGAAAAGAAATCAAAAGAAAATAGAATCATAGAGTTGGAAGGGGCCATACAGGCCACCTAGTCCAACCCCCTGCTCAACGCAGGATCAGCCCAAAGCATCCTAAAGCATCCAAGAAAAGTGTGTATCCAGCCTTTGCTTGAAGACTGCCAGTGAATGGGTAGCTTTGGAGGCAGAACGGAAGTTAGTCTTCCTTTTCCTCTCTTAGCAATGATGTGGATGCTGGTTTGCCATTTATGAGAAAGACAGTAAATTGTATTACATTTGTAAAAAGGCGACAGAAATCTTTTAAACAAATAAACAAACAACCAAAAATCCATGTGCCTCCATCTCCCACGCACCGAGCGTCATTTCTGTGGCCGTCTCGCAAATAAGCTGGGGATCCTGTCCCCCCCTGCAGTGCCAATATATTTATACTGGACTTTTCTGATGACGAACCAAAGTGGCTTACAAATCTCCTCCGCTTTCTCCTCACAAGCGCACTGTGAGGTTACGTCGAGACTGCCGGCACTTTGGCACACGCAAAATAATGCCGCTTCAATTTACTTTAGCGAATTTTCACAAATGGATTTTGCCACTTTACACAGAGAAACCCAGTTGCAAAGTGCATCGAAAGTTATTGAAAGTGCGTGTGAAAGTGCTTTGTGGGACTTTTCGGCCTCGGCTCCCGCCTGGTGGAATGAGTTGCCAGTAGAGATCCAGGCCCTGACGGAGCTAACAAGGTTTTGCTGGGCCAGCAAAACAGCACTCTTCCACCAGGGTTATGGTTGAGGCCAGGACAGCTGAGATACAACTGTGGGCCTCCCTCTGCCTCCCCCATCACGTGTGTCCATCTCTTGCTCTGTCCCATCTCCACACTGATTCCAGTGGTGTCCATCAAGACTGAGAAGAGAGACCAAACAAGACCATGGAGGTTGCGGAAATTACAGAAACGTAAAAAAAAAATATTTTTAACAGGTTCAATTGTTTTAAAAATGGTTTTATGTGTTGTAAATTGCCCCAAGCCTGTTTGCACGGGGGGGGGGGGGGGCAGCCTACAAATAAAATAAAAGTTATATATATACTAGTATCAAAGCCCATTTTAGAAATGGGCTGTGAAAGGGGCGGCAGGCAGGAGGGCATGAGAGGGTGGCCGCGGCTCCCTTTGGCCCGCAATGCGAGCTACAGGAAGTAGAAAGCCCCCTTCCCCCCACCGGTGGTGACAGGGCTTTGCGGCCTGCAGGGAGGCTGCAAACCCCCCCCCCCAGCTCCCTCCCAGCAGGAGCGTACCTGCAGGCCACAAAGCCCCCTATCTCCTCGTGGGCGACAATGGAGGCCGCAGCCACAAGGCTTCTAGCAGGCAAGGAGGGACGGAGGGAGGGAGCTGGAGGGGGAGGGCCAATCAGGGTGGGCCTGGATGGACAGGGCCCTGGACAGTCTCCTCCCAGGAGGCTGTTTCCCAAATATATAAGGGAGCAAAATAGTGTTAAGGATATATACGAAGTTTCAGAGTTCTCCTTTAGATATATTCCTGAATCCCACAAGGAATTCCTCAACATCTCTCAATCTTTACTGTATTTTGGTAAGCTGAAAAAAACCAAAATGAAACCTCACCTCGCCCATGTACAATATTGTTGAAACGGGGCACACGACGCAAGCCGTCCCGGCCCCGAACATCTCCTTCACGCGGTGCTCCTTCAAGGCAGCCATCAAATCGCTCATGGTGATGTATCGCTCTGACACTTTGAATTTTCTCTGCATAGGGGGAAAGAGACACAGGGAGAAAGGACATGATTTTAACGGGCCGGAGATCCTCGTTTGGGGGAAGAAGCGGAAAGTCAACAAGAATATAGACCCAGCTGCTGGGAAGCCCTGACTTGATCCAGGCCAGCCCGATCTCAAGAGATCTCGGATGCTAAGCAGGGTTGACCCTGGTTCGTGTTTGGGTGGGAGACCGCCAAGGAAGTCCAGCATTGCGAGGCAGAGTACTCAATTGGATGGATCACCAACAGTCAGACTCAATAGGATGAAGTTCTCTAGGTCTACAGAAACGGCTGACAAACCGACCTGTTCAAAAGTTCTTGCCCTCCACGTTTCCACGGGAAAGTTGATAACCTGATGCCGAGTCAAGTCCACGTGGCCACGGAAGACTGGACTACCTACCCACTTGTGTGCAAGGTCCAAAATGCTCTGCCTCGTCACTCCAGGGAGAATGATGCCATCTAGGGGTGGCGTCGCCAGTTCCTCCTCTGTCAACACAAAACGCAACAGCCTTGCTTCAAAACATAAACAAAACTCAACCACTGTGATTTGTGCCGTTCCGATGGCCTTTATCATCACTGTCGCAATGGTGTTAACTGAGGCACCGGCAAAGGGTTGCAGGGAAATGTGGGATGTACAACTGGCACCTCCACACAACCACAGCTTGTGGTCCAACGTGGTCCAACGTGCCTCATCACGCAGAGACCTGAATTGGGACCTACGTGACAACATACCATGTTTGGTAACTGGCTCATTTCTTTGCCTTTCTAGTTGTGATCTTTATTTCTTTCTCATGTTTATATCTTTGTGTTTCAAGCCACCAACTGAATTTTAGTACAGGCCAGAAGTTGAACCTGGTTCTTCGTGAGCCTAGAACACCCTTTCTTGACTTACCATTGAGAACCCCCTGAAACATTCTTCAGGCTTCGAGAAACCCCAGGCCGTCAAGAAACCACAGGGTATCGTGAAACCCTGATGAGAAAGCCTGTCTTAAAAAGGTTTGTTACAAAGGGAATATTGAGAAACTGTTGAGAAACTCCCGAAACATTCTTCAGGCTTCGAGAAAACCAGAAGTAGCACCATTGTGCAGAATATGGGCAGGAAGCCTAGCTGTGGACACGCCCAATCGGGGGCCCTCCCCTTCCCACCCCTTCCAGGCCCATCATTGGCCATTTTGGGAGTGGGGGGGGGGTGTTGACATAACCATAATAACCTGATAAATGTTAAGCATTTATCAGGTACATCAGGTTAAGGTACATGCTCTACCACTGAGCTATGGCCCTCCCCAAGATGTCTATGCCACTACTGGAAGTCAGATTAGCCTGACCTAGCTTCTGGAATGCTATGGCAAAACTCTAATTACTGGCGGTGGTGCACCAAAAGCCTGCACGGGACAACATGCCAGCTAAAGACAAGGAAGGAAAAGGAACCTTGGTTCTCAAAGTCCTAAGGAAGCATGAATGGTCTAATGCAGGGCTGGTCAAACTGTGGCTTTCCAGATGTCCATGGACTACAACTCCCATGAGCACATGCTGGCAGGGGCTCGTGAGAATTGTAGTCCATGGACGTCTGAAACTTTGGGAAAGCTGTTTGTACGCTTCAGCTGCGCCACCACGATGGCTGGTAGTAGTTGCAAAACTTTTGTGGTGAAGGGTGGGATTTCCATCAGCGGAATGATGCGAAAGTTTCACTGGCTCTCTGCTTTGTGAGAGGTTTCATCGGAGCGTAGAGTGGGGATGGACTCCTTCACCTGTGGAATTCTAAGTATCCCTACTAAACATTCTCTTTCCATTTTCAAAGTTACCCGTGGAATCCTAGCCCACCTCCCAAGGAAGCCTAAAATCTTACTCAGATGCTTCCTCGGGACAACATGGGTAAATTAGCAAAATGGGCATGAATCGTTGAACATGGATCGCTGCCACCTTTTACGCAACCTCCGCCTCTCCTTTCTCACTGGGGTGATGATGACACACACAGACACACCGGCCTTCTTTTACTGAGAAGCCAATGCAGCAACTGTCTCAAGCTGGTGTTGAAGACTTTTTATGCTGTTTTGACAGCTTTCCCGGCTGGCTTCCAGGGAACAGGGCGCTTGCGAACCATTTCAAACTCTTCTCTTGCAATTTTCATGGATAGTGTATGTATTGGGCTCACCAGTCTAGCTTCGTCTGTGGCAACATCTGCTTCCTTTGGCCCCCCACCGAGAGCATGACAATGTGCAGCCACTGGGGTGCCAAAGAATAAAATAAAATAAAAGCTCGCTCTTTCCTAGAAACTGCAGCCCAAACTGGGTGGCTGTGGCGTTGTGCATTTCGCCACTGCTAAAAAAGAACTACCCAAAAAAAGAAAAGAAACCAGACTGCAACTGTACACTCCCCTGAGTTGTGTTAGATAAGTCAGAAAAACTACTGCAGCTAAGAACGGCCTGCACAAAAGCCCCTCAAAGACTTTATTCAGATTTTTTTTTGAAAGGAAGGTATTCATGTGCCATGAAACAAAATCAAAATATCTTCGAGACAGAGGTGGCCAAACTGTGGCTCTTCAGATGTCCGTGGACTACCATTACCATGAGCCCCTGCTCGCATGGATAACAGTTTGCAGGTCTATGCTATAGTTACCTCCTTTTTCGTTCTGCCAATACAGGAAGAGATTCATGGTCCCGACTTCTGTGATCTGATGGTCTTCTCCATATAGCCAGAGAACCTGCTGACACCCCAA